>NC_140467.1:10036671-10636671 GCF_051167445.1 Perissodus microlepis
CCTTGTCCCCCCATGAACCCAAACAGTCCTCCACCAAAAATGTGAGAGAAGATATCCTCCATGCCAGGTCCTCCTCCTCCTCCCTCCCGTAAGCCTTGCTCTCCATAGCGATCATAAAGCTCCTTTTTTTCTGGGTTTGTCAATACCTCATATGCAAAACTTATCTCTTTAAACTGGAAAATGAACAAAGCACAATCAGACAGGTTGAACTGGTGCATGAAGAAAAGAAATTCAGTGCACCTCAACAACAGTTCCCTTTTACAAAGCACAAAGAACTTAAAAGAGGCTTTAAGTTTGAGTCATAGAGAAATAAATATATTTTTAAAAAGCATTCTTCTCTAGTGGAAAGCCTGTGTCACATTTTGTACTCTGATCTGTGCCTAGGAGTAATCCTCAAAGCACTGGGCTATTTGATCATTATAAATGGAGGCGACATCATTTCTGCATGCCCAATTGTTGATCAACTGAGCATCCTTTGGTGCTGTTGCTAACACTACTGTTTTGGTGCATCATACCTTGTCTCCAGCTTCAGGGTTCTTGTCAGGGTGGTACTCTTTGGCCAATTTGCGGTAGGCCTGTAATAAACCAAAAAAAAAAATAAAAATAAAAAATCAGCGTGAAGAAAGCTGGGTCACAGACCTAAGCTCATGTGCCTGTAGCAAGACGCTTCAATTAGCTTGCTGTCTAAAACAACAGGACATAGTCAAGACCATGGTTGCATGTAACATGTCAGAAACTCAACAACACTGCTTCCAAATATTAACAGCTTTTGACTTGCCAGCGTTATTTTAAATCCCGATAGACGGAAATACAAGGTCTTTATTACGAGACAAGAATAAGATGAATACACAAGCTGTATAAGTTGTGTTATGTCGGGTTTTGCAGAGGACGCAGCAGTTGTCAAATATGAGCCATTAGCATCTGCTTGATGTTTGAATGGATTTTAAAGGGAATAACGCCTGGACGTTGGCTAATGTAGCTGCACGAATGGTGGCATGAACGTTAGCTTGTGACCATCACACACGTTGTTTATAGCGTTACCTAACATCAATACTGATAAGCATGATCAAGTATTACACTGGGGTTGGCAGTTTATTAAGCTAAGTGTCTCATTTAGCGAGTGTTGTTTCGTTACTGAGTTGGTGGGGACTATTTGCTGGAATTTAGCATTAGTAGCCGGCAAGCTATCACACTCGTGTTTACCAGTGTTATCTCTGTTTTCAAAGAGACTAACTTCATCCTTATCACGTATTTAGAAACAATTATAAGCAACCATTCAATGCCAATGTGTCGCTTAAATTATGTTTAAAAGTCCGGTGATGTATCCCGCTGTTATCCAGCTCATTTTACTGGCTAAGCTAGCTAAACATCCATTAGCTTGTTTGTAGGCCACATTTGCTCTGGTGACCTCTCTTCCTCTTTTTTCAATTTTGTTTGAACTCCAAGACATTCATTTCACTGTAGCATTTACGTACCTTTTTAAGTTCATTTTCAGACGCAGACGGCGAAACTCCGAGGATGTCGTACAATTTAGTATCCACAACGCCCGACATGACGCTAACCGGCAACTACAGAGAGACCTTCTCCGGAGGAGGTTCAGCTGTGCGACGATACGCGGATCTACCGGCTGGGACTGTCCGGACTTTTGCCAGAAACAGCACAGACAAACACCCCATGACAAAAAGATGCTGAAACATGGCACATACTTATTATTCCAAAACAAATACATTTTCGTTTAATTTGTATGATATACGTGTAATTAATGACCGATTTTGTGTGTGTTTACAAAAAAAAAAACCTTTATTGTATTTAGTGTTAGAAAATACATTAGGGACTGTGTTAATCTGTTACAAAACATTGTTTAAAGCATGAAAGTCACACTTTCCACATTGGTAATCTGGTTAAAAATATGTCCCAGAAGATACATTTTCCGGACTTATTATATGTTATGGTTATTTTCTTTTAGAACTTTGAGTGTAC
Organism: Perissodus microlepis; assembly: GCF_051167445.1. Taxonomy (NCBI): domain Eukaryota; kingdom Metazoa; phylum Chordata; class Actinopteri; order Cichliformes; family Cichlidae; genus Perissodus; species Perissodus microlepis. The sequence continues at coordinate 10,038,652 of NC_140467.1, forward strand.
CATAATACCACCACGCTCAACAGCTCTAAGCCCTGCAGTCTTTATTTAAGCTGAGCCTATGCTTAATAGCTGTTAGGCTGACACAACATAAATGTAATTTTAACAAGATCACTGATCAAATATCAGTCAGTGTGAAGATTTTCCATCCTTTCATGCATTTTCTTCTGCTTTTACTAGACTTAAATCTTAATAACTACAAGTGGCTCTAAGCCTGATAACGTTTTCTTCTTCTTCTTTTAAAAAAGAAGCCAGTAAACAAGCAACGAAAGTCCAGACTATATATACAAGAAACCACAAGCAAAAAGAACTTATGGAGCATACTGCACAAAGGAACCGAAAACATGAGCTTTGGCACAGGAATGACTACCTGCACAACACAAGAAGGAAACCATAACACATGCTGACCAAGTACTCTTGCATTTGACACAATGCAGACTATCCCTCTCCTTTCTGCTGTATATTTATCTCATTCTATATGCACACATAAACCAGTCCATGCAATGGTATGATAAATATAAAAGAAACTGAGTTACTAGACAGATTGGTGTGCAGCATATTTCCTCAACCGTGGCTTTTAAATTGCCTTAACAGCAGAATAAAGAAAGCTTGTATGAGAGTAACTCGTTTATTCATAATAAACTAAAGCAAAACTAAACATTTTTCAGCAATAAAACCTAAACTGAAACAAGCATGCTGAAACAAGTGACTCCACCCTGTGATACAGCTCCACGGTGCAGCTTAAGACAAAATATAATTAATGAATATTCAGACCCGTAACCCTACACAGTGGGAATTCATGTGCAGGTAGAACAGGGACATGTTCAGGTGTGAGTTTTCGTAAAAAAAATCAAGCCGGAAACATAAAGACAGTCCCTGCACTTGTCGCTTACTTTACGTGCACAACTAAATAATTTTCCTGCAATATTAAATAAATGCTCATGTATGCATTATTGCATTCTTCACCCCAGTTTTAAACTTAAAGTGTTTATTTTCATAAAGAAAAAAAATGTTTGAGAGCATGGATGTGAATGTTAAATGTTGCTGCAGTGCTTGATGACAGCAGATAAATATGGACTTACTGGATGTTTACACAGTTGATGGACAGCCGAACTTTTTGATTACGTTTAGGTTTTAGGTAGTCGCCATTTTGATTTCCAAACCTGACTATTTTTATGTATTTATTTCCCATTTGGTCCTTGGACTCCTGAATAATAATTTACACCGTGTCAACACAGCCCTCCCAGCAGCAGCAGAGCTAGCCGCTGAGTAACACGGCTGTGTAAATGACATTGCAGCCGGTGGAAAGGGTAGTATCGTTAAGCTAACAGCGCAGCCCTGAATAGGCTGCGATGGGCCTCCGAGTGACCTGACAACCAAAGTCGCCGAGTTGCAGTTCAGCTTCCAGATGTCCACAGATTAAACAATGGCTCAAAGGTAACGGTGGTATGTCTTTTTGGGAGGTAAATATGTGTAGCCCAACGTAAAGCCTGTGCAAGCGATCAGAAGACGGTGACTTCAAGCTAGGTCTGAATCAGGAGCACGTCGTCCGACCACCTAGCTCATCAGCGGCGATAAATACTGACCTATATTAGCTTTAATCTGAATGTGGTTTGTCTCCAGTAAGAAATAATTTTTTTTGGGGGGGTTGTTAGCAACTCGACTGTGGCACTGCTTGCTTTGCTAGCGGGCTGCTTTACGATCTGCAGTCAAGGTAAGTGAAAGTGGTTAAGGGAGACACAGTGATAAAGGAGATAAGTTAACGTGGAGTTAAATGCACGGATTCGCTATCTAACACGGCTCCACGCTGACATGACTGTTACCCTGTTATAACTAAAATCCGCTAACAGCTCAGAGTAACCGTTTACAGCTGCTCTTAGGACGCCTTGACAGGCCTGTCACGGTTATGCTGTTGTATTAAATTTTAAAATCCACAGATGGCAATGACGAATCTGTAAACCCAGATTCCCGAGACACCTGTTTATCCCCTGCGTGTTTGTTCAAGGGATGTGTACACAAGGGTGGCGTACTCCGACACTGTTCAATGTTATGCAACTACTTTTAATGGTCTCTAGATATGTGTAAGTTATTTCCAGCCATATTTTGTGCTGTAAAACGATACGCTACCCTCTTGTTTTCTCGCGTTGACGAGAGTTTGTTTGTAAACATGTGTTTGCATCTAAGAGATAATGGACTCATGATGGATGCTTCGTACAAAGTGTGGTCTGATTTGGTTTAGTTTGCGGGGTGGGGGTGGCTTTAGGTGAATATTTAAAGCCTTAACAAAGCAAGCAACATTTCCTGCCTCTTACAATATTCAGCTGTCATCACCACCACACCTAGACTCAAGTTTGCTAGCTCCCAGAAACCTCCCATACTCAGGCATTTCTGTCACCGAAGGGTCAGTGTGTGCATCTTTCTTATCTCCAGTCATTCTTTGCTGATGCAAGTGCATGTGTGAGTCCCTTCCCTAAGCAAAGTCGTTAATGTTAATACACGAATGAGCAGCAGTAACTCAATTACAGATGCATTGCTTCCTGTTCTTTCCAGAGAGGAGTCCAAGCCTCTTAGCCTGAGTTCAGCCCTTCATCTAGCTCTGAAGAAGGCAGAGGCGATATTACCGTAAATGATTCTCCAACATTTGTTGTTCATTTTGTTGCTTCCCTATTTTGGGTTGAAGGCAACTCTGCTGGGTTGGTGCGTCTGGTGTTTAGAATGAGTAAAGTGGGTGTGTTTCCACTTGTGCTATACTCAAATGAATATTGTCTCTGATGTACAGGTTGCACAGTGTCTGTGAGGCAAATGGCTCTTTAGCAAGATCCAACTGAGTATACTTCTCCTTGTCCAAATGTAAGCATTCATAAATAAATTAAACTAAATCAAAAATTAACTTTTGCATGCATTCTACACCATCCTGTTGCTTATCTCTGCACCACATCCTCTTTTGCTCAACAGCAGAGTGTATGCTACGGTGACGTCAGTCATGTTTTGGAAGTTTGATTTACACACATCTTCTCATCTGGAGGCTTTACTGGACAAGGAGGATGTCACTCTCGCTGAGCTCATGGATGAGGAGGATGTGCTGCAGGAGTGCAAGGCCCAAAACAGGAGGTCTGTTTAATGTCTACTTTGGTGTAGCTGCAAATTATTACCACATTTCGCATAATCAATCACCTTTGCTGTAATGCTTACTAAATTAATAAGTTGTGCTTCTTATGTCACCGTTGTGGTTTTGCAGGCTTCTTGTGTTGTTGTGCCAAGACCAGAGCATGCAGGAGCTGGTTCGACTGATTACTACAGAGCCTCCTACTGGTGTAGAGGAGACAAAGCGCTTCAAGTAGGTGCTGTTGTGTAGAATATTCTAATGTAGTTTATTATATTCAGGGTAAAAATATATTCCTGGTGCTGCACTACATTATATCCGTTACCAGCCACTTTGTAGATGAGCCTGGATTTTAAGAGGATTCAGATTTGCTTAAACAATGTTTTTAATCCGACTAAAAGAACAGAAATGATTCCCTTAAATTAGCAAAACTATTTAATTGCCCGGTTGCCAGCAAACCAATGAAAGTCCTGTCCAGATAATTTTATCTTGTTTTGTTTTTCTTTGAAGTGGAAAATATAGCAATAATTTTGTTCCTTCATCATTTTACTGCAATATATGTCCATGCCATTCACAACAGGTATCCAAATATAGCATGTGAGCTGCTGACAAGTGATGTGGGAGTGATCAATGATAAGCTGGGTAATGAGGAGCCACTGCTGGAAAGCCTGTATGCCTTCCTGGAGCAGCCATCCCCACTTAACCCCCTCCTGGCGTCCTTCTTTAGCAAAACTATTGGGAACCTCATCACACGGAAGACTGAGCAGGTAACACACACGTACACCACTACATCAAAAGGGCATGCTTAGAAAAGATGACGGTTACATTTTTGTGATGTTGTTTTCATTTAATAAGTCTGAGGCAAGTTAATGGAAAATACTCACAAAAAATGTACAGTGGGGCAAAAAAGTATTTAGTCAGCCACCGATTGTGCAAGTTCCCCCACTTAAAATGATGACAGAGGTCAGTAATTTGCACCAGAGGTACACTCCAACTGTGAGAGACAGAATGTGAAAAAAAAATCCATGAATCCACATGGTAGGATTTGTAAAGAATTTATTCGTAAATCAGGGTGGAAAATAAGTATTTGGTCACCTCAAACAAGGAAAATCTCTGGCTCTCACAGACCTGTAACGTCTTCTGTAAGAAGCTTTTCTGTCCCCCACTCGTTACCTGTATGAATGGCACCTGTTTGAACTCATCATCTGTATAAAAGACACCTGTCCACAGCCTCAAACAGTCAGACTCCAAACTCCGCCATCGCCAAGACCAAAGAGCTTTCGAAGGACACCAGGAAAAGTATTGTAGACCTGCACCAGACTGGGAAGAGTGAATCTACAATAGGCAAGCAGCTTGGTGTGAAAAAATCAACTGTGGGAGCAATCATCAGAAAATGGAAGACATACAAGACCACTGATAATCTCCCTCGGTCTGGGGCTCCACGCAAGATCTCATCCCGTGGGGTCAAAATGATCATGAGAACGGTGAGCAAAGATCCCAGAACCACACGGGGGGACCTGGTGAATGACCTGCAGAGAGCTGGGACCACAGTAACAAAGGCCACCATCAGTAACACACTACAACGGCAGGGAATCAAATCCCGCAGTGCCAGACGTGTTCCGCTGCTGAAGCCAGTGCATGTCCAGGCCCGTCTGAAGTTTGCCAGAGAGCACATGGATGATACAGCAGAGGATTGGGAGAATGTCATGTGGTCAGATGAAACCAAAGTAGAACTTTTTGGTATAAACTCAACTCGTCGTGTTTGGAGGAAGAAGAATACGGAGTTGCATCCCAAGAACACCATACCTACTGTGAAGCATGGGGGTGGAAACATCATGCTATGGGGCTGTTTTTCTGCCAAGGGGACAGGACGACTGATCCGTGTTAAGGACAGAATGAATGGGGCCATGTATTGTGAGATTTTGAGCCAAAACCTCCTTCCATCAGTGAGAACTTTGAAGATGAAACGAGGCTGGGTCTTCCAACATGACAATGATCCAAAACACACCGCCCGGGCAACAAAGGAGTGGCTCCGTAAGAAGCATTTGAAAGTCCTGGAGTGGCCTAGCCAGTCTCCAGACCTCAACCCCATAGAAAATCTGTGGCGGGAGTTGAAAGTCCGTGTTGCTCGGCGACAGCCCCAAAACATCACTGCTCTCGAGAAGATCTGCATGGAGGAATGGGCCAAAATACCAGCTACTGTGTGTGCAAACCTGGTAAAGACCTATAGTAAACGTTTGACCTCTGTTATTGCCAACAAAGGTTATGTTACAAAGTATTGAGTTGTATTTTTGTTATTGACCAAATACTTATTTTCCACCCTGATTTACGAATAAATTCTTTACAAATCCTACCATGTGGATTCATGGATTTTTTTTTTTCACATTCTGTCTCTCACAGTTGAAGTGTACCTCTGGTGCAAATTACTGACCTCTGTCATCATTTTAGGTGGGGGAACTTGCACAATCGGTGGCTGACTAAATACTTTTTTGCCCCACTGTACTTTCACCCAAAATTGTTTTAAAATTCTGTTTCTTTTGAGGTGCCAACATGCATGGTTTGTTTTACCCTTTTAGTGTCCGAGTTGATGATTTTAGTGTAAGATTGCTTGTTTATGAAACAACACATAATCAAAACTGTCCCATATCAGAAGGGAATTATTTTAGTGAACCATTATTGTCCAAAACAACTTAACTCAAAAATGAATGGCTGGACTGCAGCTTATATAGTCTTCCATTTAAGGCTAACATTCCTGCTTGTATTAAGCCAACTAAAACATAAAGAAAGCTTATTACCTCTACATTTCATTTGCTCTGAACTCTGTATATATTTGTGTGTGTGAATAGAAGCTCATTTGATTCTGATGTGGGGTTTCAGATTATCTCATGACCATAAGGGACAGTCACTGGGGCAGGGGGCTAACCCAGCTGTCACCGGGTGAAACAGGGTACAACCCGAACAGCTGCTCATGATGAATTGAATCATAATTGAACTGAATCTGAATCAGAATACTTGAAATTATGTGGTTATAGTTGCTCCAACGCATTAAGAACAGTAACAAATTTAATTAAACATTACAATATATTACAAAGTTACAAAAAATAATAATAAGGCTGTAAAATAAATATATATATAAATAGCTCAAATATAAATATTCCAGTATATAACACAAATTAAATAGATATGGTTTAAACTGAGGTGCCTCTCTTTCCAAATTGTAAAACGTTGTTATTTTCTCGTCTCATCCCAGCCTTGAAGTTAAACAAATATTGCACAGGGAAGATGGCGTAATAGAAACATTTGTTATGTAATCATTTGCGTGTGTGTGTGTGTGTATAATGGTTTATCTGTCTTTGTACTACGGTCTGTCACCCACAGTGTTAGATTTTATTGCATTTCAAGTTGTATTGTTCAAATAGCAGTATATCGTTTGGGAAATAGTGTCACATTTATCCAGCGCAAGTCAGTCTTGAGGAATAATACCACTTGTTTGACAGCAAGCTCCTTATCCCATTCTTCAGTTTCCTGTTTTGTATAATCATTATTTTCTCTGCTTTCTGTACTGTTTAGGTGATTAGTTTCCTGCAGAAGAAGGATGAATTTCTTTCCTTGGTCCTGAAGCATATTGACACGTCAGCCATGATGGATGTGCTCCTACGCCTTATCAGCTGTGTGGAGCCACCGCCTCTACGACTGGAGACACTTACTGTACGAGACAAATAGACCCACATTCAGAAGTTCACATAAATCAGATTTTTTTATTTATTTATTTTTTAATTATTATTTTTTGTCTAGTTGTAAAGCAATATTTTTCTCAACAGTGGCTGAATGAACAAAAACTGGCCCAGAGACTCATAGAGCTCATTCACCCTGAGAGGGATGAAGAGGTAGTGGAGAATTTCATAGTTTTTAAATTTAACAAATATTTTATTTTTGTCTTTAAAAGTGTGCCATTATTCACTATTATTCACAACGAAACCATTCATAAGACTGAGTGTCCAGATGTGATTGTTGTTTGTTTGATTTTTCCCCAACACAGAGGCAGTCAAATGCATCGCAGACTTTGTGTGATATCATTCGTCTGAGCAGAGACCAGGCCAGTCAGCTCCAAGAGATTTCACAGCCTGACCCACTGCTGACTGTGCTTGAATCGTAAGTTGGAAAGACTCACATGCACGCAAGTTTATGCTCTCTAAACAAGATGCAGCGATACTAACGTACTCCGTTTTGTTTATACAGGCAGGAGTGCGTGGAGCAGTTATTGCAGAATATGTTCTCAGGAGAGAGAACTGAGAGCTGTATCGTCAACGGGATTCAGGTTCTTCTGACCTTACTGGAGATCAGGAGGCCTGTGTAAGTGAGAAAACTCAAACAGTTTCTAACAGTGTGAAGCTATTCCAGTTAAGTTTCTCTTTACAAAGCTCTCTGACAAGCCTTCTCATTTAAAATTTGGGCATTTTAATCTCTTTTTAAACATTTGTTAAAGTTTATTTTATATCCCTATTTATTAAGCCTTCCCAACATCTATTTTGAGTTTTCTGTTTTTGTTCCTCTGTCTTTATGGCAGGGTGGATGGTGTAATGGATGCTCAGGGATTTGAGAGAAGCTACACTGTTAACAGCAGTATTTTGTTGGCCATCCAGCCACACTTGATACACTTCCACCAGTTACTTCTGGAGCCACCCAAGGTACATAAACAAGTCTGTCTATGATGTATGATAATGTAGCCACTTGTAGGTATTTAAGATTGTTGTGTGAGAGTTTCCCTAGGTGAGAACGGGCTTTTAGGAAATCAGGTATCGATAAATTCAGTCTGTCCACATACATTCCATTTTGTATGGAAAATCAGGAATCCCCTGTGTATTTCATCAAGGTGTTAGTGCTCAGTTTCAAAAATGATGAAATTGCGCAGTATAAAAGTGCAAGCTCTTTTAGCTCAAGTCATGCTGCATGACGCAGGCTTTCTTTTGCTTGCTCCACCAGCCTCTTTCTTTATCAGGTATGTTTGAGTCTCTGCTGTTTACATGCTGTTGTTGTACAGTAGTCAGACCTGTATAACAAAACAAAAACCTCTAGATCGTGTTTCCCCAAATTCCTCTGCCTTTTATCCGTGTAGCGAGAGCCTATGCTGACGACTTTGGGTGTGCTGGAGGAACCGCTGGGGAACACGCGTCTGCACGTAGCCAGACTAGTGGCTTCTCTGCTTTATACCAGCTCTGCTAGCCACGCAGTCGTAGCACAGGAACTCTGCAGACTCAATACACTGAACCTCCTTCTGGTGAGAAAATCTGCTGCACTTTTGACAATTTATTTATGTTGAGAAAACATTACGTGTTAAATACCCCTTTGAAAAATACAGGACCTGTTCTTCAAGTACACCTGGAACAACTTTCTGCATCTCCAAGTGGAGCTTTGTGTTGCTGCTATCGTCCGGCCCTGTGCCCACGAAATGAGACTTCAGCCTGGCTTGGTTACCCAGGAAAAAGTCAAGCCTCATCCAGATGCATCACCAGAACAGGAGTTGAACGAGACCCCGACTTCTGAACTATCAGACAGATCTGAGAACTCTGCTCATAACCTAATGGTGACTCATGTGAGTGTCTCTGCTTGTATTTGTGAAGTAGACGGGTTGATCTACAAGAATGGGCAATGTGGCATCTCTTTGGGAATAAATAAATAACTGATTGACTCAATGTTTTTGTTTCCCAAGTTGTTTCAGCACTGCCACCTTGTCCAAAGGATTCTAGAGGCTTGGGAAGAAAATGATAAAATTCAGTAAGTAACTTTGAGATCTTTACATGAATTTGTGGCAATTGGCGGTAATCTCTGGGTTTCTCCAAGTGTCATATCTATTTGTTCAGGTCAGATCGTGGTATGCGACGAGGCTACATGGGGCATCTGACCAGGATCGCCAACACAGTGGTGCACAATCTGGAGAAAGGCCCGGTTCACACCCAGATCAGTAGCCTCATTGCAGGTGTGTATGTGTTTGTGGACACATGGACTCATTTCTGTGTGGAAGAAAGCAGTAACTACCACGATTCACACCAAACTGGCTTATGGCTTTCATAATGCTGCTGTTGTGTGTTTGCATGTAGAGCTGCCAGAGGACTACAGAGGGCGCTGGGAAACCTTTGTAGATCAAACGCTGTCTGAGACCAACAGAAAGAACACCATAGACCTGGTAAATCCTAATTCGTGCACATCTGTAGAATTAAGAACCTGTTTTTCATTACACACACATTCAGAGTTTTAAGCACTGCACAAGTGTTGATCTTTCCATGTTAAGGTTGGCACTGGGAACCCTCGTCCTTCCTCAGAGGATGATATGGAGAGCCCCTTCCCCAAAGAACTGACAATACAGCAGGTATGCACACACACATAAGCACATATTTAAAATATTTCTTGCTTCTCTTATGGGCTTTTGTGCTGTAATTATATTTGTTATGATCTGTTTTTAGGCCTTTTCAGACTACCAGATCCAGCAGATGACAGCTAACTTTGTGGATCAGTTTGGCTTCAATGATGAGGAGTTCACTGATCATGATGACAGCATTGGGTAAATTAGCTGACATTTTTCTCAAGTGATGGTTTATTCTTATTTCACTCGCGTGTGCTGAGGGTGTGAATCCTGGTTCTTTTTGCAGGGCAACTTTTGATCGGATTGCAGAGATTAATATCAATATTGATGCTGGCCATGACAGTGTAAGTTGATTTTAAAGGGGTTTTCTTTCTTTCCTTAGGCTGTAAATATTTTTGTTCATTCTTAACTATACATTGTTTTTTGTTTGTTTGTTTTTAGGCACTGAAGCTCAGAAAACAAACCTGACAGCTAATTATTTTGTTTGTTTTTTGTGCAGGCTAACACAGCTGTATTTGAGGCTTGTTCCAAAGAGAGGATTCAGCCCTTTGATGATGAGGAGGAGGACATCTGGGAGGAGAAGGAGATTAACTATGCAACACAAGCCAAGTCCCGGAACAGGTAACCACATGGCTTTAAATAAAGATGCTCTCAACATCTTTATTATTATCATTATTTTGCTTCAAAATGATGGTTAAAGTTTTGTATTCCGTGCAAATTTCATATGTTTCAAGGTTTGGTGGGTCACAGTCCTCCCAAAGCCAAGCAACCAGTAAGACCTGTGACATGACAGAAACTTGTGAGAGCTCCAGCAGAGCAGCAGACTCAGACTCTGACGAAGGAGAAGACCCTAAATATGATCTGGACCCTTTTGCAAGTCCGGACCAGACCGAGGCAACAACAAGTGAGATATGATATATCGTGTAATCATGTATAATTGTTTTGCCGTAGTTGTATTTTAGGTCTAAAGCAGGTTTTAAGTGTCACATGTCATGTATGTATGCTCTTGTTTTTGTTTTTTTTTCAGGCACTGGATGGGTAGCAGACTTTGGAGAAGTGAATTCAAAGGCTCCTGCAGCAGGAGTGGGCTTCTCAGCCTGGGACACTCCAGTGTCTCAGCCAGCTGCAACAGAGGCTGAGGAGAAGGGATGGGCCAAGTTCACCGACTTTCAGCCTTTTTGCTGGTGAGTTTGGGTGCATTATATCTAAGGAGAGTTCATTGTCTAAAAAGCATCTAATCATAATTATAGGACTATATATCTCGTGATGATTAATATTTTATTTAAAGGAAATGCTCATTTGGCATAATTTTTTTTCTATGATAGAAAGACGTACTTTTCAGTGGAAACTCGAAGTAAAACTAAAAAAAAAAGTGCAAAAAAGTGTAAATACCATGTGTTTTTCTTTTTTAAAAACATTACAAAATGAAACAAAGGTTTTCCTCCCTGCCCAGTGACACGTTTTTTGCAGTGGTAGTGCAAAGGAGATCATTTGTGTTCAAAACTAGCGACAAACCATTTTAGTCACATAACCAGTATTGTTAGGATATGTTCACCAACACTGAACACTGTGCATAATTTTTCTATTTGAAACTATTTAGATCGGCTCTTAAAAAAAACAAAAAACAAAGATATGGACTTTTCCATATCTTTTCCATATCAAGTTTTTTTCCATACAGTGCACATTCTGTTGTAGGCTATTCCAATCACTATAAACAGCAAGTCCAAGGCAGAGCTTTGCTTTACAGATGTTATATCTTCTTGAGACTTTATTACTTTTCTCTGGATTTTTGATCTGGATTGGTGGATTCTTTAAGAGGTGAAGTAGACAAGGTATTCATTATCAAAGGTGATAGCTAATAAGCCTTTCAACATTGATGCATCTGTCATTAGTGGCAGGGTCACTGTTTACAGCATTGTGGGGCAGTACAGATTAATAACATTAAAACTTTTGTTAGATTAACATTAGGGCTGTGCAATATGACCAAAATCTCATATCCCAATATAAAACCTCTATTGTCCCGATAACGATATAAATCACAAAAATGTAATAATTTCTATAAATTCTGTGAATCTCGGGTAGGTGAAGTGTTTCCAGCTGGGCGTCGTGTACCTGGAGTCGAGTGTTTTAACCAATGCATGAAACTATACATTTTTAGACGTAGGTTGTAACGGCCGCCGTTTTCTTTGTGAGTATTTATTACACGGCGTGCTGCGGGGAAAAGCCTGTTCTAACGTTTGAGTCTAAGGTTTATTTTTTAGCACCTGACGACTCTTTTTTTTTTTTTTTTTTTTTTTTTGCTTCTCATCGGTCAATACTCTGCATACTTTTTCACGTGATTCAGTTTATTTTGAAAATTCTCAACAGGATCTTGAGCTTTATTGTGAAAGGTTTATGTGGAAAATAAACAAGCGGACATGCGATGGCGTTACCGTCGTTGTTGCTAACGACAACCCATAAAAACAGGCGCTTGTCCGTCCATAGTGTGGTTATATTAAATATAAGAGAAAGAGAGAACTTTAAGAAATTAATATAGCCACTACAGTGACCATCAAAACGATGAAAAAAATATTGCCGTAAACAGTTTATTTTGCGACACCACTAAACAAATGATAGCGTAAAATTAAACGATAGACGTTTTTATATAGTCATCCAATATATATCGTTATATCGAACAGCCCTAATTAACATATTAACTTGTGTTAGTTTAAATCATTGAAAGCTTGAGCTGTTGTGGGGAACACAAATCGTTTATGCGATTTGGCTTCTACTCTACATTCGCATGCAGTGCCATACTGTGTTCTTTGCTAGCTGTTGTGAACAAACTGAGTGCCTTTTCCTAGTCATTGATTTTGCATCTGATTTTACAAGTATCACAGGCAAACAAATACAACCTCCACATACAAAGGGTGTGTGTAGTTTATTAGATGCGGTGCATTTTCTCTCTGTTTTATTATTTGTGTGACTTATGTCCAGCAGCTCTGAAACAGGCCCGAGATGCAGCTCACCTGTGGACTCAGAGCTCAGTGGATCAGACATCCCCAAACCAAACCAAAACCGTAAGTAGCCTCAGAATGACTGACTGTGAATATTTTGTAACACTTCACTCAAACATAAAAAAAAACTACAGAAATGGTAAAAAGTCTCCACTGTATTTCTATTCAACTCCATATATCATGGTCCACAGGAAGGATATCTAAATGACAAGGCCTCTAACGTCTCTATCAGTCAGTTGGTTAACTTTATGGCAGGTAAGCTTTTCAGATAACCATGCATCAATTTTACAAACTGTTTCTTTCCTGTTAATCTCAACAGCGTGTGTGTGGAGTGTTTGCGTGGCAAGGAAAGCACCACTAGTGGCATCAGACAGCTCCTCCTCCAGCAGCTCCGACAGCGATGAGGAAGAAAGAAAGACAGAATCCACATCCAGTGAGACGGTCACCACAGAGACCATCACCACAGGTGCTGGCAAGGAGACCATCCGGCTCACCGTTGACGCCAAAAATGAGAGGGCAGTCTTCAGCAGGTGCACATTCTCTCACACAAATAGGGAGCTCCTGTTCTGTCTGGTCCAGTGTGCCAGGCTTTGATAAAGCCCTCCTTTCCGTTTGCTCTCCTGTACAATTTTGCTTCCCCTTCTCTGCTTTTTTTCTGATTATCCTCCTCCCCCTGTTTGTTCCCTCCTTTCTCATCTCCCCTTGACTCCAGAGTATTCAGACCTGCAGTCAGACGGTATGTTGTGCTTGAGGTCCTGTGCTCTGAAGTGTGGAATGTTTCCTGGAGTTGTGTTAAGGATTTAAGATGTGTTTTGCTTGTTGCATTTAACAGGATGAGGAGTAATGATTCCTTATGGCATAATTCAGGCCAAGCCTAATTCATAAAAAAGAAAATCCACTAACTCCAACCTGGTGACTTGTAGAGTCTCTGTATTCTCTGTGATTCTCAAACATTACAGAAATTTACTGTGTATTTATAAAAGAAAAGATGGTTGACTATTTGTTGCCTTACTTGTTTTATACAGTATAATGATGAGAGAAGAGTAGCATATTAGTGCTGATTGTAATGATGTGATATTTTGGTTTTATTTTTAATCATAACATTAGGGCTCGATATGATTTTTCATTCAGAGAACCCTCACCACTAACAGTCTGTTGGATAGCATGCTATGAATAAAGGTTGCCACCTATCCAATTTATCAACATCCTAACAAACCAGTACATTAGCAAATTACTAACAGTGCACCAACGAGCATGCTGGAGTTAAATCAGTCCCGATCTGAACACAGTGGACAGCGGGGACAGAGGCCACAGATCAGAGCAGATGGAGACAATTTAGCAAGCAGCGGAAAGGAGCATCTACAGTACTCAGTTCAGCTGTCACTTGTTTTCTTAGCTAAAGCTGTAATTCTTGTTTTGTTTTGTTTTTTCAGCGACGTGCCAGTGGAAGGGCTCGCTAACGATAAAGAAAGTGGCAAAGGTGAAAAAGGAAAGCAACATGGGAACAGTTCCAGCCCAGTTACTGCTGATTCGGCTAACCAGGCAGCTGCTGTTACACAGTAAGTTTGCATTTGTGTGTTTTGTATAGAGATGAATAGAGGGATGAGATCACCAAACATTGCATCAGTGATTCATCCCTGTCAAAGCACCTCTTTATGTGAGAGCTCTTTGACGAGTCACCACACAACCTACGCACATTTCTGACCTCAAGAACAGAGGTGTAACCTATCATATCTAATTGGCTGCATTTCTTAGAAGCTTTAAGGAGTATTAAATCATAAATGTTTTATCTACGTCCAGGGCAGCCAAAAATAAACCATTTTACATCACTTACAGGACTGTTGTGGTGATTTACAATTCCAGAAATGGGAGATTTTTGGCCTCTTTGTTGAATAATTTAGTTTCTGTCATACAACAACATACAGCAGCATTGCATAGGCTGTAGATGGATACCCTGTTGTAGTTAAGCAGTTTTTCTTTCTTTAGTAAATTACAGTTGGAACAAATGAAAGTTTATGAAGTATGTAAATGGTACAAATTTTTCTTTTTAAAGATCTATTCTTTAGAGACACGTGTCACATGTGACACAAGTGCAATATAGATTACATGCTGAAGGAATATGTTGTACACATGCAACCTGCTGAGCACTGAATAAATCCCAGTTGCAAAGTTATTACATGTATTCACCATGCGATGCAGAAAATATATAAATTAATTTAAATTTTTTAATTAAAAATTTGTATAATATATAAGCATAAGTTAAATTATACTTGGTTCTAATCTTTTGTAATGACCCCTTTGCACAGCTGGAAAATCAATTAATAGAATACAGGTTAGTTAAGAATACGTATTCAACAAATAAAATTTATTTCACTTTGATCTGGCAAAAAAACTACAGGGAGGCCATAAGAGGATGTGTGGAACAATGTAAGAACTGTTTGTAAGGCTATATTTTTAAAGGTTTATAATGTTCAGCTGCCATGTTAGAAACAAACAGCAGCACATATTGTAGAGTCCAAGGAATGGTGCATTTGTGATGGTCATGAATTCACAAGATTAAGATTTTTCTGCAGCTTTACGATTGAATTTTCTTTGCAGCCACAGTGCATATTATAGTCCATTTTCCTACTCTCTTGTCAGTTTTTTTTTTTTTTTATATTTTTTTATTAGATCATCTCTCCTTCCTTTAGGTGAAAATATGGGCTAGTGAACAAATAGACTGTACATAAAAGATGTACACACCCATCATGATATTACCTGTTGGTTTTGGATTTAAAGCCTTGGTGTTGTGCTAAGGTAATGATAACAAGCTTGTTCTCCAAACTTGAATGGGCCAGTGTCGTTTGACATGCATAGCAACAGTAGCCACAAGGAAACCAACTCGTCTGAATTCTCTCTTTTTTTTTTCTCTTTTTTTTTTTAACTGACAGAGAGATGCAGTCCCCCGCTAATGGACCGGCCTAACGAAGTGGTGCAGGAACACACTTCATACCTGATCATTCAACACACAGCCACGCCACCTTTGCTTCCTGTTAGCAGTCCATCAATACCCTCGTTTGTGTCTAAAAGACATGTAAGTGAATGGAAGATCCTTAGTGCAGAGCTCGAGCAGTATTTATAATGGATACCAGAAATCAACAAATGGGTACTAGTGATGTCTCTAATGCGCCTTCATGACATCATTATAAATGAACCGCTTCAAAAAGAATTGTGTGTTTTATAAAAACATTTCATTGTGCCAGGCACACCAAAGCCAAACTGTGTTACATACGAACTTTTTCAAGATGAATTTCTTTCCCGTTAAACTTGGAAATGTAAACACCTTTATCTGTCGGGATCTGCTGATGTGCCAGCTGCACTTTTAATGTTAAGAAAACACCCTATTCTGAAATTTGACATTTTATTAAATTAAGCACCGGGATTTCAGATTATTTGGGTCTGTCTGCTCTCCAGGTATAAATACGGTCCAGTGGATTTTTTTTCTGTTTTCTAGGAGAGCATTTGACTGTTTACACTTTAGTAACAAAAAGCATTCAAATAATCAGCCAAGATTACAGACGCCAAGATGCTTGCAAAGTGCTAGCTAGCTGCCATTTTGTGTTCAACATTTCAGTCTTCGTGCCGGGCAGACAGGTCATTATAGCAAATATGCGACTTATCTGATCATTTCTCAGTCAAGTAAGTTTTTATCTCCTTGGATCACATGACGCGCAAGTGCTCTCTATTTGTTAGTTTGGAGCATTGGATTTGGGGGCCTCGCGTGTGTCACTTCCTCCTCCTGAAAGATTCAAGTAGTTTAGGGGTACGTGTGTGCGCGTGTGTGTGTACTGTTGTGTCCATGTGTATAGACGTGTGTGCCGGCGTGTGTGTTTGAGCTCTGTCTGAGGTACAGAGTACGTTTCTCAGGTCAAAGGAGAGGTATGCAGATAGAAAGAAAGCACACCTGTGTAACACACACGCAGACACACAGTGCCATACACACACAAGTGTACACAACCATATCTAGATGCAAAAAAAAAAAAAAAAAAAGGAAAAAAATGGCAGCCCACATATAAGTTCATACTACCCTCAGAGCTGTTTAAATGTAATATTGTGAAATTTGAACCTGTATTAGGTTGTGGCTCTTCTTGGTAATCTGTAAACGTAATATAAATGTAAACAGTATATATATAAACATCATATCTATTTTTGGAATAAATCCAGTGTACGGAAAGGCGGTTGTTTTGCAGGTTGCGATGTGTGTATCGTATGTGTGTCGTACTGTCGAAATGAGGCAATAATGATGTCTGTGTTTCGGTTAATAGGCCAGCATCAGTTCATGTTTCTTTGCTACATGCTTCCTACATGGCAGTTTAGGAGTGTGCATGCTGTGAATACGAGTTGGTTGTCTACGGTACGTCTTCCATTTTGTTTACTTTGAGGATGATTCTTGTTAATGACAACTTGGGTCTTTTTTTTTTTCTTTATTTCCACCATGTATCAATTTTAAACCCATTTTGCATAATTTAAATAGTCAAATTCGGGGGGAAAATTATGATAAACAATAAAATAGTCCATGTACTGCTTTTTGATCATATTGTTTGTGTACACATGTGTTTCCACTGTAACAATGGTGATTAATTTAAACTGGATCTGAACAGTTGTGTTAGTTAGAGCAATAATAAATCAACAAACACATTAGGCACAGGTTTTTATAATCTGTAAATTAATGTTGACTAATTTAGCTGCTCCATTTCCTGCTTTAACTTCATTTTGGATTTTCAAAAGACCGGTCAGACCAAAACGCTTAAATTTACTTGGCAGATTAGAGGTGCCCAGTGGAGTTTACTTACAAAGGAAATATTGTGACCTCAAGTGTCATTCACCAAAACCCACTGTTCTCTAAGAAACGTCTGGAGTGCATTTCCTTTTGCAATGCAGATTCATTGGTAGATATTTCAAATCCAGCATTGTTTACGTTCTTGTTTACTTGGTAGCAGTCTTGTTCGTCCTGTCGATCAGTGTAGTGTCTGCAGCCACTTGCAGGAATGTGTAACATTACTCACATTCTTGCACAAGTGGAGCAATGGCAAGACGTAGAAAAAGGTGCGATAGAACTGCTAGAGGCCGAGAATTCCCAGGGGTGAGACTTGAGTCGGTAATGAAAGTCAACATTAGTTGCAGCAACACCATCAGTGCTCACTGAGGTGGCATGCCATTAAGTTAGCTGTCTGATCTTTCCTGCTTCATTAAATCTATACTTGTTATAAACAGTTAACCGGTTTAATCCAGTCTGGTCATAATCAGATTACATTAAACAACACAATACGTAAGAAAATGTGACCCAAGTTGTGACGTACTGAATTATCCGTTAAAATCTGTGTGTGCCAGACAGTCATCCTTTACGTCATCTTTCTCCTCATCTCTCTCTTTCTCAGGGTAGGAGTCGAATTAAATTGCATTTAATACCTATGGAACGATTCTCTGAGATTGTTGTATTTATTTTAAAAGCACTTTTTCAAGAAGCACTTTTTGGTTTTTTAATTTGGTGGCGCTAAGCGCCCCTACGTAATTCCCTCCCTCAGAGCGATGGGAATGTTTGACTTGACGAGTGAATCACGTAGACACTTTAGAATATCTTTTTGTTGTTGTTTTTTCTTCAATGCTTTCTGCCAAAGTGTGTCTTCCCACCAGTGTACAACTGGGTTTCATATCTGTGAAGTAGCCTCTTTTCTTGCAGTGGTCTTAGAGGTGTAGATTTATCTGAAGCAGCCTTTGTTTGATCCATTGCTCATGTGTTTTTTTTTGTTTTTTTTTCTTTGTGAATCATGTGATGGAGTTATTAGCTGGAGAAGAGAATGCCACAAGTCAAAGAAAGACTTTGAAGATTCGTCTTAGATCACAGCTCTTTCTTCCTCCTCTGCTTTTGTCTGTTCACCGCTTTGAGCCGTTTGAAGTGAAACTGCACAGAGCTAGCACCGCTTCGTTGTCAGGGTTAAAAGAGGAAAAATAGGGCTGCGTTTGTCAGAGTTGTTCACATGGTCAGAATATGGCATCCCACCCGTCACTAAGCCTAAGCAGTGCTTCTGGCCTATACCATTTGTGTGTATGTGTATTTAATGCGTGTTTGTGTGCCCCCTTCAGTTTGAGAGTGTTTTAGCTACGGGTATGTTGTCACATTATGCATAATGGTACGTTGCATTCATCTCTAAGTGCCATTAAGTTTGCACATTAGCCTCGTTCACCTCTTTTTGGGCATTCGCTGTATTGCACAGTGTGTGCCCCAAACTTTATTGAGAAACAATGGGTGTGAAGTTGTTACTTACCAATTACTTATTATTTACACTGAGACCATTTCAAAGTTTTTTCTCACATTATAGCTTATTATTATATTAGGGCATGTGTGTGCAGATGTGTGGGGGAGTGGTGGGAAAAACAGCCGTGTGGTTAAATGCCTTTTTTTGTAAAGCGGACTGATGCTGGTGTCTTTGTTTTTGGGTTCTTTTTTTCATTTAGAGTAATGTGTCTGTTACCTGTTGTCAATTTAGCTTGTACATTCAGATATGAACCTAATAAATATGTCAAAGATAAATACGCCTCTGTTTGTGTGACGCTTACTGTAAAACACACACACACACACACACACACACACACACACACACACACACACACACACACACACACACACACAGTACACAGAGAGAGAGAGAGAGTCAACAGGACATGGTCTTTGGAATATGTTTACCTTAAGGGCAGTTGAACAGGTGGATTATGTTGCGTCCCCGTCTCCCACACCTACAATCAGTGCTACACCCTCACAGTGTCTCCCCTGCTGCAAACATAAACCTGCCTGTCAGTTAGATGTCAGTGTGCTCCAGGCATCAAGTAAAGTTGGTTCACATAACAGCTGAGAAGGACCTGAAGAGCCTTCATTTGTGCTCATTCGCTTCACTTACATTTCAGTTTTTCAGCCTGTGGTCCTCTCTATATGTAGCTACCATTTTACCCGTGGGTGTATAGCTTCATTCCTGAGCTTAGATGTTTGTCATACTAATCCTGGAGCACAGATACTGTTAAGTCTTAAGAGGTAAGACTCTTTTCTACCATTCTTCCTGCCTTCTTCCCTCCTTACTTACTTTTGCACCAGGGAAAAAAACAAACAAACAAACACCTTTTTAGGTTTTGAGCCACACCTGCCTGCTCTCTCTCTGCGCAGAGTGCATGAAGGAGAGTGTGTTTGCAGTGGGTGGAAAGGGGAAGAAGGCGGAGTTGTGTTTTTGTACTTTTAATGGGTTGTGGAGAAACCTGCCTGTCTGCTTGGAGCTGGGAGAGGAGGAGCCTGTGGGGTGTGGGACTTCAGACAAAGGAGACATAAACACACTGACACTGGATCACTGGAGCAAAAAAAGAGTAGGAGACGACTAAGGGAGACGATCCCTAACTCTTGGACTACTTTTTCGCTATATTTTGGAGAAAAAAAACTTTATGTAAAGGACATTTTTGAGGGGGGTGTGATACCTTGGATCGGTTTGTGAGCTGAGACATGTTTGTGTTGGAGCAGTGGTGGCCATATGTTGCCCAGACTGTGTAGAAGTGTGTGTGTGTTTGGGATGGAAAAGTGGGGCTGGCACGATCAACATTTCTGCTCTTAGCTTCACGCCATGGGGGGGTGCCATAGTTACCCCTCGGCTAAAGAAGCAGACGGGAAGACCCTTCAGCCCTCTGACATCAGCAGTGACAAATTGTAAGTTATATCTCTTTTTCTCCTTGTTTTTTTTTTTTTTTTTTATTGCATTTCTTTGTTTGTCCTGTCAATCTTTTACTACTTTTGTATTTTTGATAGAACAAACACTCATGTTAAAAAGAGGACAATACTTATATCTGTTAATGGTGTGTAAGAAATGTGACTAGAAAGCTGGCTGCACATGGTTTACTCAGGAATGTTCTCCAGATAAGACTGTGTGCGTATGTGTGTGTGTGTGTGTGTGTGTGTGTGTGTGTTACATATTTGCCTGATGCCATCAGTGACGGTGGATTCCTCTAACAGCGGGAACACATTATGAGCAGCAGTTAAAACTAATATGAGGAAAGGCACAGGGAAAATGTGTTTTATCTGAGTTACTAGGCAAATGTTTTGCCCCAGGTTGAATCTTTTACAGCCAGCTCGCTGTAGCGAAGAGAAACCCGCTCATGGACAAAGTAAAAGTGGACAGATGGCCGAGTGCAGGAGAGCAGGGTCACAGAGGAGAGTGTTTACACAAAAAACACAACATGACAACTAGCTTTGGGTTCTTTGTTATTGTGTGCTGACAACCTGTAGCCAAGAGAGGAGGTGACTGAGTTAATGTCAGTGAGTGTAACAGAGCAGGATGTGAGCAGCTGAAGTTCCTGTGGACATTAGGAAAGTTTGTCATGGCTTGGCAAAGCTTTGCTCTACTGTACCTTTGCACAGCTAATGTTTACATTGATTTCTGACACTCTTCCTCCCTTTCTGACTGCTCTGACCTTTCACGTTTGACAAAAGACCTCGTGTTTAAACCTTTACACAAATGATCCCTGGCAGCCACTCTCTCTCACACACACTAACACATTTATACAGGGGGGAGTGAAACCCCATGGAGAGTACTGTGTTTTCCTTATCACAGCAGGCAAGGTCATACTAAGTAAACCCTCAGCTGCTGCGTGTGTGTGTGTGTGTGTGTGTGTGTGTGTGTGTGTGTGTGTGTGTGTGTGTGTGTGTGTGTGTGTGTGTGTGTGTGTGTGTGAGCGTGACAGCTGCCTGATCCACTACACTTTTAATATTGCAAAGTCTTGACTAAAAGTCTGAGTTAGCCTGCTCTGATCAGGAACAACTATCCTGCATTCCTGCTTTGAATAAAGTCAAATTCTGCTGCCAGGTTTGACTCTCCATCACACTGTAAACATCATACATTCCCAGTATTCTCTATCTATATTGTCACACCTTCCTGATTAATAAGCCCTGTCTGTAGCTTATCAGTAGGTGCAGTATATAAACCAATGTAGGAAAAAGAGATGTTTTCCCAAAGAGGGTTGGCCTCAGCACTCGACTCTACATTATCCTGCACAATCTTGCTCAGTTATTTGCTTTCCAGCATTGACCGCTGCAGCAGTCTGCTTCATTAACAGTAATTACGCTGGCTCTGAATTGACTGCCTTCATTACATTAACTGCTGCTGTATTGGATGTTTAGGTCTGCAGTCACAGCAGTGCTCATATGTTTCAATGTGTGTGTGTCAGCCAACACAGAGCAAGATAGATGAAAGAACTTAAAACATCTTATCTACTGAGTGCAGCAGCAGTCATTAATCCACTGACCCGTTGGTTGTTAGACACAGCGATATTTTTCGGTCTCCCACTCTTTCTCTTTCTGTGTCGGCTTCATTAACTCTGAACTGTCTTCTCAAGGGGGATTAATAACAATAACCAGGAAGCGCGTCCATATCTGCAGCAGCAGTATGTGTGTCAGCGGATCACACATGCAGACATGTATGCCCTCATAGCTCTGCCGCCTGGCGTCGACAAGGCAGAGTGGCTTGCCAGCAACAGTAAGTAGTAACAGATTTGTGTTTGGACTCATTTCTCTGTAGCTCTTTAACTCCCAACACTTTTCTTCTTTCTGCAAAAACAAAGAAGAAGAGAGAACAGCAACGTGCGCAAGATATAATGTTGCTGTGCTTATTTATTTTCTTTCCAGCTGTGGCATTTTTCAAGCATATAAACCTGTTCTCCAGTGCGCTATCAGAGTTCTGCACTCCCAACACATGCCCAACTGCCTGTGGACCAGGCAACGCGTAAGTTACTCAGTATTATACTGCAAATTGTGGCACCGTATGCAGATACAAAAGCTGTTCTTGATGTATATTATAATATTATATTCATATTATATATGGGTAACCTTGTACACTATATCTGTTGCAGTCATTGGGGTAAACTGCAAGCAATCAGCATGTGCTGAAGTAAAATGTCTAAGCTCCTATTAGCCTTGTAAAAAAAGAAAAAATTATGTTTATGTGAATTGTTTTAAAAGTTAGTTTTTCACTTTTTCCCAACACTACTGCCAGCAAACGGCCATTTTGCTAACAGCATTAGGAGAGCTTGCATGAGGTTGACCTAAATGTACTACTGTATAATCAGTCTTTAAGCTGAGCTCTGAGCAGCTTCTCAGTCTTTATCAGCCCAGGAGTGCCATCACAATATTTACCCTTTAAAAAACATCAAGTACGGATTCTGTTGTTTCCATGTTGTGTAAACTTTTAGTACGCTTTCGTCCTCAGGGTTTATGTTTGGACTGATGACCATGGCAGGAAGCTTAAGTGCTCTGCTCCGCTTTACTTTGACTACGCCATGTCATACATTCAGGACCTACTGACTGATGAAGACGTGTTCCCTACAAAAACAGGTAGAGTGCATTTACATCGTGTGTTACCTAATTGCACGGTACGTTCCAGTTTCAGTTTTAGTTTTAAACTGTCATCTCTTCCTCGTTTCTCCAGGTGCAAAATTTCCGACAGGCTTCGTGTTTATGGTCCAGAAGGTGTTTCTGTTGTTGTTCAGGACAATGGCTCACATTTATTGGTCTCACTACACACAGGCCCAGCAGGTGGGTCTGCACCCGCACCTCAACACGCTTTTCATGCACCTGACGCTCTTCTGCCGGCACCATGAGCTGCTGGATCCAGAAGACACTGAGCCACTGCAGGACCTCATCACAGCTTTGGGACGACAAGGGTGAACTTAAAGGGCAGCCGCAGATATTGTACAATCACATCATTGCACGCTTATTTATTTCTTAAAGCTGATTGTCTCTCACCACTCTGGGCCAAATTTAAACGTATTCCCCAGTATAGATTTTTAAAGAAAGCTCTATAAGGAGAGCAATGCAAAGAAACAATGCTCCTGTTGTTCTGTAGAATTGGACTGAAGTGTATGACTATTGCATGCTTTGTTTTGTTGTTGTTTTTTTTTGCTTTTTTAACATAATGGTGCACTATTTTACTTTGATAAGGTCAAGATCTTCAAGGTCACTTAACCAAACAAACCCAGTTTGTGCCATTTTTGTATTTTGTGCACCGTGCAAAAATGCTGCATCTTCATGTATTTTAGAGTACTTTGTAATAAATATTTGTGAGCCATTATCTGTACAGTGGAACTGAAAAGCATGCATACTTTATTTTGGAGAAATTAGTGAATACAAAAAAGTGGGAAGAATTGGTTAAAGACAGGAAGGGACTTTGTGTTTGATCCTGAAGTGCGTGCTGGTGCTGTTTTATTTAGCATATTTTCAGGTCTTTGGTTTATAATCAGCGCCACCTGCTGCTAGTAAAGGAATCCAGCACGTATCACATTTTCCCTGCACCATCTGTAAATGTTTGTTTACATACTGGATTTATGATTAAACTGACTTATGAGAGTTAAATGGTGGTTTTTCAGTTTTAATGTAAGGGTGTTGACAAAACATCTGGCTGCACTGGTTCTCTCATTTCAGATGTGAATGCCGTTTGAGGCCCACAAAGCTAAGGGATCACATACTGTAAACACTGAATTGTATGAATATTTTTGTTTATTTTCAGAGTCGTCTTTTTTCTTGCCTCTTCAAGATACAAACTCTACTGTACATTCTTCTTGGTTAACAGCATTGTTTCTGGGAAGTGTCAGGCCACTCGAGCCACACTGCATTAAATGAGCCTAACGGGCCCTGTGCCATATGCAGTCTTGATCAAAAGTTTAAGTTTAAAAATAGCAAAAAATCATATTTTGCATATTTGTATCTTAACAAGGTTCCAGGTAGAGTTTCAACATGCAACAAGAAGAAATAGGAGTGAGACAAAACATTTTTTAAAGCATGCAATTTATTGAAAACAAAGCTTAAACTGAATCAAGCTGTTTGATTTCTGTTTTGGGGGAGTTTACAGGTTTTTTTTAAGGTGTGGTCTTAAACTTTTGATCAGCCGTAAAAGTTCTAAACATTAACTCAGTAATGAGTAGCTCCACTGTTATTGTTGATCACTTCAAAAAATTGTTGCGGCATGCTTGATGCAAACGTTTCCATGAGGTGAGTGGGAACATTTCTCCAAGTGGTGAAGAGAGCCGCAAGAAGGGCATCTACTGTCTGGAACTGTTGCCCATTTTTGTAAACTTCCCTAGCCATCCATCCCCAAAGGTTCACAGGGAACATGCAGGATGGTCCAAAAGAGTGATGGTATTGTCCTGGAAGAAGTCCCTTGTCCTGCGGGCATTGTGTACTGTAGCTTTGTCCTGTTGAAAAACCTAGTTGTTACCACACAGACCATGGCCCTGTCATGAGGGATGCTTTCTGCAACATCTGGACAAACCCAGCGCCCGTTTGATGCCCCTGCACCTCCTGAAGCTCCTACTATTACTAATTATACGTAAGGATAACAATAAGCTCTCACCTCACTGCCCCCCCTCTTCTATTTATTAATACTATTTATTTACATATTTCTATTTTTACCCGATTGTATATTTGTACATTTTATATATTTTTTCTCTAAATACTGTTCATATGTATATAGTGCTGCAGAAACTCTGCACCCCCCACCACGTTTGCACCGAGTAGGAGATGCTCTGTATGTCTGTATAGTGACAATAAAGGTATTCTATTCTATTCTGTAGCTTCCAGGTCATATGAAAATCTGTGTTTTCATCTCTTTTTCTCGCATCTCATGCCCCAGAAACAGACATAATCAGGATATATTATTGCTTGGCTATTTTTATTTAAAACATTTTTCCTTTGCCCAATATAAGCATGTAGTCCTATATTTCTCCACAAAGAGGCAGCAAAAACCCCTACATTTTACCGACAGACTTAAAAATACAAAGAAATTTGAAAAATGATTAACCTAAAAGAAATGTATTTATTCATTTCATAACTTCATTACTGAACAACACTGTTGCAAAAAATGATTGATCTCTCATTTCAACTGCAAATTCTGTTCAAATTAAAATGAAAACACGCCTCTTTCATTATACAGGGTGGGCCATTTATATGGATACACCGTAATAACATGGGAATGGTTGGTAATATTAAAGTCCTGTTTGTGGAACATTAGTATATGTGAGGTGGCAAACTCCTCAAGATGGGTGGTGACTATGGTGGCCATTTAGAAGTCGGCCATCTTAGATACAACCTTTGTTTTTCCAATAGGAAGAGGGCCATGTGACACATCAAACTTATTGGTAATGTCACAAGAAAAACAATGGTGTACTTGGTTTCAACGTAACTTTATTCTTTCATGAGTTATTTACCAACATATTACTACAGCACATCTTGTGGTCACACCCACCCTTAAAAATAAACGTTTATTCAGCACATAAACAAGCCTTATATGGAGTGCTGCAGATGCATTAAAATACTTACGACTGACTTACTTGGGACGTAAACTGAGGAGGAGAGACAGGCCCTTTGGCCTACATACTTCAGACACCCTTAGTACTCATGTTTCAGACCAAATAAAGGGTTTTTGTTTTTTTTATCTTTATCTTGTTTGATTGTAGTGATATGTATATGACATTTAGACACATAAAAACCTGCAAATGTAGACACAAAAGCCTTTGTGGAAGTTCCTTCCCTGATTTTTACTGCGATGAACCTACTGTGTGCCATAGTTTTGTGGTAATCATTCCACAGTGAAAAGAGAGCTCAACAGAAAATGGAAGTTCTGTATTGCAAGTGTGTATGCGATGTGATTTCTGATTGATTTGAGTTGGATTACAGCTCATAACTGTAGCCAGATGGCTGATTTCCACTCAGATTTCAACCTGAGGTGTTCAACAGACACAAAAGACTGAAACTGAAACCCTTCACAGGATAAGTCTGGATACATGCACACACTCCCTCACACACACATACACACAAAGGTTTGTTCTTTGGGTAGATAGGAGATGTGTTAATGCACATGTTGGACTGAGGTAAGGCTCACCGTATTGGAAACTGAGCTTACAAGGTAATACTGCAAACTGCTGAGTCACAGACAAGCACAGCCATGGCGCTTTAATTAAGACCTGAAGTCACCTCCACATACAGAGCATTCTTTTAATCAGGTTCAGACTCTGAGCTGCTCATCTGTGTCCTCCTTCACAGTAAAGAAGAGCTGTTCTTTTACAAGAAAACTGAAGGGAACAGTATCTGACAGCCTCTGGCCAACACAGAGACTGATTCTCTCTAGTTTTCCTTACTTTTTTGAACTTTCATAATCAGGGGATAACATAACAGTAGCCAATCTGTCTTAGCTGAACTTGTTACATGATGTTAATTTGAACATAAAAACGTTGGGTTTGCATGCGTTTAACTGGCTCGTGCATCATGTCACAGCTGTTCAGGTTAACTCCATGCGAGAGTTCTGACCCCCATGTGGGAAACATGTGGGTACGATTTGCACAATGTCATCTCTTTACAGGTCAAAAATATCAGCAGCCATAAAGCCAGGCACTGGGGTACAATATCAGTTCATATACTGCTGTTGTACTCAGGTTTCTTCAACAAAACACATCTTTAATGGAAGTGGTGGAGGTGTCATTTTTCAGGCAATGTTTTTTTTTCTCCTTAGATTGGACCATATTCGGCTGTAAAGACAAATGTCAGTTTTTGTTGATAACTTTATAAATGTCACAATAACCTGCTCTACACTGCAGGGAGAGTGATTTAAATTGGCATGTTGGGATAAAAACACTCACTAACCACTTTATTTGGTATGTCTTGCTAGTATCTGTTTAGACCCCCTTTTGCTTTTAGACCTACCTTTGATCTTCGTGGCACAAGATTCAAGAAGGTGCTGGAAACATTCCTCTGAGATTTTGGTCCATATTAACACGACAGCATCACACAGTTGCTGCAGACTTGTTGGCTGAGACTCTCCTATTCGACCACAGGTCAAAGGTGCTCTATTAGATTGCAATCTGGTGACTTTGAAGGTCATCTGAGTACAGTCAACTTATTGTCATGTTCAAGAAACCAGTTTGAGATGATGTGAGATTTGTGGCATGGCACGCTATCCTGATGGAAACAGCCAGAAGATGGGTTCCCTCTGGACACGAAGGGATAAACATAGTCCGCAGCAATACACAGGCAGGCTGTGGGGTTTAAATCATCCTCAGTTGGTGCTAAGAGACCCAAAGTGTACCATTACCATTATGCCATATTCTAATACTACAATCCAAATATTGCAGCAGAAATCAGGCTGCATTTGAAGTATAGTCTCAGATTTCTGTTCTTATTTGACAGAAGTAAGTTGCATCCAGTAGTCTTCTGCTGCTGCAGGCAGTCAGCTTCAAGGTTCAACATGGCATATTTTTCTGCAAACTTTGGTAGAAATGAGTGGTTGTTTGAATTACAGCTCAAGCCAGTCTGCCCATTCTCCTCTGACCTCTCCCAGCAGTGAGGCATCTTCACCCAGAGAACTGGGCTCACTGGACATTTTTTGCTTTTTTGAACCATGCTCTATAAATCAGCATTTTCTGGAATACTCAAAACAACAATGCCACTTTCTAAGTCACTTAAAATCAACTTTCTTCTGCATTCTGATTCTCGTTTTGAACTTCAGCAGGTCATCTTGACCACATCTACTTGCCTGTGTATCTAATAAAATGTCCTCCGAGAGCTTACAGTAACAAAGTTTTTATTGTATGTATACCAGAGGTGAGCAGTTAATTTTCCCAAGGGGTCACATCTGCCAGTTTTTCCCATTTCATCCCAAGCATGTGGTTACCTCCATGAACAAATATTGTTCCTTGCAATCTCAAACACTTTAGTTTTCCCATCCATAAAGATGAGTAACTTGGCTGTGTCACAGACATCACGTCCAGTGCAAAGTGTCCACTTTGTCAGCGTAATTTGCAGATTTCCCACAGTGTCCTTGATCAGTCTTGTTATGCTTCGCCTGGATAGAGACACATTCTCAAATGCTTCTTTTTTTCTCATGGGCATAATAACAGTTCACCAAATAAACTTCCCATCGGAGAATAGTTTACCTTTGTTGCTGCTATTTGTGCAATTTTATGGGAAAAGACAAAGCTGGTCTTGACTGCTTCTTCCTTGGATGTGTAATGCTTGGTAAAAAAAAAGTTCTTCTGGCTTCACATATTAGTTTGCGCTCTGCATCATTCAAGTTCTTGTATTTTTATGTAGGTGCTTAGTCTCATAATGGCAATTCAAACTGTAATCCTTCAACATAGCAATCTTCTCACCACAAACTAAGCACACTGCTTTACCTCTAACACCATCTCTTGTTCAAAACGCTACATTCTGCATCAATCTGTATCCACATAGCAAGCAGGTCTAGCACGGATCTGGTATCAAGCCGGCACTGCTGGCGGACTTCTGGCATGATAAGACGTATGTCATCCAGATATGGGCCAGGCCTGACATAGATGGCACTGTCTACGTGATGGCATGCCATATCTGGCTTGATTGTGGTTTGGTTTATGTGGCCCAGGCCCACAGAAAACAGGTCTGGCCCAGATCTGGCATCAAGCTGGCACTTCTGACTGACTGGTGTTTTGGCAGAGTGTATGTCAACCAGATGTGGGCCACGTCTGGCAATGATGGCACTATTTATGTTTCTATTTTCCTATTTTAGTTAGAAGATCCAAATGCCATGTTGCAATACTCTACTGCTATGGTAGCCAATGTTTCAAATGCAGGTTTGACAGGTTTGTGAGTGTACACTTAATCCAAAACCTAGTGAGGGCTTACTCATCTTTGCCAGTGGGAGACTGTAGCTCAGGTGGTAGAGCAGGTCACAAACTGATAGGAAGGTTAGTGGTTTGATCCCTGGCTCCTCCAATCTGCATGTCAAGAGTGTGAATGTGTATGAATGTAGTTAGGAAGCCCTCAGTTAAGCAAAGGTATGTGATTGGGTGAATGTGGCGTGTTGTATCGAGCACTTTGAGTAATCTGGGAGAGTAGAAAAGCGCTATATAAGAATCAGTCCATTCACTGTCTGAACAGAGTTTCGGCATGTTACTTCTGCATGTTCTGGCACATGTTGTTATTGCATGGCTTGTTTAAGGTATACATTAGGCTGACATCTGGGGCCAGAGCTGAAACTGTTCTGGGCCAGCAGTGTGTCTACAACTGGCCTGTGGCTGCACACCACCTACAGATGGCCCACATACCGCAAAGAATGACGGCCCTTTGGTGGCCTAGATCAGGTTTGCCAGAGGTAATCCACGCATGGGCCAGCACAGGACCACCAGTGTGTATGCAACTGGCCTTGTGCTGGCCCATGTGTGGGCCACCTCTGGCAAACCAGGTCTGGGCCACCAAAGGGCCGTCATTCTTTGCAGTATGTTAGCCATGTGTAAGCACATTGTGTGGGCCTGATCTGGGCCATACCAATTTTGCTATGTGGGTATGTGTGTCAACTGAACACACACACACAAACACACACACACACACACACACACACGCACGTCTAATAGCAGTCACCTTCAAAATAAAAGCAACAAAGTTGCATTGTGATTTCCCCAACCCACAAAACCCCCAGAAATCTCAGTTTTCAGTGACTTAAAATGGTGCTAATATGTGGGCAAGAGGCAAAAAGGCTATGTTTTCCAAAATACCTGTGTAGGTGCTGACCTGAAGCTATAACGTTAGCTTTTTGGCTTCTGCCATGTTGGTTTTTGAAGCAGATATTACATTATATGAACAAAAGAACAGACTGCTAATTTATTAGCTAATGCTAGCTAGATTCATAGCAAGCTATATTCATAAACTGTATGAGTGCAATGCAGCTAATCAGTGGTAACAAACAGAAAACACAAACACAAAAAAGTTACTCACCAAAACCGAAGTACGAACCCCACAGCAAGCCATAACAGTAGCCAGTCTATTAAAGATAACACAAAAAGGATCCAGTTTAACAACTTGAGGTAGTGGATGAGGCCTAGCAGAAACTGTAGCTTGTCAAGACAGCTATCAGCCAATGCGGACATGTACCTAGTTCAATTATCCAGTTAAGAAAGTCATTTTTAAAAAATTAAAAAAAAAAAAAAAAATCACCCTACTCATAGTTGTTATTAAGGGGGAAATTGTCCATAGACATTCATATTAATGTGTGTTAAGCTTTAAATATGCTTTTTAATGATGGTAAGTCGGACATTCTAACATGGGACTCTAACATGGATAGCTGGTGAGACAGCTTTGACAGGTTTTGACAGCAAAACCTGGTTTCGACAAAGGATGTTGAAGATGGAGCTGCCAGGCCGGAGGATAAGAGCAAGACTTCAGAGAAGGTTAATGGATGTATTGAGGGAGGACATGGAGCAGGTTGGTATGACGGAGGAGGATACCAGCGATGAGGTGAGATGGAGGCAGATGATCCACTAATGCCAACAGGTAGAAGAAGAAATAGAAGACTTATGCAAAGTAGAAAGCATTAGACTAATAAAATGCAATACCTTTTCAAAGTAAAAGTAATTTTTTTATAATGACTTTATTTCAGGTTTTATAGGAAGTTATTTATTAGTCTTCAGGCATGCATTGAGTAGGCTACTGTATGAAAACCCGTGGTTGTCATATAAGTGAAGTCCTGTTACTAAAAATAACATTTTCTTTGTATTCCAGGGGGTTTAATACGACTTCACTGTGTTAATAATAATCGGTTCAGCAGTTATTTCTAAGTGGGTCAGCCTAGGCTCATTGGCCACAAGGACACTGCTTAATGGGAAATGAAATCCAAAAATATAAGTTACCTTACATAAAGCGCAAAACAAATATGGCAGATGCACTTCATACCCAGGATTAGTGAGAGGACTGAAGCTCTTGAGGTTTAATTAGGTTGCGAGGTTCATTGGAGGTGAGGTTGGTGAGCAGGACACGCAATAAAACTTCCTCCTCCCTCCTCCTCCTCCTCCTTCGGACTTTATAAACCAGAACACTCCATTCGCTCCTGCTTTGCGCCCCAGTGAGCATCACGTTGGATTAGACCGCGGAGGTCAGTGTGCCGAAGATGCAGGAAACAGAGATGATGCTGACCGTGTCGTTCATGAATACGCGACATTTTACATGTTAGAGATAATTTTGTAAAAACAAAACAACAACAAAAAGACTGACCATATTCTTGGATTTTTTTCTAATCGATTCTTTTTAACATTTCCGGTAATATCAATAATATTTTGGTTTACTGCTCCCGGACAGTGTGCGTCCGCTACCCTGTCATGTGCACCCTCCGTCCGGCGTGGCTGTGCGTGCTGCTCGGTCTCTTGCCTTTGGAGATCCAGTCCCAAGCACTGACACCGCAGAGAACTCACAGACCCAGGTACCCGAAACTTTTAGGGGGATTTAAATATTTGTTTTTAAGTAAATTGTTAAATTCAGAATATCTTCTTAACTAATAACCTTAATGGAAAACAACTTTAATTTTGCTGCTTTACTTTGATGCACATTTTGTATTTTTCCTCTTTTCCCCCCATACAAGATAAAGTATAAAGTAATGTTAAAAGGTTTTGTGAGTAATTGTGAATAAATTTGCACCACATAACACCCTTTAAACTCTTGCTTTAGAAATAAAAAGCCTTTATAAAAAGGTAACTTTGGCAAAACAACGACTACACATTTAATCGTTAAATCATTTAAATATCAAAAGCACAACATTATTTAGGGTTTCAGCCTCTATAAAAAGGCTTTCGTTTCTTTTATATGATTGTAAATGGATTGTTATCTTTAGTAATTGTATTGGGACACTGCGAGAACTTGTAGCATTTGAAGAAGAAAAAAAAGAAATAAAAACATAAAAGAGAAGAAAAGGGGTCTAGTGACAGAGTAAGGTAATTCCTCTCAGTAGCAGCAGGAGGTGAGACAGAGGTGAAGGTGATTTAGTGGGATTTGGGACAAGGATACATGCGCATACCGAGGGGCCAAGCAGCAAGCAAGCAGTCTGAATAAGACACCAGCAGCTTGTAGGTTCCTTAAGAACATCTTATGATGTGGCTGCTTCAAGGCCAGCAGCACGCCGTTTAAAATTATCGTCACATGCAAACCCACAGGTCGTTACTTTGTTTTCTGCTACCTTGGTAGATCTAATCAGAGAAAACTTCTTACGCTGTTTTGTGTGTGTGAGAAAGAAAGCGTAAGAGAGGGAGAGGGGTTATGCTCCCTGAGTC
Source organism: Perissodus microlepis (assembly GCF_051167445.1). Lineage (NCBI taxonomy): Eukaryota > Metazoa > Chordata > Actinopteri > Cichliformes > Cichlidae > Perissodus > Perissodus microlepis. The sequence continues at coordinate 10,071,230 of NC_140467.1, forward strand.
TAAGTTATATAAGAGGGATTTCTCCCCTTATTTGCAGCTTTTATAAAGCTTTAATCCCACATTAGTGTGAATACACCTTATCTATTGTTTGAGAGCTAAATTAGTGCAATAACAGTGTAAGATAAAAAGGCATCAAGGCAATGCATTTCATACAATTATTATTATTTTTTTCAGAACTATTCCTGCTTGTTTATTTGATTGTTTTTCCTCAACAATACCAATAAGAATGAGCAATTTGATTAAGTTGTGTAGCATTATATACTAAACATCTCTGGCTAATGGGGGTGGGGGTTGTGGGGAACCCCATCTCAAACGTCTCAGTGTGATTCAGTGCTGTTGGATGTAACGTAATATTGCTGCTGGCACTCAGCAAAGTGAGCCTAAAGAAATAAAAGAGGAGAGAAAGAAAAATGAAAGCATCCTGCTGTAATTTAAAAAAGACAGAGAGCCAAAAGGAGGGAGGGGGTCGTGCTGTTAGTGAAGCTGTGGGCAACCCATAGGGACAAAAGGGGGTGTGTGTCTGTGTATACGTATGTGTCTGCATGCGTGTTCAGTCTCTCTGTGAACAGCCCCATGCTGAGCTCTAACTGGGGAAGAATGTTGGAGACGCTCCTTTTGGTCTCTCAGATTCAGGTTCACATCCTGAATCACACATGAGAGGTGAGGGAATGGGGGTTGCAATAGAAAGAAAAACACAAAAGGGGGTTCAGCTTATTATATACTGCTATCATGGAGTGTTAATTGCTGCCAGATATTTTAGGCAACAATCATTTCTGTTTTCCTTCCTGTGAGTTATGACCAAATTTCATTATAAAGCATCTCAGCTGCTCAAAAAATAACTTTTTTACAACTTTACAGTAAGTTTCATTGACAATAAGCAATCCCTCTCTGTTCTCCAGCTAGTACCGCATATAAACAGACCAGGTGGGCAAAGAAAACTGTGACTGGGAAATGGATATCACTATCATCAGATCTTGTCAACTCATAATAAAGTCGTACTTTTAATGTAACTGGCTGTAACAAAGCCAGGGTGAGATGCTGTCTAAAGCTATCCTTTCTCACATGTAGCACACAGCAGGCGATGTGAGGTGTGTTCTCACTTCTGAAGGAAGAAGGTGAGGTTGGTGCCTAAGAAGGCAGGACACATGAGGTCCTCTCACTCTCTGTTACATATATCTAACTGCGTCTGACATTTCTGTGCTCGCATGCACCTCTGGTGGGCAGTTTCTCATCTACAAGAACTCGGGATGCAGTGAATTCATGTTCACAGCTATAAATGTACAGCCAGTAGAGACTAAGGATGCACTTCAAAGAATGCAAGATGGTTTTTCACTGCACTCTGACCCATCCACTGCTAAACAGAAAAGAAAGAGTGGTATTTATGCAAATGTCTGAATGAGGCAAGGGAATGTGCTATGAAGACGATAAAACATGGAAAGCTGATTTGTCCAGATGGCATACCTGTGGAGGTATCTCCATACCTCCACAGGTCTGGAGTCTAGGAGAGAAGACAGGGGAGTTTGTTTATTTTTGCCAGATTGTTTAACATAATCTTGAAAAATGAGAAGATGGAGAAGTTGTGTACTGAATTTCAAGAACAAGGGTGATGTTCAGAGCTGTAATAACTACAGAGCAATGAGCCACTCACAAAGATATGAGAAAGAGCTGTTGAAGCTTGACCGAAGCTAGTAATGATTAATGAGCAGCAGTACAGCTGAAAAGGAGCAATACGGAGAAGGCCAGGAGGAGTTGCACTGTGTCCTTGTAGATCTATAGAAAGCATGCGGAAGGGTGCCAACAGAGGAACTGTGGTACTGCATGAGGAATTTAGGAGTGACAGAGAAGTGTGTGAGAGTGTTGCAGGACATGCATGAGGACAACGAGACAGAGGTGAGGTGTGCAGTGGGAGTTCAAGGTGGGGTTGAGCCCCGTCTATTTTGCAAAGGTGATGGAGAGGCTGACAGATGAGGTCAGGCAGGAGTCTCCGTGGACTAGGATGTTCACACATGGCATTGTGATCCATAGTGAGAGTAGGGAGCTGGTGGAAAAGAGTCTAGAGTGATGTAGGTATGCTCTGGAGAGAAGAGGGAGGAAAGCCAGAGGAAGCAAGACAGAACATTTGTGTGAATGTAAAGGAGACAGGTGGAAAGGTGAAGAAGAACACCCATCCCCCTATCTTGTAGTACAGTGGATAAGCAAAACCTTTTCACCACAATGAAAATGCAGACACTAAAAATTACTGGAAGTAAAATAAAAAATAAGCTTATGTGTTTACTGTATTGGTTCTTTGCTGTATATTAGCTTACCTGTATTAGATGTGTTAGAAACTAGCAAGTAGCTCAGTGGCCCAGATTTCTTGCTACTGGGAGGCAGTTTGGTGCCAAGTGCCTTTCCCTTCAGTGGCAGTTGATTTTAAACCTCACCACAGGGGGCCATTTAACCATGTATGTGTGTGAGTAAATGCACAAATGTGTGTTTTTTTGTGCAGAAAGAAAAAGAGACAGGCAACTACAGATGTCAGCACACACATGTAAAGATGAATAAAGCCAAGAGTTTGCTTACGCTGTGTACCGCATGCATGCAAAAGTCTGCATCTCAGTTTGACAGTCACGTGTCACAGTCACGTGTTTCGACTAATTCTCCACCATGCAACATTATGCCAGTGTGTGTGTGTCTAAGTGTGCACGCTTCATTCACCATCCATTAAAACCAGTTCAGTTCACCTAGCTTAAAGTCAATGGTATAACACACAATGAATGTGTGTTCTCGTGTGTGTTGGCAGTGAGAGCTAAAGGTGTCCGGCCAGAAGAGTGATCAGAATACCAGTCAGGATTAGTTACAGGATAAAATGGTAATCTGGCCCACTTTTCACAACAAACAAACAAACATTATCTTACTTCATCCATCCCTCTGCCTTTATTCTTTGTTCCTTACATACTGAATATACAATATAATTTTTTGCAGTACAGAATTATAAGTCATGCGTAAGGCAGTGTTGTGTTTGACAAAACTATAAAAGTATTAAAGAGAATTAGGGATGATGAGGGTTTGCAGTCATTTGACTTAACCACTTGCTCCTGTCAGCAGTATAAAAGGGCTGGAATAAACAGGCAATTGCTTTATTGCAAACTTAGAATCTACTGCCTTTAATTTACCAATGTAGTGCAGTATTATGTCATCGCTGGTTGCTTACATGACAAAACATACCCCCTCTTTGCACTTGAACTCTTGAGCATCTGGGAGAAAGTGAGAATTATTTTTTTCTTTTTTAAATAGAAAAGGTATTGTGATGATGTGAGGGGGAAAAAAACGTGTGCAGACAGCAGGAGATTGAGAAATAAAGTACTTAAAACCCACTCAAGGGGAGTGGAGGAGGTGTAGGAGCCCCTCACCACCAATCTACATTGTGCTTTGTCACTTCCCGGAACTGTTGTGAGATTTGTCGACTTGCATACTGTTATTGATTAACCATGTCTTTTTTTTTTTTTTTTGACCGAGCGGATGTCAGTGTCTTGGTTCTCGACTCTGTTGGTTTAAACCACTTTGGTCCGGTTGGGAGCTGGAAACAGAGCACCCTTTAGATGTCGCTAGCAGAAATTTTAGACCGACTGGTTGCATTCTTTTTTAATTATTGACTAAAATGAACTTATCACCCTTTTAACTGTGTTTTGAAGATTAATGGGGGAAAGCAGTGCTTTAATGTTTAAGCAGTGCACATAGACGGTTAGATAGCTACAGGCAGAAATACTACCTGTGCACCACTCTGTCTTTCTTTATCATCTCTTCTCAAAAATGAGACCTCAGACTGAGCACAGCAGACATTCCTGCAGTGCAACCGTGAATCCTGTAAGGCGTTTATCCAGTTTCACTCTGAAACTCAAGCAGGTGACATGCATGACTGCCAATCATCACATATGAACAGGAAGTGGCTCAGGTATTGCTAATGTTGCGCGTTTACACAGTCACCCTTTCATATCCACACAATTGTTCAATTTTAAATTGCTGCGTTAGGCTGGGATGAGGTTAATTGAAGTTATACTAAAAGATTCACTAAGTCTTCAGGAAATGAATCTGCACCAACGTAATGTACCCTAAAGTCATGGGGGCTCCATAGGAGAGTCAGAGATCCTTAGTTTGATCCTGAGAGGCGACATATATCCCTTTGGGGTTGCATCAGTAAGGGAATCTGCCAAGTCAAACATGCAACAAACCCACTGTGACGACCCTTTGTGAATAAGGCAGCAGCTGAAAGTAGTATTATTACCCTAAAGTCACGTTTATATGACGTATGTGAATGTGATTCCCTGGAAACATTTTCTGTCTTTCTGTCTGTTTTTCTCAGGCTGAGTTTTCCCAGAACCTCTAAATTCCCAAAGTCCTTTCACCCCAGCATCGTGCCGACTGTGTCTGATCTCTCTGTCGCTGCTCACAACCAAATTACAGAGGAAGACGGACAGATCATCTGGAGGGCCTTGCTCCCACACAAAGATCCCCCGCCAAAGCCCTTTGACCTGTTGGTTGACCAAAGCCACAACGTGCTACCGGAGGCGCCAGTCTGGCAGCGCGGGTCACGGGGTCGTCGCCATGCTGGTAGAGGCAGGGGCCACGCCCACCTGATGAGGGTGGGGTGCGTCCTAGGCACCTGTCAGGTTCAGAACCTCAGCCACCGTCTGTACCAGCTGATTGGACAGAGTGGGAGGGAAGACTCCTCCCCAATTAACCCCCGCAGTCCTCACAGCTACGGATAAGGCCACACCCACTCACCCACACTCAAGACAACTTCATCAACACCTGCTGGCAAATTACCCAGGTCCACTGTTACACTAACTATATGTTCAGGCTCAAAAATATTGCTACTGCTGTCATTCCTTAACAGAGCAGTTGTGGGTTTTTTTACAGCTTGGGTCTTATTTTTATAGTTTTGACTAAAACTCTCATCAGTAATAAGAACACGGTACTCACAGAGTAAACTGTTGAACGCTTTGAATGAGGCAACATCATGAAAAAGACAACAGCAAAGACTAAGAGGCCATTTGGAAAGGTCAGAGTCCCTTGACTGGAAACAGCAGACTGCTTTTTTTTTTTTATGTCAGGGTGCTTTGGTCACTCAGGAGTCTTTCCCAAGACAGCTTCCTGCTTCAACTCATTATCACCAATTTGAGATTGAATCTATCAATTATTCTGATGAGTACATTGCTATTGTAAGCTACAGATACGATTGTCAAATCTGTAAAAATAACACTTTTTAAAGATTATTACCTGTAGTGTGGGCTACAGCGTTATACCGAGCTAAAACTAGAGTCCTATATGTTTTGGCATTTACAGCACGACTATCTTTGTAACCAGACAAGCCTCTCTCAACCAATCCCTACCTGACTAATGTCTGCTGATGAATGGTTATCCTCCTCCTCTTAACTTACCTGAGCTCAGTGTTAATCCACAATGTGTCTTGAAAGCACATTTAACCCTCTCTGCTTCAGTGCAGACAGAACCCAAGAATAACCCCCAATCAAACCCAATTAACCCTTCACCCAAAAACCCACAGTGCATATGATCAGCCAAAATAACCACTAACCCTAATCCGTAATCTGTCTGTACACTTAACAGACACCGTAGCAGGTCTTGACTCTATTAAACCAGAGGGAGGACAGCCGCACTCCATATTCTCTGCATCAGTTTGAGCCTTAATTGATCATTTATAAGGCCTTACAGTGTTTTGCCTTTCACCAGCGCAGATTAAGCATGCCAGTGAATTTAGACCATCATTTTTTAAGCTTTATAGTTTGTTTTATTCTTTTCTCTCTGTGTGCACGTCAGCTCATTATAACTCCCGTTTTGGTAGTTCACACAGGCTATTATTAGGAATGCATGAAAGCACTTTATTATCCTTTACATTCAATATGACTTGAATTTTAAAGGTGTGTTATTTAACTTTAAATTAATGGGTCAGTTTTGCTGTAAATATCACACTTTACTAAATCTTTGTTTTCATATACACTCCATTCAAAGACACAAGTGTCCTTTTGTAAACCATTGTGCTGTTTTCTTCTAACACTGATGTTAAATAAAAACCTTTATATAGTTATTTCACCTGTCAACAGCAAATCGAGGCGTCAGTGTGAAGTTTTTTGTGAACATTTCATGCTGTATTATACTGACAATATTTTACAAATGAAGTAAAGTTACAAACCAGCATCATTTTACCCTTTTCATATCCATGTTGCCTGCTTTATTCTTTCACTGTGAAACACTTTTTTGTCCATTCCTAAAAGGTAAATGTGACTTACATTCACGTTTCATTTCCTGTACATGCACAGAACAAAGCAGGTAGAGTTCAAATGTTCAGAAAAAACACACATTGTAAGTCACGTTCATAAACAAAGAGCAGAGGCAGGGGCTAATGAGGCTACCAGACTTGACCCAGCTCCCTCTACAGCCACAAATAGCTTTAGATATAAAACGTATTTTACACAAGTATAATAAACCCCACGGTTTGCAATATTTACATCATATGTGCAAATTCTTGTTCCCCCAGTTAAAAAAAAATAAGAATAAAAATGTGATGCCATGCTTGATCGCATGCAGGCTGTTGTTTCTCAACAGTTTTGGGAGGCATTTAATGTGGCCAATTAGATTTAAGAGTGGGCCAAGCCTCTACCACCCCCAGATACACCCCTTAAATGCAAATCAGAACTAGAAATATTTAAGCTTTTCTGAGAAGTTATCTTGTTTGTGTCCAAAAAATTATGCCCAAAAATGTTTTTTTATGCCATACAGTACTATTAACACATAAAACAAAATGTAAAGATCTGTTGTACTCTGTGTCCTCTCCGAGGGAAGGTGAAGGTTGCAAATCAAAATTCAAATCCAAATATCTCATCACAGCAAAGCGGAAAAATATGAAGGTTTTCCTGTCGCCTGTTCAGTCTTTACAATGTTCACCTTGTGACCTGGTAAAGAGGCAGGCATTTGGTTTATGTGACAGACAGCAATCAATAAAAAATAGAAGAACTGGGTCACGAAGTGACGCTTGTTTGGACATCTTTGTCAACTTTACCTCTGTTAATCTGCGTTTGAACCAGCTGATACTTGAAAGACAGGACCGTTGATACTGAAAAATCCCAAGTCAGAGCCTGCCTTCATGAGGACCAGTACCCATAGATTACAAGAAAGCAGAATTGTTTTGCTATTTAAATAGTTTGTGATATAGTTCGCAGACATGTAAATATGACAAATCTACTGCATGTAATGCATACATAGTATTAAAAACAGATCTACATATGTGTAAAAACTTTTTTTCCCCGATAATTATAAAAAAAAAATTAAAACAACTTAACTGTGAAAAGAAGTACTGAGTCATTCTACATAAGCCCAAACATGCAATCTGCTGATCACTGAAAAGCTCTTCCTGGAACGGACAGACACTCTGACATACAAAAACACACAAACAAGGCCAACGTGCAACACAGAGTACCCCATTACATAAAATTTGGTTAAAGTGTGACAGGACATTGCTGTAAACCTAGCCCCCAATGCACGTCAAAAAGGTTACAGTTTGAACCAGGAGGATATATATGGGCAGGCGGACAGTGACCACCAGAGCATCGACGCATCACAACCCATCACAACCCATCACAACCCAACAGTGACTGTGATTTGACCTATCAGCCATGAGGATCATCAACATTGTAAGTGTAATTTTTGCCCATTCACACCATTCATTTGAAAGCAGAGTTGCTGCATAGCTTTGTAAAATCTGAAAATGTTCTTTTTACTGCTCAAAGGGTCCGGACCCGTCTCTGGCATATCGGCCAAATTTGGAGACAAGTAAGGCGAAAGACAAGGAAGACTACAGAAACTTTGAGGTAATTAAACAAACCAGCTTAATTCCACATTAATTTATGAGTTGAAGGAAAAAACTGAGGTTATAATTACAGGCAGACATAACTGGCTTTAAGTTAAAAAAAAAAAAAAAAAGCTGAGCTTCAGAGTGAGCCAAAACTTAAGCAAAATATCAAAATGTGCCTAATACTAACCCAAGGCTGACCACAAGGGGAGTTCAGGTTCTTATTTTCTACTCGATAGAGTCTGACTAAATTTCATCAGTTCTAAAGACCAGATCTGTAACAGCAGATCTGGTCATTCACTGAGTTTAAGCTTCCACAGTGGGGTCAACTCACTGAAAGATAGTTGAGTTTTTATCAGCAGAGGCTGACACAGTTCTGCATATGTGCTCAGATTTTTAACTAATCAAACATCACAGTCTAATGCAGATTTTCCGAGAAGCTCATTGATTTGATGGTCTGATCTAACTAAACAACTATGTAACCCAGTGTTAAAAACGGGATTAAAAGTATAAATATTCATACTCTCACAATGGGAATAAATATTGATAAAAACAAAGTTAATTATAATAAATACTGATAAAAAGCATGTAAACATAAGTTTAATTAATATGTACATATGTATATGTAACATATAAATGGTGTGGGGGCAGGACTTAGTCCTTTAGAGTGTGTTTGTTAGATCCACTGAGCAACGAATCATTGGCCGGTGTTGTGCCAAAAAGTGATTGTCTGCCAAAAACTGATTTCCGGCATTTGCCAAAAACTGATTGCTTGTATTTAAACTGCTATAAATAACTTGTTGATCTACAATATGTGAAACATATGTCAAATATATCCCTCGTGAATTATATCAAGTCATCTTAACCAACAAACAACATTCCTGTAACAAGGTAGAAGCCGCAATCACTTTTTGGCAGTGACTTTTATGTATCCTTTATTTATGCAGTTAAAAAAAATTATTGTTTACTTTAAAAATGTCTGTTTTAAGAGTAATCTGGCCAAGAAGACAGCTGAAATTGCAACAAATGCAAAAATAGTTCTGTAAACATATTTTAAGTGGACAAAAGGAAGCTGATTGATTATAATTAAGTACAATAACACAGCTACAAAGATAATTGAGAAACAGGTCATTTTTTTAAATTTTGTATATAACCCCTTTGCAATACCTGTTCACCGAAGTCTATTTAGCAACATACGTAACGATATTACACATAAAAAAACACACGGAAACATTGGAAATCAGTTTTTGCTTTTGAGAATCTGTTGGTGTTGGTCTGTGTTTTCAGAGCGGAAACCTAATTGACCGTGTCTTCAACACGTACAGCCTGATGCACACCTATCAAACAGTGGAGTTTGTAAACCAAAAGGTGAGAAAATTAGAAGGAAAAAAAACAGCGAGTAAAATTTTGATCACAACCTGGTACAAAGAGAACATTTTAAAAAAGAGACCTGGATATTAAAAATAAGGTCTGTCACTATGTGAAATGATCAGTTACAGATTCATGAATGGCAGCTTTTAGTCAATCACACTGAACTTGTGCGACCTCTGGATTTGCCTCTGGATGAGCAAACTTGACTCAGACTGAGCAAACAAAAAAGAAAGCGGTCAGAATCACAGACCAGTCTCTGGCCTTAACATTGTTTACTTAACCTAATTCTCCTCACAAAGTTATACATTGAATATATTGTCATATATTTGACAACATAATGTGCTTTTGCTTTATTATAAACGGCAGAATATTAGTGTTAACTGCTGAATATTATCGTGTCTGTGAAGGTTCTCAGTCATCCAGGTCATCGTAGTCAAAGGAGCTTGCAAAGAAAAGCATCTGGACTTCTTTAAGTTGCTTGAAGACGTTTCACCTCTCATCCGAGAAGCTTCTTCAGTTCTAAGGTCAAATGGTGGAGAGTCCCAGATTTAAACCTAGTGGGAGTTTCCCCCCACAGAGGGACAAAAGGACCCCCTGATGATCCTCTAATCGCCTGAGCCAAGGTGTGAAACTGGGTGTGGGTCCCAATCAGCCAGAGTTTCGGGTGAGCTCATTGTGAAACCTGGCCCCACCTTATCATGCGAATTCCTGAGGTCAGATGGCCCAGGATGTGAGTGGGCATTAAGGCATCTGGGGAGGAAACTCAAAACTGGATTATAGATGGCAGAGAGTTGGTGTCGTAAACCACCGCCTCTGTTCAAAGATGGTCGCTCACAGTGGACATAGATGGCTTCTTTCACTCCTCTTTCAAACCATCTGTCCTCTATGTCCAAAATGTGAACATTGGCATCCTCGAAAGAGTGACCTTTATCCTTAAGATGCAGATGGACTGCTGAGTCTTGTCCTGTGGAGGTGGCTCTTCTATGTTGTGCCATGCGCTTGTGAAGTGGCTGTTTGGTCTCTCCAATGTAGACGTCTGGGCATTCCTCGCTGCACTGTACAGCATACACCACATTGTTAAGTCTGTGTTTTGGAGTTTTGTCTTTCGGGTGAACCAGTTTCTGTCTCAGCATGTTGCTGGGTCTGAAATGCACCGGGATGTCATGCTTGGAGAAAACTCTCCTGAGTTTTTCTGATACACCGGCAACCTTTACATGCGTGTGTTCCTTCACACGCATGTGCAAGGAACACACGCATGTAAAGGAAGCACTCAAAACGTGCGGCTATCCTAAATGGGCGTTCTTAAAGTCAGCAAAGAGGCACAGAAAAGAAGATCAGACACCAGCGAGGGAGGATAAGAAGGAGAGACGCAACAACATTGTCATCCCCTATGTAGCCAGTGTATCAGAAAAACTCAGGAGAGTTTTCTCCAAGCATGACATCCCGGTGCATTTCAGACCCAGCAACATGCTGTGGGGGGACACTCCCACTAGGTTTAAATCTGGGACTCCCCACCATTTGACCTTAGAACTGAAGAAGCTTCTCGGATGAGAGGTGAAAGTCCAGACGCTTTTCTTTGCAAGCTCCTTTGACCGCTGAATAGCATCACTTCTATCTGTTCACCAGAGCATTTTTCACACACCGCTTGGAGTTATTTAACTGTCTAATATTGATGCAGCACACTGAATGGAACGGTTGTAACCACACCCGGATGGGGATGATGGATGCCATCATGTCTCTAGACCAGCTTGTGGATGAGTCTGATCCCGATGTGGACTTCCCCAACTCCTTCCACGCTTTCCAGACTGCTGAAGGCATCCGCCAAGAACACCCAGACAAAGGTAAAGTGCAGAGAGAGAATCAGAAATGCACCGAGACTGTGGAAAAGCTCATGCTATAGAGTAAATATCTTGTGCTTACTGTACCTCTCAGAATGGTTCCAGCTGGTTGGTCTGATCCATGATGTCGGAAAGATCATGGCTCTCTGGGATGAACCGCAGGTGAGGGATAGGTCCAAGATAGGTAAAGCTGGCACAGCAGATTCATCGTTCCCAAAGTTTTCAGAGCTGCTTTTCCTCAAACGGAAGTTTTAACACAATTGTGTTCATTTAGTTTATTACTCATTATTGTTATTATTACTATATGAATCCCATTTGTTTCATGTTTAATTTTAATAGGTTTCTAAGGTAACTGTCTGTGTCTCTGTGTCCTGCAGTGGGCTGTAGTGGGCGACACTTTCCCCGTTGGCTGCAAATTTCAAAACTCCATTGTGTTCAGAAACAACACCTTCCTGAAAAATCCAGATGACAATAATCCCAAATACAAGTTGGTATTCTGACGTTGACTCTGCAAATTTCACAAAATAATTGCACATATTTTACAAATGAGAACATAGAAAAAAAAAGTTAACGAAGTGTGCTTGAAAGCAAACTGCTCAGTGGACATAAAAACACACATCTGCATCTGTTCAGTCCACAGTCGGTGTTAATCAGCTGACCAAAAATATTTTTTTATTTGTGCTATTGAAAATATGCTCCTTGTAAATTTATGACTGCTGACAGTAAATTGTAGTCTAATTATTAAAAGTGCAGGGAGTTGATCCTGTTATGTTTTTCCCCCTTTAGCACTGAGTTTGGGATCTACGAACCAAACTGTGGCCTTGACAATGTCCTCATGTCCTGGGGCCACGATGGTAAGAAGCATCATCAGCCACGCATGACTTAAATTATTTTTAAAAGTTGTACTACTATAGAAGAGCATTTATCTATTACACTGTGATCTACACCCTTGCGTTCTTGTCTTCAGAGTATCTCTACAGAGTTATGAAGTTCAACAAGTGCCTCATCCCAGAGGAGGTGAGTTAATTATTACCTTAAATTGTTTTTATTGGGGGCAATTAGCTTTATAGTTGGCACAAAAGTGATAAGCAACAGGAAAGTCTTGGCTCTGAATGAACAGCTTAAACACTAATTCCTCTTTTCCTCTGACATGGTACCAGTTCTGCTTGGTGCTCTTTGAGAACCAGGGTAGATTTCAGCAGGTTTAAGAACCAAACATTTAATTGGATTAATTTGTGGGGAAAGACTGATTGCAACTCCAACACAACCGGAGTAAAGGTCAAAGATTAGACATCAGAACAAAAGGGGTAGAATAGAAGAATTAGTGGATAAATCCCGATTATAGTGGAAAAAATACATTTGTTTTTTTCCATGCATACAGTGACTGGAGACACCTCTAATTTGTGTCTCCCTCCAGGGCTTATACATGATTCGCTTCCATTCCTTCTACCCCTGGCACTCCCATGGAGATTACATGCATCTGTGCAACGATAAAGACTTAAAGATGCTGCCCTGGGTCAAAGAGTTCAAGTGAGTATCTTAAACACACATGTAAAATGTGTTCAGTCAAGTTTTGTACCCAGGACTCAACTCTGATTCATCTACAGCAAATTTGACCTGTACACAAAAACCACTGATCTGCCTGACGTCAACAACCTGAAGGTGTACTACCGGTCTCTGATTGACAAGTACTGTCCTGGAGTACTGCAGTGGTAAAACGGACCAAAAGGAACGTTTAAAAAAAGAAAAATCAACGACAACACTGTTAGAAATCGGTTAGTGGAATGATTTTACATACCTATATTGTGACACTGACTAAATGTATAGCTGGACTTGGTGTCTTTCTGTATATAGTTTAGTTTTTAGTGGATAAATCAATCTTATTTTCTGCATACTAATCATTATAATAATGCCTATTTTATACAATAAAGCATGTACAAATCAAAAGTTCGCTTTTATTGTACTGTTACATATATATAAAAAAATTTCAAAACATTACAGTGTTCCATGTGTTTAATTTGAAATCTTAAACAAAAACAAAACCCAAAACACACATATGTTTGTAGAAAAGGGGGAAAGTGCTTGTGTGATTTAGTTCTGTACATACAGCAAAACGCAAACAACACAGGCAGGAGACAGACGGTGCCGAACAGTAGCGTCAACGCTACACAAACCAGAGCCCACATCATCGTTTCTCGTTTCATTCTACATGATTTGTTTGTTTTTTTTAACTGGGTTTCTCCAGGTGTTCAGCTGTATATGTCAGAACTGACAAGGCAGGCATTAAAATGTTTAAAAAACTTCTGCAAAGTGATGAAGCAGAAATACAGAGAGGTACAATGGGGTGCAGTGAAGTGTTGGTGAAACAAGGCAGGCATGTTGTTAACGAGTGGCTGATCGGGAAACACAAAAATACAGAAAACATCTTCTTTGGTCATCTTGGTAACATTTTATAAAGGCAGACGTGATAACAGTCTACGATGGATTACCAGCAGCTTTTTCAAGGCCCTCATCTTTTTCCTATCCTTTCTTCATCCTCATCTTCTTCATCAACTTCGTTCTCCTCTTCTCCCTCCTCTTCCACCTCGTCTTCACTGTCTGCTTCTTTGTCATCCTCCTCATCTGCCTGCTGTTCATCAGACTTCTCATGATGGTCTGAAGAAGAGCCGTCGGCCGCATTTTCAGTACGATCGGTCGCTGTGGCCTTGTGAGCGTCTGAAGGCTTCTCTGCATCTTTGTTTTTATGTCGCAATCCCTGAAGTAGACAGAAGGTGGCACTGCAGGCAATCAGGGTCCAGATAAGTGTGTTCGCAGGGACACCTCTGACCTGAGAGCGCACCCACCTCACCGCTTGGGCAACAGGGGTGTTGGACAAACGGCGCGGAGGCGACTTGTCCTATAAACAGAAATCAGTGTGGATCAGTGGTGGTGCTAACACTGGATCTTTTGAGCTGGAAAACTAAGGCTTGTGTTTTTATTACATCACATCACCAATCATGTTAGTTTTGTTTTCACACTGAAATTATGAAACTGACTGCTTCCTATACTGACATGCGTCATGGACATGTAGTCTTCTATCATCATTTTAATTCATGCAGGAAAATAGAACTGCCTGCCGCATCTCATTTTCACCCTCCCCCACACTTTTGACCACTTGTAATATTCTCTACAATTCATCTGAAAAGGATGACACACTGGTGTACAGTGTGTCCTCTTTTCTCTTCTGACTGGTCTGCCTTGTTTGTCCCATGGAGGGCTTCAAACACAAATCTGGTTCTGTGGAACAACTATCCAGAAGTCTAAATCTAATCAGGAGCGAACATTAAGCTCTCCGAATACAGGAAAGCTTTTTCAAGAGTTACCTTAAGTCCATATTGGTTGAGCATGCCCTCTAGGAAACTGTTTCCCAGATGCACTATGGGATAGAACTCCTCATCATAGACCCTCCTCCACCAGCGCTCTGGGAAAGAGCTGCAAACAAAGAGTCAGTGAGGTCTAGTTTTAGGATAAAATAAGTAAACCTGCAAAGTTAGCATGCATGTCTAAAGTCACTTTTTTTTTTTTTTTTTTTAAAAACACCAGTATATGAAATAAAGGAATAAATCAAGCTGTGAAATGTTTCCAGTGAAGTTTCTTCAATGCATGCAAACACAATGAAGCACGAGGAGAACCAGAGAGCACTGACCCGTCAGCCTTTGATTCGGTAAACCAGTATCTGTAGCGGTGAGCTCGCAGATAGGCAGGCGGCTGCTGGTGAAATGGATACTGGGATACATCCGACTGGATCAGCTCAATAACTGCAGAACACAAAGCGAACTTTAAGAGAACTGTTTGTTCCTGACCAAGGTAATTGAGCACTGTAGAATAGTCTAACTCAAGACTAAGGTAGAACACAAAACTTGTAACATGGATCTCTGGTGGATTTTTATGTGCCTCCTGCTACTTTTTCCTTTGATTGCACCACCTTTGAAAATACCATAAAATGTGGCTTTCAAATAAAACCGTATAAACAAACAGCATGGGATTTTCCCCCCTCATTTGATTAACTGAACTTCCCATTAAGCAGCTGCACAAGGAAAATGCAGCTCTCCGCTCTACGTGTTCATACCGTCTCTTTTTCCTTGCAGGAGTCTGTACATCAGGCTGGTGAACCATGGAGATTGCGTATTGGGCCCAAGAGCAGCAAACCACATTTGCCAGTCCAGCCTGGGCTGATGGGGCGTCAGCACAGGAGGAGATGCACTCAGATTCCCTGGTTTATACATGAACTCAATCTCCTATAAAGAAAAAAAGATTTAAATAAAAATAAGTTAATGTTATGAAATATGCAGTTTTCCTAATTTACAAATTAGAGAATTTTACATCTTGTTTAAGTTCTCACCGTCCATGTGACCCCATCACTGCTTCCCTCAATGACAACCTCGGGTCGCCCGCCAACTCCGGTCATCCTTCTGAACAAGCCGTACGAGTTGACTACCTGATAGCGATCAACCATCTCATAGGCTTGGCGCACTCCTGGCCACAACCTGGAGTTGGAATCGTACTCTATGAAGGTAAACGGTACCTGAAAGAGAATCAGGCGATTTACAGCTGATCGCTTATGAGCTTTATCAGTTCCCATGTTTCCAACAGAACTCACCAGACTGACAGCGAACATTGAAGCTGCAGCCCCCGCGAACACCGTCCACTGGACCGTTCCCCAAAACCTCTTAAAGAAACCAGACACACACGCACACCTAGAAATAAAAGTTAAACGTTAAGTTGCACAACATCTAAAAGGCAACTGCTCAACAAGCAACACATCACAACCATTTATAGGTCAATCTTACCTGAAGAGAGAGGTAACCATCTCCCAGGTGAGTGAGAGGACACCGATCCAGATACAGGGAACAGTGACGGTCTTCAGAAACAGGTTAAACTGGTGGTATGTAAATGCTGCCAAGGACATTTTAAGAAACATGAAAAAAGAGAAGCAAAATTGGTTACAGGCACATAAAAAGAAAAAAAACACAAAAAAAACCCACTCACCTGTCCGCGAGGAGATGCCTTTCTTAGCTGTATCCAGCTGCAGGTCAAAGCAGATGATTGTTCCAACAATCAGCAGAGCCCAGACCACCAGCTCCAGCAGGTAACACAGCCACGACCACAGCTTTGAGTCTAAATACAGTGGAGAGAGAGAGCGAGCAAAGTTTGTCCTCAATATTTCTTTTAGTCTGAAGGAAGTTGAGATAAAACAAAATGTGCATTCTTCGTGACAAACAGCTACGCCTTACATCGCCTGGGCTGCAGCTGTGCAATGTTCAGTTTCATACCATCATTCCCGTTATCAGTCTTGTATGCCTTGCGCAACCAGAAATAGACATGACGATCATCCAGAAGTGACAGACAGAGGGTCACAGTCAGCAGGTTGAAGAAGTTGTAGTTGCCAGACAAAATGATGAAGACTTGAAGCAGCACCTACACGAGGAGAGAAAACAGACTCATTTCATTTTAGAGTCAACATTGAAGTTGATAATACTGCAGGTGAAACTAAAGCAAAACGTGAAAAAATGTATTTCTTTTCACCTGCAAGTAAAAAGCTCCAAGTCGGAGCCTCCGCAGTGGACTGAAGAACAGGAATGGAACAGCGATCTCGATAACGAAGGCTCCCACCACGCTCAGCTTCTGCCAGCACACCGGCAACTGGTGGGCAAACCAGGCCAGAGGGGTTGGGATACACTGAGTCTCGTAGTGATACGTGAGGGCTGCTCAACACACAGCAAAAAGAGGGAGAGAGTAATCAGATGGAGGAAAATGACAGAATGAAATGGAAGAAAAAAAAAAAAACATGACACCACTGCCTCACTGTGTACAGACAGCATAAATGGCATCCATACAGTCACTCATCCGTACCTGTAAGGCCCCACCAGGTGGGACAACGTGAGGTTAGCTTCACCACCCCGGATGCAAACATGAGTCTGAAGAGCAGCCAGCGAGTAAGCCAGAAGGTGACACGATCGTGCTCTCTGACCCCTCGTGACCCTCTGATTAAAGTCAGGGGAGCAACAAGGATACAGAGGAACCCCGTCTCTAGGAGCAGGTTGTCCCTGAAAAGCAAGCAATCAAAGCAAGAGGAGAGACTAGTAAGAAATTGCATCTACAACAGTGCTGCACAGCAGCAGAGACCTTGCAGCACACTGATAAAATGATCTCCTTTAAGCAGCTGCTGTTTTAGAAGCTGTGTGGTATTCAGGAAAAAAATGAACTGCATTGCACTCACCACTGGAAGTAGAGGAAAACCTGGCCTACCTGTAACAGACAAAAGTTTAGTGAGAAATACTGTGACAGGAAAAAACAGAAGAGCGCATTACCACCGTGCAAAATCACCTCATACATAGACAGGTACAAGACCCAGAGGCAGAAGAACACCACACTGTCTCGAAAAGCCTCCACCAGCGTGGCAGCAAGGCTCAGTGCCGCACCGATAAGACACAGCAGCTCCATGGCAGTGTGAGTGTCCAGGCCAAGCCGAGGTCCCAGCCACAACAGCGTGGGAGAGGAGAGCAGCTGCTCCACCAGAGGCTTCCCGCTGTATCGCAACTGCCAGCGGGCAGGGAGCAGCCCCTCATTTCCATACAGACCTGCACACAAACACGGAAAGCAACAGTACTGATTATGCTGGTGGTGAGCAGTGGATTCATTATGTTACTCTTTTTAAAAAAATTACTTCTCAGTGCTGGAGATTATAATCTGAATCATTATAATCTGGTGACCTGCTGGGTGGAATCGAAAAATAACAACACTGGTCATACATATGTGATGCAGTTCTATAAGTAAAATGAATGAAATGTTTTATTATAACCACCAGTTATTAACAAGTTTAAAAACTTTAACAATGTTGCAAATGTATGTACTATGGCGTAAAAATTAACGAGAATAAACAGTAGTAACCTTTGCAGTGGAAAGTCATGTTGCCATTGCGACTAAATTAAAAAATAGCCCAAATACATTTCCTTTCAGATATGGGCGGAGGAAACTTTTTTTTTTTTTTTTTAACTTAACTGGGCTGCAGAGATACCCCTTACGCCACCATTAAAAACATAGTTCGGGTGTGCTGTGGCTCGAAATGCCACCGTATGTCTTTTTTTTTTTTTTTTACAACAGGTTGCTTGTAAATTTGGCCCAGTTGCAGGCTGACCGTGCCCGGGATGAAGAAACTTCCAGGCGGTTCTTCACCACGTCTAACGGCGTGGAAAGCAGAGGAACACACACACAGGAAGCGCCAAGTTCCCAGCTAGCAGGCTAACACATACCATTAAGGGAAGTCAGCTAGCCGCTTCTTGGGCTGCAGAGTTGAGAGGCTCACCTGGTATCTGCACGTAGAGGGAAACAAAAGCAGTCAAGTAGATGACCGCCATGCACCAGAGGAACATGCGCCGTGGCAGAACAACTTCCCCCATGTTTGACCGACTCCCGTTCTGCTTTTTCACCCCTTCACCTATCGCTGCTACTCCCGTGGAAGCTGGGAGCGGGATTTCACGTAGCTGGGGGACACGTAGAAACGAGCTGTTTACGCTAAAATCACCCGAATGGTCGCTAGGTGCCGCTGCAGGTCGCTTGAACGGTGTGGTGCGTTAATGGTACACGGGAATTTAGATATATAACCCGACTTAAGGATTAGCTTGTTTCTGACGATCAGATCATAATTAATAAAATACATTTTACAAGAACAAATCAATGTCGTATACATTTATTTTTTAGATTTTCATATAGCTGATATTTTTCATCACTTATTTCGAGGGATATCTCACGTTTATTCTATGAAGCTGAATGCTGAGGTGCTGAAGAATGCTGAACAGAAGAATAAACTTTGAAAATGTTTAAAATAAAATAAAACGCAGCGTCACGACTTCAGAAGGTTGTTTCTACGGCTACAATAAATAAATACATTATTTATTGAAATTCTAATGAAATTTTAGAGATGTCCAACTCAAACGACAATAAACGTAAACTCCACTCTAAATCTCTTTGATTTGCAAATGGAAACAATTTTTTTTTTAAAAAATTATGGTTTGGGGAGGGGGGTTGTTTGTTTTTGTTTTTGTTTTTTTATTGGCAGAAATAATCTTTAAAAAGACAACTACAGATCCTGTTCTATTTTTATAGCTCATCAAGTTAAACAAATAACAATAAAAACAAGAAACCAATAGCTGTCACTTTGACTCAGGTTTATTGTGCAAGACCTATCAGGCAAGCATACAGGGTCATGGCAATAAAAAGTGGGTCTGCATGCTGCTAGTCAAAAAGCCAAAGCTTCCAAGTATTTACATTCAAGTTTTAGACACAAACATATGAAACTAATCACAAACAGCTGATCACACACAAAACAGAGTACCACTAATCCTCTGACACAGTAACACAAAACATCATGAAACTCATTGCACAGCTGAATTAAGTAGTAGGACTCTTTAACTTACAAAAATACTAGAAATCTGATTTTTTTTTTCTTTTTTTTTTGAGAACATTTACACAGTCTGTTTTCAGGTGGCACAGACACTTGTAGCTGCTCCCCCCCCCCCACCACCACCACCACAATAGACAGAAGATCAGCAGCAAGACTCTAAACATAAACACGAGTGCCCACGAAACAGCGATTAAGCTTGGCAAAGGTATGTGAAATTTGACACACACAGATAAATGCATCAAGAGGACGTCAGTTGCTTCGATACCCAGAGATCAAGGTTTAAATACTTCAAAACAACCTCATTTTTTATATTCTATTAAAGATCCCTGCTACGACATCCCAAAGACCCGCTTTATATCAACTCACCAGTTTTGTTTGTATTCATCTGACATCACACCTGTCACCATTTCCCTGCTCACTCCAGTTGCATGTGAATAAAAAGCATACCTGCTATGTCACTTGAATTTAGGATAAAGCAATATAATCTAATAGTTTTAAATAGCTTTATACTGAATATATGGTAATGGCTATTCTAACGGGAGTTATTGCTCTACAAAAATATGTGCATATAACACCTGTAATTTTGGCTTGTGTTATCTATATGCATGTAACATGAGTTTCCTCCCAGAAATACAGCTGTGACACCATTGTTCAACACTTGCAGAACAATTTTGGACTTCCTCTGAGAAACACTTTAAAACTAATTAGCAAGATTCTCAAAAATTCAACATGAGCCCAGTTTAGACATAAAACATTAAAATTGGACAACAGTGAACGGATCACAGGTCCGCCTGGATTCTTTGGAATTAGCTTCAAAATTTTCCACTTCAGGCTATTTTTTCTATAGTTTAAAAAAGAGCACCACACAGTTGAAATTTAAACACTTGCCTTGCCTGATGCATAATCTCTTCACTCGGTGCTCAACACATGGGATGAAAATAACTGAGAAAGATTGACTGTGTTTTAAAATCATTAGCTTGTATCCCTTTTACTTCAGTCATTGAGCGACATCTGTGATCCGTGGATGGACAAATCAGTCATAGCTGCCTTACTCATACCCGACTGGATGACCAATATACCGTGGCTGTGAGTGACCCCAGCATGGACGGCTTTAATATGAAGGTTAGGTGTAAGGAGTCGGTGACTGGTTTTAAATTAAATGTTTTTAAATACTTTGAAATTCCATAATATGTCCTGCAAAATATGTTCTCTTTAAACAAAAAGAAACATCCCACACTCCTATATTAATATAGATTGCTTTGCATGCTTGGGCAATGGTTCTTTATTCGCTGTGTCCAAGCCTTTGGATCTTTTATAGAGTTTTAAGGCAAACATAAGTCAGTCAGATTTGGACGGCTAGACTTAAAGTGTGTTGACTTAGTGTGTGTTTCTTGGAGCCAGAATTGGGGACCAGTGTCATTGTCATGTAGCCCCATCGGTTTCACCGCCACCGGTCTGTCCAGTATTTGCCGTAGATGCTGAGGACTCCTGGTCTGTTTCGCTGATGCAGATAACCGCATCACCGCTTACATTTATGAGACACTGAGCCTAAGAGAAGAACAAGTACGCAAAATTTAATCAATTGAACAGCCAGTACTGAGATAAACCGCCTGTTAGTAATGTGCAGTTTATATCACCTGATTTTTATTTGGATTTTCCATGAACACACATTCTTTCATGCTGTAAGACACAACTGCATTGCCGCCGAGGGCCGCTACGTGGGCTCGAACCATCGCAAACACCTCTGCGATGAATGAGTGAAGGAAGCCGCTGACACCGCCTTCCTGCACAGAACAAAAACACACTTTACGTTTAAAACTGCGCAAAATGACCGCGGGACTTGGATATTTTACTGACGTCGCTCGTACCTCCCGTAATGATGTCGTCTCTCTGATAAAAAACATGTTGATAATGCCAAGGTATTTAATGATGCGTGTCCCGGGAAGGAAGGAGAGCGGCGTCATCTTCACCACCGTTACCGAGCTGCCTCCAAACGAGCGACTGGAGCGCAGCGAGCGGGAACGTCCCTCTTGAAGCGGACTGCAGCGCTCCAAAGATGAGACTGCAGGTTCAGAGAGAGTGCAGGCAGAAGCAAGTGGGAGACGTGAAGAGAAAAATAAGAAGAGAGGAGAGGGGGTATAAAGAAAAAGAAGAGATAAAACGGGAATGGAGATACCAGAAAAAACTCAAAACTAGTGGAAAGATTAAAAGCAGACATGAGCCTTGAAGCAGAAAGAAATGTCATAGTGGAATGAGCATGCAGAAACTCAGCTGTTAGCGTTTGCACAGCAAGAGTAAAATGTGCACTTACATGTGCTTAGGCATGTGTGTGTGTTTGTTAGATTTACATGCAGCATTGAGAATGCAATAGACAATCACTTGGCGCGTGTGCGCTGCCATGCATATCATGCAGTCGATGCAAACAGACAATTACACATGTCTGCAGACAGACAGACAGACCTGGGCACAGCTGTTTACAAGTGTGAATAGAGTGCTTACAGCAAAGTACATGAGAGATTTTATTCTATATGTTGGCATTTGTGAGGAAGGCTTCAGACATGGAAACAGACAGAAACAGCTGTGAGGCTGAGGCTGGGCACATGTACACAAGCCAGAGTGTGAAAGATGCTCCAATATCTTATTGCAAATTTACCTGATGTGGCTTACATCCATCAAACCAGGAACCTTCAGAGCCACATATTAGACTGTAGTTTACTTAACATGCACAGATCTGAAAAGTCACACTAGCTCTTGCAGAAAAGCTTTGACCCCCGCCCCACCGTGATTATCAGTGTGTTCCCAAACAAATCAGACATGAAATCCTTTAGCATTCATACAGTGTCTCCTCAAATAACCTCCTATCTTCCAAGCATAAGAAGAATCAGTGATGCAAAAGCAGGGGAGGGGAATAAAAGGAACCCTCTGGAGGTTCTCATGAAATTGCTGCAACCAACAAGCTATTTGAGAAAAATGCTGCACACAAAATGCAAAAACCTTTCTAATGTGACACACTGTTTTTGGCAAGCTGCAAATTGTGGATCCCTCTGAGGGGCGGGGCGTCAACTTTCACACTCTAGCCAAAAAAAAAACAAAGCTGGTGCTTGATTTACAATGCTCCGCCCCCCAGCGGCATGCATGGAGGGGTGTGTGCGCATATGTGTGACCGCTTGTGAACCGTGTTCTGTATTTGTGGGTATGATCACCAGAGTGTGCTAGAGACTGTGTCCTCCTACTTGTCTTAACTGATCCTCGTCTTATGGTGTGAGCTTTCAGCCTAAGCAGCTCTAGCCAGGTGCTGCATCTGTCTGCAAAGGAACCGTAATCAACGGAGGCAGCTGGAGAGAACACACACGCACGCACGCACGCACACACACGCGCACACATACACACACACACACACGTGCATTCACAAACGCAACAGCAACAACAATAACAACAAGAAAAGAAAACGAAAAGACAAAACAAAACACAAAACAAACGAACAGAAAAGAACAAAACTGGATGAGGGTTGGGAGCTGTGCAGGATAACTCTGTCCGAGACTAAAGGATGAAAAGTCAAAACAGGGCAGTGTAGTAGTTTCGGTAGCGGGAGAAGGGGCGGGGGAAATAAAGGACAAGAAGGTAGCTTACCTCTGGGTGACATGTTGGTACTTTCTCCGACACCTGTCACACACACACACACACACACACACACACACACACACACACCATCACAGTCTAACTTTGTCCTTGTCGGAAGGCGAGAAAAGTTCAGCAACAACCGATTACTGCCACAAGGCGAACACAGCAGGCGCTGCCTAGCTTTAACCATCACCCCCACCCCATTATCCCATGGCTGTGTTAGCCTAATGCAAATGGGGGTCACCAACACAAAGTCTCTTCTAGACAGCGTCACAGACTGTTATCTAAGTTCACGGCAAAACAAACTCTCACTTGTCTACTACAGTTCATTTACCTGCTGATCGGACTATAAGCAGCTGGTTTTGGCAGAGCTTTGCAGCTGGGGTGAATAAAGAGACTGTATCTGATGTGTTAGTGGACGAGATGGGTGATACCTGTTTAGTGAAGCAGGGTAACGGATGAGGTAAGGGAGGTAAAAATACAGTTAAAGATACCTGAGATTTTGGATGCTGTCTGAATGTTGGAAGAGGACGAGTCTGCACACAATTCCAGGGGAAACTGCAGCTGCTCTTCAGCCTCAAGGCTCCCTAAAAAGATACACACAAAAACCACACTCAACTTGACACACAACACACAGCACTAGCAGGGATGTTTCTTAAAAGCAATACACTGTTTAGAGCAGGGGTGTCAAACATAAGACCTCAGGGGCCAGAATCAGCCAAAGTGGGTTGTATGTGGCCTATCGTGTAAAATGAGTTTGACATCCTGGCTTAGATCCTAAAAGAATATTTGTTTTCCTACTTCACTAATAATCATGCAATAATTCTCAGCTTTGCTCAATATTGATATCAACTTACCTAAGCTGAGTTATTGCATTATTTGGAGTCAAGTAGTGGCTCACTTCATAGATACAGCTTGAATTTTTTTTTCCTTGACTGATGAGTACTGAGTGTATTAAACTGGACGTGAAAGCTTTCCTTCATCTGAAGTAAAATGCACAGAGAGACTGACCTTTGTTGACGGGCTTCTCAGCTGTCTTCTCCTGAGTCTGTTCCTTGTCATAGGTCATGGCAACGGCTGTCACTGTGACCTGCGCAGGGAGATGAGCAGAGGAACAGCAGTAGATAAAAAAAAATTTCTCTCAATTACATTCACTGCTCTGGCAGCTTGACAAATGACTGATGGCCTGAATTGTCTCACCTGTATGAGCTCTTCTTCTGGCACTGCTACGGTGAAGTTGAGATGACAAAGACAGCAGGGGATCATAGAGCGCAGCTTGAAGTAAAAACTCTGAAACAAACATGATGAATTGTAGACTTGTAAAACCCAAATCTAAACACAGACAACCACAGCAAGTTCAACTAAGAAAAAAACCCCCAAAAAACAGTGCCAGTGTGAAACCTGCTCCATGATGGTTTCTTACCTTCAGCAGGTTCTCGCAGAGGTCAGTAAAGATCTTGTTTAAGCCTTGGTTAGTAAGATTGGCATTGCTCAACCTCAAAACCCTCACTGATGTAAACATCTGTCAAAATAAAGGATGACAGATTTACACAGATCTAAATTAATACTTAATTGTATTTATTTCTAAAATAATTATTCTGCAATAATGGCTAGTATTGCTACAACTACGTTCAGTACGTACCTGTACTCCTGAAGTCCAGTTAGAAATCCCAGGCATATTTTCAGTGTTGCAGCTGTAGAAACCTGAAGACATTGAAGCAGATGCAATGAAGCACAGAAACAATGGCACCTGCTAGAGCTTGGACTGAATTATTAACTTGTGTGCAGTGCATAACAATGCATTGTAACTGAACCAGAGTGAGTGTGCAGCATGTACCTGTGGGGGGAGGTGCATCGATCAGGAGGGAGTGGATATCCTCCACGGCATCGGTGTCATCAATCTATAGGAGTGATCAAACATTGTCACCATTTAAACTGGCATTTACAACTGGCATGTACTGATTTGATTTGTACAGATACACACCTCCAGGACGAAGGCATCCTTTTTGCCGTGGGACAGATCCAGTTCTGATAGCTCGTCTGAGCTTTCCGAGTGGGAGCGAAAAAGTCTGGATCGATGCCTTGGCTCAGGGATTGGAGAGCCCACCCCTTCCTCTGCAAGCTCCTGCACGCAAAACAGACGCAGCATCCGAGCAGACGGGACGTCAGAGAGATAACCAGAACACCGCAGAAGATCACATCTGTATCTAACATCTGTACATCTGTACTGTAACTAGTAGAATGACTGTGTTAGTAACAATCCACATGCTCTCACTCACCCAGTCAACTTTACTGACACACACTCATGGTTGGTGTTAATTTGGGAAAACGCACACTCGCACACACACAAATATATATGCAGGGGAGAGTGTGATTGGTCAGGGGAGCTGGACATAATCAAAGTACGTTAACAACTTATAAAACGACTTTGCAGTGAGTCATCTGAAGAGGTGACTCTGGTGTGGGTTATGTATTATCCCCACACAAAAAAAAGTCCCCAGTTAAGAGCTGCAATTAATAGTGTGAGATTAATAGTGTGAAACACTTGTCATGCTTTGCTGCGTCTCACAGCTAAAGGTCGGCATGCTCAGTACCATGTTTATGCCGCAGAACACCTCAGGGTCCAGGGCAAATAATTTCTTTAATGATCAGAGAGAGACAAGAGGGGTAAGTTTATCACGGTTCACAAAGAACAGAATATACAGCCCAGGCATATATGGACAGTTAGAAGTTGTTCAGCTTCAGCACAGAGGATTTAAATAAGATGACATGTACTACATTAAAGTGTCAAGTCTTAGATTTCACTTGAGAAGGTGTGCATCAGTATGGAAAGGACTGCTTCTGATGCATGGCAGACAAAGTTTAGGGACTCTTTCTTTAATCTGACCTTCAGCAAGTTGAACAGGTCTCAAACAGATTTGGCTCAAGTGATTAACACAGCGATTGAAAGACAGCTCACTTCTTCACCCTGGAAGGCTCTTTGGTTGCTTCGGCTATGTGCCTGACAACCATTTGCATCTAGACAATTCACCTACAGTGCACACCTGCACACTCATCCCTATGCTTTTTTTCAGCAGTGAATTAATTAACAACTAGCAATATGACATTAGCAAACACAGCCATATGGGCTGAAACAATAACAGAGAGGGGGCTTTAAGTCAAAAGATCTATCTATCTAGATCAGGGGTGGGCAATCTCAGTCCACGAGGGCCGGTGTCCCTGCAGGTTTTAGATGTGTCCTCGAACCAACACAGCTGATTTAAATGGCTAAATTAGCTCCTCAACATGTCCTGAAGTTCTCCAGAGGCCTGGTAACGAACTAATCATGTGATTCAGGTGTGTTGACCCAAGGTGAGATCTAAAACCTGCAGGGACACCGGCCCTCGTGAACTGAGATTGCCCACCCCTGATCTAGATATATATACACATATGACTTGGCCCCTTTGTTCTTCTGATAAATCCTTTAATCATGAATTAATCTGGTCACGAATTCTTCCTTTAAAAGGTGAGAACAAGTTATGTACTTGTGAAGCATTTCTGGATTGCTTTTCAGCAAGTTTTTTTTCCTTCACCATGCCAACGATTTTCTGATTTTCTAGAAAACAAATACCAACATGGAACTCTTTCTCTTTCATGTTCAATTCCTCTCTTCTCATTTTGACACATAACTTCTACTTGTAACTGAAGGTTAAGTCTTGATAGTCAGCTCTGAGCCATGACACACAGCCACCCAAGAAACAGTTTCCAGTTGTCCGGGTACTTTGAATCTTTGTAAATCTTGACCCTTTAATGTTGTATCCAATCAACAAAGCTTGGAGAACAAAATAAAAAGGTAACTGTCCACATAACTATAGTCTGGACTGTATAGTATGTCTCATAAAATGTTTTTTAACACTGTAAAATAACACCAAAATAATGGAAAACACTAGTATTGCCCATACAATGTAAAAGCCTGATGACAATGCACTAGTCTTTAATATTCTTGGTCATAGACCGTAGATATTTTTTCTTTCAAAGTAGAAAAAAATGTGAAAACTGTTCCCACTTGTTGCAGTATAAAATGACCACAAACAGTGATGTTATAGCGTATTCATCAGGGTAAGTTTTTACCATGTCTGAACATCATAAATGTAAACTTTTTTAGTTCTGTTGTGCTAAAAGGCTTCATACATGACACCTCAGCTACTGCAGTTGGAAACAAACCTACATTACCACAAACCTGCCCTGAAAGGTGAGACTTTTCAGGTTTTATCACAAAGATCAGCTTCCATAAGTTCACTGTATCAGCAAGTGTTGACTGTCTCACCGGAGGATTTATTTGATAGAGCTCTTTGTTCACAGCTATGGTGTCATTAATCCTTTTCTGAATGGATGATATATGCTCGCTGCTCAAGTCTCCTGGAGTCTTCCCTGCTATCTGGATACCCCCTGGAGCAGGCAGAGCTGTCAGGTACACACCTGTAGCAGACTGAACACACACACGTTTACTTCGATTAAGATCCACCACACATAAAAGTGACATAATCACTTGTTAGCATGAAAGGTTAACCTACAGCCAGACCCAGGAGCATGTTCTCGCCAACACTGATCTGTATGTGCAGGCCAAACAGCGCGTTCATGCTCCGCAGTTTCAGCTTATTCATCAGCTGAGTGTGTAGCTCATATTCCATGAAAGGCAGCAGGTTAGAGATGGCCGTTGCATTCGCTTCTCCCTGGGCTTTCTTCTTTAGACGACACAGCCTGACAGACAAGAGGCGCTGGCATTGAAGGTGCATTGATCCACTCATAGAAAACCTGCTTGACTGAACCCAATTGAGGTCTAAAATTGACCTTGATTGGTCAAAATTGCTCACTTTGATCACTTCCTTTGATGTCAAAATGCATCTTCTGAGGTGTATTGTTTAGCCCACATGCTACCACTGAAGAATATTGGGTATTATAAATTATGTTATCTGAAATATCTACTGTAAAAGTTATAATTTATAGCTAGATTATAGAGTGAAATGCTTGTAATATACTTTACTTTTATAGATTTGATTTGTGTGTATGTGTATTTTTCCCTAAGTAATATTTTTTAAAAGCCTTTTAACTCCTTTTCTGCTAATATCAAGAAGGGTTTGTGGGTTTGTGAGGTGTTATACCTGGCCTGGATAAGGCAGCCCTTTCCTGCAACAGCTGCTTCTGATGGCAGGTCAATTGTTGTGAAGAGCACATCAGGAACCTTACAAAAAAAAGGCAGTAGTTATTGATATTTTTAAAGAGCAGAAACCTTTTATTTAACCTAAAAAAAATAATCTAGCAAACCCTGAAAGGCAGAGGAAACATCTAGACAAGAAGGCAGCATCTTCATCAATTAACTGTATTTGATACCTTTTGTCGTCTACAGTGGTAACAATAGGTGAGCTGTGCAGGGAAGGGCATGTTGAGCTCATCGTACGGGATGTGACAGAAGCCGCAGTTCGGTGGCGATGGCTCCTCAAACCTGGAGAACAACAAAAACCAAAAAGGTGCGTTGTCATAAACATGTGATGACTGACATTCAGACTGTCCGAGACTTTGAGCTGAACAATAAGAAAAAAAGAAACCAACCTGTGGTCGGTGCAGCCGATGTCCAGGCAGCCTTCACGCATGTACCGAGGATTCAAGATGGCTGCTGTGCCAGATGCGGACAGAATACACACCTCCTCGCTGTTTTGAGCCAATGGGAGAAATGAAAAGAGAAAAACAAGATAGCGCAATGAGAGCAGGACACAAAGAGAGAAATCACAAGGATCCAAGTGTTTTGTACCAAACTCGGGATTAAAGTGCATCACTTTTCTGTGTGTTTACGCAGTACATACCAGATGCTTGTGCTCTCACTGTACCCTACAACCGCATGGCAACCGAGAGCTCTGGCATGAGATTTGATCTCCTGGCGAATCTCCTCCCACCAGGCATCGCGAGTCTCGGGCTCATCTGCGAAACACACAATTCTAAATCAAACAGCCTTCACAAGGCATTTCTAACTGAATTATTTATCAAAACACCTCACTGAACACTAAAATACAGGTTAAAAATGCAGTACCCTCACAAATCCAAACAACACTAACAGGAAATCTGTGCATAATCCGGTGCCTAATCTGACTGCTTTGACTTACCAGAAAATCAACAAACAGCCAACATTACAGTTTGTATTTTCTGATGTTTTATGGGTTAAACAGAGTATCAAAGCAGGCCAAAACCAACTGTGAGTTTGTAAAACAAACTGACACTGAAAATGGTTTGTGAGAATTTCAGAAAGATGATGATGATGATGAAGGCAGAGTCAATGGTCAGACAAGATTAGTTCATTAGTGGACATCATATAAATGTTCACGTCTCCCTTCTCTTTGTCTCCTTTCAGCCAGCTGCACTAACCGAAAGGACACAGCCACCAGCCATTATGTGGCTGTGCCAGTATAGATAGAAAATCTGGTATAAGAGAAGACACTACGCCTGATTTTAAACGTGCTTTCCTATCCTGGTGACAAAGCTAGTAATTTTAAAGCAATCGAGCCTTCATCATACTTATGCTAAACCATGGGTGTGTTTCAATATTCTCATGAGGCTTTGCTCCAAACATCTTTTTCTTTAAAGCCAAATCATTGCAAATTAAGAGCTTAATCTGACTCATATGGTTGTTTTAGGCTGTTGAACAAAGAGGACATGACCTAAAAAAGCTACATTAGAGTATTGAGCTTCACCCCATGATTCCCTGGGAGAGCTACATGCTGACAGAGCCTCCCAAATACAGAGAGAAACTCAAATGGTAGGTGAGACAGGGGAGAGGAATGAATGAGGGGATGAGAAGAATGGGCTGTGAAACTGAAGAGATGAAGAACAATGACTGATGGTCAGGCATTAGGCCCACGAGGTGGGTTTCTTTAAACCAGAAGCAGTTATGTCAAACAGGCACAGGCTCACCAACGTGCACACTCATGACCATGTGCACAGTCATGGGCAGAGAAGGGCCATATTCATTCACTAGAGTCCATCAAATCTACTCCATTATTTAAGTCAGCTCACCTCTTTCCCTCCATCCCCACCGTAAAGTCCCAGATCCAGTTAATTTTCCTCAACTGCACCCCCCAACGACTTCTTTCCATGCATCCATTCATCACTTTTCTCTCTCTTTCGCTTTCTTTCTCTCAGTATGAATACGGCCCAGTGAGTTAAGGATGCACATGCCTCAGTGGCTCTTTGTGACAGAGTAAACCTCCTAAACCTCCTCTGGTCTAGACAGGTTTGACCACAATGTCCATTCGGGAAGCGTTAGAAACAGCGCTGGGACAACGTTAGTGAAGAGCAGGAGCTCTTCTGTGCAGCAGGATGAGCTGGGTGTGGGGTAGCCAGGCCAGGCTGGATGGGGTGGGGTGGGGACACAGGGCATGCTCAACTCAGCACACACACACACAAACACACAGATTAGAGAGAGGAAGATGGCAGCTCACTGAAGTCAGAAGTTTTCAGCAATATGAGGCTATGCTGAATTCTACTTAAGCTTTCTATGGGGCGTTATATTTTAACACTAAGCAGACATGGGTTTAATTTCATTGAGCTGCCATCATTCCTGTGGGTGAGAGCATTAAAAGGGGGGAAAATACCTGCAGTGACACTATTCCAGTCTAGCAGTTTGTATGAGCGCGTGTTACCCAAGGCTGGGCCAGAACACACCGTTAGTACAGAAAAGAGAGAAAAAGAAAAGAAGAGACAGTCTAACAAACCGACACAGCACAACGGAAGCACTCCACAATCACTATGCAAAGACAGACACCACTTCACAGTCACTAATGCGACGACAAACTAAGTTAAGTCCTATTGAAACAATCTGACAGAGAAGAAAAAGACTGATGAGGAAGAGAGGAGAACTGAGATGAGTAAAAGCGCCAGGCTATATTTACTTATTTTGTTTTTAACATAAGGAGAAGAGAAGCTCTACAACACAAAAAGGAGCATGCAGCGACTGTAAGTACATGTAGGCGCACTGTGGAGTTTTCACGTAAACAAAAACGAATGCGTCTCATCATAATGCACCGGGCATGTTCTTACTGTAAATGCCCCCCTGCCCCGATTTTAAATCATCAGTCAACAGGTTCAAACGGTGCCAGTCTGGAGCAGGCCGACCAACCTGAGTGAGTGATAGAAGTCATCTGGGTTGCCAACATTTAGCTGCAGTGATTCAACAATGTCGGCCTTGGATGCAGTTATACAACATTACATGAAGTGATTTTACATGCATTAGCTAATGTATTTTGCTAATAACAAGCAGATCAAGGCCGAGTTAAGCAGAGCATAACTGTTAAGTTATTGTTGTTATTGTCGAAGTAAAAACAAGCTAAAAAAGTAATGCACTTGTAAAAATATCGCTCCCCGGTGCTATTTTTGAAGACAAACTCCACAGGGTACCTTTGATGTTTTTTCTGTAGTAGAAAGGCAACAGTGAACAGGGCTCTTTTCAGACTGCTTTCCAAGTTAATCCTGGAGTTTCGATCAGGGTCATTGAGTCTAATTTAGACAAGACTGCTGGTTTAATCACAGCACCTTTTTTTACAGTCTTATTTTAGTTCCCCTGTCCACTTCTGACAAAAGCCCTGCTTATCCTAACCCAGCCCACATTCATCAACACTCCCCTTTGATTAGATTCTCAGACATCCTTCATTCGTATTGGTAGGCTATTAGTAAACTGAGCTAAAAGGTAAAACTACTAAGTCTATAAACTGGACTCAGGCATTTCAACACTGTTAACAGGCAGGTGATCACCTGACGAGCAAATGTCTGTAAATCTCATTTGAAGGTGTATTTATTATGCCCCTCTTAACACAAGAACAGAGTCAACACAGTGAGTTCAATAAAGACAGAAAAAGGCTGGCAGAGCTTAAGCAAGACACCACAGCACCTCGATATGTTGCCACCTACAGCCAACCACACACACAACAGAAGTAGCAGGCAAAACACTGGAGCCATGCGCCACTACTGCAATTCAGCCCCAGGGGGCAGCACTGCACGACAACAACACAGCAACCACAGCACAGGCACACACACACAGAGCCACCACATGACCAGCACAGACTATTAATTACATAAAGCCAGTGAGTCAAACGACAAGGTGAAAGTTGCCCCTATCCATAAAAATGTTTGACACATGTGATGATAGCCCATCCTAAAGTTTAGAACAAACTACTGCAGACGCAGCCTATCGGCGTGACCAGGAACAGCTTTCACCTGCTACCTACAGGACTTGCAGATAAACTTAAGTCTGACCGTCAACTTATTGTTTTTTTTCCTTTGCAAACAAATTGGGAGTAGGACCATACACTGGAAAAATTTGGCAACACAAGAGGATAATGGGTAGCATTGACTAACAGCCATTTGCAACGAGATCAAACACACACAACACTGTAGGGTCAATGGAAAAAGCTCACTCTTCTCTTTTCACGGCGCGATGGACGAGCTACGTTAGGAACTTGTGTGCTTTTGTGTGTTGAACTCACCGGGGTTGTGTATCCGATCCAGTAATTTGACAGATCGAGCGCTGACCACTCCACCAACATGAAGCAGAAAACCAGGCGGGAACGACGTCAAGGTGAAGAAGGGGAACTCCTACACATTTAATTTAAAAAAAAAAAAAAAAAGCACACACACTGGTCACTTACAGAAAGGGCCTTTCCAGTATTTTTGTGTCTCATGTTTACTTATACATTGGTGAATATTAAGTTCTCAACTCAAAACTGAGTTCAAATATTTACTTTTTGCTGACAAGGCTAATTTGTTCTGCGTTAGGTAGGTGGTTAAAACACCACTATAAGATACAACACCTACAGTAGTGGGCAAAAGTCTTGAGTCAGCCTATATTTCTTTATATTTTACCAAGAAAATGGGAATTCTACAAACATAAATGAAATACAGTACATAAGGCAAAAACAGTTTTTACAATTCTAACTAGCCTGAAAGGTCAATATTCAGAAGGACCCCTATTAATCTTCACTAAAGTGTGAAGTCTTTCAGCCAAGCGTCCTTCTCAGTAGCCTTCAGGAAAAGTTCTCCAGGCTTCTTAAAGAACATTCACATGTTAATGTTTCACTTCATGTGTTTTTTTTTATCCATGTATGCTTTTAACTCGTTTGTGTTTGGAATCACTGCTAATGTAGCGAGGTCCTGTGTCAGGTCTTTGCTGGATTTTATTTCCTATTTTTAATATATGAATTTCAATTACTGTTCATCTGGTGCAGACGGGTTTTTAGGCCTACTACTTCTTTTCTCTTCCACTTGTCCATTTCTCTCAATTTTTTGTAAGTAAACTCTGCACAACATGCTGAGAGATCCCGAGTTCTCAGCTAATAGCTCTTTGAGAATCACCTTGTTGGTGCAAAAATACATCTGTCTAATCATGTTACATTTGCAATTTTTCATAGAGTCAACTAAATAAAAGGGAACAAAGTGTGCTAGTAAAAAAGTCCCTAAAGATACAACTTAAAAATGTTTCTTTGCCAAGTTGACTGTAATGTGCAGACATATGTGGGTTAAATTCCTCTTTATGCTTGCATGATTAAGACATCAGTTTTTAGTGGCTTGACAAAAACAATAAGAAAAACTGTCACAGTACAACTCCATTAGTCCTGTACAAGGACTGGACTGAAAATGAATGAAAAAGCAGCCAACATGTAAATCAAAAAACCTAGAAAGACTTTCAGAACACTGGAGAACTACTGCTCAAAACCACTTCCTGCTTGGAGGTAATTTAGTTTAAAAAGAAAAAAAACAAAACAAGGGCTAGCTCAAGACCTTTGCACACTACAGTACTATACTAATAAGATCTTTATATTGCATAACAAAAAAAATTAATTAGTAAATACTTTGAATAGAGATCATCCTATATTTTTAAAGGCTTCAACCCCAGAAACCTCACAGTATCAATTCTATGCAAAAACTGAGAAATTGGGAAATCCTAAAGCAGAACCAGATATCAAACTTCACATTTTTTCCTCTTCCAACACACACTGAAGCAGGTGATTATCAATCAAAACTGTTTTTAAAGTCTAAAACATGATGCATGTAGACTTAAGTTACAGCAGGTATAGGATAAGTGGAAACATGCACCAAGGACAGAGTGTGATGAGCCCCCCATGCAGGTTTTGTCCACTGAGATTCCCCACTACAGCCTACCCGTGTAGGAATAAAACTCAAAAGCATTTCAAATACAGCTGGAAATGATTGAGAAAAACATCTATGAAAGCCTAGGTATTTAGTGTCACTGATGTAGTGATTGAATCCTTTTGAGTCTACCATATACACATGCATTCATTAGGTCTGGAGCTGAAAGGGAAGGACAAAGACAGACAAAGTAGTTTGCGGCTGTGAATCATTACTCTGATTTACATGCTTGTCTCTGCCCACTAAGAACACAGCTGGTCTTCTGTCTCTAGCCAAGTAATGTGATGCAAATCCATGCATTCACTCACACGAGGAGCAGGAAACAAAGCCTGCTGGTATTCATTCTTAGTTGAAGAGACAACACGCTTACAGAAAAGCAGAGGGACGTAGTGATTCCCAGCCATGCAGGATCAGTATGTGATGGATGGCTTCAGTGATCAGAAATCAGGTGGGAATGCCACAAATTTCAATCGTATCCACTACTCCACAAAAGGAAGATGTCTTCCAATTTGTCTGACAGCTCCTCCCACTCTGAGCCAGGTCACAAGAATGAGCTGATGAGATGAGTATGCTCATTCCTGTTTTTGATACGGGAAACCAAAAGTCAAACTCAGGAAATTTTTCTGGAAGGAGGGAGGCACTTGAGATGAATATCCAGACGAAACACGAACAGTCTCAAACACACCCCTTCGAACAAGAAGGGAGCACAACTCCTAACCTCAGGCACTCTGCCTTACATGTTTGTCAATCTTTTAGGGTTTGGAGGGTGCAGAGCAATAAAAAAAAAAAAAGAGCTAGGTTAGGAGTTGACTCAGGCTAGGTGGTGGCCATCCGCTTGGTTAGGGTTTCAAGGGAAAGGTGGAGAGTGAGAAGGTGTCACACTGATGGGACATACCCTGGCGTTTAACAATAACCCAGAGGAAGACGCTCCCTGAATAGCATAAGTGGTCGAGACACAAAAAATGGAACATTACTTGGTCTTACACAGACCGATCCCCATTAAACACCTCTCCAATGTCAGTTATGAATTTGTCATAAAGAATGCACCTGTGTTAAAACTCACCATTTGCACAGAGATCTGAGGCTGATATGCAACGCCAACACAAATGTCAAACCCTCAACTCTCCAAAATGGCTCGCCAGCTGTGACATTGCATTTCAGTCTCAAGTGTCTGCACCAGTAGTGAGCTAGTAATTAATTGTTTGTATGCGCGGACGATGAGTGACACCATTGTCACCGTACCCGCTGCTCAAGAGCTGTCTGCGTCTGTTGTCTGAGGAGGGTCCTCAGAGGTCCCGCCTCCTTCCCGGCGCTGCCTCCACTGCCCATTCCTGATCACAGAGGAGAGCCTGGCTTCAGTTTTGTCATTTTAAACACAAAGGTCAGCCGAACACAAAGACAAACAAACTGTCAGGTGATTATTACATTGCAGCATTCATGTTAAAACAAATCAAGAGAAAGTTGAACTTGGACGAAAAAAAACCTAATGATCTTCAGCCTCATGAACCTCAGACTAACTTATTCTGATCATTTAGTGCACTAGAAAATACATCAAACCACATGCTGGGAGTTAAGGTATTCAGAATAGGACTCTCACAGTAGTGTTGTGGACTGTGAGCAGTTAGTGTTTCTGACAAAACCAGTCAAGACAATTTGGGTGTGAACAGTCCTGCTGTTGACCCATTAAATGAGTGAGATGCCAACACTTCACTGTTATAAGGTTCTGGCACTCGGTGACACACAGCAGGCCTACTATACCGGAGGCTGCCAGCAGCAGGTCCTCAGTGAAGGACACGCTCTTTCTCAGCAAGGCAGAGTCTGACTGGATGGAGGAGAGTGGGGCTGAGGTGGTTGCCCTGGGGTTAGAGCCATGACTACAGCCCACTGAGCCAGAACCAGGAAGGGACAGAGTGTCTGTGGAAAGGATGGGGGAGCTGGGGCAGAGGAAGATCCCAGGTCTGCATCTCACTGAATGGGGCTCCTCTATCCAACAGCAGAGAAACAGATGGAGGGTGCATAAAGAAAACAGATATATTGAGAATGGATAGGCAGAGAGCAATGAAGAGAGTAGGTAGAAGCACAACAACTGAGAAGATGGAGAAGAGCACGATGAGGAGGAAAGTGGACACAAGCACAGAGAAATGAACTATGCAAAGTAGGTAGCTAGTATTAAGTAAGCTGGGCATTGTACTCATACTGACCTTGGTGAGCGGATCAGCTGTCAATACATTACATGACTGGTCCACATTTTAATTAAATTAGCATGCTAACTACAGACTGATGACTTTCAGTGTTGCAGAACCCAAAATATACTTTCGATTCAAATAATTTAATGACAGTTATCAAATGTGCACTGCATGTACTGGTTGTAAGGAGAGAAGAAAAGGAAAAATGCTGAAGAATGATGGGAAGCAAAAGCCATTTTCACACATGAACTCCAGACAATCAATGCTTCTGATCATGAGTCATTTCTCTTGCTCTCCATAATTTTATCTTCCCATCACTATGGTACAAGTTGATCTTGGTTTCAATCTGTCCAAAGATTTTTCTAGATCTGTGAAGGCTCTTCTAGATGTTTCCTGGCGGTCTGATCTGGCCTTCCTGTCACGACCTGCGAAAACCTCAGTTTAGGCATCTCGTCAATTGTTCCAACTTTACCAAAAGTGCTCTTCACTCGGTTAGATGTGAAGCTGTTTTTCCTAAACATGGAAATAATTCTGTTATAGTGGACTTTACTTGTCTTCTGTGGTTTTTCAAGCCTTTCGATGTTGCTGAACTGGCTAGTTCATTTTTTCCTTTTAAGAATACACCAGAATGTCGTTCCTTAAAGCTGATGCTCTGTTTTCTTTTGGTCTTTCAGCCAAATGATGAGCACTTTAACTTGTATTTATACATCTATTGATCTCATATTGAGGTCAGCTACTAAATGCAAGCTCTAAACTTGGAATCAGCCCTAGATTTTTTTATCTGCTTTTAAATTATCATGGAATAACAAAAGAATATTCCTCTGAAATTGGATGTAATGGACTATGTAAACAATTGGCTGTAATTCCTAACAAGTTCATGCAATAACTTTGTCAAATGCCTTGAATTAAAGCTTAAAAGTCTACAACTCAGTCAAATCTTATTGAAAGTGTTAAATCCTAAAGACTTAGCTATACAGTGCACCCAAAAAGTATTCACAGCTGTAACAGTTTGCCGTGTTACAGCCTTATTCCAAAAATTGATTAAATTCATTTTTCTCTGCAAAACTTTGAGTATGATGCCACAAGCTTGGCACACCTATTTTTGGGAAGTTTCTATCATTCTTCTTTGCAGAACCTCTCAAGCTCCATCAGAATGGACGGGGAGCATTGGTGCATAGCCATTTTCCGATCTCTCCAGAGATTCAATCAGGTTCAAGTCTGGGATCTAGCTCCCTGTTGATCCCAAAGCCACTCCCTTGTTATCTTGACTGCGTGATTAGGGTCACTGTCCCTGTGGAAGATGAACTTTCACCCCAGTCTGAGGTCCAGAGCGCTCTGGAGCAGCTTATCATCAAGAATGTTTCTGTACATTGCAGCTTTCATCTTTCTCTTGACCATGACTCATCTCCTGCTCCTGAAAAATATCCCATCATACAGCTTGATAATGCTGCCTCCATGCTTCACTGTAGGGATGGTATTATCCAGGCGTCGAGCGATACCTGATTTGCTGGTTACCTCTTGGCTCTCACGTGTCTTCCATCTGTTCACTGCCATACAGGCCTGATTGGTGGACTGCTGCAGAAATGGTTATCCTTCCAGAAGGGCCTCCTCTCTCCACAGAGCAACACTGGAGCTCTGTCAGAGTCACCATCAGGTTCATGGTCACCTCCCTGACTAAGATCGTTCCATCCCAATCACTTAGACTGGCCAGGCGGCCGGCTCTAGGAAGGGTCCTGGTGGCTCCCAACTTCATCCATTTATGGATGATGGAGGCCAGTGTGCTCACCAGGAACTTCAATGCTGTAGTAATTTTTCTATACCAATCACCTCTGTCTCAATACAGTCCTGTTTTGGAGGTCAACAGACAATTCCTTGGACTTCATGGCTTGCTTTGTGCTCTGACATGCACTGTCAACTATGGAACCTCACACGGGACCACGTGTGTGCCTTTCCAAATCACATGCAATCAACTGAAACATCTGACAGATGATCAGTGGAAATGTTATCTACATGTTATATTTTTGTTTTTTATTTTTAATAAATTTCCAAGAATTTCAAGCAAACTTTCTTTACTTTGTGATCATGGGGTAGAACTTTGAGGTGAAAAATGAACTGAAGCCATTTTAGAAAAAGGCTGTAACATTACAAAATGTGGAATAAGTTAAGAGCAGTGAATACTTTCCGTATTCACTGTACTTTGTTTGGTTTAAGTGACTGAAACAATCTAAATGCACTGGACATTTGTCTTTGAACGTGCAGCCTACCTTGGGGCAAGTCCTGCAATCTACATGTGAAAATGGCTTAAGAGGAAAAGAAAGAAGGCACAGAAGAGGAAACATGAGCAAGAAAGATAATGAAGTGGAAAGAAAGGAGGAATGTGGATTAGGGGAAAATGTAGGTCCAATCCTGAGGGCTCGGGAGGGCAGCTGTGGTGAAAAGTTCCTCAGTTTTTGTGGCATTTATTAGTGGCCTGCGTTAAAATGTGCTTAAGTTGTCCTTAGGGCAGAGTTCTACCATAATTATCTCTTCCTCAATGATTAACCATAATGACTACTAATGGAGAAGTGACCTTCAATCAACAACAGCCCCCATGAGACACAGTGCTTCTAAAGCTACAACAACAAGGGGACGGAACAAAATCAGAGATCTGGTGTGCCTTCAGGCTATGAAGCACATGTTTCATATTACAAATATTAAAAATGGGTTTTTTTGTTTTGTTTTGTTTTTCAAAGTGTGAAACAAGAAGACACACCAGGCCGCTGAGGACAAGTGGAAGACGAGGCAAGGCTTAATAAATATTTATAATAAAACTTACAACAGAAAATAACGTTAAAATATTCTTAAAAAATGAACTGAATAAACAGAATTTGAAAAACAAAACCACACAGCAGCACCAATATGAAGTGTAGGAGAAGGGAGGGATGAGAATGGGAAAGAGGGACGGGGCCAAGTATTCTTACCCGTCTTGGGCGTCAAACTGAGGTCTGTGTCTGATGATGAGGACTGGCGGCTGCATGGCTTGGAGGGAGAGAAGGGGGGAGGAGAGGAGGAGGTGGGAAGGGCTCTGAAAGGGGTTGGCGGGCCGGAGGACGAGGGCAGATCCTCAACAAATACCGGCCTGCCAGGAGAACATGACACACACACACACATCAGTCACCACTGCACCCCTCTGAGCGTTTGTATGTGTGCGCATATGTGGGTGAGAGTGAACCGAGGTTGTTAAGTGGAAGGGTGACTTTTTAATGTGACACTTGTTTGCTTTGGGTGAGGTGTGTTGTCAGGTGCTACGCATGGCTGGAAAACAAAAAAACAAAAGCAAGCGTGAAAAGCAAAAAGTAAGGACAAAGAACAGCACACGCACACACACATAAATGAAACTAAAGAAAGCAATATGGCAAAACAGACAAAAAAAGATCAGATTAACAGAGGATGACAAGCTGAAGCATGTGTCCCAGTAGAGTGAAGCAAAGGTCAGGTGACTGTAGGGTGATTAAAGGCCCTTCCTCAGAAATGCTGATGCAACTGCAAACCCGACTGCCCACCCCGCAGTAATTAGAAAATGAGAAGTGGAGGGATTCCAGACTAAAATCATTTTTAAGGACATAAGGGTCTGTCTACCTTCTTTGCCTTGATGCCTCTATCTTATAGCTTTATTGCTACACTGCATTTCTGATTTCCTGCCTTTCTCCTGCACCTATTTCCTTTCCTGCCTCTGCGTACCAGTGAAGATGAGTGTGGGAACAGAGACTGAGAAGTTCTGGGACAGTCTCTGGGAGCTGCAGACCGAATGCACTGGGCTGTTGTGGGTGGAGCGGCATCCGTGGGCAAGGGGAGACCTGGGCCAATCAGCAGAAAGAATGAGAGTGAGAGAGAGAGAAAGACAAAGAAAAAGAGAGAGAGGAAGACGAAGGGCCGATATGGACACGAGCGGTGAGAAACGTCCAAATCCAAATGTTGGCAGAAAGGAAGAAAGAGGTGCACACAAGAACCAACACAACACAACATTGCAGTAGAGTGAAAAAGGGAGACAAAAAAGGAAAAGAACAGCAAAAAGAGGTTGTTGGGTTTTTTGTTAAAACTCCCACTTTCTGCACTGTTATTCAATTTAAAGTCATGTGAAACAAGCACGAAAACAACACGCAGCACTCAGTTTGAAATCTCAGTCTCGCACATATACAGAGCAGGGATGTAAACACGAGGGGAAAAAAAGGTAAAGAAACTGTGGATATCAATTTTAAGCAAACTGATTAAGAAAGGTCCTTTATTTTATAGTAGTGTAAAATATCCAACCGCTACATCTTGAACTGTTGGTCCAAAAAAAAGCAATCTGATGACCTTGTTTTCCACTTTGGCATCATTTTGTTCTCATTATGTCTTTTTTTTGTTTGTTTGTTTTTACTGAAAAGTAAGTAAAGGAGGCCTAAGCAAAGACAGATAGACAATTAAATAAAAAAGTGACTGTATTTTTTTGTAGTAACTGAAAGTGCATTTATTGAAGGGAAGGAATTGAGACTGTAAATGACTGGCAACTGACAGCGCTACCCCTCAACCTCCTAGTGGACACACCTAGGGCTGTTCGATATAACGATATATATCGGATGACTTTATAAAAACGTCTATGTTTCATTTTATGCTATCGTTTGTTTCGTGGTGTCGCAAAATAAACTGTTTACGGCAATATTTTTTCATTATTTTGATGGTCACTGTAGTGGCTATATTAATTTCTTAAAGTTCTCTCTTTCACTTACATCTAATATAACCACACTACAGACAGACAAGCGTTTGTTTTTATGCGTTGTGGTTAGCAACAACGACGCTAAAACCACCACGTGTCCGCTTGTTCCACATAAACCTTTCACAATAAAGCTCAAGATCCTGTTGAGACTTTTCAAAATAAACTGAATCACGTGAAAGATGCAGAGTGTTTACGGATGAGAAGCAAAAAAGAGCCGTCAGGTGCTAAAAAATAAACCTTAGACTCAAACGTTAGAACAGGCTTTTCCCCGCAGCGCGCCGTGTAATAAATACTCACAAAGAAAACGGCAGCTGTTACAACTTATGTCTAAAAATGTATAGTTTCATGCATCAGTTAAAACACTCGACTCCAGGTACGACGCCCAGCTGGAAACACTTCACGCAAGTCGAGCTGCCCGAGATTCACAGAAAATGTTACATTTTTGTGATTTATATCGGTATCGGACGATAGATGTGTTAATATCGGGATATGAGATTTTGGTCATATCGCACAGCCCTAGATACACTTATGGGGAAATTAAAAATCTGTTATTATAACCTTATCAAGTTATTGAATTCACAAGACTTGACCTCTGACCTTGAGGTCAAACCCAAAATTACTAAATGGATTTAATTTAGTGGAATTTCTCTTTATACTCACTACTGCTGAACAGTGTCAGTAAATTAAACAACAATAAATACCCGAAAGAGATTAAACGACAAGAATCCTGAATCATGGCTGCTTTAGCATATTGAATAACCAGTTTAAAAACAATCAAGAATGTGTGTAATCACAGATAGATTCTGATAACATAGAAGAAATAGGGTTTTTTTTACAACACTTTCTTAATTGCAAGAAAAACCAAAATGCAGGTAAGTCTTAAAGGAAAGATGAAGAAAGACAATCATAACAGAAAGAAGAAAATGAACTCCGGTACAATAATTACGCTCGCTCTCTCTCCTTCGATTCATCACTTTGTCCTATTTTTAGTGGACATTCGTGACTGTTCTCCTCACCGAAAAAAAAAAGTTTTCCAATTAAATTCACACTTTTCATCTCACCACCAGCAGATGTTTACATCCCCGTTACACAAAATCTCACACACCGACACACAGATGTACAGTTTGAAGAGAATAAGAGGCACACAAGCACACCAAGTCGTTA
Source organism: Perissodus microlepis (assembly GCF_051167445.1). Lineage (NCBI taxonomy): Eukaryota > Metazoa > Chordata > Actinopteri > Cichliformes > Cichlidae > Perissodus > Perissodus microlepis. The sequence goes on from NC_140467.1 coordinate 10,113,603, forward strand.
AGGTTACAGGAACTGGATGTAAACCACAAAACAAATCACTTATGATGGGAAAAGCAGAAAAAAGTGAGTAACCACATAGTTAGAGGCACAGCAGAACATGTGTACTAGATACTCACTAAAAAGATGCAGCACTAGAACATGCAGAGGCAGAGCAGAAAGCCATGCAAGAGGAGTCTAAAAGAGCAGACACAGACAAGGGAGGAGGAGGGGGTTGAGGATGGCTGTGTGTGTACTGTACATGTGTGTGTCTCAGGTTATGTCGTGTGCTGTTAGTTTTATAATGCACTACACGTGATACAATGGACACACCAAGTGCAAAGGGGAATCAAGAGATACTGAGACACACACAGGAGTGTGCACATAAACTTTTATACAGTACACGCTTTAATCCACACACTCTCCCTCTCGTGCACACACAATCGTCTTTCCCAAAACTCACAGTCTGGCACATAAAAGAGGTAGTAGTGTGCATGCTGGTGTTGTTGGTTCATACTCACTCCTTTCCATCTTTAGAGGGGGAATTGCAGGCATTGGAAGCAGGAGCTGTGTTTGGGTGCATGTGTGTGTTGGTGTTAGGGGCACTTCCAGAGCTGAGTTTGTCCAGCGTGCAGGCGGTACCTATGGCCCGGACCACCAGGCCTGACTCTCCTTCCAGGTCGAAACACTGCAAGTAGCCCACTACTGCATTCCCACCCATCTCCAGCACTTTAAGCCCTATTTTTCTCTGTAGTTCTCCTGGACGGGGGGGTAACACACAGCCATGTTAACAAAACAGGGAAAATTGGGGCACTCAGTCCTCCACACCTGAATTTCCTTACCAGACATGAGAGAGATGAGCCTCTGTCGCGCTTCATTGGAGGCCCTGGGAGTTCTGATACGGTCAATCCACTGGTACTCTGGATCTTCATTTACCACGAGTTCCTCAACAAAGCCGTGCACCAAAGTTGCCCTGTAGCACTGTGGAATACATGTGGCTGCCATACAGAAACAGAGGGGAAGGAACTTAGATTTCACGAGAAAGGTTTGTTATAGCTGGTATTCCATCTTTATTGCACATTTTTAAGTGGTATTTCCTTGTTTACAGATGTGCTGATGGCACTAACACAGCTTATAATTTTGCTGATCAAGGAATAACCCCTTTTTTTGTTGGCAAGATCATTATGACACAAAAAACTTGATTACAATGCCATCTAATTAACTGCTCTCCCTCACATAAATCTGAAAATTGTGTCTTATGACGCATTTAGAATCAAAAATCCACCCAAACTTACTGCAGAAAAACTTGACCCCGCATGAAGACTGTCTGAAACGGTTCAAATCGTTGAAGAGCTCCACTTTAACAATGACGTTTATTTCCCCTCGAATTCCTGATGACAAACAATAGAAATATAGATAAGGCCACGAAGAAAACAAAATAAAATTAGTGATCATTGTGGATGGATTAGCTGATTCTTATACCATGGATGGTATCATAGATGGGAAACCAGCCAGAGATGACAGAAGCAGCCTCACTGTAAAGCAGTGGATCAATGTCAATGTAAACTTTCCCTATGGCATCATTAGCACTGTAAGTGTCGTGGTCCAATACTGTGATCTGCAATGGCTCATCCTGCAAGTCCTCATCATCGACCTACAGACAGCAAGGCATGGAGAGGAACAAGAGGCAAAAGTGAGGAGGAGAGTTAAGAAATCTACAGAATCTGATTGCAATTTAATGTAGTAATAACATCGGTCCCTCATGTTCAAAGAGAGGCATTTTACCTCAAATTTGAACCACTCCGAGTTCCATTGTGGATTGAGGGATTTGGGACAGACATCCGTTTTGAAGGTTGTGTTTCCAAACTTGACCTGGAATGTAATCAGACGCCTTTTTTAAATGCCTAATTGCTTTTCTTGGCTCATTTTAGAGGGGAAGTGACTATCAGCATTAGGACAAACAGTTCATGTACAGCTACACTGCTATAAACAAATTAAGTACATAAATTCTTCTCTTACCTCTACGAAAGCATCAGTAAGGTCACTGGCTCTGTCCATCACAGGCAAGTGGCGCCCTGCCACAATTTTGGCCTTCAGTTTCCCAGGCATGATTCAGTTTTACGCTGATCTGTCAACATATATAATTAAATCTGTCAACACTGCCCTTAGCAACAGGAAACATCGAAGCGTCGGTAAACATGTTTTGGTGATAACGTGCAGAGCCCCTCCCTCTGTTTACAAGCTCACTAGCTAATTAGCTAAAAGCTAAACTAGAATTTGTATTTCTTGTTTTTCAAAAAGGATGATCCACTCGGTTTGAGGTTATCTACTGGATTGCCGTTTATCAAAACAAAACAAAAAACAAACTATCAGTGTGCTAGATTAAGTTAGCAACACGAGGCTAACACGAAAAGCCACTTAGGTTAACTGCATTGCAGTCAGAATCTCTTTAGCTCTAGTTACCTGATCGGCCATGTTTTTACAGTCACACGGCAAAGCCTCCACCTATGCAGCTACAAAATAAGCATGTTGTCTTCAGTGCAGACTGTAGCATCCTTACCAGTGCTAGAAGATTAACATACAGCTGGCCAAGCAGCAGCAGTCTCGTTTTACTCGGACATTATTGTTGACAGTCCACCGTTCGTCTGACCTCCGTGTCTCTCCCATAACACAAGACGTGAGTTCCCAGTACACCACGCAGGAAAGTGTCGCTCAACTTAGAAATCATCCAGCCGCAGATATTGCGGCTTTACAGATACTGGCGATGCTCTACAAATGGCATTACTGTTCACTTACTATTTATTACACACGTCCCGCGTAAATACAACGGCTAGCTTGACAGCATGAAGCCCATGATGAATGAATTCTCACTTGGGGTTGTTGTGTGCTGCGTTTGTGTGTACCTCGTAAAGATGTACTTTAACATGCGAACGTTACGTCGACGCGCCCCTGCTTCAAATAAAAATAATAATATAAGAAATAATATAATATCTACTTCCACTAGGATGATTAAAACGTGCTTATATGCAGTCAAAGTATTAAGTTTAGCTTTTCGGTAGTTCAATTTCGCTTAATTTTATCTATTTCAATAGCAGCTCCCCCGTTAAGTGTATCCCTTAAAGGCATCTTAGAGATTTGGTTTGAACATGCGCAACTTTGACAACTTCGTTTACCTTCCATGTGACCGTAGCACGAGGAAGCAAACACTCCCAGTATTATTACAATAAATGCAAAATGTTTTGCGTGCATGGGTACTGTAAAAGAGGTTACGTGATAGATTTTTTTTTAACAATCCTGCTGTTGTATTTTTTATTTTATTTTTTTTGCGCATGTTGAATACCTTATCCGGAAAAAATATATATCTTTGCAGAAATGACAACAGGAAAACCTATAATAGGAGGAGGCTTTCCTAATAATCAGGAAAACCCAACAAAAGACCTAAACTAGAAGTAGAGTAGCCTACTGCCTGAACCGTAGTCCTCCAAACATCTCAACAAGACACTGTTGCACTGTTGCAGGTGCTTTGAGTACTTAGAAATATTGACTGAAAATAAACCCTCAGCATGTTCTCCATTTGCTCAAGCTTGAATGTTATATGTTTTAAAACTACCGCCCCCGTGAAGCTCAGGGAAGGAGTTGTGCCCGTTTTTTGTTTTGTTTTTCTAAATTAAAATTATACATTGTTTGTTTCATTTTTTTAAAAGATTTACCATTACATCTCAACCTGAGAGCCTTTTATGTATGTATATGTAATATGTTATGTGTAAGAACTGTAAAAATGTTCTGCAAAACAAAGCAAGAAAAGACATCAGGAAAACATTACACAGTGTTCTTTTGTAGTACACGTAACTCTTGTGCCAGGTGGATTAGTCTATATCAAACACAGCTTGTCACCTTTGTCTACTGAGGGGAGTCAAATGGTATTTTTAGTATGTATGAAGACAAACACCTGTCACATAAAAAGAGATTTAGTTACACATGTATGACTACCTATATTTGTGGACCAAGGTTTAAAATTAAATCTCCCTTACACTAATAGATTTTAATCACAATACATGAAACAATCTGAAAAGGACAACAAAATAACTTAACAAAGTAGGGAAAACTAAACCAAGGGCACCAGAAGGCAGGAGCTATGGTTCACTAGGTTCATGGCTCCTTCTAACATTCATGGCTCAAAGAAGAAAAGTCCTGCAGGGTTTGATGGTGCCCTTATTATGTCTCCAACACAACAAAGTGGGTACTTGTGTTTTTTAGTGGAACCTCTCAACATTTATTATAAGTCATAATGGAAGAGCACAGTTTCACAGTTATAGTTTTAAATCATAATTAATTTATATAGTCTGGACATACTGCTTATGAAATTATGTCTAACCAACTGCAACACAAATATGCAGTTTGGGTTGCGATTTGTTTATATTCTATTCCTGCAGAGCTGGCACGGTTGGCGTTGAGCACACACAACTTTGTTGTAAAGGGCTTTTCTATTCTATTCTATTCTTTTCTTTTCTATATGAATTACTGCCTTGCCGTTTTATCTCTATCTGTCTAGACTCAGATACCATATCTAGTAAGGATTAAGTACATATATATAAATATAGTAAGGAATTTAATATGTTGTGGTCACATCTCTTTCATATTTTGACTTTTGGGTTGAATAGTGGCCAGAAATCTTTTGTAGAACTTTATGAACTTTGACACTTTTTTGTTGATAAAATCTCATCAACTTCTCATTTTATCTTACATTCAAAATATATTTTCCCCCATAAATTCTGACTTTATATAAGTAACCTGATTACATATAACATTTCACTGTAATATTGTTACACGAGTACAATGTAAAACATTGAATTTAATTGAATCAGGTTCAATTTCATTTATTTGAATAAATAAACCTTTGATTTTACATATTTCAATTGCATCACATTTACTTATTGGATCGTGATGTGTTGATGTCCAAAACGTTTTGTGACAGTGATCTTGACAGTTGATCACTTAATAAAAAAAATAACTTTAACCACTTAACATAAAACCTTATTACTGAGCAATACAAAAAAGCAAAACAAAACAAAAAACAGTTATGTACTGGGAACTCTGTTCTCTGCACCCATGGGCCACTAACAGGTTAATCCAACCATGTGTTAATGTCTGAGCGGGTTTAACACATTGTGTGGATAGCTGAAATAGTTGGAGGAGGGGCACCAAGTTTTTAGTGTGCACAAGAATAAAGGACATTTAAACTATGCATACATCTTACCCAGAAGAATACAGTTTCATAGTTGTGCAGCATTCACACAATGAAGAATATTGTATTTTTCATTCAGATCAGATTCTGGTTCTTATTCCAGAGACCTAATAGTATGCTTTAGTAGGTGGAAATCCTTTTGGTTTATTGGTAGGCCAGGAACCTTTTGCCTTTAATAAATAACATTATAATACCGACGCACTGTAAACTTCTCAGGAGATGCCATCACTGTACCACAAATATGAAGATGAAAGCTACCAACGACCACAGAAAGTCACGCATTTCACGCTGAAAACGTTCCTCACTCGGTCTTCCTCCCTTTGCCAAAAAATATAAAAGAGAAACAAAACAGAGAGCTCGCTGCTTGTTACAAGATATATTAACAGCATTATAAACATCAGTCTGGCTCATATCCAAAAGCCAAAGGTTTTCATTTTTGCAGTGACAGTATAATTTCTCACTGAGGGCCCAGGAGGCGTCACGAGATCAGCTGTTAGACAAAACAAAGACACCTCACTGTGTCGTTTTTTTCTGAGGACCCCGAATTTCTTTTATTTATTTATTTTATTATTTTATTTTTATGTAGAGTCTTATCTTAACAGTTTTTTTTTGTTTTTGTTTTTTTTGTTTTTGTTTTTAGCTAGGTGGCCAAAAATAAAGTGCTGAATTTGTATCTTGGTGAGAAACCTCTAAGTTCTAAAACAAAAAGAAGAAAAGGGGAAATTTATTCGTCACAATAGACGATCTTCGATCTACGGGTCCGACTTATAAAATGCAGGCGCTGCTGTTTCCCGCTTGTAAAGTGACTCGTTCCTGACGTGAGAAGTTAGAACTTCAATTAGGCGTCATAGTTTCTTTCTTTCTTTCTTTCTTTCTTTCTGTCCATTTTCAAATAGCATCTAAATTGTGTAAAGGAAAAACAATGTCTGGCGAGTAAGTTGTCACTTTTTTATTCTTATTTAAATGGCCTATGAAGTCGGATACTCTTTCATATGAGAATAATAATCTCATGCTTTTTTTTCGTTTGTGCATCTTTGATTTTGCTGAACAACAAATTGGGCACTCACAGCGGTGTAAGTTGCAGCCTGCATGACCATATACTTTCTCAGCTAACAATTATACAGATTTGTGTTTAACGTAGTTTGAATTTCTTGTGCATCCCTTTCTCCTCAGTATACATCATCCACTGCCCCCAAGGGAGAGGCGAAGGTATTTATATTTTTATATTATCATATGATTATTAAATTAAGTCTTATATTTCTAACCTGTCAAGAATGTGTTTTTATATTTGCAGACTGTATACTTTCATGCAGCAGAAAAAAGAAATAATTTCAGTGTCATTGTGATATATTTATGTCAGTTTTATTTGATATGATCTGACATTTAGTTTCTCATTATAGAAAAAAAAAAGGTAATTGTTTAAATGGTTGATGAGCTTATAACTGATGTCAGAATACCAGATACGCTCTTGTGTTTGTTAAGGGTACCTATTTTAGATAACTGCGATAACTGCAGATAGAAAATTTTCCATCCTGTTGCTGTTTTAAAGGAATTAGGCACTTAATTGAGCAATGTGGCATGTCAAGTCATCAATAATATGTAATATTTGTATTGTTTCCAGCCTAAATGCAAGATTTCCGCGTCACGCAAGCTATCACTAAAGGTAAATAATTTATAATGATGGCAAAAATGCACGAGCCATAATAACACCTGAATATATAATAAATAGAATGTTATTATGAGAAAAGTTCTTTCCTGTAACAACCAATATTAAAATTATAAGCGATAACCAGATGACACAAATGAAAACCTCTTTGACTTTTTCGAGATCCTTCTCCTGACTCGTGCAACGGAAGACTTGGAGGCAGAGAAAACTGCAAATGAGGAACAGAAGGTTCGATATCTGAGGGAGAAGCTTCCACCGCTGCAGCTTAGTGGGTTAAACATTGATGATCTGCAGGTGTGAGCTTATGATACTCTGAGTAAGCATATGGGCTTGACAGTGTTTTTAAAGCCAATCAAGTGTCATGAATTGAAACTTATTTTTTTCTGTGTAGAAAGTCTGTAAGGAGATTCATGAAAAGATTCATGTGGTGGACGAGAATCGCTATGACTGTGAAGCAAAGGTTCTCAAGAACTACAGAGATGTATGAGCTCAGCAAACATCATAACACACCTAGTTAAACTAAAATATATTGACACGCTTTTTTTTCCTCTTTAAAAATAAGCCACCAATAAAGCTTTTCCCTCTATCGCTAGATCAACGAGTTGAAGCTAAAGGTACAGGACCTTGGAGGAAAGTTTAAGAAACCAGCTCTCAGGAAGGTGAGAGTGTCAGCAGATGAGATGTTGAAAGCTCTGTTTGGATCGAAAACTAAGGGCTCCATGGATCTGAGGGCCAATCTCAAGTCTGTAAAGAAAGAAGACATCAAACAAGAGAAGGTTTGCTCTAGCAACACACATAATTGGTATCTAGTTATATTCAAATAAGCAGCCAAATAAAACTGCAGAATCTGATGGTCTGAATGCGGCTTTACTTTAGGAGCTGACGATGGAGGTGGGTGACTGGCGTAAAAATGTGGAGGCCATGTCTGGTATGCAGGGCAGGAAGAAGATGTTTGATGCTGCCGGTGGGGCCCAGTGAACAAATTCCTTCATGCGCTGACGCTGCAGGATGGATGGAGGAAGATTTAATGAAAGAACTTTAATTGAAAGTGAAAAAAAATTAACCAAAATTTAACATAACATTTATAAAATAAAACTAAAATGAGTCAAAAATAAAATGAGATAGTCAAAAACTGAAAATTACAAACCTAAAAGTAAATGAATTCATAAATTACTAGTGGAGACTAATACGCGATGAAGTTCAGAGCTTGACCATTACAATAAGATATACTCCATGGACAACTGGATTGGTTGGACTTAGATTTTAGGCATATTATCATATGGTGATAATACTGTATTTCATTTGTGAGTGCAGCAGATTTACATTGCTTGGCATTGTCCTTGTACACGGTAATGGAGCTGTATTTCTTCTGTCTCCACTAAGGAATGCCATAAACTTGCAGTGCCACCTGAGATATTTAGAGCAAGGATATACTTAGCCTTTCTTCTTCTATGGAATGAATTCCTCTCCGGTTAAAAACAGCAAATATCGTCACACATACTGATACTTGTCCTTGAACTAGCGTCAAACACTGTCAGCAAGACAGGGGGTTGAATAATGAAGGGTGTTGTGGATGGAGTCAGCAGCCTTTAAGGACTCTAAGGGTGATGGAAAGAATTTGTGTATGACTGACAATGCTATTTTTACTGTGTGAAGTTATTTCATTTAGTATAACAGTGGCCTATATGCACTACAATAGTACAGCTTCTGTCTATATGAGCAATGAAATAATCTGGCATAACCCAGAAATATCAGTCTAGCCTCAAGAATAAGAAAATCACAGAAACTGGCCTGCTAGTCTCGATTTTTACTTTTACAAGAATCAGGATGTATGTATAGATATGTACCTAATGCCCCAATCAGAGATTTTGGCCCAAAGTTTCTGCAGATTTGTCAGCTGTATATCCATAATGCAAATACCCCAAAGGTGCTCTGTTAGACTGAAATTTGGTGACAGTAGCAACGACAGTACCCTATTTATTTCCTATCCTATTCATAGTCTTTTATTTTAGGTCACAAGCAGTTGTCTAAGCATTGCACTGCATATCGTACTGTGCATGACTGTGTTTGTGACAAATAAAATTTGAATTTGATTTGATTTGAGTACAGTGAACTCATTGTCATGTACAAGAAGCTAGTTTGAGATTATTTGAGATTTGTAACATGATATTCTATTCTGATTGAAATAAGCAGAAGATTGGTACAGTGTGGTCATAAAGGATGGACATTATTAGCAACAATATTCAGGTAGGCTGTGGCATTTAAACAATGCTTGGATGATAAAAAGGGGCCCAAAGTGTGCTAAGAAAAGAACTCCCATAACATCACACCACCTACAGCAGCCTGAACTGGTGATACAAGGCAGGATTTAATTCACATGCATGAATTAAATTACGACTTGTCAGACCAGGTAATGTTTTTATAGTCTTCTGTTGTCTAATTTTGATCCGCCTGTGTCAACTGCAGCCACAGTTTCCTGTTTCGAGCTGACAGGAAGTGACACCCGTTGCAGTCTTCTGCTGTTTTAAGGTTTGACATGTTGTGCCTTTGAGGAAAAAAAAGCAGGACATGTTTTCTGCATACCTTGGTTGTGATGAGTGGTTATTTGAGCTACATTTGCCTACCTATCAGATCGACGCACCCTGACTATTCTCATGTCACCCCTGACATCAAGAAGGGATTTCCACCTAGAGAACTACTGTTCACTGGATAGTTTATATTTTTCATACCATTGTCTGTAAACCCTAGAGATAGAGATGAAAATTTTGTGTAACTATGCCTAAATTCATTAGATTGGCTGATAAGATTGCCGACTGGCAGGTACACAAATGTCTTTCAAGTTTATCTGAATGAGTTTAAGAATAATTACTACTTACCAATTAGATTATTGTGAAACTGTGCAGAGATGTACCAAGGAGGAATACAGTGATGATGCACCTATAAAGCTTGTTTCTCTCCAAAGGTAATTTAATCAATAACTAGAATACCTCTCTTTTTTTTAATTAAAAGTTGTCTCAGTTCATTACTTGCATCCTGGGGCAGTTGTGGCTGAAGAGGCAGAGCAGTTTATCTTCTAGTTGGAAAGTTGATGGTTTGATCCCAAATTTCTACAGCCTACATGTTGAAGTATCCTTTGGCAAGACACTAAACTCAGAGACTATTCTGATGCACCTATATGAGTATGTGTGGGAATGTTAGGAAAACTCTTAGGCAGATAAAAGTGCTATATGAATAAGTGTTACTGGGTGAATCAAGCTTCCAGTAAAAAGTTATTTGAGTGCTCAACTGAGGTACAAGTCCACAGTATACCTCAGTATATATCAGCTATGTAAAACAACACGGTAATCAAACGAACACATTTAAGAGAACTTTATTTGCCAGATTTGTCAAGGCAGTGTAACATGGAATAACCTGTCCCTGAGAGAAAACGCTTCAGGACATTAATGGAGAACCTATTCCCAGCATAAAGACAGTGCTGAGGTATTTTAAAAGTAAACCAAGAGCACTTTAAGTCATGTGAAGGAGTGTAAAGGAGGAAAGGGGGAAGTATCCATTATTCCAGCAAAATCACAAAACAAATTTAGAAAGAGGCAATGCTCGTAAAAGGAAAAACCAAAAAACAAGCACAACACACTACTCTTAGCAGTGTCATAAATTATAAATGTCACTTTCAACTCGTCTTCTGTCTTCATTGCCCTGAATGACAAGTGAAAGAGTTCAGCACCTGTCAGTCATTTTTACAGGTTACGCTAAAAGACAACTCATTTGCTGACATGGAATGTTAATGAGAAAATGCTGCCATTACTCCAACATTAACTAACAACATAACAATGCGACAAAGCGACAAGAATTTTCACTCATTAATCACATTTTGAGGAATTTCTCTGCTGTCAGAAATGACAACTTAAGGAGAAGCATGATCCATTGATGAAAAAGTAGAGCAAAGGGACCATCAAACACAGGACGTAATGCTATGATTAAAGGTTATTTTTGTTATTTTTGGTAAGTGGCAGTGTAAGGAGAACTGGCAAAAATGGAAAATGTACTTCCACAGTGGATATGATATGGTCATTAATTGCATGTGCATTGACAAAAACAAATCTGTCTAAATTAAAGCCATTATTTTTTGTTTCCTTAAAAACATCTTAATGCTACAATTAAACATCACTTTAACATTAACTTATTATTTTCAGTTTAAGGCTTTTTCGGATTTGCCTGTAAAACAGTTCTCATTACTCCGAGTCACAGCAGAGTAAGGACACTTAAACATAATGAGAACAAACAGGGAAGAGCACTGAGGTAAGTTCAACATTTCTAGCATTAAATATAAAAGGGGAAAAAAAGAACATCACAAATATTTATTCAATAAATAAAATGCTTTCTCTAATTTACAACAAGACAAGTAAGGCTGTGTTTTTATCATATAAACAATCTACAGTAAAAAAAAATTTTGGGACACAAATAAAATAAAAATCCCCCCCCCCCTCCCACTAGTTAAGACCTATGTGCAAGAGTGATGTTTATCATAAGGGACACTTGTGAGCTTACATATATGGAATCCAGCTTTGTCTTCAGATTAGGAAATGTTCTTCCTGCCAGTAGTGCAGATCATGATCTTGGTCAGCAACATTGTGCACGGCGGTATCCTCATACATTGAATTTTATAGTCACTGGCACTCAGTAGCCAGTACCCTCTTTGGAGTCCACAGCATATTCAATGAAATAAACTCTGAGCATATCAGTAGCATCTCCTAAGCAATGACCTTCAGCGCTGCCACCTGCTTCCCAAAGCCTGAGTGAGCAAATACAGCACCGGATCATGTGCTACTCTCTCTAACCGTCAGCAGGTATTACCGTTACATAGCAGGAATCACCCTCCGGCTTTAAAGTGCTCGCGTTGCCTTGGTTGTAACCGTGGTGATGTCATTGTGCAAATGCAGGTGACAAGGTCACCTGGGACTTGTTGACATTCGCCGGTTCCACATGCCACGTTTGGAGTGATAGTGGTGGAAAAAGTTCCTCAAGTAGATCCTCTCCACTTCCAGACCTGCCTCAAGGATTCTAGATGAGAAAACAAGAGGATAGAGTGCTTACTCAACCTGGATCACAAACAGGAAAGAAACGATTTTTCCCCAATTAAGAGCTCCAACATGCTTTGTTGGCATTTCTTAGACACAAATCATGATTGGCTGAAAAAAAACCTTGCACTAATAAATCAAAAATTTTTTGAGAGTATGTCCATCTGTTCTTTGCCTTTACCAGCAACCTTTTAACCAGTCTGCTTCTTACTTGGAAGGTGTATTGCTTCCAAGTATTGCTATCTAATTTGAAATGGATGGAAAAACTCTAAACATATCTATCCATTTAGAAAATGTAGAAAGTGTGAGACAAACCTGTCGAGAAGCTCCCAGTCTTCTCCTCCCCAGCGATCAGTAAATTCCTTGGTGTTCATACCTCCCACTGTGTCAAGATCTGACTTATAGATACCCAGCAAGCCAAAGCCATTGATCTCCCAGTAACCTACAACACAGACAATCACATAGCCAAAGACATAAATACCTGTCATTTTAGTGGCTAAAAAAATAAAAAACAAAAGGAAGTGAATCTGGTCCCATATCCCACCTCTGGCCTCTAAAGGTGTATTACCACAGCCCAGCCTCATGACAATGGGAGCAAAGGCCATGTATCCCTCTACACAGTGCATCCTGATGGTATCAATGATCGAAGGAGGGAAGTGGATGTGGAGGTCGCAAAGAAACACGATGCTGTGGTCATCCTAAGGAACAGCGAGATGGGAAACATTAAATTCATGAAATTTACTATTGATATCTATCGGTACACTTTTATGCTTCCTTGCCGAGCGATGCCGCAGTACTCACAGTTATCAGGTCGATACCTGCTTGCAGACCAGCAGAGCGCTCAAAGTTCCCATCCATCTTCACATACTGGTACCTGATCATTTCCACAAGCATACATACAGCTCAGTTAGACCATGAATAGTTTGCAATAGGCTTGTATTGGCTGTAAAATTAACTCACAAACACAAACCTGGGCAGTGAGGACTTCTCAAGAGCCTTCCTCACATCCATGTCAGTGCTTTTGTAGTCAGTGATTATGAGGTTGAAGTTACTATCTCCAGTTATTTTGAACAGTTCCTCCATGTCAGTAATCAGCTGCTGCACCCATCTAGCCTGGTTTTTTACTGAAAAAGACATACAGGCCAATTATATGACAGATAAGTGACTTATCTCTATCTTTTATTTGGCAGACGTGTTTTGACCTTTGCATTTTTTTTAAAGCTATTAATTCTCAAAGGGAACACAGGTCATTCCCACAGACAGTATAATAACAGGCTTGCCATGCCCATGCGGTGCTCGACAGTTAAACTGCATTAATAAAGGGAAGCTCTGTTATGTGCTTTACATACCAGTATTAATGCATTACTGCCAAATTTACATTAATATTATATTATGCTGAATTCATAATGTGATTCAATTTCTGTCTTCAGGTGATAAGAGTTTTACATTTTACTGTTAAGGACCTTGTCTCAGAGAGATTATCCTTTATTTCTGCATATTTTAGAGACATGGAGCCATTATTTAATCCCACTGAAGGGTTTTCTTTTTCCTCTAAAAAGGTCCACTTACATCTCACCATGTTTTTTAATATGACACTGTCGGGCTGTAAGAACTTCTAACTTTGAAAAATGAAATATTAACAAACAAGAAAATGAACATGCAAATCAGTTGATTTTGAGCAGGTCGTGTGGGAACTTTTTTCAGATTTGGCTGATTCTATGTGCAATCACCAAGTTAGTGTCAGGTGTACAGTACCTGGCACTATGAAGTGGACCATGGCAACAGGATTCCAGCGGAAGCCCACCGGGTTGCAAAGCAAAGTCTTAGATTTTGACTGTTGGAAGTCTGAGTCCCAGCCGTTGGACCAGCTATCGGTTACCAGAGCATAGATGTAGTGTGATACACGCAGCAGCTGGCCATTCACATCTTTCAGTTCCAGTTCAAGAAGGTAGCGGCTGCCCTGGAAGTCATCCACACGCTTCACCATGTTAACCACACGTACCAACTTAAACCACCTGCAAGAGCAACCACAAAAATAAAAGTGCAATGTGCTGTAAAGGAAGTACAAAGGTTTTTGAATATTTTATCACCTAATTGAAAATGGCATGAGCTTACAATAAGAGTCTTATATCATACGTTGACTTGTTACAATTAATCCGAAAAACTTAATTTACTAAACCAAGTATAAAATAACTACTAAAAAAGTAGCAAAAGTTCTCATGTTTCTACAAAGTGGCTCTTGTCAGTGTAATATTTTTGCATACTACAATCAACAGCCACGTTATTACATAGCCCTGTCCAACTGCTGGTTAACGCATACATCTAAGCAGCTAATCATATGAAAGCAGCTCAATGTATTTAGGCAAGTTCTACCTTCAAAAATATAGTAGCAAATGAAGCAATTAAAAAAAAATAAAAACACTTTACCCGAGGAGGTATACATAAATTAACCACTGATTTTCAAGATGAGAAAAGTTAAAATCACCTAAAATACTTATTTTAACAAATTCTAGAGGATATAGCAAAATCCAATCAGATTAACATTTTCCACACACACACATCACTAGATGCACAACTTACCCATGATGCTTTTTATTCAGTTGGTCCATGAACATCTTGACTATTGGCAAAGCATCATTGGAGTGAAGCAACAAGTTTCCAGAAATGTTGCACTGCAGGTCGATCCAATCTGAACGCTGGGCCTGAAGATCCAGGTGGTTGACATGGAAGGTCTGGTTCCAGTTGACTTGAGTGTCAAAAACTGGTGTAGGTGTAAGATCTTCATCATCAGTACCTTCAAAGTCTTCTTGTCTTTCCCAGAAGTAGCGTTTCTCACCCTCTGTGGTGTCTTTCCTTTTCTCAGCCCTGTTGGAGAGCTCATCTTCCTCCCCTTCTTTCCTATCCGACCACCTTTTGTCAATATTCCCTTTAGCAATCTTCTTACCTCTACCAATGCTGTTTTCTAAATCTTGTTGTTGTGGCATATTCAGCTCCATATCCTTATCATTGGGGCTTGTTTTGCCATCCAAGTCCCTTTGATTTGATCTTTTTAATGGGTGGTTGAAATCTCTTTTGGGAGGGGTAAAACGCTTGCTGTTTGGCAGCTGAAGTTCCTTCTGTTTGGTTACAAACCTCCGCTGCTTGGCCACTGGTGGTTTTTCAGGCTGTGAGTTGTTGAGTCGCTGGATTTCGGTATTATTCGTTTTACCAAATTTCTGGATTTGATCCTGTTTAGAGCCAAGTTGCTCTGATTGGACAACTGGTTGCTGATTTGCTTTAAGGTTTTTTTTATTATCCAGTATTGGTAGATTATTCTGTCCTGGTCTCTGAGTTGCTTTTACCCTTTTTCTTTTTACTCGTTTTCGGCTTTTCTGCTGTTCTGCTTTTACAACTTGCCCCTCCTCTTTTTGTAACTTTGTCTGATTCAGTTGCAGGTTATGTTTTAAGCCTTGCTTTAGCACTGACTGGGGCTGAGACAAATTTTCTTTATGTTGCCTCTTCCCCAACTCGCCTCTGTGCAGTCCTGAAGAGTTGCCCAATTTGTTATTTGATTTTGGGACAACCAAGGAGAAGAGTTTGCGCCTACGTTTTTGTACATAATCATCATAATCATCTCCATAGTCTTGATAATGGGCTTTATCCTCATGAGCAGGCTTGGTTTCCGTTTCTTTTTTATGAAAGTCATTGTCCTCCTGGTTAAAATTCCTCATCTGGAAATTAAAATCTAATATACACCAGATATAAAAAAGGAGAGTTAAATGCACTGAAACCGCAAGCAGCTTATATTTGCTTATGGGGAAAAACAAGGGCAAAATACCTCTGTCTGGATTTGCTTTTTCCTCTGTAGCTGGATGGTCAAATCTCATGTATCTAGAGAAGCCGAACCTACACATGATATTTAAAAATAGAAAAAAGGACGGAAGTTATAGCAGCCTTACTTGGTGATACTCTAAAACTAATTATAGTTCAACTTGTCACACCTTTCCAGCATTATTGTTATTAGTCCTTTATTTATCCAGGTAAAAAATCTCATTTCCAAGAGAGACATCATGACAACAAAACTCAAAATACATGTACCACATAAGTATATAACATTTTAAACAAATACAATATCCTGTACAAACATGTGAAAAATATAGATATAGATCAAATTAAGAGCGACATTAAAATCAATCACACTGAGTAAAAGAATTATTCTCTCGTTCCTTTAAGATGGACTTAAACTCCTCCAAGGTAACCAATTCTGATCATTTCAGTTCCTTCTGCTGATTATTCCAGAAAGCATGGGCAGCGTATTTAAAAGCCTTTTTCCCCAATTCTGTTCTGATTTCAGGGACAATCAATTGTATGATATTGTGAGAACAAAGGCTGTATTGGTTGTGGTTTTTACACATATAAACACATAAATAAGAGGGAACCAGCCCAAGGAGAGATTTATAGATAAAGACCAACCAATGGGAAAGTCTGCAAATATACAAAGATGGACATTTAGCAGCAGCATACAAAGAATAATGATATACACGATTTCCATAGCCAGTAATAAAAAGTAAAGCACAATGGTAGACAGTATCCAACCTCTTTAGGTAGTGGGCAGGTGCATTCATAAAAAGCAGGTCACCGCAATCCAATAAAGGTAAAAGTTGCATGAATCAAGTGTTTTCTCACTTGGAGGGAGAAACAGGATTGATTTCTAAAAAAGTAACTTAATTTTAGTTTTAACTTAGACACAAGCCTTTGAATGTGAGTTTTAAATGACAAATTCTGATCCTTAATGATCCCTAGATACTTAGATGGTAAGATGTGACCATTTCAATTTCAGTTCCTTGAATTGTTTTAATCTTAGGAGACGTAGCTAACAATTCTTTGCCATTTGAGAATAACATGAACTTTGATTTCTCTGGATTTAACACCAACTTAAGATGAGTTGAGTGGGACAGTAAACATATTTGTAACAATTAGCTCACCTCTTTAGGTAGTAAGACCTCTCAGAGTAGAAACAGCTGGTCTGCGTCTCCATGTGTGTTAGTCGAGTGTAGTCATTGGGGTAGATGTAGGACAAGTGGACCTGAGGATATGAAATGAAATGACATGGTGTAAAATATATGACATCTTGTTGAAAAAAGTTGAATATTTTGAGGTATGTAATTATTGTCCTTTGTATTGAAAGTTGGATAAAAAGAAATCTATTTGGTAAATATGAAGGTACAATTAGAGGCTTAACTCAGCAGACTGGAAACAAAGAGAAGGTAAAGCTACCAGTGGCTTTCTTTAAAGATTAAAAAACATCTACTTTAGAGCTCTTCCAAATCTCACTAACGCATTTCAGCTGAAGCGTGAAAGACTATTTCTTGGCTAGTAAATGACGTCCTGGAGGCAACCATTAGAGATTCCAGGAAGTCACTGCAAATAACTCGACTTCAGCAACAGTAGTAAAATCAATACGAGAAAAATCTCAAGCTATTTTACTGTTTTTTTTTCTTCCTAATGGATGCAATTAGCACTAATTTCTTTTATATGGTCCTCAGAAGACATTAAGAATGTGGGTGCAATTTAAAGGCCTCAAATAGATAGCATAACTCAGTATACCAGGGATACCATTAGAAGACTGACATAAAAGCCATAAAAGATTGAAAAAGCTTCCCAGCGTTTCTTACTAGCATGCCTTTCTTTATCTCTTGAACAAACAAAAGATGTAACCTTCTGAGAATAATGGTATACAGCGATTAAATATCAGAAAAGTAGTGTAAGTGACGTAAACAAATTATCAGTACAACAAATACGTACAAACTGCAGTCCTTGATAACGAAGCAAAGGGAAGTCTTTGATTGTGTAAGAGGGGTTATATGAGCAGTCAGGCAGAACACCTTGTAGGTACTTGCTGTTTAACATGCGCACTGCAAAAAAGCGAAACAGATAAGAGGCGAGATTACTTTGTGCATTCAGTAAGAGGAAATAACTTGCACAGTACTTGCATCCGGGATGGTAGGAAACAGACAGCTGATGTGTCTGCTTTGTGTTGAAACAATCGAACGACGTAGCTGACCTTTGTAGAATGAATCTCGACGGTCTTCAATTAACATATCTGCATCAGCACTGCGCTGCTTTGTGGGGGTTTGCCGGTGGCTTGCAGCTGTCTGTGGTATGTGGGCAACATCATTCATTGACAGCGCTGACTCATCTGAAGACACGGAGCGTCAGAAGAAGATACAAGCTTTTTACTTACTGTGCTTTTTAGCATCTATGCAGAATAAAAGGCAAATGTTTCATTGCGATGTAGACTCATGAACATTCATTCTGAGGGATATATTTTGAGGCATGATGTGTGTACTCACTAGTATAGAGGGAGATGTACTTGGAGTCAATAACCTTAAACAGACTGCTATAGTCCAATTGCAGCCACTGTGTGAAAACAAAACAAACTTTAAAAACTGCACATCTTTTCCACTTTATTACTCACATAATACAAGAGCGCATACTTGGCGCGAGAGTTTGGAAACAAGGAATGAGATAAGAAAACAGAGAGGGATCCAGCTACTTACTGCCACCTCCACGTGGTCAGTCCCTTCATCGTTTTGCTTGTGAATAACTTCAAAAAAGTATCTCCTCTGAGCAGACAGCCTGTCAGACAGTAAAGGTACTCAGTATCATGTTTTAGTCATAAAAAAGACAATATAAACTACTTACCCAAAGATAATCTCAAACCCTTATTTGCTGAATGTACATAATAAATTATTTATGACTTCAATATATACAGTCATGGTAATGTTTTTACATATCAGGACATAATAAAACCATACTGTCCTTAATAGGTCTTAAAATTAGGTAAGTACAACCTCAGATGAAAAACAGAAGTTACACATGTTCAATAATTATTTATTGGAAATTAAACGAAAAATGTGGAAGTTTATACCATCTTCTTGTACCCTTGGATGAACCTTTCTTAAATAAATAATGACACATGTCATGTGCTGTTTTTTTAATCTCAGGTTGTATTTACCTTTTAAGAACAGATGAGGTCCAGATCATTTTTTTAGTATCCTGATACATAAACCCTTATATACATCTATATCTATAAAACTATGAGTAGACATTAACATTATTTAAATATTTGCATTATTGTGGATTTAGGCCGGTTCTGTATATCTTGGCACGAGCATACACGCCACTCCTATGGCAACTCACTAAACTGCTTTAATAAAGCAACTAATTTTATACGCACAGGGTGTAAAAGGGTGTGCTTTCCAGCATGCCATTAATTATAATTCAACTGTTAAGAAGAGTCATTTGTGCTTTTGAAACAGCTTTGATGCCTCAAACCTAATTTCTTATCCTCAAGTACAACAAGTACAACTTGTAAAGTTTTTTTTAAATTTAAAGAAATATTTGTGACTTGAAAGAGCTGAAATTTCACCTTTCTGCCTCATTTAATATACACAGAAAAATCAGTACACAAACAAATCCCTAACTGCTACTTCCCCACTGCAACATGCAAAATATTTATTAAAAACTGACTATGACAAATTGGTCAATACATTCATGTCAGACAGGTTAGACTACTCTAACGCTCTATATGCAGGTTCTTATCATCAGGTTGACTTCAACTTGTTCTGAGTGCAGAGCCCAGGGTCCTTACACATACGTGGAAATAGGAACATATGACCCCAGACCTGAAATCACTAAAGAATTACCTTCTTTTAATTTTAAAATTTGCATAGCTTTGAACCTGCTTAACATAGAAGAATTGTTGAGACATATTTCAGCACGTCAGGGCCCTATGACTGTTCACAATCGTTTTCTTTTTTGTGTGTGTCCAGAGAATACCACGATTCTGACCTTGTAGCCTCCAACATTGTCTCTCCTCAGCCCATCAGGCTGGATGCTTTAGTGCTTTAGCGCTTTATACTGTGTGGATTTCATCCGGATTTTAAAGCTCATGAGTAACTGTGTGTTTTAAAAAGCTCCATAAACAGAAAGTTGTTATTATGAGGGAACTGCTTTGTTAATATAAGGAGAAAGAATCAGGACACCCAGGAAAACAGTAAGGGTACCAGATGGGGGGAAAGAAAGTAACTTAAGTCTTTGACTGCTAACGATGCTTTACCAGTGTTAGATAAGCCTTGTTCTTGTTCTCCAGTTAGGTCAGTTCCACAAGTTCAAAGCATTTGTTCATTATTTGTTAAATGAGAAACCCTGGCAGTTGGTGGTAATGCTTTTGAGACTCTTATCAGTTTGAACTGTTTGTGTAAGATGTCAAACCAACCAATGTAAGTACGTTCCCAACTTGTTCTCACCTTGTTCTCACCTTGTTCTCACCTTGTACAAAGTGCAGCTGCCAGATTAGTTTTTTTTTTTAACCATACTGCATGTGTTATTTTTCTACGTAAAATAATAAAAACATGTAAGGTATACTATTATTACTCCTACTACTAATAATAGTGTATTATTATAATTATTATAGTCAGTAACAGTAGTAATAATACAAGTGTTTGTAATTAAGTTTTCTGAGACAGTCAGGCTTTTATCATTTGTTTGTACGTTTGGTCTGGTGATTCTAAATTTGTTTGTAAATATTTATGGATAGTAGTTTGTGTGTGAAATGTTAGTATGCATAGGTTATGTATAGATTTGTATAGATTTGTCTATATGCACTGCGTTTGAAGGGGCTCATTGTTGGTCTCGGTCATTGGTTTCAACTCACCAAACTGGTCTGGAGGTCTGACTGGAATACTTCTCAAACTCACCCGGGGCCGTCCATTCTTTTCCCGTCTAGGAAATGAAAATTAAACACTGAATGAAATGTTACAAAGACTAGTATGAGAAATTTACCCCGGAACACTTGAGATGACAAAATGCATACCTTTCCAACCCACGCAATTAACTTCAAATTAAGGGGAGAGTCATCTGTGCTCAGCCAGAATTCAGAGTTGTCGTCAGAGCTCACAGCAAACACAAAATCTCCTGAGACAAAAGAAGAGGAAATGAAATAAAGGAATGAAGAGACAGACTGAGTCTGTATAGCATAACATACACGTATTACATGCTGAAAATACACAAAGTGAAAAAGTACCATCAGTATGTGGATGAAGATAGCCAAATATTCTGAGCCCATAGTTGGTCCACTGAGGAGAGACGGCCAGCTTCTCCACTGTGGTTCTGGACTAAAGGAGTAATGAAAGACAAAGAAAATCAGCCATGATTTGATGTCAAAGTGATGGTGCATTCCCGAATAAGTCAGAATTTCTGAGTTCCCAGTCGACTTTGAATCTGGAAAGCCTCGGTTTTAACACTCAGACCAGTCAGAGTCGGAACAGCCTAACCAACCCCAAGTTAACAATCCAAGTAGTAAAATCCAGTAGTAAAACTGTAAAACTTCATTTGTACTGCCACTGTTGTGTATCTGTGAATTATTAATGTCATGGTCCTGGGTCGAGTGACCCAGTGTTTGAGTTTTATGTATCTTTTGCATTTATTTGTGCCTTAGCTTAGTTCACCTAGTTAATTTCTAGGTTGCTGTTTAGTCTTGTTGTCTCCCCCTGTACTAAGTCTCCCTGGTTCATGCGTCATGTCTGCGTGGTTATGTTTAGTTCATGTCATGTCTAATATCCATGTTTCCTGTTTTACTCTGAAAGTCTGTATTCAATGTCAGTGTATTGAGTTTCACCTCTCCTGTCGTTAGGTTCATGTGTGTCAGCTGTGCTCCCATGTGTGGCCACTTCCCCTGATCATCCCTCATGTGTATTTAGTCTCTGTGTTTCATGTAGTCTGTGTCGTGTCGTCTGTGTTCCCACCCTCCATGTTGTCACAGCCAGTCTTAGTATTCATAGTTACGGTTTCCTGTGTCTTCATAGTTTTTCCTAGTTATACTTTCCCAGTTTGGTCATAGTTTAGTTTGTCACTGCGTTTCTGCCTTGTCTGCACTCCTTGTCACCAGCCACAATAAAGGCTCGCTTTCAGTTAAGTTTACTCCAGTCTACTCTCGTGTGTTCGCACCTGGGTCCACCACACACACCACTGCACGGTCTGCCTCCTCAGATCGTGACAATTAAATCACTTAGTACTGACTAGACTCTGCATGAACATGGAGCAGACATGTTTTTAAGCATGAAAAGTATTTCTCTGGTGTGCTAGTGAGTCCCGAATGTCGCTTTTCCTGTAATGCACTAACCTGAGATTGACATTACTCCCGAGTTCCGAGGTATCTGAACCATGGCATGAACTCAGAAACGTGAAAATCTGGCATGAAGACGTATAATGTACCACTGAGTAAAACCAACTGTGCGTGTGTGAGAGTGTGTGCACGGGTGTCTTCTTTCACATCCAACCACAAATACTTACATGCAAGAGGAGGTGATACTTATCTGAGTTTGGTGGCATTCTCTGGTGACAATTTTCTGCCTATGCTTCTACTACTTTTATACTTTTACACATAAAACGTGAAAGAAATAAAAAAAAAATTTTTTTTTTAATGAAGTTTTACTAGGAATATAACATCACACATACTGGGCAGTTTTCTGCAAAACCAGTATAATATGACAATGAGAAAGGACTCAGTACTAACATAATTATATATAGCAGGAATAATGTTTACTATGTTCACCTGTTACATTTGGCATGTTAGCATCCTAGTACAGTTTTTGTAAATTACCATTTTTAGCCTGGCTGGAATGCTACTTGGTTTTTATATATTTGGTCACACAATGGCCAGAGTGGCTAAAAATGTAAATCATCAGTTAAGCAAGATTAATTAATAACCATCTCTCTCTACTCCTGTATGTGTGTGTGTGTGTGAATGGGTGGATGACTGAATGTAGTGTAAAGCGCTCTACAAATACAGGCCATTTACCATTTACTCCCCCACTTCTTTTTACTACAACTTGCAATCCAGTAAATACTTAACCTTCAATATTACACTAATCTTGATATATCTGGTTATATCTGGTGAGCCATTCAAATTAAATCAACTCCAATGTATCCTCACGCTATATTCCTTCCCCCTGTTCGAAATTCATTTGTTAATAAAACGAGTTTTATTAACAAATGGTTTTTTTTCGCCAACATGTTTAATGATTCCTTGTAAACTGTGCTTGTGCTCTTGTGAATGTTTTGAATGTTTCCTCTTCTGAGGTCTGTCTAATCTAGCTTAAGATTGTCTGACTCAGTGAAGGTTTACATTTGACTGTGACAACTGAGAAGTTGGGCATTTTGACTCACATGAGGGTAAAGCGGGTAATGCAGGTTTTTGCGAAGATCAGCCGTTGAACTGCCACACCAGTCCTCAAACACATGCAGATTGGCCTGTCCCTTATACTGCAACACAGGAGAGTGACAGTGACTTTAACACAGAACTTGTATGTTTACTGTATTTAAAGGCACAGAAGTTGGAGCAACAGTCTAAATCACTTTTCTCATTTGCAGTTCAAATGCTCAGTGAAAGTCAATAAGAAACACTGGAACACGAACATGTAAATGAAGAAGCAGCTGAGTTTCAGTAGATGCACAGATGTCCTGTAAACATATACCTCTGTGATATCTGCCAAAGAGGCCATGTTATCTGATCTGTGTGTGCGTGTGTGTTTGAGTGTGTGAGTGAGTGTGTGTTGGTTTCGCCAAAGGGACATAACAGTGCAGATCGGAGCCAAATGTAGCCAAGCAGCTCATCAGATTTCAGTAGTGGTCAGGCAAGTTAGTTAAATATTAGCATGACTGGAGCTCACAAGTTTACACAAAATGCCGTAAAATGATGACTGAGAGTGTAGCTTGTAATCATTTAAGGAGATGCTTACTCAAAATCAAAAGGCGATGAGTTTAAGGAGCTCTTTTGTTGTAAAGCTCAATTTGCTTCTGCTAAAACTCTATTTTTCAATAACTAGCCTGCTACGTATGGCGCTTCATCAAAGCATTTTTGAGCTTTGTTAATTCTCCGAGACATTAGCCTAGTTTTACATCGTTTTTCACAGCAAAATTACTTATAACAATAATAACATTTTGTAAAAAAAACTTATCAACCTCTTCCTTGACATAAAACATGAAACTATAGACAAATCTACTACAGGGGCATACAGTGTGTACAAAATCATGTAAAACTGAGGAATACTGACTGTAGAACTAATAAAGACATTGATATCAAAAGGTTTTTTTTCTCAAAGCAGATATGTGACACTTGTTTGTTGTTGGGTACATGTGGCTTTCCTTTCACTTGACTGTACATTAAAAACCCCAAAGTAATTCAGTTTATCAAGAAAGATTTCAGCAAATTAACAGGAAAGTAAGTCATAGTTAGATGGAATAAAATTACAGGTATTTCGTCAAAACTAACAAAAAATGTTTTATGGATAAATATATTTTATATGCAGTGGTTAGTATTTGCATTCCATCTACAAAACTGAAAATTAAGGTTCTTTTTTTGTTTTTCTCTTTGCATGATTTCTGCAACTTTTGTTCTTGCTCTTTATCAGTGCACCTGATAAGGACCCAAAGAAGATGTATACTAATATTGGGCTGTAAATTGTGTGTAAATCATTGGCTTCTTAAAAGGGTGCAGCTATGTAGCAATCTATGCATGTCTGCAGACTTTTCTGTTGGTTGTTTTTTACATTTCAATATCTGCTTAGGCTGGTTTCCTCTTATCCTCCTATGTTCCTCGCCTGTGCTGTCTCAACCCTTGTGATATTTTCCAAATGTTTGTCCCCAGAGTGACAATAGAAGTGAGAAAAACACTTTAAAATATGTGGCCAACCCCCCAATTACCAGTGAGACGTTAAGTTGATAATAAAGAAGAAAAATGTACCCTTGGTCAGTGTGATTGCTCTTAAATTTGTTAGAAACCGCACCTTTTTTGTTCCTGATTTGTTATTGTGGATGATTTGTAAACTGTGTATCTATAATAGAATCTCTGATGCACTGTTTGCCAGGTCTGTCTGTTTAATCATGCAATATTGCTGTTGAAATAGGCAACACTGGCTCAAAACAAAAACATAAACAGGAACAGGTTACACCTGACATGAAATATTCGAAACATTAACACAAAGCAGGGAAGCTTCTGAAATGGAGTCACACTATAAACAGAGGGACTGAGGTAGGGGAGGCCACTGGGCAGGCCCAGGCAGCTTATTTAGAGTTCAAAGGAGGTGAGATTGAATATTTAGGTATGGGCAAGCGCACACACCTCTGGTTTCCAAGGTTGTGGAGCATAACTGGAGACCCAAGCACTGCTGTCCCCAACAGTGTTTAGCTGATGGTCCTTTCTTGCCTGTAAAAACAAATATTAAACTTGGTTTAGCTTTGGTTTCCTTTCTGCCAAAACAAACACTCTTGTGTGCCATCCTTACCCTATTTTCAAACACGTCTCTCCTCCATCTGACGTGGTCAGCGTCAGTAATTGAACCTGAGGATATAGGTGAAGACAATAGTCAACATGGTCACATCATCCCTGTGAAAGTGGTTATTTTAAAGTGACTTGAGGCTCCCCCAGGAGGTGCACATCCAATCAAAATGCATTCTAAACAAAAAATCCCAATCTGCTTCTTACAACTTGTGACATAAAAGAAACTCTATCTGGGTTGCATGTGAGGAGCGGTAGGCACACTACACGTCCATGCATAAATTCACTCTTCACCCTGTACACCTCTGACTTCTGCTATAACTCTGAATTATGCCACATTCAGAAGTTTGCAGACGACACGGCCATCATGGGGTGTATCTGGGATGACCAGGAAGAGGAGTACAGGAGCCTGGTGAGGAACTTTGTCACATGGAGTCACACAAACCACCTGCAACTCAACACTTCAAAGACCAAGGAACTGGTTGTGGATTTCGGGAGGTCCAGACCAGGTCCACTGCCAGTTCAGACAGAGGGAGAGGAGGTGGAGGTGGTCAACACATACAAGTACCTCGGGCTGTGGGTGGACAACAAACTGGACTGGTCATGCAACACGCAGAACCTGTATAAAAAAGCCCAAAGCCGACTGTACTTCCTCAGGAGGCTGAGGTCTTTCAACATCTGCAGGAAGCTCCTGAGGATGTTTTACCAGTCAGTGGTCGCAGGAGTCCTTTTCTATGGCGTGGTGTGCTGGGGGAGCAGCACAGCAAAGAGGGACTCATCCAGACTGGAGAAACTAATCAGGAAGGCTGGCTCTGTGGTCGGCATGAAGCTGGACACTCTGGTGACAGTGGCAGAGAAGAGGACCTTAAAGAAACTGATGGACATTATGAACAATGCCGGGCATCCTCTGCACACGGTCGTAAACAATCAGAGGAGCCTATTCAGCGACAGGCTGCTTCTCCCCAAGTCAAAAACCAACAGACTTAAAAACTCCTTTGTCCCACACGCCATCAGACTGTTTAACTCCTCACTGGAGGGGAGAGGGAGGAGAAACAGGGGGACAAGGGAGGGCGGGAACAACTGAGTTGTAGGTGCTTTTCTACACTGTGCAATATTTGCAATATTTGTTTTTTGTTTTGTCTTTTTTCTTATATTTGACTGTGCAATAATCACTGTGCAATATACTCACTCAAATGAGCAATCCTATTTATCCATATTGTATATTCTGTATCTATATATGTGTATATGTGTATATATGGTGTATTTATGCTTATATCCTTACTCTCATTCCCCTTAATGTATCTGTAACATGCAACTTCTTTCGGTGCTTTGCTACTGGAAACTGAATTTCCCGGAGGAACCCACCCGAGGGATTAATAAAGTTTCATCTAATCTAATCTAATCTCTAAATGATAAACTCTGCCCATGCATTGCACACAACAATCAGGCGGTGTCTAAGCAGAGTCTCACTGCTCATAGCCCCTGAACATAGCTCATCTCAGTGACAGGCTTCAAAGAGCTGCTATGGCACAGGGCTCCCGCGTTGGCAAACATCTCTGGCGCTCTGGCAGAGCAGATGCTCAAATATTATTCCTGCTGACTTCTTCCATCATCCTTCAAATTACAGGACAGGGTGTATTTTAAAACAGGACCTACGTATTTGTCTGTCTTTCTTTTCTTTTTTTACAACCATGTGGTGTCAGCAGTGAACTGGAGTTACTGCAGTGATGGTCTGTCATTATCGCCAGGGTGGAGATCTCCAAACACACACCCTTGTGACACACGTTCCAATTTTAGCAGCACAAGTAATTCTAGAGCCGTGGATAAGGAAAGCAACAGTGGAGTACTTTTCATCTCTATGTGCACTCCTCTCCTCTTCTTACTAAACCTTCCCTGTCATGTTTTTTTCCACTTTCCGTGGAATATATTGCGAAATTTACTGTCAGGGTGGACACTTCAGGTGATAAGAAGGATGCAGCAGGGTTTCACTAGCTTCCTGCTTCCATATATGGCAGGAAAACAAAGGATTTTTTAAATCTCTTAAATCTCTCACATTGTTGCTGTTTTAGTGTTGTTGTTGTTTTCTGTCCACTTTGGACACAACATACCAGTTTAGCAGTCCTACTCTTCTTATTCTGTCAAAAAAAATGTTGCTAACAGACATTTAGTTAAAGTGAAAACAAACTGAACAAATGGTGTTGGATTCACGTGTTGAATAAAAGGGACAGGCTGTGTGATAACATGTAAAACAGAATATAATCAAATATATCATTTACATCACTTAAAAAAAAGCTTCATTTGGATGTTTTAGCATGCAAATTAAGTGTCCACAGTATTCTTTGGATTATGTGCTTGAAGATTTAGTGTTAAGAAGGTTTACAACAGGATTTTTTTTTAACTGTTTGTGAGATGCATAGATTTTTATACAGCAAGTTTTAAAAGCAATGTGTCAAATGGATACATAACATTTCTTGAGCTTCTGTGTTGTTTCAGCTTGAACTCATACACCGATAGTTAAACGTTGGCTTTTTAACTGAAGTGGAACTGGCTCTCAAAATGAGAGGTAAGAGGTGACCGGCAGATTCTTTGGAAGATGAAGGGGGGGGGGGGGAAATGACTGTGCAGTAAATTTCCAGGATGTAGGCGTACATTTTTCTTTGCAAAGAGGAAAAAAAAACTTCACTACCAAAACCTCAGACAACTCACCACAAGAGACAAACCGCTGGTAAGCCTCAAAAAGCATGAAAGCTTACTTGCAGTTTTTTTTTTTAAAAGTGCAAACAAGCGGAGGTGTAACGCTGTGCTCTATGTTAACTATGCAGAAAACTGGAATCAACCAAACGTGGCAACTGAGCAGTTATGGTTTACTGAAAGTAGTACCTTTGCACACGAGATGATTTGCCTCCTGATAGATGCCCTGAATGCACAATATCTAAAAACCAAAATCCTATAAGCAAACAAAGAGTTTCTGTAAAGTGTTGCAATGTCCCCAAGTTGCCAAACATATCTCCTGATCCCAATTAAGCTCAGCATACGGTCCACTTTCTGTAAACCATAGTCAAAGGCAGATCAAGAAGTGAAGGTGGCGGCAACAAAAGCCTGGGACAGCGTCTCCAAGGTGGAGAAGGTGTGTGTCGATGAGTATGGATCAAAGACTTCAGGAAGTCATATCTTGAGATGGATGTTTCTTGACCTCTGGGTCACATCTTTTAATCTTTTAATTCAGGGTTTTTAGTCCCATTATTACATGTGTATAAAACCAAGCATCCAGCTATGCTTTCTGCCTTTTGCAAACATTTGTGATACAGAAGGCCTTTCTAGTGCTCAGTGAATTTAAGCTTGGTCTTGTAATAAGATGCCTCCACTGCACCAACTCAGCTTATGACATGTTTTTACCTCTCAGATCTTCCACCATCAGCTGTGAGTGGTATTGCTGCAAAAAAACCCACAGAAACTCAACCATGAAGTAGCAGACTACATAAACTTACAGAATGGGATCACCGAGGTGTATAGAGCCACCGACGCTTTGCTGACTCATTAACTGCTGAGTATCAAAGCTCCTCTGGCATTAACATCAGCAAATAAAATCTGTGCCACGAGCTTCGTACGTAGAATGTGTTTGCATGGCTGAACAGCTACTGTAGGTGTAATGTGTAGGTGGCCCAGTACTTTTGTCTATATTGTGTATTTACCTCAAATAAGAAAGCTTGAAACCTTTGAACAACGTGCACAATTTTCACAGAGGAAATCCAACAGAATGTCTTTGATCCACTTGTGCCTGACATCTTGGATTTTATGACAAAGATTTTTTTTTTCCGGTAACATTTCTAAAAACGTGCCTCAGACAGGTTTTTATAAGGACCTTTGTGGCGTAGTTTTACAGAATAATAAAGCCAAATGGTAGCTACCAAAGTGGCTGTGAGGTCATGTCTTTGTACTCCCGCAAAGTGGCTTCCATATAAAGTTGGACAGATCGATCTAAATATCGATACTAACCCTGGTATTGGTATTGGATCAATACTAGCATGACAGGATCAATACTATGTGTCTAGCCTCTAAGTTCATTATGCAGCCCACTGAATTGTTTTAATAATTTTTTGGGGAACGTAAAATATACCTCCCACATGCACTATGAAAGAGGAACTTTTTTGTGTTGACTGTCATGTCTATTTTATTTGTAGCCTCTTGCAAAAAGTAAAGTGCCATTCAAATCTCAAAAAGTACCAATATTTACTTTAGAGGCACATTCACATTCCAGGTCTCAAAAAACAAACAAACCCCAAAAACCAACCCAGTTTCAAAATACATGAAAATCTGAAATGTGTGTGCTGTTGTGTTAAATTATTGTGGACAGTAAAAATCACAGTGATTTAGGGGTCATTAAAATGTGTTCAGAATTCGGCAATTGACGATGATTCGTCTTATAAATCATGACACACTGCTCTCCCTTACACAGGCTGTCTTTAGAAGTTAAAAATATCAGTGTCGGTATTGGTATCGGCAGTACTGTGTTTACTTGGTATTGGATTGATGCCACAATTTGCATTATCACACAGCACTTCTTCCCCAGTCCAACCATACAATGCATAAATCAAACAATTTTGCAGTATTTCACCATAAGGGCTCCTGCTGTGTGGAAAAATGCCATTTTTAAAAATATTGTTTTGTTTTCGCTTACGGATATATCCCACAAAGCTGGACTAGAAGCCTTAACTGAGGCCTATGCTCTTCAAGCTATTTAATTAAATAAGTCACTCGACCTTGCATGTGGCCATTGTGTATTAAAGGATCTTTATCTGCATCACAATTTTTTTTCTGTGTGTGTGTGTAGATGTCAACCAAATTAATTGGATAATAAATTGCACATTATGAGTTTAACTACTAGTTCTCGACTTTTACCAAAGGGTTATTAAAAATCTAGGCCAAGTGTCCATTGCATGGAATTATCACATATAAGTCATGCACACAATGGCCATCTTTATTCTGCTGGGCCAGTTATTGACTGCTTTACTGCAGCAAACATTATCTACGTTGTTAGTTGTAGTGCTCATATGATCTCAGAAAAAAAAAAGTCCGTCCCATAAAAACTGCACAAGTCAAGTTCTGTTTGTCTAGTTTAAAGGTGATTAACCTGAGTGAGTGAGTCACCTGCTGCACAAGTAAAAGATCTGCATGTGAAGTTTCCTGACGACTTACGCACTTCCGTTAATTCACCTTGATGCACGTTTCTCCACCAAGGTGATCTCTGCAAAAACTGCAAAAGCAAATTTCACGAATGCAGTGGTGATGGGTGAGGGGGGAGAATACATTAATTGCAGGTGTAGATCGGGCATGCATTCTTAAAAAGGTGGGAAATAAAAAGGAACTTGGGTGATTATATTTTCCCAAAAGGTAGAAAAAAAAAACAGAGTCATGGGTGAGTCGTAAAAACCGCATTTAGGGTAAAAAGAAGATGCACTTGTGAGAAGTCGTTCTTAATGAAAGTGTGTGTGAACAGATTATGACCCATTAAAGATATAAAGTGCTGCTCTGACCCACAAAGTGTACTCTAGGATAGCAAATTTTAAACCTCAGTGAATTCCGCATGAAGAAGACATTTCTGCATAGCTCCAAAAGTGCAATTCAAGCTGCTGGCGAGCCATGCAAATCACTCAACAAGCACACTTTAAAACAGCAGCCACATGGCATCAAGAATAGGCACAACATCCCCATAGTGGACCTCATTTTGACCCTCAATACAAGGTTCTAAAAACTCTTAATAAATATCATTTTTAATTGTGGTTGGCTCTTTCTCTTGTAATTATGTAACAGACTGACTTGAATTATGTGTTTGGGGCTTTTTTTATGTGAGCCATGACACATTTTGTTCACTCAAAGTCATGTACATGTATGTTATAACAATCAAGTTACAACATTTTTAAAAACGCCTGTCTTGTCTTATGAACTGTGTAAAAAAGGGGGGAAAAAAGAAACCTCATACTGACCACTTGCAACTGAAGTCATGTGCTTAACTGCACCTGCCAATTATTTATCCATGTTAGGATTTTAATACAGCTCTGTTTGAAGAGCTTTGTGGAGTCCTTCTCTCAATAGAAGCCCCACTGTGGCCGGGGGGCTTCAGCCCAGGAATGTGTGTACATATAGGCGAGCCCTCTAATGTAGATCTAGGCATGTGTTTACATGCTGATGCTGTGCTCAGACTGAGCGTGTCATATGTTTCTGTTTCTCTCAACAACCCCACTGTTGTTTCCTTTCATCTGTTTTGTGCTGTGTGTGTGTGTATGTGTGCTGCGACAGACGGTAAGGCAAGGTGTGAGGGTAGAAAGCAGGAAATCTGGTTACCTAGTGTGAGACTAGATTTCCATCTGAGTGTAAACCTACTATGTGACCTCCTGACCTCCCCAACCCCCTTTTTACTGTCTTTCTTTCCCTAAATCAACCTGCTGTTTCACCTGCTGAAGGCTCAAGTTTCCTGAGGAAATGCATCCAACATCATGAAAGCTAAAGCAGATGTTAGATGTGAAAACTTGTGTAAAATGCACATGCATTCAAATCTTTCATGCAAATAAACAAATCTTTTGCTACTTCGTTTTCTGACTTCCAACTTCACATAATAAAAAATGTCACCAAACAACTTCATACATTGTTTTTGGTGATGACTGATTTTTACAGTGGCCTTAGCAGTATTTCATGTTTGTGTTTCCCTACTTTTGTAAATGATGTGGACTGTTCAACACCACAGTGCCATGGAAATGTGTCATACGTGACAAATAGCTTATATCATGCACGCTCAAATGCGTAATACAGTCCAAACCTTTTTACTTTTGTTCGGCTATAGTTCTCTCCCCCCCCTCCCTCCCGCATGCGCATGTTCACTTGCTATCGCTACTGCATAATTATCATAAATAGAAACTCCGTCTGAATGGTGCATCAGCAAAGGTTTGAGTGAGACTCTGTGAGTAGCAGTACCATAAACTTACTCATATCACTGCTCCATTCTTTTGCAGCAACCATCTCGTGGTACACGGCCACCAATCCCGCCAGCAGGATCGCGCCGAACAGGAGATATTTGCCATTTCGCCGCAGTTTCTTCAAGGGGAAAAACGACGTGATCATTTTGACTCCCGGGGGAAACTTGCTCCCGAGTTCCTCACCCGCTTTGTCATGAGGAGGGGACGGAACGCGCCCTGAGCACGTCCGCCTGCCGCCCACCGCTGCTCCCGGTGGATGCGCACTATCACCGGCACCCTGGATATCCCCGGCGCTCGGGTCCACTGGTGCCTCTCATCCGGAGAAAAATCCCACCTTGCCCTGGGCCAGCCGGTGACCTATACTGGGCACTCTCGATCATCTAAAACTTTTAATAGGTCTCCTATTGCTCCTTGAGCGCCCGGCTTGAGACCTGACCTCTGTTCCTGCTAGTACCACATGAAGCGCACGCAGCTCGGTACAAAGAACTCAGCAAGGAATGAAATCTTCACCTCCCCTCCCCTCACCATCCTCCACACAATTTAAAGAAGCCAGATGGAAGGAGCTAGTAAGCGGCCAGAATAGGACCAGCTTTGCCGTCAACGTAAAAGCACGATCGTAATCATGTGAAAGAAAAATTAATACTTGATCGGCGAATACTCGCACAAATGTGGCAAAATTACTTCAGCGCAAAGTTTCATCAACGTGAAATAAAATGATATATTTTATTTCCTATAGTGAAACGTTTTCTTTTCTTTCCAAGCTCCTTAGGTCACAACTTTTCCACGCTTGTGATTTATTTTGAAATCTGAAACAGGAAACACTCTCTAGTATTCTAGCTAGCTCGACGTTACACACCGCTGAGATTAAAGGGAGGCGTATACACGTTCAGCGACACACACACACACACCCTTTACCCTGGGATTTACCTGCAACAGGTATAGCAACAAATACTTCCTGGATTTTGTTGCCTTTCGAGATTTTTCCTACGTTTTACACGTAACATGTATTCGTATGTTACAATTACACATTTGTAATAAAGTTAGACAACGTAAAAAGTGTCTTCAAATCTAAAAAGCAAAACAAAAAAATTGTTGCCAGGCTTTGAGGGTGCGTGTGACTTTTCTGAATAACAAACACGCCTAAGAAACAATATTACCAATGCTTTAACAGCCACCATGACTAATCCAAAGTGCTATTCAGTGGATGTACGGGATCATTAAGGGATAATGGTTAAGACTATAAACAAATAAAAAGTAAAAGGGTTTTTTCCCTATTTAATTAAAGTTGTTTGTTTGTTTTTTTACATTTATTTATATCCAGTGTTGCCTCCATCTGTTCATAATCGTAGACATGATCAAAAATGCCAGTGGCTATATGGATTATATAACCACTCTGATACTGTATGTCTTTTATCAAGAGCAGCAAATAAAAGAACAAAGGGCTCATGGCATAGGGAACACAAAAGAAAGCAGACCCTCCCAGGTAAGCGCGATCCCCACACCTGTCTGCCTTTAAAATGCTGAGTCACTAAAAGAAGATCTTCTCAGAAGAAATGTCTGTAAAAAGTTAAACACTGTAAAGAAATTTTTTTTTTTTTTAAATACTTTTGACTTCTGTGGAGAATAAGCAGTACTGGGTCATAACTACCCCAGAGGGAGAGAAAGCACATCTGTAAGCTGAGTGAGAGAAGCTTGAGGATCAGATAAACACCTCTTCCTCCTCAAGACAAGGCCTCCTGACTGTCACAGGTGCAAGCTCGGTAGTTTTAATTTTCAAAATACACACAACACAGTGCTGGTATTTTTTGCACAGATATTTTAATATTCCTCCCATAAAGATGGAGAGTAAACAGCTTAGTTAACCTTATGTTTCATTTCATTAAAGCACAATATGAAACAATAATAATAAAAAAAAAAATGCATTTACCGTCCCACCCCATCACATCTTTTTGCAGTAGCTTACTTTATGTGACAGACAGTGCAAACACCAAATTCAGTTAACTTGCAATGCAAATATTACAAATCAAACTTATTACAGGTTAAATGGCTATCATCAACTCGTACAACCTTTAAACATTTAAAATCAGGTCAATTTAATTTTGCTTAACGTATAAACAAATTCCTCATCATAGAGCACAAGTCCAGCTGAGGAGTTGCCCTCCTCGTGTGACACCGTCAGCAGATTCTTTATTTTGCACACTTTGTGTCGATGGATACATCACAGGTTCTCAAGTTCCTCACGTGACCAACGAAAAGTGGGAGGAAATGCATGTACAAGTCAAAAATATCACACGCAGCTGAGTTGTATCCATTTGTTTATTAAATCCTTCTGTCAGGACAGAACAAGCAGTGACTTTTCCCCCCAACAAAGATGAGCTGTACATACAACCCACAGCCATGTTTTTAAAAAAACCGGGCCTCTCATTTGGATTTTCACCACCTTGATGCACGTTTCTCCACCAAGGTGATCTCTGCAAAAACTGCAAAAGCAAATTTAATCCTCTCGTGTACAGTCTAAACCTGAATCTGACAAGCCAAATATGTACACTTTCATACAAGTACTTTTTTACAGTAAATTAAGACTTAACTGCTTAATACTCGAGGGCGTCCAGGAGAAGCTAATTCAGGTACTTTCTACTGTAGCTGCTTTAAAAATGCACATATTCCAGTTAAGTAAACTGTTGTATTTGTAGTTTTGAGAACAATACAGAAATCACAAGCACAACACTAGGAAATAAAAAGTACAAAAAATCATTTCCAAAGCAGAAGGTGAACAGTCCTGTACCCTAGGGGTTAAAAGTGAACTCCATTTTAAACTGAGAGAAAAGCTCCAAGTCTGACAGCTATTTCACACCAACATCTTATTACTCCACCTATCCACAGTGCTGCTACATACATACTTTGGGACATAGGCACTAACATTTAAAACACAGTGGATCTATGCACATAGCCATCACAACTCCAGGAATTGATCAGTAGGCCCGTGAGGAGGCTCGGATGGACAGCAAAAAACATAGGGTGGGTCATACAGAAGGTAGTGCAAGGTGGGGGATGGTCTAGCCCTTGACGGGTGAAGGTTCTGAAATTCAGCACTTAACATTTTGGATGCAATTCCCCCCCACACTTCCCAAATTCTTTTGAAACCACATGCACAGTTCAGAGTTGAGGGGGAGGGGTTGGGGGGGGGGGGGGGGGGGGGTAGGACTGTAGCATACAATTCATTTAAATCCACGTCCCACGGTGCCTGACGACACCTCACCCCACAGTCGGCTAGCTGCCACAGCAAAAAGCCCAACAAGAAGAAAGCCAGCGAGGACGTGCCCAAGGTCAGTGCTGTCGATGACATACTCATTCTCACACACAAACAATCACACCTTAAACACAAATGGCCAGAGTTACAAAAGTCTGAAGTACAGATGAACCACAGGAGAGAATAGGAAAGGAAAAAAAAAAAAAAAGCTGCGTCTTCATCTACGCTTTTGCTTCACCCCCAGCTTCCTTTTCTCCGTTTTCAACCTCCATCGCATCTTCTCCATTCTCCACGCTCTCACTCTTCCCCTTCTCTGCTTCTTTCTGTTCACGAGACACAAACCAGTTCAGCACACCTTCACTTTTTGCCAAACCTAAAAATCGTGCTTATCACACCCTCTTGTGGCTGTTTTAGTAAACAGATCCATCACCTTTGAATCCCTCTCTGCAAATTTCTGGAACATGTTGGCATAGATGCGTTTGTCCTTCTCGTGCTGCTCCTTTATACGTTTCTGACAAAGTAGCACCTGGAAGAACATAAAGCAGACGTCACCCTGCTGTATTTCCAGATATGTTATGGGTACAACAACAACCGAAAGTCTGGATATGCAGAACAGTTGTTTTATGACCAGTGACCTAAAAGAACAGCGTTTTCAATCCCAGAAGCACAGTCATATTTGTTCACCCATCCTGGTTTGTTACTAAATGAATCCAGTATAAACTTTCGTTTACGCCATGAAAATAAATTAAACTCAATTAAACATTCACCTGTCTCATTTTGGATGGTAGTACAATAAAATTAGACATATTAACCAAACTGAATTGTAACTGCCATAACAGAGAGAGACAGAATTTTTTTTAAATTAAATATTATCTTAGATTGATTAAATTTCAATGTTGAAAGCTGCTTGAATTACACATCAAAGGCACACTGTGTTATACCTGGTTCTTGGCAGCCTTGTTGGCAGGATACAGCTGAACCACTTTTTGGAAATCATCTCTCGCCTTCTCAAACTCATTCATTCCAAACAGTGCCTCTCCCCTTCGGAATAACGCCTTTTCATTGGATGCATCCAACTCCATCGACTATAACATAATTAAATATA
Organism: Perissodus microlepis; assembly: GCF_051167445.1. NCBI lineage: Eukaryota > Metazoa > Chordata > Actinopteri > Cichliformes > Cichlidae > Perissodus > Perissodus microlepis. Next base: position 10,150,215 of record NC_140467.1, read on the forward strand.
ATTACATAAATATAATTAAATGTTTTCAGTATTTAAGCAAAAACCAAGACAAACCACTGATCACACACACGTGCTGCTTTAAGACAAAGAACAGGTACCAGATACCTTGTCACAGTGCTCCAGGGCTTTGTTTGGCTCCTGTAGTTTAAGGAAGCACATGGCCAAATTCAGGTGTGCAGCGAGCTGCAGTGCTTTCGCCTTCTTATCGTCCTCTTCTGACAAACCAGATTCATGTTCCAGCCATGACACAATCCTTTTGTACTGCACTGATGCATGCTTATATTTTCCCTCCTGAAGCATATAAACCATTGCATCACAAAACATCTTGAAATCCAAGACAGGATCACTTCTTAAATTTAAAACAAAAAAACAAAACAAAGCAAACCTTAAAATACTGTGTTCCCTTCTCTTTGACAATGCTGCTCTGCTCCAGCTTTTCTGATGTGTTCATTTCCCATGATTCCTTAGCCTAAAATAGAAAGAACACATTTTCCTTTTTAGATGAAAATATTGTAAATGAGCATCTAAAGTGCTGCTGTGTTTGCCACACACTCCCACCTTACCTTCTCAAAGGCTGTTAGTTTAATCTTGTACTGCAATATCGCTCCACCAGGAATGTTAAACTTTGCGTTTCCTGCATTCCCGAAACCATATCTAACAAATCAGACAAACATATCATTATCATTAGTCATGAGTAATGGGCACAAAAATCACTGCTGGTGTGCAACTTAAAAACCATTTCAGTTCAAGGTATTGGATACTGCAAAAAAACATAATTCTGCAGCTATTTTCCTGTTTAATCACATTGCAAAGCTTAACCGTTATAGTTGATTATATTGGTCATTACTCATGCTGTCACTTAGCTTAAAACCAAAGACTGCACAACTATCCAGTTAAAAATTCATGTAGCTAATTCCTGCAGGAATTAATGTTTATTTACTATTACAGCAGCATCTTTAAACTGTGGAAATATTCTGTAAAGAGATGCTTGAGAGCTGCAGAAAAAGCAATTCAAGAGTCTAAAATTGGACTGACTTCATATGAACATAAAATGTCACCACTATGAAATTAGTGGTAAGAATTTGCACATGTGAACATACTTAGGTTTAATTGTGAAGACCGCCTCCTCTCCCTGTTCCATAGCCATGATAGCCTTCTCGACTCCAGCTGGCAAACCGAAACTCTCGCCATCTCCAATTTCAAACTTTAATTCCCTCTCGTCAAATACACTGTCATCGCAGGTCCCTATCACGGTTACTGAAGAAGACAGAAAATGTTCAGGTTAGTTCATGTCCCACTCAGTCTTGATTTCTTGGCAGACTGCCACATTACAAAGTCAGCCATTTCTAAAGTGTCAGTGAAGTTCTTTTCCATCATTCGGTCTCATTTTTAGGAACTTTAAGAATTCCATGTAATGTTACTTGTATGATTACAGACTCAGTTTCTTAAGGAAACCAAAACTGTCTTACAGCCATCTTTGAGCATTTACAGTCACACTGATGAGCTGGAGACCCGAGTAGACATTCCTGTTATACTTGTGTGCATATTCGGTGGGCTGAAATGTAAATTCTCCCCGAACTCCCAAAAAGTTGATTTTGTTCATCTAGACGTAGCGGTTTCAGTTGGAGAAACATTTCGTCACTCATCCATGTGACCTCTTCAGTCTCAGCTGATTGCAGGTTTAACCACGCTTATAAACAGTACCTTTGCACAATGATTGAAACTAGCCCACTGAGTGAACAATGGGCTCCTTGATCATTAATATGCAAATTGTCATGACCATTGCTCAAAGACCATTGATTAATGGCCATAAGTACCATTCATAGAGAGTTGTGGAATGGCAGCAACCACAGCATTGTAACACAGTTGGTCCAAAGGGGGGGGAACAAAACAAAAGTGAACGCCACTCAGGCTCGCAGACTTGGAAAGTATAATCGAGGTTTTAATCAAGCCCAATACATCACCTGGACCATTACTGAAATTGGATATCTGCGGGTTTACCTTTGAATAGCTCTATATTGTAGTGGTTTAGACCAGCGGTCCCCAACCTTTTTTGCGCCACGGACCGGTTTATGCCCGACAATATTTTCACGGACCAGGCCTTTAAGGTGTTAACACACGTGAAAAGACCCAGGAAAACCGAGTTAACGATAAAAACGATAACAAAATAACGCTGAAAACCGATAAAAACCCTGAAAACCATACATTTCACACCAGAGCCTCAACTCTCGCGGCCCGGTACCAAACGACTCACGGACCGGTACCGGTCCGAGGCCCGGGGGTTGGGGACCGCTGGTTTAGACACTGACTTGGCAAGTAAAATGCTGCTCGTTTAACTCCAGCTGGAGTCACAAATCCTTCCGTGGTTGCGCCTAGAAGTGTAAAACTCACAAATCCAACATGCAAAGCTACTTGCTCTAGCGACCCCTTGTGACAAGGGCGCAGCAGAAAGTAGTTTCTTCGTTATGTCTGCAAGTCCACTCTTGGTGACAAAACCAATCGGTTACTGAATTATTATTCAGTGGGTTTGTTAAAACATAATAAGGGACATATAAGACCATAACCAAAGGCAACGCTGTTTCTTTTAATGCCGTTTCATTTTCCCTGTGGGATCCCTTAGTTTGAAAAGATTATTATCCTCAATACGCTCTTACTTAAAACACATTTAAGCAGGGACTCTACTTTCCAAGGATGGAAATATAAAACATGAAATGAATTGTATCAAACACATTTCTGGATGCATTACCTTCAACAGCTGCTCCTTCATTAGGTTTAGAATATCCCTCTCCTTTAGTGATAATGCGTCGGATGATTCCTCCATCCTCTTCTTCAGTTATGTCTTCCCCTCTAAATTCAAACAGCTCCACCTATAAGCGTGTAGACATGTGACAAAAAATGTATATCTTTTCATTAAAAAACAACAACTTCCATCCAATATAATTTCCAAAGTTCCCAATTTTCTTCCTCAAAAGATTAGTTCTTTTGGGGGCAGGGGGTGGGGGTGGGGGGGCAGTCATTCAGGTTTGTATTTTTTTCCTTTTCTTTTACTGTAGTCTTTAAACAAAAGGTTACAACAGTTATTCTAAATGTATGAAAAGGCAACAATTGGTTTTATACAAAACAATAAAAACAGAAGGCTGTATAACAATTTTTAACACCATCAGAAGCAACAACTATAAGCACAGTGGAGATTCAAATTGTGAAACTGCTTATCATGATTTGCTTTTTTGCAAGGCTGGCCACAGAGATACCACTTAAAGAGATAAGCATTATCAGAAAAAATATTTAAGTTATCCTAAATGCTAAATTTAAGGATTTTATGATCCACAGCTGAAATCCACTGCAAAGACAACTGAGACAGACTGACTGAAATAAAGCTGGCTCTACTACACATTTCCAAGGCTTCAATGCAGCGAGCCTGACCTCACTGCTTTGCAATGTGTAACATGAACTGTAAAGGTAATTTATAAACGTGGAAGCAAAAAGATTGTAAAGTATTTTGTACTCGCTGAATTGAAGCCACTTCTCAATTTCTATCCTATCATGGGAGCCCAGATATACAGTATCTCAAACTACACAGTTAAAAGTACTTAATGGACAATGAAAACTGGCATCCTTACCTCAAAAACAAGAGTGGCACTGGGTGGTATCTTGGGTGGGCTGCCTGCAGAGCCATAGGCATACTCTGGCTTACAGATGAGCTGGCACAACTCCCCAATTTTCATTGTGGCTACACCGATGTCCCAAGCCTTTATTACTTGTCCTATGGGGGGAAAAGTAGATTAAAACTCACACTTTAAGGCTTTTCTTGTCTCAAGCTGCCCCTCCCTTTTTTGGTTTTGTGGTTATGTGTTACCTTAAATGCATTCTGGTTCATTTCCTTTAGTAAAAGGTCATTTTTTAAAACGTAGAGAAAATCCTGCACTGGTTGTGCAACTATAACAAATATGAAACTAACCTTTGCCCAACTCAAAGGAAAACTTCTCTCCTCTGTCTCTACTGGAGTCAAAATGAGTCCCGTCCAGAAGTGTGCCCACATAATGTACAAACACTTTGTCGCCGGACATAGGCAGTTCTGTGCCTGTACCTTCCCTTTTGATCACCTGGAGAAAAAGGTAAGACGAGAATTTATCAAAGAACATCAGAAAGCAATTTCTTGAACATGCTTGTGATCGCTGCCTTGCACACGCACCACGCACTTCGCTTAGTGAACGACTAAATTGCAAACTTGTTTATTCTGAATGAAGGCCTATATATTTAAAGCCCTCAGTATGTGTTTCATTGTGGGATGAAATATAGAATATGTCCATCAATAAAATGACAGTTGTTTCTTCAAGGCTCCAGATCCTTCTAGAAATGCAGACCGTTTCATTGACAGCTAGTCTTGTTTCTGACATTCTGGTACTGAGTTAGTTCTCATAACTGTGACGCTACATACCATTATAAGGTGTTCCTAGCATTAAAGTTAGCTTTCGTTGTATTTTTTTTTTTTAAATCAGTGTATGCGACAGCATAGCTATCGATAGCTAATGTTAACCTAGCCGAACAGTAAACAAGCTGTCAGCTAACCACTCAGCTAGCTAGGTGCTGAGTACCAAATCAAGCACCATTTTTTACCTTTAAAACACCCCCATCTTTCTTTGGTGTGATGTCCTCTCCTTCCAGGGGGATTGTATGTTGTACTTCACTTGTTTGTTCCTCTGCAGTCATCGTCATGAAGCTGATCTGTCCCTTCTCTGCCTTGCACAACAATCCAAACTAACACTGGCTAATAGTGACGGTGGCTAAAGCCCCTACTACTCCTCAGATCAAGTGCTGCAAGCAACAACCTGATCAACGTTTACTAGCTGTCTTAACTTCCTCGAGAATACAGCGCAACTTCCAACTAGCAACAGAGGTCCTTTGCTATAGTTCACCAGTCACGCTGCTATCAGCTTATAATACGAGGTTTACGCAATGTTGCCTTCAGTCCACGTTATCCTGCAATCTGGCATCTCACAGACGCTTAAAGAAGGGCAGAGAACTTTCCAGACAGTCTAGGAGGTACCGGGGGGGAGGGACCAGAGTAGGTGACGTTAAATATAGTTTCAAGGATCTACCTGGAAGGCGGCAGCAAATCCAACGAGCAACACTCATGCTTATTTTACGAATATTTTAGGGCAGTACTCAAATTGCTAATATCAAGGCTAGATCTGACATTCTTTGTCATCAAACAGTGTTACGGGTAAATGACAAAATCGTGGATAAATACACACAACCCCGTCCGCACAAACGTTTCTGTACATTAAAACATGCACTCCTTCTCGTAGCTCGTTTCCTATTGGCCAGACTCTGTGACCACTTCTGTTTTTTGGCGCGGTTGTTGAATAGCCGGGAATTGACAAGTAAAAACAGACATTATTTTACATGATATACACGGTAAGAAACGGCAGTACTATTTTCTCAGATTTTGATTGACGTTCGCTAAAAGATACGATTGTAAGGAGAAAGATTGCTAGCTAGCAGAACGCTTCACTTTAAAGATAGCTGAAAAGCTGTCTGTTTTAAATGTTAGCTGCTTGACGCAACGTATTGGTGAACAGGTAAGGTCTTTAGTTAATGAAGATTTAGTTATTGTAGTAAAATGAGCCCAGCCGAAAAAGGAATTCGTCGTCGATTGAAAAGGTGCTTTAATCGGTTGTTTGTAGAGGCAAGTCAAAGTTCCATATCAGAAATGAAATGTTGAAACTAACCTTTACTTTTGTGTTTCCTTCCAGGAAAGTTTAGGAGCATGGAAAATAGTAGGGCACAGTTTCCATTTCCCTACCAGCCCTATAACATCCAGGAGGAGTTCATGCAAGCCCTGTACAGTGCACTTGACAAAGGCAAAGTTGGCATCTTTGAAAGTCCCACTGGAACGGTGTGTACTAATGCATGGGGAAAAGCATATCTGTGCAGAAGCTGTTGGACTTCATTAATAAGTGTTTTTGTCTATTTATGTCAATCTAGGGCAAGTCACTGAGTCTGATATGTGGAGCACTGAGCTGGCTCACAGATTATGAGGAGAGAAAGAGGCAGGAGGCAGCTGCTCTGTTGCAGGAAGGAGAAGCAGCTCTTTCCACTAATGCTGCTCAGTCCTCTGCAGTCAGTTCCTCAGCAGAGCTGGACTGGATCACTGACTTTGTACAAAAAAAAGCAGAACGTGATTTAGTGTCAAAGTTGAAGGTGAGGAAAACTTGGATGTGAAGTGTATGTGAAGTCTGAACATTTGCTTATTGTTGATTGGTTTGGTGTCAGGAGGAAGAATTGAAGAGGAAGAAGAGAGAAGAACGGTTAGAAATGATCCGAAACAATGTCCAGCTAAAGTATGCGGTTAAGCGAAAGGTGAGCCATCATGCACATGAGCATTTAATGGAACTTTACTTGGATATTAAAATTATTCCAAGTCATTTAATACAAGTGAATGAAATGGTTTCGTCTGTTCATAGAGCTATGAAGAAGATGAGGCATTCAAGCTGCTTCAGCTCAGTAAAGAGGAGCAGGTCGAGGCAACAGGAGATCAAGAAGACGAGGAGCTGATCATTGCAGAATATGAGAGCGATGATGAGTCAAAGATTAAGAGCAGGTGAGGAAGACTGATTGCTATAGTTTCATATTTTCTAATTAGTTTGAATTCGTCTTGAGTTTTTGGTTACAGTTTAGTTTAGTCTTTGTTAGTTTCCAGAGTGGATTTGCTTGTTCGTTGGCGCGACTGTTGCAAAGCAGCAGTCCTAGTACATGTTATTGTCATTGGCTATTTTTCTTCTTCTTTGCCTGCTAACTAGTCTCGCACCATGTGTCATAGACAGAGTGTTCATATGCCAAAACGAGCAGCTCAGCTGTGCATTGCGTGCTTCTATTTAGATTTTCAAAATTTTGTTCCTGAAATATTAAACTTTTCTCTGATAATACAGTCCCATTGATTTTGAATGGAGCACCAGTCCTCTCTTAGTATGCTAAAGGTTGCTAGTTCAAATACAACATGGTACAATTTTAAATTATTTTTTTTTAGTGTATCATACATCAGTTATTGTTAGTTTGAGTTTAGCTTTAGTTATATATTAATAAACTAAGTGAGGACATGAATTAATGGGTAAAATTAATAAATAATCCAAATGAGAGTCTGAAATTGACAAAGGATTTCTTTCCTTGCATCCTCAGATTCTTTGGAGCTGAAAAAGATGAGGATAATGAACTGGTTGAAGAACATGTTACTAAGGTATGAAATTTCACATTGTAGCTGTAAGAGTTAAATGGGTTGGATGGATTGATATATTTATAACAAGAACATTATTATAATTATGAGCATCGGACATTCCCCTGATGTGGAACTGTGTTCATATGCATATCTGTAGATTTACTACTGCAGCCGCACTCATTCCCAGTTGGCCCAGTTTGTCCATGAGGTACAAAAGAGCCCCTTTAGCAAGGACATCAGCGTGGTCACACTGGGTTCACGGCAGGTATGTACCCAGCAGTGACTGGAAAAAAATAAAAATCTTTTCTACTGTAGAAAAAAAATGTTTATACAGTCATTGGTACACACACACAGAAACACACAAATGTCATAATTGGTTGAGTACATAAACATCTTATCTTATTAAAGTAACGCAAACAATATATGAACATGAGCTGGTAAATTTTTGCATGGATCTCTTCATCCTGTTCACTTATTCATTCAACAGATGTGATTATACTTTTTTCTTGAAGTTGCTTTTGACTGTTTCTCCATGGTGCCTCTTTTGTCAGCTTGAGTACTTGAGAGATTTCTGGCAATTTCCTTTAATTCCTCAAAGTAACTGACTGGTATAATTTGCCTCTATTATTTTTTTTTGTCAGTAAAAGTACAGATTGTTCATAAAGCACGCCACCAAGTCTTTCTGTTTGTTTACCTACTGGCAGTTTTTCCTTCATAGACAAATTTTTACTGCTCCCACCCAAAGAGGTTTTAAGCATAGCTAAAAGAATCTCACCAACGTGCTTTGTTAACTAGGTTTTATTATACAGGTGTAATAACTATATTTCGTTTATCAAATGGTCAGAAATAACAAATAAGTTAACAAAGGTTCATTGCCTTTGACGTATGCAGACTCTTATGTGTGTAATCAGCCTGTTAGAGGCTTTTTCAAATGTAGGAAAAAACCTGATCTTGATTTTCAGAGGATAATAAAGCCAAGAAGACATTTGCAGAACAGGATATGATGGGGAACAGTTATGAAACAGTCTAATTCTGAAAGAGTCCTTTTAGATTCTGACAGAATTATCAAGTAGCACCTAACAACAGCCAGCGCTGGGAAGATTGGCCTGTTAAATCCTCTACATGATAGAAAAAATGGAGAAACAAATGCAAGATAAATGGTGTTATGTTCTTTTCTATAGCACATTGAACAATCTAGTTTGTGTCTATGTAGAAGGAGGGTATTTCCTTTATGAAATACACAGTATTCAAAGACGCTATACTTGAGACTTTACTTGGGATTGCACACAAACTATTACATTTATTCAATCAATAAAACTGTGACTCTTGACACTGACATCTGACATTGTCCTGTTATAACATTCTGCAGAATCTGTGCATCAATGAAGAAGTGCGGCGGCTGGGCAGCATCCAGCGCATAAATGACCGCTGCATTGAGATGCAGAAAAACAAGCACGGTGAGAGGCATTTTGTGGAAGAATTGCTCTTCTTCCTGAAATTATTTTAACCTCAGGCTTTATTGATTTTTCTCGAGAAAGCCTCTTTCATCTCTCCTTCCATTTTGTAGAGAAGCATCATCACGAAGAGGGTGTAAAACGTAAGCGAGGCCCAGCAAAGAGCGTGTGTCCCTATTATAAGGCTTCAGCACTGCAGCAGATGCGAGATGTAGTTCTGGGGGCTGTTCTTGACATAGAGCAGCTTTTGAAGCTGGGCAGAGAAACACACTCATGTCCTTATTACTCTACACGTCTCGCTATTCCCTCTGCACAGGTAACTGAGTCGCCAGTCGATTTGTCAACAAGAGCTACTTGGTTACTGTATTTCTCCCACAAGATCTGGTTTTCATTTAATGTCTTTGTGGTTTGTTTATGTTGGTGTAGCTGGTTGTGTTACCTTATCAAATGGTGCTTCATGAAGCTACAAGACGAGCAGCAGGTGTCCAGCTAAAGGGACAGGTACAATTATATGTCTGGTATTCTTCTTCCTCTCTTAAAAATATAGAAAAATAAGTGTTTAAAATATCTTGGCAGTATTAAGAAATATATTTTTTCTCTTTTCAATTGTATTATCTGAAAATAATGGATACAAATATGACCAAATGACTGAGTGATAAAGGGATATAAAAAAAAGTTGTTGGGGTATCTTTTACAGGTGTTGATCATAGATGAAGCTCATAACCTTAGTGACACTCTCTCCTGTATACACAGTGCAGAGCTCAGTGGAGCACAGGTGAACACATTATTCTATAACATGCACAAAATACAGATTTCTGAGACGATTCTTCCTTGTGATGTTCTAATGTTTCAATTTTCTGCAGCTTTGTCGTGCTCACTCCCAGCTCAGCCAGTATGCTGACCGCTATAAGTGAGTCTTAGAAAATTCGCTTATTCGGAAATTGATCGCAGTCTCATCTTCCTTGTATTGATATTTTTGTTTCTTAAATGCCAGGAGCAGACTGAAGGCAAAGAACCTGATGTACATTAAGCAGATCCTGTTTGTGATTGAGGGACTTGTTCGGGTGCTGGGAGGTGAGTGTCTGCAACAAGCTTAGCGAGGGTAATAGCTGGACAGTAAAATCAAATTTTGCAATGCACCTCATTTTGATATTTGTTCCTATTTGTTCCTATTTGTTCTTCCAGGTAAGGTGGGGCAGAGTCCACAGAGCCAGACTACACAACCAGGTCAGTCAATGATAAACACATAAAGTTATGGTCTAAAGTTTGCATGCACTCATCATGGTCATGAATATCAAGGTAATGTGAGGCTTTTAATGATTTCTTTGAGCTTTCCTTTTTCCAAGATGGAGTGATTGTATAGCATGCATCTTTAGTGTCTTTAAAAAATGAATTAGTTGTGCAAGTTTGAATTTATTTTGGAATTTCTCTAAGGAACACAGGGCCAAAAATTATACATGCATACTCAAATGTGTACATACTGTATAATCACTTAAAACTTTTAATAAGTAGTGGTGAAGGTTCTATGGTTTCTTTTAATTTAACAAAGCTAAAGTCTATAAACTTCTTGTTAGTGATTATCATTGATTTACTGCCAGCAGGTCTGTGTCTGTATATTAACAGGAAACCAACCAATTTAAATGAACTGTACCAATTCTGCCAAGAGTCGTCGTCAAATATTCAACCAGAGTTATACCAGAAGCTTGTTGATTGCTACCAAATCAACTGGTGAAGATGCAACTTGCTATGGAACATTTAACATTTAACCAAAGGTCTTGCACAGTATCTTAGCTGTTCCTAGAACTGCGCTCTTCTGGACCACTGTTACCTTCACCTTCCACATTTTCTCCAGCTCTTCTCTGAGCCCTTGGTATTTCTTAAGCTTCTCGTGATCCATCTTTCTGATGTTGCTGTCATTGGGAGCCGCTACATCTATCACTACGGACATCTTCTTCTGTTTGTCTACCACCACTATGTCCAGTTGGTTAGCCACCACCATTTTGTCCGTCTGTATTTGGAAGTCCCACAGGATCTTAGCTCGGTCATTCTCTACCATCCTACCTCGGGACTTCCAGGCCGTATTTGGCACAGGTGTTTCTGTATACTATGCCACCCACTTGGTTATGGCGTTCCATGTACGCCCTGCTTGCTAGCATCTTACACCCTATTATGTGCTGGATTGTCTCAGGGGCATCTTTACACAGCTTTTTTCTTATTTCTATCTTATTTCTATATATATCTATAACGAGTGAATGACTTCTAATAAATTATTAAAAGCCCTAAATTACCATGACATTTAAATATGATGAGTGTAAACTTCTGACCACAAACTGTAAACATGCAGTCATACATATCAAGGCACAAATCTGTAACTATGTTTTTTTTGTTCTTCTAGGAACAGAGATGCTCACCATCAATAACTTTCTCTTCAAGGCTCAGATTGACAATATAAATTTGTTTAAGGTAGTTGGTAATTCTATTAGGAATCACAATCATTTTAATTGCACACCTCATCGAAACTACAAGCTCTCATTGTCATTCTTGCTGTAGTTCCAAAGATACTTTGAGAAGAGCATGATCAGCAGGAAGGTAAGTGTGATTTATCTCATACATACAAAGACGGTAAACGTCTGAGAGTTCACTTATGTAAAATTACATTTTTACCACCCTGGTTTTCTCTCTGCAGCTGGGGGGTTTTGTGGAGAAGTACGCAGGCTCAGGTGTGACTCTGCACACACACTGCAACAACAAGGAGAACCGGCGCACAGAAGGCTTAAACCGCTACCTTCAGACCCTACAGAGCAACCAGAACCCTGGAACAGGTCAGCTGTGTATTTTGTTACCCACAAAAATAATATTTAAATAATTTTCAGGACAAAATAATATTTCTGAGAATTGCATCATTATTGGAGGCATAGTGTATATACTGAAAGAACGCCTCACTGTACATAGTTTTTTATGAGTCACAAAAGTACTTTTGAAGATCTAAGATGTTCTGAAAGTTTTTTACACTTGACTTTTTGCATGATGTTGTGTCGGAAAAGTGTAAAAAGAGACAATAAAAGCAAATGCAATTAATCTCACATGATTTTTACCATATTTAGCTACGACCTAATTTCGATTTGTAGCCCCTCAGCAGGAGAACAGAACTGTGAAATAAAAAAAATTCATGGAATAATATTCAATGTAGTAGATACACAATGGATGATATATTCAAGCATAGATACATAGTCTAATAACCAAGCAGCACCACTCTGATCCCCACAACGATATAAATCACAAAGACACAAATAGTCCCTGCTTCAGGGGTTATACTACCCATCACAATATAATATAAAGATTAGAGTTTTATAAAAATAATTATTCTGATTGTTTAACACTAATTTTTATCATCACGTCTTCAGACTTTTGAGGAGCTTGTTCAATTCCTTGATGCTGTTAGATGAAAGGCAGATTGTGTAAAAGCTCTTTTTAGGTATTCTATACTAAGTTTTACAAATTATTTCAACAGTTCAGTACGAGAATCAATTTCTAAAACAAACTGCTGGCGGAGAAAGGCGGAGCACACTCTGGATTTGTCTCCAGTCTGAAATGAATCGAGTATATCACAATCAGAATTTTGTTGTGGTTTCTTAATTATAATGTTTATGGCTGATTTATAAAGTCCATCTATCCATCCATCCATCTTCTTCCGCTTACCTGGGGCCGGGTTGCGGGGGCAGCAGCCCAAGCAGAGAGGCCCAGACCTCCCTCTCCCCAGCCACCTCCTCCAGCTTGTCCGGGGGAACACCAAGGCGTTCCCAGGCCAGCCGAGAGATATAATCTCTCCAGCGTGTCCTGGGTCTGCCCCGGGGACTCCTCATTTATAAAGTCACCTGATTACTTTAAGGTGGTCAGACTCACTTGAGACGAAGAAGAGCTAAAGTAGATGATAGCAGAAAGTTTCACAGTATTCAGATGCACTCTCAGCTTTTGCAGTGAATCAGTTTCTAAAGCACAGAAATAATTACTGTTTTAATTCAGTGCATTAAAAAATTATAAAGATTTGTAAAACTGCACTTGAGTTGCACGGGTAGACATTTTTAAATGGAAAAAAAAAAATAAATAAAATTTGTCTCTGATTCCAACATGCAAACAAACTGGAATCCAGCCCAACATAAAACATCAGGCCGAACAGTATTTCTCTGCTTTTAGTGAGTTTTACCAGCCAATATACCCGACTGGTGTTGTTTTTAACCTTATGACTCTGAGTATATGTTATAGGGGAGCAAAAACTGCCACAAAGAGGCCTTTGAGTAGCTTGGCAGGCATGTCTCTCTGTCTGTGGACAGATTTTGTCAGTGCAATAATGTCATAACTGTGTGGGATGAAGTCATAATATGTGATGACACCTTATGGTTAGGTGTGTACAAATCAAAATAAAAGGAAAGTTCAAAGTCAAGCGTCACAGACGTTGCAGTTGGTGTGATGTCATCTCAAAATTGTTATTGGTTTTTTTTGTTTTGTTTTTTGGGGGGGTTTTAGCGTTCTTAGAAATTTATTTTGTATTCTTGTTTTGTGTGCAGTTCCGTCAGCTGACCAGCAGGAGTCCGTAGAGGCGGAAAAAGTCCTGTCTGCATCTCCAATGATGCAGGTTGAGGGTTTCTTCATGGCACTCACTAACAGCAACACTGACGGCAGAGTGGTGGTGCACAAACAAGGTGCCGTTTTAAACACACAGCACAAAATAAGGAAGAGTTATGACATCAACGCATTACAGTGTAAAGTACACCCTTTGCTTATTTTACAGGGTCTTTGTCGGAGAGCAGCGTCAAGTTCCTTCTGTTGAATCCGGCAGTCCACTTTGCCCAGGTGCTGAAGGAGTGCAGAGCAGTCATCATTGCAGGAGGAACTATGCAGCCTGTGAGTTGTGTTAAATCCTCTAAAAATAAACTGAGCTGTTGCTGCGTATCTTTTATCTTTCCACTCTAAAGGATGTTATATGTAGGTTTCAGACTTCAAACAAGAGCTTCTGTTTTCTGCTGGGGTGGGAGAGGAGCGCATCACTGAGTTTTCCTGTGGTGAGTGGCCCATTTTATAACACAACAGTACTTTGTGGAGCTCCCCCTTTTGTGTTTTTATTATGCACTCTCGCTAAGTGACGAGATTATCAAGATTTCTGTTTGTGGGAAATTTTGATAAAGGGAATAATTAGACTGCTTGACAAAAATGATGACAGACATTTAGATGGAGTTCTAATTTTCCCGTGAGGTTACCCAGACTGTTATAGGAATAAGTTCCTGAAGTCAGGTGATGTCACACGAAGGTGGTTGTCAGCACAATACGTTAACCCAGGCTTTCCCAATCTACCTACGAGCATGTTTACAAGAAGGTGGTGTCAGCTTATAGCCAATCACAGCAGAGAGACTAATTTTACAAAAGAACATAAAACTATACCATGTGGAAAATACAAAGAGGTTTCACATATAATAGAGTCTGAAAGGGACACAGCTGCTGCAGACAAATCAGTGGTGTCACTGTCTATAACAGGAAAAGTGGAATGTGAATCTGCTTACATATTAAGCACTTTGTTCAGCAACCTGGAAAAGATCTATTATATTAATAAAGTTTAAGTAGAAATAGGTGCCCTGTTTTAGGCTCATATATTAATGCTTAATAAAATGAAATAATTTAAATTGTTTGTAGCCAACAAGCAAAAAAGTTGTGTCTAAGAATATATATTTATTATTCATCATCATTATTTATGTCCATTAGGAAATAAACTAAATGTTTAGATTCTTTGAAAATACTTGAGACCCTCTGACTGCCTGTGGACAAAAGTCTGAGGGAATAGTGACTTTTTCTAGAGAAATAGCTGATCAGCATGCAGTGATTTATTTATTTATTATAATTTTTGATCTCTTACCTCAAACATGGTCTGCTCTGGAGCTGGTTAGATCTGCTGCACAAGTTATCATGGAGATGTCCCGCAGTACGTGGCGAACTGCCTTCATGATACTGAAAACTCAGGATTTACTCCGAAGTTACCTGGACAGGCACAAATCCTGCTTATCCCATCACGATAGTTATGTTATTTACTTATATTGTATTGTTACATTATTATTGTTCAGTTACAGACTTAGGGTAAGATCTACAGAAATAGCCTTTGTAATTTTTGAAGACTCCCAAAAATTGATGTGTTTAGATGGATGATTGTTTACAGGCAAAGCAGAGGAGGAAATACAAGACATCTCATGAACTAAACCAGAAATTAATCCACTGTACACAAACTTTAGCCCAACCTATAACAAGTTACGTTTTGTGCTCTGTGACTCATTTTGTGACATTTGAACATGATCTTAAGTCACAACACATGCAAACCTTAGTGGTTGTGCATAGGTTGACTGAAGTGTATTAGTGCACGAAAATAACATAAGAATATTAGTTTGCATTAATGCATTTAACATGATAAATAACAGAAATTTTGCCCTCTAGGTCACGTAATTCCTCCGGAGAACATCCTTCCCCTCGTGTTGTGCAGTGGCCCATCTGGTCAGGAGCTCGAGTTCACTTTCCAAAACAGAGACACGCCTCGAATGGTAACTCACACATGCAGAATACTGAATGAAGTTTGCGTTGTTATTCATTGGTTACAGTGGTGTCATTTGACTGATGCACATTTGTTTGTTTGCAGATGGATGAGACCGGGCGCATTCTCTCCAACATTTGCAACGTGGTTTCCGGGGGCGTGGTGTGCTTCTTCCCTTCTTACGACTACTCAAAGAGGATAATTTCTCACTGGGAGGCCAGCGGTACACTTACTCGATTGGCTAATAAGAAGAAGGTACATTAGCTTTATATATTACTGGAAACTACTTAGTAAATACTCAAGTCACTAAAAAGAGTCAAAAGACATCTTGTCCTATAGTCTCTTAATTATCTAATCACACCTCCTCAGATCTTTCAGGAGCCAAAGAAGGCCAACCAGGTAGAGCAGGTGCTAAATGAGTTTTCCCGTTGTATCCAGGTAAAACTGCACTCTTGACACAACCGATCTCATAACTAAACTGATGATCATTAGGATTGTGTTTTACCACTGCCAAGCAATGATTGTCTTTTTTACTTTAGAGGTGTTCTGCAGACTGCAGTGGACTCACAGGAGCATTGTTGTTCTCTGTGGTTGGGGGAAAGATGAGTGAGGGAATCAATTTCTCCGATGATTTGGGCAGGTAATTGAAGGGCGCTGAACAAGCAGTTGTACACCGTTTTAAAGCTGGGAAAGTCAGTCATTTTACATCATGGGCCACATTCAGCCCATTTTGATCTCAAGTGGGCTGGACCATTGAAACTGGCCTTTCAGTCAGTGAAAAGAACTACACTTTTAGCTGAGATGTCTTAATATAAGAAAAAGACAGAATTCTTTCCATTACCCAGACTGTGCTGTAATTATAAAACATGAAGTTTCTGTTCACAGAAAAAATTTCCTATTTTACTTTTTATTTTTTTACTGTAAAAAAAAAGACATTTCTAGCTGATAGTGGAAAAAAACAAGAACTTTTATGTCATTTAATTGTTTGTCTATTACTTAATTACTTCAATGTAGTTTGAATGGCCATGGGGGGAGGTCTTTATCAGCAAGAGAAGCAGGAAAATGTATTAAAATACAGTTAAAAATATAAAATGTTTGCCCTCCTTCACATTTTCTAAAACTGTGCAGTGAGCCAGATTGGAGTTTGGCCACTGGGTCTTAAATTTGAAACCCCTGGTTTAAAGTATATCACACTAATCGGTGTGGGTTTGTGCTTTTGATAACAGGTGTGTAGTGATGGTGGGAATGCCCTATCCAAACATCAAATCCCCAGAGCTGCAAGAAAAGATGTCATATCTGGACAAACACCTGGTGAGACTCTTCACCAGCAGCTTCTACTGTGACTTCATTGTAAATAGAAGATTAGAGGGAAGGCGACATGCAGCTTAGTATCAAATCTCATCTTTTTTTCTATTTCAGCCTCACAGTCAGGGGAGGAGTCCAGGACAAGCTCTAATAGAAAACCTCTGCATGAAGGCTGTCAATCAGTCTATAGGTACAGATAACGAAGTCATATTAATACATATCAATATCAAAATACAGTTTTATTAACTTGTGCGTGATATCCTCTGTTCAAAGGAAGGGCTATTCGTCATCGGGGCGACTATTCCTCCGTTGTGCTGTGTGACAGGCGTTACTCCCGGCCTGCTACGCTCTCTAAACTTCCCACATGGATTAAAGATCGCACTACCACACACACGACGTTTGGCCCTGCTTTTGCTGCCTTACGAAAGGTGAGGAACATTATTGTTAAAAACGTCCCCTTCATGATTGACATCTTAAATTTTCATATTTTGTCTGTATGTTCTTCTTTCCTAGTTCTTCCTGGAAAAGAAGCAGAAACAAGCATAGTTCCTCTCCCAAAGGACCCAACTAACATCTCCCTAATATTCACGGAGACTTGTGTTAGGATGATAAGAAAATGATGTGCAACTGCAAGAGGGGGAAAAAAAGAGACACAAAGTTCAATATCACACCACAGGCTTTTGAACATCTTGCACCCTTGTGAGTGCTGCTGGTTAAAAAAAAAAAAAAATCAGTCTGGCAGTTTTTCAGTTTTCATATTTATTTTATATTTCATTTTTTGTACACTCTCTACATCTCGTTTTATGTAATGGTTGGAGAATGATGAATTTGATGGCACGATGCAAACAAAGGCTAACGGGGCAATTAACACTTCTAGTCAGGGTTATCGGTCTGAATCTCATAAAAGAAAATGACTTCTCATCTATTTTTAAGTTTGGCTTGTTAAAAACTACTTACTGAACAGCTACCACACATATCAGGCACAGCGCTGTGACTGATTTACTCCTGAAGTTTGAAATATTCATAGAATTCAAAGCAATGTGTTATGTAATGCAAAGCCTGCAGATCTGTTCCATCATCATCGTTTAACATGTTCTGCTTAAATTAAACATCAATAAATTGTTTGATCATTTGCATTTTCCATTTTTTTTTAAATAGTATTTCTGTGTTAGAAGGAAATTAAATCATTTTAAATAACTGTATCAAAGGGCATCGAATGTGGTGTTTGTCCATTACGCTTCCCAGTCGTCATCGTCTGTTGTCGCTGTA
Source organism: Perissodus microlepis (assembly GCF_051167445.1). Lineage (NCBI taxonomy): Eukaryota > Metazoa > Chordata > Actinopteri > Cichliformes > Cichlidae > Perissodus > Perissodus microlepis. The sequence continues at coordinate 10,168,027 of NC_140467.1, forward strand.
TGTGGGGCAGGAAGTGGAGGAATGACATCTGACATCCTCGCAAATGCCCCAGAAGGACCGGCCAGAGCATCACCTGACTCTCCACCAGCTGGACCCTTACCAGATATTCCTGGACAGAGGATAGAAGACATTATGCAAATTCAATCACTAATATCAGTATTTTCAATTTCATTTGACATAAAACGGGCCTCTAACCTTTTCGTCGCATAGCAAGTTTGTTGAAGAGATCAGACATAAAGTCTCCACCACCGGCGGCCGCTCCCACTGCTATTTTAGAAGAAAAAAAAAAAGTGAGTAAATGAATAATCATGCTACCAGTATTTTTTTTAAATTTGCAATTGGAAGAGATTATGGTCTCACTAATTCCCCAGTGCTGCACTTCAAAGTGAAGCATATAATTACAAGACTTTTTTTTTTTCTTAATCTAGTTATTCAGTCAAGGCAGTTCTCTTGAAAAAAGAAAGAAAGGTAAGGTCATGACCTGGCGAGAAAATGACAAAGGGCCAGAGATATGCTGTCTAATATTAGGTAAAACAGTTTTTAAATACAATCGTTGGTTGGTATGAAACTGAAGTCACACAGTTAAGCATATGTGATAGTCAAAAACAATCTCATCTTAACATGCAGTGTGAAACACTGTATAAACTCCTGGTTGAATACTAATTAGGGGCTGGTCACGCTCCGCTTTGCCTGGATGACTGCCGTGTGCTCATTAATAAAACATGGGCAGAACCACATCCACGCTTAAACCATCTGACACCTTGTTCTTGCTCCTTTTGTTTTTTCTTCTCCAGCTTGCGTTCCTTAACGTTGCGTAACTTGGCTTTGCCGATGCCCCCGGCGTTGCGGATAGACTCCAGCAGGCTGGCACGGCCATCTGACGGCTGGACCACCTCGCTGGGTGCACCCGACACAGGACCTGTATTTAGAGTCAGAGTCAGAGCCAGTGAGTCAGTGTGGTCTGGGTTTACATCACTGAGGTCAATCTAATTTATGAGGACAAACATCATTTAGTCCGTGTGTGCGTGTGCATAACTGAGGGAACAGGCTTTAAGACACTGTCAGGTTCGCTCCAAGTCAGCAGTGTAGAGCCTGTACGAGACTACTGACGTGCATAAATGTGACAAACCTGAACTTGGCACTTGGGAAACTTCTGCGGAGCTGTCTGCAGGAGGGGGTGGTGGAGGTGGCGGAGGAGGAGCTGACGCCGGAGCTGCAGGAGGGAGGGAAGGCTCTGGAGGAGGGGGCGGGGGAGGTGGCGGAGGTGGTGTGCCATCAAGCTGGAGCTGAGTTCCTGAAACAAGCAGATGAAATATGACAAACAGCTGTATAACAGTGGAAGAAAATTTGATCTATTTATGTAGCATCTTTTCAGATATCACAAAAAGCTTCACAGTAAAAGACAAATGGGCACAAAATGATTTGAGATTCACAACGTAAGACGTCTACCTGGTGCGCTGCTCTCCTCAGAGAAGCAGGGCAGCTCGGGGATGTTGTGTGTGGGTCCCGAGGGGGCAAATCCAGGTCCGAGGTCTGCGCTGTAAGACAGGTCGTCTGCAATACCTGGCAGGTCTGGCAGGTAGGACGGCACATCTATCTCAGGCACTTGACCCAGGTCTGGCACATAGAAATAACTCTCTGCTATCTGTTAAGAGAAAAAGAAAACCATGATTAAGTTTTAACAGATCTGATCCTTCACAGAAAAAAAGGAAAAGTCAGAAGGTACCTGTCTCTCCAGTTGCTCTCTCTTTGTAATGGACAGAGGAGCATCGAATGGTTTATCTTCTTTTTCCGTCTCTAGTGTTGTGTGCGTTTTTGTCACTGCTCCCGCCAAAGGATCAAGAAACACATATTTCTTATATCTTTAAAAAAATAAGACACAAATTAAAACATACGAGAGAACATTGAAATCAGTCAGTGTTTACAATAAACATCTGTGTCTGTGCTGGCGTGTGCAGACTCACAGATTTTCTGTGGTATTAAAGAGCAAAAGAGAGCTGACAGATGAGATGTTACGCGGCAGACTGCCCAATCCTTCTTCTGTCTCATCCTCAGTCTTCTTCTTATTTCTCACGCACACAGGGAAATACATTAACTTCTCCTGAAAGGAAGAAAGCAGGACTTGGAGTGAGAAGGAGATCAAGAAAATGTTAACGAAATCTTTAGCAACACATATCGTAAATGTCATCAAAGTGCTCCTGCGCATAGATGCACACGCACACAAACTACAACACCAAGTTATATGTTAGGGGGCATTGCTTCTATTGAGGGGGGTACTGAATAATGCATTTCTGCATCAGAGACAAATGCCAGCTCTATTTTCTTTTTTGTTCTCTTCCCAAGCCGACAAATACACACAGATACACAAACACGTGCAAGCACAGGCAGGAAAAAATATTATTTTTAGATTTTTTCCCTGTTAGGTTTTCTATAACGGTGAAGGAAAAACAGTGGTGTTTGCTATAAATAATGCAGGAACTTGAGCTGAGCAGAGCACGTACACACACGAACCACTTGGGGGAAAAAACACATCTCTTGTCACTGTGCGGTGACACAAATACAGCTGGGTTCTGATATCCCATTTACATAAATCACATACAGTATGTGACAACTTCAACTGTGACTCATGTGTAGTTAAATCTACAGAAAAGAAGGGACATGCCTGTTGCGGCTTTCGATACATGATTGAAAAGCTGCATTTTTCTACAAGTCTATGTTGTTTTCACCTACATTTTACCTCCTGAATAAGTACTAAATTGCAAGTAAAAGCAACAGAGTGCACATACAATTGGCTGCTGTGCACTGCTTTGCAGTATTTTTTAAACAGACAACATAACCTACTTGGCCTGAAAATGTTTACTTAGCAAAACAGGAAATACGCAGGCCGAGTGGAGATTTATGCATAAACATGTTTCAAAAGGTTTACAGGGCATTCACATCCAGTCAAGCATTCACTTGAAATATCAAAGTTTTAAATCAGGTCAAAATAAAATGTGTGTAATTTAAGGTATTACCCACATCACTATGGATATAACCAAGACAGTGGACACTGGATATGTACATATCATTCTGATCACCCTCTCCTGCAAATGCTCTAAAGCTTTAAAGTGGTTTGCCCAGCAGTCTGCATAAATATGACCAGTGTGCTCAGAGTCCCCATGCCCTCATTTGACTAGAACGTGAGGTGTGGATAAAAGCTATGTAAATAAAATTAACCGTGTCCATATTCCTGTTTTCTACCTGCTGTTTTAGCAGCATGAGCTGAACAAAGAAGCAGCAACACTAACTAGTCAGCAAACTCTTTTAAGACATCAGCTTTAGAACACTTTGCGAAAATAAAATATGCAATGTGGCTCTTAGCAAGTCACAGTTATCATTTTCATAATTTTTAAAATTGCTTTTCAAAACCTTTGCTCTTTTCCCCCCTCCAGCATTTTAATGTGTTTATCTCACCTGCAAAGCCTTTTCATCAAAGGGTCGCAGTTTATTCTGTATTCTGTGTCGGGGCCGGGTTTGTGAAGAGGGGTCTGTAGCTCCAGCGAAGATAGACAAGTAGTCCTGAAGTTGATCTGGGGCTGGGTACTTGGCACTGGAGAAAACCTATATGCACATAAAAGTAAATTTTTACTCTTTTTTTCTCCTATATTGTGTATCAGAACTTAAAAAGCTGCCGTCTAGGGTGAAGATTCAGTGTTACCTTGGTGGCTTTCTTGCTGCCTTTAATCTTGTCGACACGGGCCTGAGCTAGTCTGATCCGGTCAGTGATGCTCTTGAGCTGGTGACGGTTTTTCTCGACACTTTCTGACACCCTGCAAGCAACAACAACTGAATATGGGCATATGCACATCTACACACAAAGGATAACCGTATGTCAAGGATACTGCACAATCCAGTTCTTTATTATATATCCTGCAGAGTCCCGAAACCCCCCAAAAGGAACTGAAGACTCTTACAATTCATTGAGATGATGTATAAGTATCAAATGCCACTCTCATGTTTTATCAGTGATCTACTTATAAAAAGCTCATGTTTCAAAAGTTTACATGGCCAAAACTGTTCTGTTCATAAATGTTATTGTTTCCATGCTGTCACAGGCAACACCTCCTCCGTTTTCAGGGTGCCAGACAGGACCATCTGTCCTCAAGCAGCTGCTGTTTGTTAACGGTGCAATCTATTAAATATGACAAAGCTTTTTGGCCCATCAGCAAACTTGCAACAGCTGCTGTTATATCTGCTACCAATCCATTTTGTGCATTATTAAAACCTGTTCTTTTGTGGTTAAACACTCTTTGCTACCTAGCCTGAGCAAATGCAGAGATCAATACTGTTGGGTTTTTTAAAAACTCAGTAGCTTTAAAACTTTTTGCCATTTTAAAAAAATCTGATAAGCTAAAATTGATCAAAGTAACCTTTAAATAAATGACACTAAAAATGAAAGAATCCCTGAAACAGGCTCTGGAATAACATCTGGCTCACTCCTACCCTGAATAAAATGTAGTGGTATAAATTGAAGGAATAAAACAATATCAATAATAATGAATTTGTATAATACATTGTAACCACAAACAACAATGTAATTTCCCTATTAATTTCATATTCATCCCGTATTTGCAACCATGAAAATGTAAACAAAGAAAAAGACTGCAGACCCAGTGATTCAGTTTACAACCAAGAGTCAAACACTGCGAAGACCAACCTGTAAACTGTAAACTGTGTGTGTGTGTGTGTGTGTGTGTGTGTGTGTGTGTGTGTGTGTATGTGTGTGTGGTGGGCTTGCCTTCTGAAGATGTCTGTAGAAATGTTCTCCAAGTACATCAGTGCGTCTGCTATCTGATGAACAGCCTCCTCCCTCCTCAGGTCGGGCTGGATGAGAGGCACCGAGTACACCTGGCCCTCCAGGCAGTGCTTCTGTGTCATCCTGCAAAGCAAGAGAGCAACAAAGTTGAATCAAACTGTACAACTGTGTTGTAATGGCATATTCTCATAGTAAGGATTGCATTCCTGACAAACAATATTGTTAAAAATACCATGCTGAGTATCAAATTTATGAGGGCTTATGACATATGGCAATCTCTCTCGCTGTCTCTGACTGACACACACACACACATTTACTTCACATCTGACTCTCACATGACGGCGCAGGGATATTATATCATTTTTATAACCACAGCACTATGTGGACTCTTTTTATCGTCTTCAGCTGGTCAGCATTTTCTAAAAGCTAATAGCTCGAACGGTAAATAAATCTGCACCCAAAATGCTGAAGATATTATATTTCAAACAGCTGATCTCCGTAATGAAATAACCCGACATCTGACACCTCTTAATCCTAAATGCAGAATATCCGTGAGCATAGCCATACCCGTTTAAAGACCTATTTTACTAGGAAGACAGTCTCACCTGACCATGAGTGTTGTTTACGACCACAAAAACAGTATAATGAAAAAAAAATGTGTCGACGATAGCCACTCGTTTAGCAAAACAACAGTTTCGCACTTCCGCATCCGTGTAGCACGTGACGACTCAGCAATTATTGTGTTGCTTTCAGGCACACTCGGAAATCTCTCGTTTAGTGCACCCTACACTTGAACTACGTCAGTAAACCGAAGTATTGGCTAAGAGCAGAAGTAAATGCCAAGAGCACTTCTCAGAAAATGTGTAGGCTTTCCTGCAGAATTCTACAAAGAATTCTAGCACCAGTTTTTTACAGAACGTTGTTGGAAATCAAAGAAAAGGGCAGACTTCCATCAAATATGAATTCTGCAAACATTAATCTTCTGCTAAAACCAGGCAAAGACCCTGTATATCCCTCAAGCTATCGTCCAATATCCCTTATAAATGTAGACCTTAAAATAATCTGCAAAGCTCTCTCAAAGAGATTAGAGAAAATAACCCCCCTCTTAATTCATCCTGACCAAACTGGTTTCATAAAAGGTAGGCACTCATCAACAAATACACGTAGATTACTTAATTTGATAGACTACTCATACAGTAAAAACCTTGAAACTACAATATTTTCTTTAGATGCAGAAAAAGCATTTGACAGAGTTAACTGGAAATTTCTGTTTGCAACTTTACACAAATTTGGTTTTGGAACCTCTTTCATTAACTGGTTAAAAATATTATATAATTTCCCAACAGCTTGTGTCAAAACAAATGACCAAACATCCTCCAGCTTCTCTCTCCTGAGGGGCACCAGGCAGGGATGCCCACTCTCCCCTTCACTGTTTGCAATTTTCATTGAACCACTAGCAGCAGCAATTAGACAGAATTCAGTAATTAAGGGCATAAAATGCAAGAACGTGGAACATAAAATCAGCCTTTATGCGGATGATGTGTTACTTTTTCTCCAAAACTCACAAACCAATATCTCTGGGGTGATTGAATTGATAAACTCTTTTGCAAGAATATCAGACTACTCAATTAACTGGTCAAAATCTACAGTCCTTCTGATTAATTGCTCCTTCCATAATTCTTCTTCTACACCACTGCAATCGGGAAATATAAAATATTTAGGTATTAATGTTTCTCCCAAGCTTGCAGATCTGACTAAATTAAACCATATCCCACTTTTAAAGAAAGTAGAAGGCGATCTGGCTAGATGGAAATGTTTACCCATATCACTCATGGGAAGGGTTGCCGCTATAAAAATGATGGTCTTACCAAAAATAAATTATTTATTTTCCATGATCCCAACTAAACCGCCACAAGATTGGTTCAGATCTCTAGATTCATATATGTCCAAATTCCTTTGGAAAAATAAACCCCCACGTATAAGCTTAAAAACACTACAAAAGACCAAGGATAAAGGAGGATTAGAACTACCTAACTTTCAGCACTACTTCTTAGCCAACAGGCTTCAGTTTATCTCAGGATGGCTAAAACATACCCTCTTAGATGAACCTTGGCTAGATGTAGAACAATCACTTCGCAATAATCTAGAAATTTCAGACCTACCATTTATCAGCTCAAACATCCAACGACATGAATGCTTCAAAAGCATCAACATCAGCTCTTCTCTGACAGCATGGTGGGAGTTTCTAAAATTGACGGAGTCTTCATTAATCCCATGCAAACGTACACCTATCTGGAACAATCCTGACATATTACAAAACAATAATATGATAAACTTTCCAGATTGGAGTGGTAAAGGAATCAAATACTTAGAACATATATTAGAAGGAACAGAATTTATTCCATTTGATAGACTAATTATACAATATAGGATCAACAAGAAAAGATTTTTAGAATATCAACAAATTAAATCCATAGTAAAAAAGAAATTTAAACCGGGTCAAGTTGAACTACAAACACCACCAAGTGTGGTTCAATTTCTTACTCTTAAAACCCCCAAATTACTTTCCAAAATATACAGAATGTTTTCTAAAACAGATGAATCAATATCACTTCCTATTGCAAAATGGGAAGCGGATTTATCAGTTAACTTTGACCAAAACTTCTGGTCTCAGATATGCTTAAAAACCATTCATTTAATTAGAAATCCCAGTCTTCAATTAATTCAATACAAAATACTACATAGAGTGCACTATACAGGTCATCGGATGTTCAAGATGGGCTTTAGGTCTACCAACAACTGCTCACACTGCCAAACTAATTCACCGGACAATTATATCCACGCTCTTTGGTTCTGTCCACCAGTTCAGAAGTTTTGGCGCGAGATATGTGAAGACTTATCGAAGTGTCTGAAATGTAACATTCCAACTTCCCCTTTAGTGTGTTTGTTGGGCAGCTTAGATAATGTCACTACAGAAAAGAATATAGCCCATATGGTTTTCACTGCCCTATGCATAGCCAAGAAAACAGTCCTCATGAACTGGAAAAATAAAAATAATCTTAATTCTAACCAATATAGAAATTATCTATTAGATTACATTAGTCTTGATACAGCCTCTGCCACCACATCAGATCAATTGCTCTAGGCTCCATTGATCAGCTCCATCACCTAGTGGGGGTGGGGGGTCATAGTTTGGTCCCACCTTCGCTGTTGTGATTAGTGTGGGGGCAGGGACAGGCTTGGGGCATCGGGGGATTCCCCAGGAGCATCTTCCTTGGAGGGCTCAACCCGGGGTTGCGGTCAAGGCCTATTAAGGGCTCTGTTGGCTCTTAGGTGACGGTTTCCTAGTGGCTGCGTGCAGCGGGGCTAGGGGAGGGTCTGTGCTGACGGACGTGGGTTACTGACCTGGTAGCCTGGCTGCCCCTGGGTGGGTCCGGGACGGGCGTGGGGTTCTGGGGGTGCTCCGTCTTTGGGCTGGGGCCCTGGCTGGGCCTTGGGGACTTGGGTCCTGGTTGGTGTGTTGCTGGGGTTGTGGGCGGGTGGGTGTATGGGGGCCCAGCCCTGGCGCAGGGTGCCGCCAGTGCATCGAGCCACCTGGGGGGCTCTTCAACTGGTGGGGGAGGCTGTTACATCTTGCAGGAGGTCTCCTCTCTTCGGGAACTCACTCTGCAGGAGGGGGAGATACAGGAGAGGTGGAGGAAGATCTCAGCCTGGGCGTCTATTGTCCTGTGTAGTCTGGAAGATGAGTGGATGACGGGGTGGGAGGAGGAGTTGGCCGTCCGATTGGGGTCTGGAATGTGGGGCCTCCCTGCTGCTGCCGAGTCGGGGCAGTCTGCTTCTCTCCACCCCAGGGAAAAGGGTAACACTACCTGGGTCTGGGTGCAGTTTCCCCCTCCAGGGGCAAGGGTACCTATGTTTGTCTCCACGTTGGATGAGTGTTGAGTAATTGCATATGAGAGCATGAGGGTGGGAATGGATGTCTGTATCTGTGTGTGCCTGTATGTCTGTGTCTATATGTCAGGTTGGGTATCAGACGCCACCTCTCTAGGGACATCTCAGGCCCTTCAAGGTATGGAGGCCTATCTCCCCCACCACTTCCCCTGCCAGTGGCAGACGCCCTCAGACATCGGTGCGTTGGTGGTTCTTTGTGTCCGGGGGTGGGCGTCCAGGACACAAAGAACCTCACTCCTTGGTGGCTGCTTGTCGGGGCCTGGAGCCTGGGGTTCGCTCGGGCCACTTTGGGGGTGGGGTGCCCTCAGTCTCTCGGCCTGGGGCTCGGTCACTCTGGCACAGCTGGCTGCCGACGGAGCTCACGGGCACGTCACTGCAACCCCCCCTGGCTTCTGCTCCGCGCCACTATCCCTCTTTCTGGGACAGTGGCGCGGCTGCCCCTCTGTTGGTCTTCCTTGGTCTCTTGTGTTCTGAGGGCCTCTGGATGTCTGGAGTTTTGATCTCCTCCATACCTGCTTCATGCCCTGGAGGACGGGGCTGTGGCCCCCCACACCCTCTAGCACATCATTACATGAAGGAACCTTTTAAAAACAAGCGCGTCCATGCTCACAGGTGTACACACGGGTGCTCACACACAAACTACATCCTTTTTGGCTCCTACCTCAAAGCACACTGTGCGCTGTCGATCTTACGTGCTGCACAATAATGTTTAATATTTAGTATTTACTGTTATATTCCCATAGATCATCGTGATGTTGTTTATTATGTTGCTCTTTTTTTTTCTTCTGCTTGTTTTCTCTTTTTTCTTTCTCAACAGGTGATCCAGGTGATTGATATATGTATTTTTTGTCTGCTTAATTTGTTGGTTTTTGTTTTTTGCCCTTTATCCCCGTCCCTCTTCCCCGCTGTTTTTCTTTCCCTCTTTTTTTCTCCCCTTTCTTTTCCCCAGTCAAGTCTGTCCCGTATTTAGCAAGTGAAAATAAAATAAAATAAACAATGAAAGGTGAATCAAATAGACCATTACGGCAACGCTGGGATGGTCCATTTGGTAAAGTAAATCCGTTGGGCATCTTTCTTCGCCTTTAGACAACAATTCTGATGGCAAAGAGCCAAACGGGACAGGCCAAAAAAAAAATAAAAAAAATGTGTAGGCAACGCAAACATAAATAAGCAAACAATAATATAAAAGTCTTTAAGTTTCGTATTATTTGACTTTTGTGAATGAGTGTTTAGGTCAAGGCACCATGAGACGTTCAATTGTCTTTGCATGTAATACATCCCCCCCCCCCCCCCCCCCCTTTTTTTGATCCGTGTTTATTTCTATGTAGACAATTTCGTACGAACTAATTTCACATTCTGGAGCATTTATAGTTTTAACTTATGGGCCTTTAAAATACATACAAAGCTCAGGGGCAAGATGCATCGCAAGATGCACATGCTACACAAATAGCTACACCGCCTTGCGATTGTTTAACCAAATTCTTAGATTTAAAAGAAAAAAGGATTTTGTGTGCAATAAATCAGCTTCATATACTAGTCCACAAACTAAAGATGCTCCGTAGAACTCCTTGTAGCTACCTATAGGGCGCGTGCTAGGACCGTGCTCGTGTCTGTGCGTGCAGTGACGCATCCATCCTCGAGCACCTCCCCTCCTCCCTGCTGTCACATCTGGAGCTGGCTGCTCTCATCAGCACCACTCAGCGCAGTGTATGTGTGTTTGAGAGAGAGCGAGAGCGAGTGAGAGAGAGAGTGAGGGAGGGAGTAAACGACTGGAGAAGTGGAGACTGACTTGGTCGGCGTAGCCTCATCCACAGCCGAACAGAATCAAGGAGAGGAGAGCGGAAGGACATCCCACGCCACCTTCTCATCCGCACTCACAAATAGGCTGTTTTGCATCTCCTCTGTCCTCCATCCGCGAGTCCAGGTTCTTCCCCCCCTCTCTCTCTTTCTCTTCCTTCCTCTTGCTGTGGGTAGCGTATGATGAGCTCCAGCCTGCTAGAAAACCCGGTGCAGGCGATTCTGTACCTGCGGGAGCTTACCACCATCGTCCAGAATCAGCAGAGTCTCATCCAGACCCAGCGTGCAAGAATAGAAGAGCTGGACCGGAGGGTAGATGAGTTGATCGGCGAGAACAGACACCTGCGGGACGTCAGGATACAACAACAGCATCCTTATCACCACCATCACCACCATCACCACCCCGACCCCAGCTGCCTTCATCATCACCACCACCATCCCCAGGACCCCCCGCTCAAGACTAGTCCGGGGTCTTTGCCAGATGCGGCTTCACCAGCACAAGTCGAGGCGGCTCCGGCTGTCCAGTCCTCGCCCACCCAACCTATGGACCCAGGAGACATGCAGCTGGTCCCAGCCGAGCCATCCACAATTTCGCCGGTTGAAAGTGAGTCCGAAAACGGTGGAAGTTGCCCCAGCTGCCGCTCTTTGGTTCCGATGACCCCGACAACCCTTTGTCGGTCTCTGGCCCTGGCCAGGAAATCCGAGTGAGTAGAAAATATTAGAGCCTTTGATTGTTTGCATGTATGCGTGTGCGCCAAAACGCTCCAGATGCCTATATACATAGCCTAGTGGCTTTTCAAAAAGTAGCTCTATAGCCCATAATTTCAAACCTCTCGCGTTAACCTGACTTATTCGGCTGTATCAACTTAAAGCCAAAACAAATTTCATATCTTCCATATTACGGGCTAGCCTGTTGTCGAATCCTTAGCTTTTGTCTCAAACTGTGTAATTAGGCGCATCCACGTGTGCGTGCGCGTGCTCTGCAGATTGAGAGGCGTTTAATTAAAGAAGAGGGCGCTTGCAAATTTCCAATTTTCAGCTCTGTGTATGTGTGTGCCGACCAAGGACCGTGCCAGGAGAGGAAGAGGTGGATTATTTAAATGAGAAACTGGATCACGATCACTGGATCATTACATAACAAACAGCTGGAGGCCTATACGTGTGTGCGTGCGCGGGCGCGCGTGTGTGAGCGAGAAACACACTCAGCGCAGCGGTCAGAGTCACTAGGAGACAGAAGCAGCTTCACGTGTGACGATGACACACCTCGAGCCGCTGTCCGGGTTTGCTGGCTTTCTTTGTTAATTACCACCAGGGATCTACAAGCTCCCACGGGATCTCAAGGCCTCTGATGTTCCCCTGGTAGATGAGATACACAGCTACACACCACAAACCACACACACACACACACACACACACACACACACACACACACACACACACACACACAGTACCGCCTCCTGCTTGTCACCAGAGCTTCACAGAATATCAAAATATCACCCTAATGAGGGAAGACCCATGTTTCTCTCTTTGCCAGAGTGTGTGTGGTGTTCTTTCTGTTTTCTATCAGCAGGAGCCCTTATTGGTCTCTCTGGGACTCCACCCCCACTGAGGGGAGCAACACAGAATGAAGTTGTGATGAGAGGTGCAGGGGAGCACATATTAACATTAGTGATATTAATCCAAAAGTGCACATGATCATGCGTCTTACAGTCACAGCTCCATGTGCATGAGTGTGTGTGTGCAGAGTCCCTGTTGCTCCTCTGGACCCTGTTGCACTGCGTTGACCCCAAGTTGTTCCTGAACGTCTTACTCTGCAATGACAATTTATTGCTCAAGAAACAGTGTTACACAGATTCTTAATTATAATTAAGAAGAGGGGAAGAAATTACAATAACAATAATTTAATGTTATTAAAAGAGCTCAGAGCTTGGAGCAGAACATCCCCCAGATGAGCTGGCTGCTGCAGAGCAGTTGGCTAAATAGCCCTCTTGCTCCTGTGGGTACTGATGTATGTCCTTGAATGCAACCTTACGCCTCTGCTCCCTCAGTGATTTTAAGTCTTTTGGATTAGACCAGTAGCCTAACACCTAATGTCTACTTTTGCTTTTGGCAAGCCAAGCAGGAGAGGGGGAGAAAAGCTTTTCACCTCCCTGCTCCATCCTGTCTGCAGCTGACTGGAAATCAGATCTCTGCTCCATTAGTCCTGTTGCCAGCTAATTAACCTGTATAAGTTGTGTGATTGTGCATATGCATATGTGCTGGCATGCCTTCGTTCACACATCCCACTCTATCAGTTAATTTGAAGATTTATTTTAACTCACTATCGACTTTTGTGACAAACAGAAACATGTGAAATAGAGTTCTACATTGGGTTGGCTGTGAGTGTATTTATGTTTGCATTGTCATTGTTGCAGAAACCAATGGATATGCCTATGGGGGAGAGGCAGGATCCTCTCCTCCACTCATTCTCAGTCTTTCTTTCCAGCTGAGCCTTCTATCTGCCCCACTTAGCCCATGGAGCGAACAGTAATCAGCCATTCTCAGGAGAGGGAAAGGCAGAGAGATATAAAGAGAAAGAGAGACATGCATGCCCAGTTGTTGTCTTTGATGGAGCCCTTGGAGGTGTCTAGAGGAAGGAGCTTGAGGCTGACACTGTGAGTGGACCGCTGAAAGAGAGGGGAGTTGAGAGAGATGGGAGGGGGGTTAAAAGAGGAAGAGGAGGCAAAGAGAAGCACATTCATTGTACAGAAATTGAGACAGGTACAAAGAGAGAGTAAAACACACACAGAAAAAAGAGTGTATTTGAGGTAGCTGTCTCCTCGATCTATCCGTCTGGCAAACAAATGCAAAGGCTGGACAACACTTTGCTATCCTGTGGCGGCATGAAATGTGCATACAAAGAACTGGTAATATTTTTGAGTCCAAATGGAGCTGATCTTGTTGCATGCCAACCCTCCTCCATTGCTCCTCTCGCCTTACACTTTGTACTGGGTACTGGCTGATGAAAGGCATTGCGTTTTAAGTGCTCTTACAAAACAGGGAAGAGGAGAGGGGAGGTGCAAGAGAGAGGACAGAGCTCACAGAGAGAGAAAGAGAGAGAGCCAGAGAGAACATAGGCCAACAGCAGGAGGCATGTCCTGTTAAAATATTCACCTGTTCTCTTTGTAAGTGTTGTTGCAGACGAATGGCCGTTACGTGTGTGCCTTGTACAGACAGATGGACCCGCTGAGTGTTTGTGTGCGAGTGTGTATATGAGTATGTGTGTCTGCTCAGGCTGGCCTCTTCTTCCCTGTATGACCAAATAAAACTGAGCAGAGCTGAACTGTTTTATATTAGCCTGACAAAAACTTCCAACACTCATGAAAAATAAAAGTGAAAAAGCGAACCCACCCCCCTGCATATTTTAAAGTTCCTAAATTAAAATGTCATATTGCTTTATTTAATCTGTACAAACCCCAAAGTGCAAGCAAGAAAATTTGTAGTTTTACACTGTAGTATTTCTCAGCCAGATTAATTAATTCACTGGACTCAAAGCAAGTAGTCTGGGACAAAAAAATACTATGGTCAGCAACCCCTCTGCAATCTAGTCGTAACTTTAAACTCTTCTCGAGATGTGGCTTCGTGCTGTGCGTCTCCTCTTCTAAACTTGATGAAAGCGAATTAATTTACTTTCCAAAATGTAAAAAGTGTTCCACATTTTCTTTCAATTGCTGATGTGGTAACAGTATCAGTCATATGGCTCTCCATTTCATCGAGGTTGTGGCCTCAGAAATAGTTTCACCCTGCAATTTAGTGTAAAGACACTCTTTTATATTTGATGACAAAGATCCATGACTGAGCTGTGTCTTCCATAAACTCTGAGCTTTCACACAATTTCATTTTTCTGCTCACCTGTCAGTCAGATGTGCATTAGACAAAGTATATTTTGGCATCATCTCATCCAAAACCAAACTAGACGGTGAATGGCACAGGGAATGTAGTTTACAGGCTTACGGGGATGTTTAAACTCCTTCAGTTTTTGAGTCAGCGATCGATTCCTGGCTCCTCCAGTTCATGCACTGAAGAGCCTTTGAGCAAGACACTAAATCCCACATACGACCCGTATACATCCATAACTGATAAAGCACCGTACCCGCAGAATAATACACTCTACAGTATAAACAGATTTGAATCAGATTTTTAATGCAAAGCATTTTGAGTGCTTACTAAGATTAAGAAATACTAAGAAACTGGCTTTTTAAATGACAATTTACAGCATCAAAACCTCATCAAGTGTAAAATTAATAAAAAGCAGATCAAATTACTTTAAAAACATGGAAACGTCTCACACTACAAAAAGGTTTGTGGCTATATAGAGTAGATCAGGTGTTAAAAAGTAAGATTTATTCAAGTGTGTAGACTTGTTTTAACCTGCAGGAAAACTAGAGGGGGACCGTGTTACTGTTTATTAAACATCTATCTGTGTACTAAAAAAAAAGGGGGAAAAGGGAATATTCTTTGACAAGCATGTTTGAAAATTACTTGTTTCAGATGTATGACAGAGCAGTTTGTGTTTTTAGCTCCAGTGATTTCAGAAAGTCCTCTTAGCTTGATATATTCCTTTTTTTGCCCCGCTTTACCTGATGTTTAAAGCGGATCAACGGCACAACAAAGACAACAACTACAATGGAAAAATTTATATTCAGATCTAACATGATTGTTTTGGAAATTTTTTGAACCTCCTGGGATCAAGCTGTTAACGGAAGAGTGTGAAAATTACTGCAAAACCTGCAAAACAAAACCCAAAAAAGATGAATCCAGGTATAATAACTAGTCTATAAATTCCACAAAAAGCAGTTCTTTGTGTCAGAGGTGTCACTGGGGGGGCTTAGGTGTTACAACAGATGAAGCAGTATTATTCATACCAAATAAATATGAATAATTTTTGCCATGCATCTTTTAAAAAAATGAAGACAAAAAACCCCACAGTGTCCCTTTAAGTCTGTGGAAGTTGCTGTGAAACGATAGCTTTTTATAGCTCAGACTGTCATTCCTAGTCTTGCACTGACTCTGACTGCCTGTCACTGTGGGTCTGTGTCATGAGCAATATGCTGCGCCCAGGTCAGAAGACTTGCTGTAGCGTAGCCAAGAAATTCACTGTCAGCCGAATCCTTTCAGCTCAGCATGAAAAGACCAATACTTCACCAAGACCTCACAAAAACTTAGCTGGATGGACAGTGATGATCATGCTAATTTTCAAGCCTCTGGTAGTGGAAGGTGTCCAGCATTCGGAAGGTGAAAAGGTCGAACGGCAACAGCTTCCACGTGATGCATGGGATTTTTTTGTTCTCCTCGGTTGTAATCTGCCCCAGATAAAAGGACTAGCAAAGTGCTTAAAATATGAATGTAAATGCAAAATGTATGAGAGAGAAATGAAAATGAGAACTTAAGAAAAACACAGGAAGCAGAGCCAGAATAACCATCTGTCCAGATTGGGTTAAGGGAATTCTGCTAAATCACCACTGATCTGCTGAATTGGAGAGGAGGGGAGAGGACGAGCACATCCGGATACACAAACACATAAGTGCTCCCACTCTATCTAAGCTTTCTCAGCCTTGAATTGACCTACATAGGGTATTTACCCCGGGATCAGTGGCAAGTTGTGTAATGCAATGTTACAATAATCCAGCATCTAAGAAGCACTTCTTCAGGATCTTTTGTGATGTCGGGAATGGGCGCAGAGAAGCGTATTAGCACAAGGCAATCCAACAACTGAACCAATAACAACCTGAAAGACATGCTTTCCCTTCAAGTCTATCCACCCCACTGCTTTCCTCACCTGTCTCTTCTGCTGCAGGAGCGAGACTGTGCTGCATCAGTTTTGCTGCCCCGCCCCTGAGCATCCAGAGACTGAGACCACTGGCTCGTCCAGGTAAGACAAAGATACTTTAATAGACTTTTTTTTCTCTCACAGTGTGCTCTTGCAACAATGTAAAACATCCAGTCTGCATACATACACTCTGTGCATTAGTGCCAGCTGAGCCATTTCAACACCCAGGCCTTTAAGCATGCCTGATAGCCTGATTGCTCTTTATTGAACCACATGTGAGTGTGAATTGGTGCATTTATAGACCTATTGTGCATGGATTTCATAAAGATAGTTAAATGTTCTGTGACTAAACTACACCTCTGACAGCCTCAAGGGTAACTCACATATTCATAGGCATATAAATGGGAAGTGTGGGTAACCGAACTGATATTCCCACTATGAAAGCGCCTATGGCAACTCTGACGCAACCCTCGCCACTACCATAGTAACTGGAGAATCTACTGTAGTGACTTTTACCGTGTGACTGTGCGTGGGCAGTGCTGTCTGTTTGTGATGTGAGTTGTTTGTGAGTATGTAGAGAGTATTGTGTATGGGGATGTGTGGGAATGCATGACATTTCACTTGGATTTTTGAATGAGCCGTTAAAACTGTGAAAAGCTGATTTTGTCATGTTTCTGAATGATTACTGTTTTTCCACCCTCCTCCCGAATGTCTCCCATCTTCTAATCCTCTGTGCTCTGTTTCTAAATCCAGTCGTTCCCGGTCTATTTCTTTTCCTCCAGTCTCTTCATCTGCTATGGCGTAGTTTTCCTCCCTGTGTTGTTTATTTCTTCTCATTATTTATCTGTCTGTTGGAAGACTCTTCTAATCAGCTCACTGCAATTATTTCTATCTCATCCCTCCTTATCAAGTCTCTCACTTATTCTGCTTTTATTAATATCACCATCTGTCTGTCTGGAATCCCTCTCTTCTCTCTGATCTGATGACTTTACTCCTACACCCACATATCCCTGATTGGATGGGCTAATGGCACAGCGGCAGTGGACAGCCAGCTGAGATGATGATGAGATGTAGCGGAGATGTGTAACACCGTAGCTCATTATTATCATCGTTACACAAAGTTTTGTGCTCTCGGTGGCTGCAAACCTGCACCCACGTCTACGCGCTGATGTTCGCTGAATCCATCAGAACACACAAACCTCCCAAGAGATGCCACGAGATCTGCCTCTAGCTTAAACTGTCGTGCCTTTTCTCCTTTACTCAGCCTTTTCGCGTGTGAGCGAGTTCTCCCCTGGCTGTACAGTACTTTAGGTCTCCGTGGGACTGTGAGCAATGCGTTTTGACAGATGTTCAAATCTTGCCACCTTGTCACACAAAAGCAAAGGCAGGAGTCTATGTTTGCGAGCGTGTACGAGAGGAAGAGAGGGTGTATAGTGCCCATATCATTACAGAGGCTTTTGCTGTCCAGATGCATTAATAGCTGACTCTTGCTTTTAAATCCTCTAATGTATTCTAATGTACTCTAATGTATTCTGATGCAGCACTGGGGCATGGCAGTGTTTTAATAGAGTTTTTGATATAGACAGTCTCCAGCATGCACACCCCAACACACAGTCTCAACCTTCCTGTTTCCTCTCTATTTTCCTATCGCACTCTTTCCTCTGGTCCCACTCTCTCTTTTTCCATCTATTTTCGCTAACTTTATCTCATTTAATGATAAGAGCGAGCGTCTCTGGCCCTATCTATGACTTTTAGCTCGGTACTCAGAATAGTTGCTTTCACAGCAATCAAAGAAAACAAAGAGGAAATTTAGTGATGCAGTCATTATTTAACCATGAGCGGGCTTTTTGTTCTCCCTGGTCCCGTTTAGCACTGGTCCTCTTTGTGTAAAAATTATTAGAGTAAGCCTTCCCATATGGAAAAGAAATAGTAAAAACATATATGATTTACTCATGAAAGTGGCCACTTTCATGAGTAAATCATATATAAATCATATAAGGCTTACATGATTTACTCATGAAAGTGGCCACTTTCTCATTACTTTCATATATTTTGTTAGTAAGTATCCAAAACATACAAGTTTCATTATATAATTTTTCAAGGGATCTTATATGTGTTTTTACTCTTGTATGCTTTTCATACAAGTTTCATACAAGACAGATACGACCTTTATAAGATTTATATATATCTTTTCCATATGGGTTATCTGGGAGGAAGAAAGAGTGAACAAGCACACAACATCATGCGCACACATTCAAGGAGGTTTCTGGTTTTGACTATGAGAAAAAAATTATTATAAAGAAATGGTGCTGCTAAATTCCAAACAGTATTTTCCATGAATATGTAGCCAAAGTGTCTTAAAATGCCTATTTGTGTATTTTGGACATTTTCTCATGACTGGTCTGGAAAAAGACATCTTATGGAAATAAAATAACCCAAAATTTCAAAATTGACCTCCGTATGAAAAAAAACATGCCTTCACCTGTAGTTTCTTTTCATAATCAATACACATACTCACCTGCTACTTTATTGGTTTTAGTAATTATCTAATCAGTCAATTACAATGCAGCAACTTAATGCATGTAAACATGGTGAAGAGAACCTGCTGAAGTTTAACCTGAGCATTGTGGTTGTTTGTACCAGACTGGCCTGATTATGTCAGAAAACAGAAAACGATCTGAAAAAGAGAAAACATTCCATGACAAAAATGCCTTGTTGTAATCAGAGGTCAGACGATAATTACAAGAGGCATCAGTAACTCAGAGAATGCAGAAGAGCATCTCTGGACAGGCTTATAGCAGCAGAAGACCACACCAGACTCCTCTCCTGTCAGCTTGGAACAGAAAATGGAGACAATTGTTCACACTAGCACAAAAAAAAAATTTGTTTGGTCTGATGAGTTTCATTTTCTGCTGCAATATTTGGCTGTAGGCTCTAAATTTGGCATAAACAACAGGAAAGTATAGATCCACCCTGCCTTTTATTAACAGTTCAGGTTGTTGTTGGTGGTATAATCAATCATTTCTTGGTACACTGAGCCTCTTAGTGCCACTTGAGCATTGTTTAAATGTCACAGCTTACCTGAGTATTGTTGCTGTCCATGTCCATCCCTTTATGACCAAACCGTATCCATCTTCCAGCAGGATAATGTACCATGTCACAAAACTCAACATGACAATGGTCTCCAGAGTCCTCGGATCTCAATCTGATAGAGGATGTGCAGCCAACGAATCTGAAACGGCCGTGTGATGCTGTCATGTCAATATGGACCAAAATCTCAGAGGAATGTTTCCAGCACCTTTTTGAAGCTATGCCACAAATAATTAAGACAGATCTGAAGGGAAAAGGGAAGTGAAGTGGTGGTGTCAGTCTGTTCATGCAATACTCTGGAACAAATCTGAGCAAACTTGACAAAATATGTCCCTCAGATCTCAGTACACAACATGTAATGAACATCAACAAATAAAAAGAAACATTCAAACTTCTCACATAGTAATAAAAGGAGGCCTGGAGAGATGGACAGATGTTTGGTAAATATGCACGAGCGGAGAATTGCTGAATATTTTGTCAGATGGTCCTCAAGACTTATAAGGAGGGCAAATATGAGAGTGGCTGCATGTCTAAACTAAACTAAACTAAACAATCTTCCATTTATATAACACTACAGTGCGAGCTAACTGCAAAGAGGTGATCATTTATGCTTTATATATAACATTTTAATTTACCGATTGAATAGGAGGAACAATCTATTGATAAACCAGTTACTGGTCAAGTGTGAGCTAGTCACTACTGAGGAATATAGGAAAATGTTCACTTCTGTTACAGCTGATTCTTACCTCCTTAAGAGAGAGTCAGAGAATAAAGAATCAGCCTTTGACTGCTCACAGTTTATAGACATGCATCCTGCGATGATGGATCACAAGAAGATATTGATTCACATTACCGGCTCACAAGCAAGAAGGGTTGGGAACAACTGGATCAGCACACTAAAGGGAAATGAATCAATATTAACTGAACAGTAATTTAGGTTATTTTGGCTATTAATGGAAAAACAAAATGCTTTCACTGTTTGTCATAGTGTGAGGACTTGTGCATTTTCTCTATGTTGTATTATTGTGATAGAAATGAATATTGCTTGTGGATTGTTCATTTAATGAGTCATTTTTGGGTCCAAGAAATTATGATTTTTAAAAACATTTTTTTCATCACATTGACAAACAGCTGATGTGCTGTTTCTTTACTGCAGAACACAATAAGAAAAAGCTGAGTTTTATGTTTGAAACAGCAAATAAGAGGTGGAGATTATAATTTTTACATAGTTTTACACTGTTACATATTCAGAGTTGCACACTTGCAACTTGCACTCGAGCCACAAATCTGACTAAATAGGACTGGGCACATAAAGCCAGTCAACCTCACCCTGGGCCGCCACAGCTACACATCACTGTCTGCATGCTGCTCCCCTTATAAGTCTCTTCACATTTCACATACTTGATGACCAGCCACTGACATCAGAGTTTTACTCCGTCAGAAGGACTGATATCTTTCTGCTCTTATTTCTGTGTCAGTGGACAGATGCTGAGCCTGGAGGATGGCACCTCCTCTGGGGACAGACAGGAAACAGAGGGTACCAAAAGGGAGGGACCCAGTGAGTACGAGAGCACCCTGGAGAATAAAAACAAACAGGTATGTCTTTTAGCAGGTGTATGTGGGTTCATGAGCATATTTTGGGTGCTGAGGCAGAGCTGGTTGCTCTACCTGTCTTTGCACGAGAAGGTGTGCATGTGAAGGTTGCTCACTTGACACAGAGTTGGGTGACAAAAAAATAAAAACAGATTCCCATTCAGATCTATTTCTGTCTATGTTCACATGAAAAAAGAGCACCCAGGATACCACTGCCACAGAGACAGGAGCATGAACGATGCTAAGTTGTCATGGTAACAGCTAATAACTGCTTCTGGCGGCTGGAGATGTCTTTATTCCTCATAGGAAACTGCTGAAGGGTCCGCTGTTACTGCTAGCGCTGTTGCATGGATTCACTTATATGAGCGTGTCTGTGTGTACTTTTGGTATGATCAAATCCACGCACACACAGAAACACACACAAATGAGTGGCTGTCCTCCTTTTTTCCTCCCTTTTTGTCTCTTCTCCCCCTGCCTCCCACTTCTCCTTCGATTCCCTCTCGCTGAAAATGTAAGAGGGCAAAAAATTGTGGAGGACAGTGAGATTTTAAGCTGAGCTGCTCTGCCAACAAATGGAACAGAAATAAGCTTGTGCGGGTGTTTACTTTTCTATTCATTTTCTCAACAGCACCTTTGTCACAGCCCATCCATCCTCTTTTTCATGCCCCTTCAGCCAGAATTAGCAGCTGAATGATGATAGATGATGTTTACTTTGGTTCTAATAACACAAACACCCACCAGTTTTAAAAAGAGTGGACTGATAAGTAAGACCCAAGCGAGCGCTAGCAGACTCATGGACTAGTGGAAAGTATAATCAAGGCTTAAGAAGGGTGTGAGTGGGAATTTCATGATTCAAGTCAGCTCTTTTGATCTTTTACAGGCATTGGCGCAAAATTGTAACATGTTTGCTTACTGCTGGATGAATAAGTATCTTTCATTAGATTTTGTGTGCTTTGCAGTATTATTCTTGAAATGTCTTAAAGTCTCAGAGTCCTGTCAACAAATTTAATATACTCGCTCTCTCCCTTTTCCCAGATAGAAGAGTTGGAGCAGAAGTATGGAGGCCATCTCATAGCAAGGCGGGCAGCCCGTCGTATCCAGACAGCCTTCCGTCAGTACCAGCTCAGCAAAAACTTCCAGAAGATCTGCAACTCATTGTCAGAAAGTAAGCTTCCTCGTCGGATCTCTCTACGGCATCCCAGCCCTTCGGGCAGAAACCGGAACGCAGCTCAGAGACACAGCTACACTCTGCATCCTGGAGGAGGACAGATACCTTTACGCTCTAAAACCCCCCCTCCACCCCCTTGCCGCTCCACGTCTCTGCCCCCATCGTCTCCTGCGTCAGCCCCGGCACCCCCCCCAACTCCTGCCCCAGGCTCAGGCTCAGGCCCAGGACCTGGACCAGGCCCAGCACCACCCACACCTCAAACCCCAGGACCCTCACTCACACAACTGGAAGACTGCTTCTCTGAACAAGTGAGGTTTTTGTTTTTTGTTTTAATCTTGTGTTGTAGGAATGCAAAACTGTATGATTTTATAAATGTTTTATAAACTTTTTATAAACTCCAGATAGAAATATCTGGAAAACCACTGAATGAATTATAAAAATTTTTGGTACATTTTAGACATTGACCTTTCCATGACTGTGAATCCCAGTGACTTCTTTAACCCTCTAGTCAAATATTTTGACAGGTACAGAGTATATTACTATTA
This sequence comes from Perissodus microlepis, assembly GCF_051167445.1. NCBI lineage: Eukaryota > Metazoa > Chordata > Actinopteri > Cichliformes > Cichlidae > Perissodus > Perissodus microlepis. Next base: position 10,190,775 of record NC_140467.1, read on the forward strand.
AATTTGATAGATACACCATGTCCTCATCATTCAGAAGATACATTTTTAACAACGTCTTGACTTTTGTGTCATTTTCTAGTAAATGTATTGGCAGAAAATTTGGTGTATACATTCATAATCTCCTCGGGATCTATTATAACTTTGATCATTCTTTGATGTCCTCAGGTCAAGATGTGAATGTGTCTGATACTGAGGTTTATGATGAAACATCTGCAAAACTGATGACATTCTTATTATTCTCTGACTTACTTTGTGTTTTAATGCAAATCAGCAAATGTCTGCATGGCATTATGACTTCATTAAAGCCAAGGAGCTCTACGAGCGTGTAGTCATGTTAAATAAGATTTTACCATATTCGTGAGGCACGCTGTCAGTATCAGTCTGTCCCATCATAAATCTACTGATCTCCGTGACAATATTCTCTTACCCTGACTGAACTTATCTTTAAATTCTCTTTAAATCTTGCACTACTTATCCAAGAACAGAGCTGACCCTCAGTGTCCTTACATCTACACTTTATCTTACTTAGCTAAACTACACTGACCGGCTCTAGTGACTTGATAGAAATGAGTTTCATCTTAATGCTCAGTAGTCCAGCTGCTGTCATTGTTAATTTAGTTCCACTAGTCTTACTAAAAGCCACTAATGAGCAACCCTGCGACTATCATAAGCTTTTACATACATGAGTCATGGCCCTTGACCTGATTAAATCACGAGTTGTGATGTGAATTTTTATATGTTTTTTGTGATCATACTTGCAGCTGCACTCCTTGGCGCAGTCAATTGATGAGGCCCTTCGTGGCTGGAGCTTGTCTGAGGGTGGAGAGGGCAAGGGACTGCTGATGGACCCCGGGGCGCTTCGTGCAGCTGCTGAGAGTGCTTGTCTGCCACGTAGTGCCAGCTCGCTGCTCATGGCGTTCAGGGATGTTACAGTTCATATTGACAGCAATAGCTCCTATACCATCTCCTCTGCCACCACCACAACCACCACCACCTCTTTGGGCAATGCAGGTGGGGGACAACCAGGTAGCAGGAAGACTTCTGTGAGTGGAATGGCTGGGGGAGGAGACAACCAGTCAGTGGAGGAGCCAGAGTTTCCTGCACCTCCGCCTAGTGAAGAGCTGGAAATGGTTGATCTAGGATCCAGGAGGGGTTCAGCAGTGCCAACTGCAGGGGGAGGAGGAATGGAAGGGGAGAACAGCACAGACAGACTGGGATCCTCCTCCACTTCTACCTCTACTTCCACTTCCATCTCCACCTCAGCCCAGACTAACCAACAGCCTGCCCAGATTTATACCCAGTACCAGCAGTACCACTACACTCATCCCCAGCAGATCTCCGGGGGGCCGAGCCCCGAGGCCCTGCAGGCTCTGGTCGTCTCTCTGCCGAGGGACCGCTGCCAGGATCCAGCCTCTTGCCGCTCACCCACCCTGTCTACTGACACACACCGCAAACGCCTCTATCGTATAGGACTCAACCTCTTCAATGTGTGAGTAGACCACCACACACACACACACACACACACACACGCACACACACACACACACACACACACACACACACACTAACACACACACACACACACACACACACACGCACACACACACACACACACACACACACACACACACGCACACACACACACACACACACACACACACACACACACCGAGCACTCTCTCAGAAAATATATAATAAATATTTCTGCACCCTCTGGCTCAGGGTTCAAAGTACTCTTACTGCTGTTTGTGTCGAACACATCTCCAACAGCCATGCAAAACCGCTTTAGGCAGCTGCTCATTAGCGTTTGTGATTGTTGGGAGGAGCTGCCTGTTCAGTGTTATCTTCTGATGATCTGATGTCCATGGCAAAAAAAAAAGACATCAAGAGGAAGGCAGGAATGGGAATGAGAGAGAGAGACAGATGCAAAGAGAATAAATGCAGTGGAACATTAGAGGCAGTCAAGGAGGTCATGAACAATGCGAGAGCCACAGAGTTCCTATAAATAGTGTCCACGGTTGGACTGCACTTATTATTAGCTAATACAAATTAATGTAAATTAACCCATATGCATCAGTAACACTTGGTCTCTTTCTAAAGTCCACAGCTAACAGCTTTTGCGCACGGATGCGCCTCTCTTTTCCCTCTTTTTCCTAGTGCCTCCTCTGACACACACACACACACACATATTAGGCACCCTTTCTCTTAAATATAGTGTAAGAGATTTTGTTTCGCGCTCAGCTCAACACACCTCTCTGCTTGAATGCACAAAACTTCTTACACGCACCATTCCCTCTAACACTATGTGCTTTTCTCTATTTGTTATGTGCGGACAGGAATCCAGAGAGAGGCATCCACTTCCTGATTACGCGTGGTTTCGTCCCAGACACGGCCATCGGAGTGGCTCACTTTCTGCTGCAGAGGAAGGGCCTAAGTCGGCAGATGATTGGGGAGTTTCTGGGGAACAGCAAACTGCAGTTCAACAGAGATGTCCTTGAGTGAGTTCATGTCATTTCTCTGTCATCAGTCATCATTTAGGTTTATTTGATTAGGAAAAGATATAACTGACTTTATGGTGATAATAAGGCACCCCTTTTCTTATATTCTGATCATTCAAACGTTGTACTTCCAGTTAGAAATATAGGCTTCTTACAAATTTATAGCGTCAGTGCACAAACTTGTATGAACATGATGACATTTTGGGGGTTATTTTGTCAGATTTGACAAAGGTAATCCCCATAGTAACTGAACCAATGACATTTATAAAACTGGTTTAAGTGCACCTCACTTTTTGAGTTTCCGATCATAAAATATTCTCTCACTCACTTTGACACTTTTTTCTTATCTTATGTCAAGCACCTTAGATCAGTGAAACAGAAACTGCGCTGCAGTCCAGCATCTGGACTGACAGCAATAGATCTTATTAACATTTTCAGCTACATTGTTTAGGAGTGGATGTGAGTTAAGAGGTACAGTGGGTCATCTACCAACTGGAAGGTCAGTAGCTCAGCTACTGCTGTCTGCCTATTGAAGTACCCTTGGGCAAGATACCGAACCCCAAGCTGCTCCTGAAGGATCCATGGGAGTATGAACATGTCCATGAATGTTAGACGAGGTGTTTAGGTATAGAAAAAAGTGCTCGTATGACTGGGTGAATGAGGCTCGTAGAGCTTTGAGTGTTTAGTACCAGTCTATTTAGCATTTACTCATTATAAAGTGAAATTTTTTTTTTTTGCTATTTGCCTATTTAACTTCCTCAATTTGAGTTAATAATCTTAACACAGTATTCATTCTGAAAATTTAAACCTTATTACACGGTTCTCTTCACCAGATTTAGATCGCTTCGTTGCTGCAAAACTGTAAATGCTCACATTTTCAGTCGTTTCACTTCTCATTGAATCGGGCTTTAAGACCTTGGAAAAAAACAAACTCATTCACATGTAGCTGAGGAGCTGACCCCGCTATTTGTGAGGGTGCCCCTATTTTGAGGAGACCTGAAAGAATCAGGCTGTATAGAGGCTTTTTTAGGCACCGAGTTCTTTGTGGTTTCTTTTTTTTCTGCCTCTACAAAGGTTTCAAGGACAAACTGGCTGCTTGTTGATATTGCAGAAAATCACTGTGATACCTTATTTGAGAAATGTCTGCAAATGATAACAATTTAATGATGATCAAAGCTCCTGCACATGTGTGCTTATCTCTCTTCTCCTTGCCAGTATTCTCACAGGAAAAGTCATTTCTATACATACTTTGCATCCATATGGACCTCTTTAAAGACTTTTTCTTTTTCAGGAAAACCTAATCTCACTAATATTCTCATTTAGGTCCTTTAGTAGAGTTTCAATCATATATCATAGTACAAAGTCCGATGGTACTGTTGCTTTATATGGCTAAGAAACTGAGGTAAATAAAGTAAAACATCTTTTCAAACTTCAGTTATTTTAAAAGCTATCTCAAACTGAGCTGGTTTTCGAAAGCAATTACCTTATAAATGAGCGTACGCGCAAAACTCACTTGACATGTGGCACCAGTTTGCGGAAATGGAAGACATCCATGAAAACATGCTTTTGCTTAATGCTTTGACACTCACCCCTTTTTGCATCCTCCCAGTGTAGGCTGCAGACTGAGAACCAGCGTAGCGAGGTTTTCTGCTGATGTTGTTGTACAGACTGTAGAAATAGGTCACTGCACTGAACACACACTTAAGCACACACCCTCACTTTCTTTCAAAGAGACACACTTGTATGGACACAAATACACCCATGCACCTAAATGTACATGCACAATCTTGTACGTATTACTCCCATTACCGCAGTCTGTCCTCAGCCTTTCATGTTACCTCTCTCTTTCCCATTCCCTCTTTTCTTTTCATTTTTTGCCATCTCATCCCTCTTTTCCCACTATTTTTGGACTCTTTCTTCTCCACTGATATTTGCACAGCACGTGGGTATATGTGTGTGCATGTGCAAGCATGTTGTCTCTATGTGCATCATTCAGGTCAGCGGTTCTGTAATGGAACTATGACTGTAATGGCGAGATTTGCCGTCAGCACTTGGGTACAGATAGTTTGTCTCAGATCCACTCGCACACGCACTCTGTTACCTTCTCACTACAGTGAAGTACTGAAACTAAACCCAGCTTCATTTTGCCTTTTTTTCTTGTCTTTCCCCCCCTCCCTCTCTGTCTCTTTATAGCTGTGTTGTGGATGAGATGGATTTCTCAGGCATGGAGCTTGACGAAGCCCTGAGAAAGTTCCAGGCCCATGTCCGTGTTCAGGGAGAAGCACAGAAAGTGGAGAGACTCATCGAAGCCTTTAGGTGAGACTGTCAGCTCGATCACAACCCAGCCTCACTGACTAACGGGCTCTGGCTTTGATTTTTAACACTGTGCAACACAAAAACAGTGCATCACATGACCGAGCAGGGCTGGGTAGTGCACTCTGAAGATTTTAACAGGAATGGGCCTTTTGCTTGTGGCCACCAATACAAATCAGAAAAACAATGGCACACAACCAAGAACACACACTTTGGAATAAAATTGAAGCAAAAAGCTTTTTCTGATCTCGCAGCCTTGGGGTAGCAGAATGCATCCAAGATGGCATACTAATCAGCTCACTGTATAGACATAGAAGAATCGGCTGTTTTTGCTGGCTTACTGCGACAGGCTGTGATGACAGCAAAGCTCTGTGTCATTAATAAGTTACACTGATTCCCTGTAACCTTTGAATAAACTCAACAGTGTTTGATCATCAGCCAATCACAATAGGAATTTAAACTGCAGCAAAATCAGCGTGTGTTCCATCAGGACAAGAATAGATGCTTTGTTTCGCAGCTCTCTTTTCACCAGATGACACTTCCCTGGCCAAATCATTTTCTTTTTAGGCTGCTGGTGCATGCTGGGTAGTTGCGTGTCCATCCCATTCAAAATCACACATGAATATGTAGAAGTTTGTTACTCACCAAGATCTGCCTCAGTTGGTTTTGTCCTCATTTTGTGTTGAATCCAGCCCTGAAGTCACGCTAGTGTATGCTGCTGATAAAGGTCTTGAAATGCCAAGTGGAACTTGTTAGACTTACTGCAGTTTGCAGACTCCACTTATACCTTTCCTGCAAACTGTCTAGCTTTGCTTATAACAAATACCTGGATGGAAACAGTTTTATTTTAAAATCATGCTATTTAACCTTTAACTGAGGCAATAAACAGATAGAAGCAACCAGACAAATAAAAGCTGCAACTTTGGTCCCCTGGCTGGCCATGTCCTTGATAAGTCCTAAAGATATCCAAAACGTCCCCTCCGGACTAAAAATGCAATAAAAATGCCCTTCATTGTTTTCTCTTGCAGAGAAAATGCTTGAATTGCTCTATACATTTAATGTCCTTCCCTTGATGTACTGCTCTTTCCCTCAGGAATGCCCACACAGTCACCAGCATGACACGGCTTGAGTCAGTGGCCTCTTTGAACTCAGTAACCAAGACGTCATTTTCCCTGTTCACACCATAACAAATGTTCAGCTTGTTAGTAGGCCGCCAACACATTTCTGCATCCTCATTCTGACAAACCTTATGGCTGTTAATACAGTTTCCTCCTTCTTCTGTGACACTTAGCCCCAAGGGCGGTTTGTCCCTCTGAAGACATTGAAGAGCCCACAGGCCTGCTGCTTTAAGCTGAATGCTATTGTCAGCATTCAAACATGTTCACAAAACCATGGTGTTTAGCAGGTAATGATCACTATGTTTACCATATCAGTTTGCATTGCTAAACAGCACGCAAGGGAAACAGCAGATGGAAGTACAGATGGTAGGAATGTCATTAGTTTTGCAGGTATTTGAGTTAAACCAAAATAATGGACAGATTAAAATGCTGCCTGACTGCACTACAAGTTTTGTCAGAGGCTCATCATCGACATTACAATTTAAATGTGAGGACCACACTGTTAAAAAAAACATCTTAAAAAAAACGGTAATATTCCGGCAGCTGGGGCGCCAAAATACTACCGTAAAATAACAGAAAATAACTTTCTCATGAAAATACAGTTATTTTCAGTAATGAAAATAGAGTTTGTTGCGCTAATTTTACATGGGATTCTGCCTTTTCCAGTAAAATACTTTTATATTAGGATTTTTTCCTACAGTGCAGCCATACCCGCGACCTTGTGGTTGTTAGTTCACATTCATTGGCCGATGTTTAGCGTCATGTTTTTATGTGTCCCAACATCCATCCTAGATGACATGAAATTTTCAGCAAAATTATAATTCAAATACTCCTTTAATTATTGATTATTCTCATTAATTTTCAATCATTTTATATATTTTTCCATAGTATTACATCTGAATTTAACAGATCATTCTCTCACATAACAGACAAATATTTGTGAAATTATGATACATTTCTGAATGTATTTTTACAATCTAAATATGCATATGTACAAAAAATATATTAAAAAAAAAACAAATAAATTATGTTTTACTATATTTACAGTGATGTTATGTTATTTTACCTTTGACATGTAAAATCACAGTCTACTTATGTAAATTTAATGATATTCTAGAAAGACAGTACAAAACTGTAAAATATACAGTAAGACACTTTGACATTACTATTTTTTGGAACAGTGCAGTTTCATGAAAACTGCTGATATACAATACTGCTAGCATGGCTAATGTAAGCATGCCAGAAATACAGCATGTCTTTCAGTGCAAGAACAAGTAAGTACAACTTCAATTAGTGATTTCTTTTCTTTCTTTCTTTTTTAAAAAATATATTTTCTATCTGCCTGTTGTATAACATTTGTGCTGACAGATTCATTCCTCCTGGACACGGAGGATACCATTCTGTCCCAAATCTGTAGAGAAATGTTCTGCCATTTCTCACAAGTTATTTTTTCAGCTCTCTTTGCTGGAGGGATTTTGCTGTGCTGCTATCCTTTGCAAAATATTCCAAATGAGTTATCCTACATTCAAGTTAGGGAAATATATGTATATATATTTATAGCCATGCATTCACTTCTTCCTTTAAAACTGATAGTTTTTTCTCTGACCTGTCCTTTCAAGACTGCGAGTCATCTTTTCTTTCAGTCTTTGGGTATATAAAGATGCATTCATAGAGCCATCTGTAAATGTCATCTCCCCTACAAGCTTGTGCACTCATGCATTCCCATATCAGCCTACGCCTACATCCATGTTTCACTGTTGGTGCTCTTCAGCCACTGTGGTATTTCTTGCCTTATTGACGGCAAGCATGCAGGATCTATCTGTATCATCTAATCTGACGAATGCATTTATTTTGCTTTTAACCAAAGAATGTGCTAGAATTCATTGATGTTATTTTTTCAGTTTTGCTGTTTTTGTGCCATGTTGTCGACAGTGGTTTTCTTCTTCGAAACCATTCCTGTCTTGTATGTACTGTTTGGGCATTTTTGAAGAAGAGTTTTCCATAAATAGTGTTCTGGTTCAGAGCACATACACATGATCTTGACCCCATTGAAAAGATTTTAATATTAATTTAATACAGAAGTGACTCCTGAGATTTAGAGCATCCTTTAAAGAGTGTTCTAGGCAGCATTTTTCAAAGAAAAGCTCTAACCGGATGCTCTGCTGTGAGGGGTAATATTTCTAACCTCATGTTGCACGAGACACAACCAAGGACAGAGCTGAGTCAGTTCTGGTTTTTACAGGGTAATTTGTGGGTGTGTTATTCAGTTATCCTGGAAATGAGATGAGTAATCACGTTTTTGATTTGTGTTTTTCAGTTTGTAATTTAAACGTACGCCTTCTTTTCTGTTTGTCTTTAATTATTTATACAAATTAACATCACATCAATGAAAAATATCATATTGTAAGTAGAAAAAATAGTACAGTTAACATAAGATGACTCACTGTTGAATTAATGCCCACGATTGTAAGTGAAGGAACATTTGATCCAGTGCAAAAATGTGACTTGATCAAAGTGTCTTTAGCACATCTAGGGAAACACTGCATGTCTATGACACTGATTAAGACACTACTGTTTATGAGGGGTTTGGCTACACTGACAGCAAGCACCACTTATTTATTTATTTATTTTGGAGTGAGACGTTTTTTAGATTCTAGATTTTAGATAATGTGAAAAGTACAGAATCCCCGGCCTTTCCATTAAGAAAAGTGTTCTTATTCCAAACAAGAGGTGGTGAGGGAAGAGAGGAAAGGGAGCAGTCATGACACTTCCCCTCTCTGATTCTGATTTGAGGGCCGATCAGAACACCCACTGCGGTCATCAGTTAATCACAGAAACACTCAATCATACATACTGAGCCTCTGGGTGCAGATTATAAAGTCATCAGTGATCTGAGACCACACTTTCTGGAGCTGGGAGTTTAGGTCAGAAATGAGCGGGCTTTATTGGGACTGCCAGACATCCACTACCATATCTGTTACGTAATACTTGTTATGTCATCTGTTTGAAGCGTGTTGTACTCTTGTCAAAAGCAGTTCTTTTATACAAAGTGGTATTTGTGCCAGCTGGCATGCAACTTTTATATGCAGATATGAAGATAAGCGATCAGAGCTAGTGTTTAAATAAACTGGTTACATAAGACGGAGATGTGTGGTTGAAAATGTGTGAATGAAACAGAAATACACGCTCATGCTTAACACTACCGATTTAGTCAACTGTTTGCTCACTCACTGAGAAAACATGCACACATATGCACTTTCACATCCATGCACATGCCCATTTGCACTCATATGCTCACAGATACAGCAGAGCTTGCCTTGAATTCAGTCTTTGATGAATTTTTTGCAGAAGTTGGCAAGTCTGCTGATACAGATTCATCTGTGAGTCTGTGGTTTTGTATCTATGTGCGGGTGCCTGTTCTATCTGCAAGGGAGTTTGAGACGAGCAGGATCTAGTCTCTCTCAAACAAAGGCATTTCTTCTGAACTGTACAGTGTGATTGATACTCACTGAGTCCTCTGACTTCAGTTCTGGTTCGGAATGTGAGAAATGGCTTTCTGGTTGCACCGGTCTCAGATGTGACCTCTTGATTGCATACGCTCTTCCAAGTGCATAGTCCTCTAGAGCAGAGCAGCTCCTCTCCATGTCTGCATCGTGCCTGACTGCAAAGATAAAAGCCTCCCGCCACTGAAATGGCCCACTGTGTAAGTGTAAGTGACAGTAAGAAAGAGAGGGAAAGAGCTGTGGAAGAAGGAGGGGTGGAAGTGAGAGTTTGTGAAGGCTGTGGGCACCAATGGGTCAAAGCAAGTCCAAATGCAGCATCTCTGGTTCCTAAACAAAATGGGGAGAATTTTCTTAGCTGTATTGCACTGTCAAATGTCTCTGCTGTCCTGTCTTTCATATATGGTGGAGTGACGGCTTTCACATTTGAGCTAAAGTTAATTAGTGAGATTAGAAAGAGAATTATCTACCTTCAAATTACAGCAGGAATCTACTGTCTTTACAACTAGATCAGTGTGTAAGCATCTCTCTTAAAGATGTCCTGATTTTTTTTATATAGCATGAACTCACCAATCAGTTGTATGTGTGTGTGTGTGTGTGTGTGTGTTTGTGTGTGTGTGTGTGTGTGTGTGTGTGTTTGTGTGTTAGTGTGTGTGTAAATAACTGTGCCAAAGTCTCAAGCCACCTTTTCCTTCTTCATATTTTGCTGCCAGGGAACCCAACCGCTTTTTAATTTTTTTAAAGTGGTCTCGAGCTAGTCAATAGTTCCCCAGGTTTTTAGAAGGTCTTTCAAAGTTTTTCTTTGAATATGAGTACTGCTTTTTCACTCATTTTCAGTTCAGTCCTTGTAAATGACCACTTTCATTTTCAGTCATTAAGCCATAAAAATGCACCTCAAGCACAAAACTCAAGGGATGAATCGGTTTTCTGTCTTCACATCACAGGTAACCTATCAAAGAACCAATTGATCAGTCTACAGCAACTGAACACTATCTGAAAGTTGTTTTTCCAGGAAATAGGAAAAATTCAGAAAAGAACTGACACAAGCCCTGAGCGGTGAACCTGACTGCTGAGCATCATCAGAAATGGTCTCAGTGAAAGGATGGCTGTCAAGAAGCCATTCTTAAGGAAGGGAAACAGGAAGAAAAGTTTGAGGTGTGGCAAATTACCCAAGAACTGGACTGAAAATCAGTGGCTGCAGGCCTTGTAGAGTGATGAATCCAAATTTGACATTTGGTTCAAATTATTGTTAATTGTACAGAGGTCAGGAGAGAGATACAACTGCGAGCGTCTACAGCCATCTGTAAAACATGGTGGAGGCTCTGTCATGGGTTGTTTAGGATCTTCTAAAACTTGATGAAATTATAAACATAGAAAAGTACAATTAGATTTTCATCCACCATAAAATACCGTCTGGAAAGCATCTGATATACAACATCTGCTTTTCAGCCTGGCAGTGTTTCCAATTTCAATGCAATAAAAACATACCTGGGTAACACTACCAGTCATGAATTAACAGCCTGCCCAAGGTGTGGTTCTCAACATTACTAAAGCAGTGTGGGATCATCTTGACAGAGAACAAAACAAGAGGCAGACAAAATCTAAAGAAGAGCTTTGAATATCCTTCAAGAAGCATGAAGCACTAATCTTGAAGACTACTTAAAGAAATTACAAGAAAGCTTGCCAAAGAGAGTGCGGCAATTTTGAAGAATAAAGGCGATTATTCTAAATATTGACCTTCAAGCTCGTCAGAAACCCTGTTTTTGAATCATGTGCTGTTTTTGCATTCGTGCTTGCCCATTTCACCTACACATATTTCCCATTTTCTTTGCACCAAAAGAAGAAATGAGGGGTGGCTCGAGACTTTTGCACAGCACCGTATTTGTAAGAAATCCACATACACAAATATATAAACGCAGAGCATATATTTCTTATGTTGTTTGTTAATTTTACACTTGACGAGTGCACGATAGGCTCACCAAATCAAAAATCCATGCAACGTATTACATTGCATGAATGCAAGTTAAAAATAGCCATAACAGGACTTTGACGTCATGCTGCATGAATATTATCCATGTGTATGTAATAAACTGGCATCTGAGTGTGATTTCACGTCATCATCATCATCATCATCATCATCATCATCATCATCTTGTTTTTTCATTTAGTTTTTCCTTGTATTTCTGTGCTGCTAGGACATTTTTAACACACTGCAGTGAACACAAGTATTAAAATCTGGCATTACATTTTTGTGATGTTTTTGTTATGACAACAAAATTGTGGTGTCTTGCAAACACGTAGCAATGCCATTCTGTTAGAAAAAAATTCACCTCAATCTATCCCGTCAAAAGAAATAATACTCCTCAGGATTCTGTCTGACTAATAAACAGGATTTCAGTATTGTTGCGTCAGCAATGCTTAATGTTCTCTGCTTTCAAATACATAACAGAGAAGTGTGTGACCTCCACTGAAAAAAATATAAAAATAAAACTCCTTTTTGTCCTCCACAGTCAGAGGTACTGTATGTGTAATCCTGATGTGGTGCAGCAGTTTCACAATCCAGACACCATATTTATTCTGGCCTTTGCTGTCGTCCTCCTCAACACTGACATGTACTCGCCCAACATCAAACCCCAGCGAAAAATGGGCCTTGATGACTTCATACGCAACCTAAGAGGTAAGAATGTGCTCAAACTGCGAGGCAGAGAGTATTTTTCTACAGGTTTTACTCTACGTGCCATGCGAGAGCTAACTGTCCCTGTGGGCAGAGCTGGCATAATGAGCTGCAGACATGTTTCAACATTTATAGCAAGTGGTTTTATCAGAAGGGCACGAGCACTGGTTATAAATAGTAAACTTGTTTATACATACGTGCCCCTCTACTGTAGATCACTCACAGTGGATTGGTGTGGTGGAAAGAATGATGGTGAAGATGAAAAAGAGAGCAGATGGCAGGGGAAGTCAAAATTTTACAGCAGGCACTCTCTTATCGACCTCACTTCAACCTCACTATCAGGCCCGTGAGTGACAGCTTCTTGAACTGAAGTAAATTACTCAAAGAGGCTGTGGTTGGCTGTCTATGCTCGGTACCATCAAGGAAACCATCATCAGTGCGGGAAGAGATTCCTGATATCCTTGACTCAGAGCGCTGCCCCAGAGGCCGTGGCGGCGGCCCATTTAATTGAGGCTCACTTAGCGTGAGATTTAATGATTTGAGCTTGTTTTTCCAGAAGCAACTCATCGCTGCGGCTGAGCTTCCCATAGCTCTGAATGTTGTCTCCATCCAAAGGTTCAGCAGATACATATATTAACGGCAACAATGGCCTAAGGAAAAAGGATTTCACTGTTATTTGTGCCTTTAGTTAACAGAAAAATCTATTTCTCAGTCATTATATATTTTTTCTTCATATTATCTTCTACAGCTGAGTGTGCTGCTCCACAGTGATAATGGAACAACTGCCAGGATACAATGTCAGCACACACACTGCGATAACAGCACATTTTCTGATTTCACAGCTTCAGATCCTACAAAGGAATAAAACTAATTTGGCATTAAAATGTTGGGTAAAAGTGATACAGCCACACAGTTTGAAATTCAGATTGTTAAGTTTACACTCAATCTCAAGACACCCATTAACTTCCTCTGTGTGTTTTTCCCTCTAATACTTCCATTAATTTGCACATTAGAATGAGTCACAGTCAAGTCTGTGAGTAATTAAAACTTTTGAGATGCTTATTTAATTTCCAGCCTAAAGAACTGTTATCTGGTATCTGATTTCAAGTATTGACTTCACTGTCTGAAATCAACCCAAAAATCAAAAAATTGATTTTTTTCCCCCATTCTCTGACTTTCTCTGTGCTCTTGATACTATTCCTGTGTTATCTCCTCTCGTACCATTTGTGGATATCTCCTCTTCAATCTGGATATCAAAGGTGATGTCACCTTTCTAATGTAATTTATTTTGTCACATTGACCAAGGACAATGTTCAGTTTCGCAGGAATAAACAAGGACTGTGTATATATTGTTTTAAACTATGGCCTTGAATGTACAAATGTGCACAGCTGCATGCACAGTGCATGCAACAGTCAATAACTGTTGCAACGGTGGTGAGATATTTTACATATGATGTAAGTGTGCAAAAAAAGGGGGTAGAGAACGCCCAACCAAATTAACCCTTTCATACATGAGTTATGACAACCTCAGTGAGGGTTTTTTCTTAAGTATTTTTAGGCATGAAAAAAGATTTTTGAACTTCATTTTTTAAACATGTAATTTTCAAAGAGTTTTTTTTTACACATCCACTTAGTCAACCCACTGGGTGACCAGTGGGTGGCAGGGTATGGAATGACACATCAGTGTCCAATGTAGTGGTTTATGTGCAAGCATACCATAAACATTGATACAAATACAAGAAAACAGCCTTTGAATAGCTGTCCACTGTAGTGGCCACAATGCATGAAAGGGTTATATATTCATCTTTGGCCATCACATAATCCAACCAACAAGTAAAGACAGTTTATAATAAAGACAGGTTATAAGAAAAGACAGGTTATAATTTAGTCAGATTTGATGTTGTGTCTGAATCTGTTTTGCTGGCGGTGGTTGTGGGGGGAGGGGTTAAACCTATCTGTTAAAATGTGTATGGTGGCTACTCATGCATTGCATGAACCCTTCATTTCTTTCAGGTGTGGATGATGGAGCGGACATCCCCAGAGAGATGGTTGCAGGTATTTATGAAAGGATCCAGCAGAGAGAGCTCCGCTCAAATGAAGACCATGTCACCTATGTGAGCCGTGTGGAGCAGTCAATCCTGGGCCTAAAAACTGTGAGTAATAGCCACGTTTTTGTGCAAGTCCTGCATTTCCTTTTGTCTTTTGAGAGAGCTGTCTGCCCTTTTTTTGTACAATCAAAAACATCACAGATTATTTTGCTGCAGCCCATCCCCTGCTCTGTGCTAGCTGTCATCTTCATCTCTTTAACCTTGTCCAGATTCTCGCCGTGCCCCACAGACGTCTAGTGTGCTGCTGTCGTCTGTTTGAGGTGCCTGATGCCAACAAACCTCACAAACAGAAACTGTCTCAGCTTCAGAGAGAGGTCTTCCTTTTCAATGACCTACTGTTGGTAAGATTTTAACATTTAAAAACCATTAAAAAGCACTAGAAACCATTTCAGAACATGCAGTATGTGCCCAAATGCAACCAACCATATTTCCGTGTTGTATGTCTCTAGATCCTGAAGCTATGTCCCAAGAAGAAAAGCTCTGCTTCATACACCTTCTGTAAAGCTATGGGTCTCCTAGGAATGCAGTTTCACCTCTTCAGCAATGAATGTAAGCTGCCATTTTACACTGCAGCAATTTATTGCCAGTGCAGTTTCACCCTGTGCTGAAAAATGCTGAGCCATCCACAGCACGGTTGTCTGTCAATGTCAGTGTCAGGATCCATACTTTAAGGAACTGCCAAGCACTCACCAGTATACCAGTGTTAACACGCTGTTGTCAGTGTTACAGCAGATATCCTGAAGGATATATTTTTATTCTTTTTAAGATTTAGTCTTTTTAAGTTTTTAAAGAAAGAGTATTTTGCTTGTACATTCATCAAGATGTTGTCTATGTTCTACAAGAGCATCTTACTGTCAATCTCTTGTGTGTGCTGTCAATCTCCTATCAACATTTGAGTCCTCGGGTGCATCATCGAGTAAGGTTTGTGAACTTGGTGAAGCTCTGAGAATCTATAAACACAAATAATTCACTAAATCAATCTGGAAAGATAATAGAAAAGATGTGTGAACTGAGAGAGCTTATGGGTTACTGGAAGGAAGAAAGAAAGGCTGAGATTATCTGTATTAGGTATCGATTATTGGATTATCCATTCGTTTTTCCAGTCACAGTTATGGTAAAAGCACTTCTGTTTCTCTTTGTTGGGGTTTCTCATCAGACTATGCCCATGGTGTCACCATGATGAGCCCGTTTACTTCAGAGAAGAAGCAGCTGGTGAGTTTCTGCTCTCCAAGTGGAGAAGAGCTCAGGAAGTTTGCGGAAGAGCTCAGAGAGTCAATCGCAGAGGTCAACGAGATGGAACAGATTCACATCCAGTGTAAGGAGGAAAATCCTCAAAATCTGCAAAATCTATGTAAACAAATACTGATCAACCTGTGTACAGCTCACTGAACTTTCCCTTTCTCATGCTGTAGGGGAACTGGAGAGGCAACAAGGCATCCAGCCACATGGCTTACACACTAACGGCGGGCAAATGGATGCACATACAGGACACGGCTCTCCCTCAGGTGCTGGTTTTGCTTGTGCAGTATAACACAGAATATATTACTCATAATAATGCAAACATTGCTCAGGGGAATATAGAAAATAGAACAAGTTCTTGGAGAAAAGGTACATGAAAAAGCTGGTGAGAAAGCCATCACTGTCACTTTTGAAATATTAAAGAAAGACAGAGAAATAGCTTCAAAAAGATTGTCCAATTGTCATTTTTACATTGTACACAGGTGTTAGAGACTTTCAGATCTGATACAGTCTCTAATTCAATGAATAATCATGATACACGGTCCTTTTTCAGAGAGAGGATGGATACCAATGTCATATGTTATTAATGAGGCTAGAGTGCCAATTACAGTTGTGGAAAAGAACATTTTGATTCATTATCTTGAAGAACTACATTTTACAGAAATATGTTGAAGTTATGTGTTATCTGCAGTCTGGAATTTGACTGGGTTAGCCAATGTGTTGTAGATTTGCTGACGTGCTTTCTTTTGCATGTCCCAGTTTTGGCTGCCCACATCATAACATGTCCACTGCTGTGATTGAGCACAAATGCCTTAGATGTGCCTGTGTGGGTCATTTGTGCTGATACGGTGTGTTTGGATATTACCAAACGTGGCCAAACACCTCCACTGTGATCTCATTTGTTCAAATGACACTGTCCCAGAGGTTTGGGGATTTTTTTAGATTTAACTTTGAAAACCTAAGCTTTTCTGCCAGGTTCTTTTTAGAGAGAAGAGGCTGTCTTATGGCAACTCCCCCAAACAAGCCATATAGATTTAGTCTTTTTCTAATTGTACTGTCATGAACTTTAACATTTATCATACTAACTGAGGCCTGTAGAGTCTGGGATGCAACTCTTGAGTTTTTTGCCGTTTCTCTGACCATTACACGGTCTGATCCTTGAGTGTCTCTGTGGCATTGTGTTAACACACACCTGAATACTCTAGACCAGCAAACTTAAAAACATCTGTTTTTATAGAGGTGCTCACACTTGCTAATGATCAGTTAATCAAGTGTATGTTTGATTAGCAGCACCTGGATGCCATTTACAATCTTAATTCCAGTGTAAGCAGTAAGGGTGTACTTGGTTTTACTATATATTAATTTAATTGCCCTATTAAATTAATTAATTTCACTGTTTAAATAGCCAGACAGACTGACTAAAACACTGCCCACCAGCACAGATGAATATTTAAGTATTTAGTTATGAGAAAACTGTAGTATTAAAATATGAAAACATGACATGTTCAGTTGATTCTGTGCAAAATGTATTTTAAAAAAATATTCATGAACCATTTTTTAACTGAATGACAGTTGCCTGTATGAGAGTCTGTTTCTGACATTTTCGAAATTCTGTATGTGAAGCTGAAATCTGCCTGTTTTCCCCCACAGGCCAGGATGCGTACGATAAAACCGGCAACAACAACACAGTAGAGGTGAGTGCCAAAGCTACTCTTGTCTCCCTCAGGTAAGTATCTGCGTCTGCAGCTCTGTGGGTGTGGTTTTTATATATGTGTGTGTTCGTGTGTGTGGTTGGACAAGGGCTGTGCCTCATCCTGACAAGAAAGTGTGCTTTATGCTTTGCTTTAAAAGTGCTCCACCTGAGGCACATCCTGACTATGCAGCCATAGATACAAAGGATGCTGAGAGGACTCTGGTGAAGTGGTGCTACAAACTGTCTCTCACTGTGCCTCATGAGTAGATGAGCAGCCACTCTATTCGCTATATAGCATTCCTTCTCTCATCAATTGCTGCTTGCCAGCCTTACTGTATAAGCCACTGCAAGCCACCATAAGCCTGGCTGGCTCCAAGAATACATCTACAAAGCCAGATAAGCTTGATACTGTTAAAGGTCTGTTGTGTGTGTGGGTAAGTGTGTGCATGTCTGTACAACCAGCCCTTCCTGTAAGTAGGCGAAGTGAAAGAAGATGTTTTCTCTGTTTTATTCCTTTGCCCGTACTCCCAGCCCCCTTCTCCTCCCTTTCAATCAGTCCCTTAGATTTGTAAGTCACTGTGTTAGGGAGACACCATGCCCTCGGTGTCACCTCTTTCCTCGTCTGGCACTCCCTTATCTTTCAGCCTCTCAGTCTGCCACTCATTGACCACTCCCTGTGTCGCACTCCGACACTCATAAAATCCAAAGGGTTCCCACCATAATTCCTTAAGAAAATCTCGTCTTACCCAGCAACCCTCTTCTCTTCCTAGGCTGGTGCGTGTAAATATGTGAACTCAAGTTTAAATAATCGAAGAGATGATCAAGAGAAAATGAGAGTGTGTTTTGCATGCGCTCGCTCTACATACTACCTACCTGCATGCCTGCATGCCCATGTGCGTAACACACCAGAGGGCTGCGTAGAGGCTGCGTTCAGGCTGGTAACTCCTCATGCGTTCTCTGACTGTTCCTAAACTAGGTGTCAATTCACAACAGGCTGCAGACCTATCAGCTGAGCCAGCCCAGCATTGAGTCAACGCCACTGGCTCTGGCTGCGCCACCTGCCCTGCTCAGCCCAGTCCAGGCCGGAGATCTCCGCCCAGAAACACTCATCCAGTGCCAGCAGATTGTCAAGGTGATTGTCATGGACCAGAGCGGGCGAGGACGGATGGAGGCATTCCTCAGCCAAGGCCCGGCCACCCATCAGCTCATCCAGTCGGCCCTGTCAACACCTGCGCGTGTCAGAGAGGGAGATGGGCCTCAACCCCCTTTGCCGCCACCTCCTCCACCTTACAACCATCCCCACCAATTCTGTCCACCCGACTCACCCATGCCCCTTCACCACACCATGCCTCTTACCCGCAGGCGCAACTCCAGCGGCTCCCGCAGCATCGTTTAGGTCATCAGCTGCGTAACAAACTCCCTGCGCCAGACAAGATCCGCACACTCACACTCAACAAACACATGCTGGAGCACAAGTCAGCTTACTTTGAATAGTAAGACAAAAGAAGTGCAAAAAAAAGTAAAGTAACGATTATATTGTGTGACTTAAATGCATTCCTCAGAATTTATTTATAGTCTTAACTTGGCTGTGTGCTTTTTAAACATGGAGTAGCTTTGATGGTATTTCTGAAAGACTTTTCTTCTTTCTTTTCTCTTCAGCCTGTCACCTGGTAGCAGCTGTTGTTGTCTGTCTGGATTTCACGCTGTTGGGTGTATGGTGACTTAGCATTTTTAAATGTCGCCTATCCAACAAGTGTACGTGAGCTTGGAGTGTCAGAAAAAAACACCCTGAAAAGACATGACATATCTTTAAAAAAAAGGGGAAGATTCTGTTTTCTTTGAGGATATTGATGTTCATGGCATCTCCCTGTTTTCAGTATTAACACACTCAGTGAGAGATCGTTTTGCAGCTAATCTAACTACTTTATACCATAATCATTTTCCTTCATCTCTGCATAATGTGAAGAAACAAGAGCACCAGCTTATTTGTTTCTCCATTTTCTAGGGAACTCATAATTAGTGTGTGTGAAAAAAGGCAAAGAAGATAAATTGCCGTACCGTCTCTACCACCTACGAGTTAGTGTAGTAAGCAAGGATGCTGCTACTAACTAAACTATCCTAAATTAATATCCTGATGACAATCATGATTCGGTGCTTCACTGTTGCATGATTTTCTAAAATTGAACAGATAGCAGATATCCTCACAGTATCTGTATGCTGTGATTCTGAAGTTGTGCTCTCACACAGCTCAGGAAAGAGTCTGCTGCATTGCAACATGTAACACTTTATCTGCACCTCTGAGTTGTACTGAGGGGAGAGTGCTTCTGTACTGTTTGTTCAGCCTGCTTACCCATGGGCAACAGGGAGCCAGGCTGGTAATTTATCCTAACCAAGGCTAAAATAAGCCTTTCTCCTCCTGTCTATTTACTCCAAACAGGTTGCCTTGTGCATAGGGATGTTACCTTTGGATTTAGGGAAACTTAAAAAGAAAACGTCATCCAAAAATCAAATATACATGTTTTTCTTATGCTTTATAGTGCTGTTTTTACATCTAGATTTTTTTTTCTTCTGGTTTGAGTTGCTCAGTTGTGGACATGCCTGCCTTCTTTTGAATGTAATGGAGTTACTGTAGATAGCGCTTGCCTTGCAAGTGGAAAAAATGGCAGAAGGAAGCATCTATGACAAGAGGCGTAACCATGATAGGATGTAAATGATAGGTCCCAGTGCTGAGCTGTAATGTTTTGTACCTGAACACTTTTTTGGTTGGATGTACAACTCAATCCCCCCCCAAAAATTAATAAAAACATAATGCAACAGTTTGCAGATCACACAATCCCATATGATTATCTACAATATAACATAGAAAACATACTAAATGTTCAAATTGAGGGAACCGCCCCCCCCGATAATGTAAAGATAAGGAATTCAATGGCAGCAATCCATCTAAAAAAAATGTTGTGACATGGCCGTGTTTACCTCTGTGTCAGCAAAGCCGTGTTGTTGTAATATTTCTGCAGTTTAGCGCACCTGCTGTAGCACTGTCTTGTTGATAGACGTGGTGATGTCCTATCCTCTTTAAACCAGAGGATGCAGCGTCACTGTGCCTTAGTCCATTTTAAATGATCCAGAGAAGACTACACATTTTCTAGATCATCTTCACATTATGGTTGTTTAACCTGCATTTGTGGATGGCAATTTGTGTTCACGGAGAGTGATTTCTGGAAGTATTTGTGAGCCCATGCAGTGATATTTACTGTATGATAGACTCATGCCTGTTTTCAAAGCAGTGCTGCGTGAAGGCCCATTGTGCTGTTAATGATGAGATATTGACAATCTTTACAATTTTACATTAAGGAACAATATTCTGAAAGTGTTCCACAATTTGTAGATGTTGTTTTTTGCAGGTCGGTGAACCTCTGCCATCTTTGCTTCTTAGAAACTCCGCCTCACTAAGATGCAATTTTCATGTCCAGCCATGTTATTGACCAATTAACCTTTATTTATTTATTTATTTATTTATATTTATTTATTTACACGCTGTTCCTCCCCTTTTGTTGATCCCATCCTAACTTTTTTGAGATGGGTTGCTGCCATCAAATTATAAATAAGCGTAATATTGTTCCTAGAATAATAAAATATCTCAGATTAAACATTTGTTTACACGTTTTTTAATGTGCTTATGAGATTTTCAAATCACTGCATTGTGTTTTTATTGACATTTTCCACATTGTCCTAACTTTCCTGGAGTTTGAGTTGTAGGCATCCATCCATTATTATATTCAGGATCAAGGGTGAGAGGCAGGGCACACCGCACAGGCAGCCAGTCCATTAAAGGGTGGACACATTACAACTGCTCACAACAAGATTTGAATCGAACCGAAGTGAATTTTGTATTTACTTATTTATTTATTTTTTGACAAATTGGATTTTGATTTCTAGAAATCACATTTCTACTAATTTTCTGATGTGTATTTTTTGGTGCTTTGAGCACCACAAGACAAAGTGCCATCTGCTACCATCATACTCAAGAGAAGGCTTGATTGCCTACAGCTATACCTCCAAAACTATATTAAAATGAAGTAAAATGCTCTACACAGGGTTGACCCAAATCACCTCACTAGACCACGTCTCCCCTCTCACCTATTTATATTCTCCTTACGCAATGAAAATATTATATAAGCAGACATGCACATGTGTACTGAATGTTAAATCAGGGGGAAAACTGAAGATGTCCGTGGAATAATAACTGATTTCCTCACGTGTCGTCTGTCTTGATGGTTTCGAGCCAGTTTGTACAGCACATCACGAATCATCCGACTGAGACATACCAAACACGTCTTGTACCTTTTTGCACCACAGGATATACTGGATATATTGTAAATAGATAATATAGATTTATTCTGAAAAAGTGATTGCTTTGCCCAGTGTGTGTATCTACGTATGTATTTGTACAGAGAAAATCTAGTTTAAAAGAAAAAAAGAATATTATAGTTATTATAGTTACTATTATTCACATTTAATATCGGGGGGAGTCCTATATGTGATAAGAGACAGAAAACAGGCAGCTTTTATAGAATACGTGACATTATTACAGATCTACACTTGTCATTAAATTACCATGTCATGTTACTACAGGATTATTAAGAGATGGCTGCGTGTCATCTGTAAAGGTATGCAAAGGGCTATGCTGTATTGGTGAATACGTACAGTACACCACAAGTCACGCCACAAGCTCACACACACACACACACACACACGCACTAGCATAACAAACAGCTGCACATGTGATCACACAAACACGCAAACATGCACACGGCTGCCAAAGCAACAACAAATTTAAGCTTAGACTTACCTTTGAAACTGCTTGATTTCTCAAGTCAGTAACCCCACTTTGTTTACTGTAAACTCTGACTTGTACTATACCGCATGACATATTTTTTTTGTTTGCTTTTTTTGTTCGCTTTGTTTTTTTCATTTACAGTACACAGGAGGAGTTTGAGTCTACGTTTTCGTTATTATTGTCAGGGCATGTTTGCTTTGTTGATGTCATTTTCTCCTTTCTCTCTCTTGCTCTACTCCCTCTCCCCCCTTCTCTTTTCTACCCTTACCCCTTGCCTTCTCCGTGGTTGTCATGGAGATGCACCAATCTGCATCCTCACTGTGGAGCACTGTCATTAATCTCTGCACCGTCACAATATTTCTATAAAGGAGATTTCTTAAAGATCAACATGTTTACTAAAAGAATTTCTAATTTTTCTGTTTGAAGAGAATGAAAGAATAAAGTAGTTTTTACTCTCAGTCTTGCGTCTCCACGGTGTCTGTGTATGAAGCACTCTCTGCCTTTCTAATGAATTAATTTGCAGCAGGTGTGCAGGGAGGATGGCGGAATGAAGGAGCTTATGGGAAATCAGTCTGACCAGTGTTTCGCTGTCATTCCAGCACACCTGGTCTGAACTCATTCATTAGAGGTCCTTCCACCAAACTCCCTGCCCCCAAAGTAACACTGAATCTGAGGTGTCTGAATGTCATATGCGTCTGCTGTAGTGGTTCTCAAAGATGGGTCCAATGACTTGTGCAGGTACCTGATCCATATGCACAAACCTGTCCATAAAACCATTTACAGAAATAATGCTATCATTTGGCCAATAGTAATCTCTTAAAAGCGTCCTTTTGCATTCCTCAGACATCATGGTTCATATTGACATGATATCATTGCATAGTCGCTGCAGATTTGTCAGTTGAAGATCCATGATGAGAATCACCAAACCCCAAATGAGCTCTACAGGATTGAAATCTGATGACTGTGGAGGCCACCTGAGTAGAGTGAACTCATTGTCATTGTCAAGAAAGCAGTTTGAGATGATATGAGCTTTGTGACACACACATACACATGGTGCTCAGCTGATACTAAGAGGCTGAAAGTGTGCCAAGAAAATATCCCTCATACCATTACAAGACACCAGCTTGAGCTGTTAATACAAGACAGGATGGCCCAATGTTTTCAAGTTGTTTTTGCTAAATTTGAACTCTACAGCAGGAGAAGCGGACACTCATTAAACAAAGTATTTTCCAGTCTTGTATTGCCCAGTCTTTGTGAGCATGTGCCCTCAGTTTCTGCTGCTTTAGCCTCAAGGCTTGACATCAAGATTTGACATGTGGTGCATTCACAGATGCTCCACTGCACACTTTGATTGTTAAGAGTGGCTATTTGAGTTATTCTCCTGTACGCCTGGTAACAGCAAGGCCTTTTCTCCCAAAGAACTGCTGCTCAGTGGATATTTCTTCTTTTTCAGACCATCCTCTGCAAACCCACAGAGATGGGCTGTGCAGGAAAATTCAAGCAGATCAGCAGTTTTTATCAGACAGGCCCGTCTGGTACCAACAATTATGCCATATTCAAAGTCATTTAAACCATCCCTCTTCCCCGTTCTGAAAGACCTGCAGAGGTTCAGTTTGAACCTCTGCAGGTCGTCTCGAGCCGAATGCTTAAATGTTTCTGATGTGTGTGTTAATATGCAGCTGAAATGATGCATCCAACAAAGTGCCTAGTGAGTATATAACCACAGCCTTGGATTTAACGGTTATGTTAGCTATTAAGCTACTGCAGACTTCCCTTGTTGAAACAGCGAGACTCACTAATTTGTAACTCCCTACTGCAACGTCAAAGTGCAGAAATTTGATGAAACAGTCAAGTGGAGAAAGTCTTGATTGTTTCTTTTATTTTGCAAATCACTCTTGAGAAAAGATAACGAACATCTCAACACAGTTATAAAGAGACTGAAAAGCCCCAACACCACTTTGGCTGAAAAAAATTACCTTAAAAAAACACAGATGATATGAACATAATACATAATAATAATAAGACAGTGAAATCGATTTGTGCAAATACCTGTAGGCTTACACTTGTGATAGAGCTCTCACGATCAGCTCACAATTTCTCATTTATTCCTGTCCTTTCTGAACTTCTTTGTCCCTGCTCTTCACTTTTTTCCCTCGCAGTGTCTTTGGAAACAAGTGTTCAAAAGGTTCAATATAAAGAGGACTGTGCTGGGAATAGATTTTGAAGAGGACTGAGTGGAGTTCTTCAGACAGATCGTTGAGTGCAGATATTCATCTCCTGTTGCTCTTACTTTGGTTTGTGGGGATGGACCTCTCCATCTCCAGGATCTGCCCACAGGTCATGTGACAGTGACGCACAAAAAACCCCAAAGAAATCTCACAGATGTTCCTTAGTCAGTTTTTTACATAGTGGTCTCCTCCCATTCCAGTTCAACATCACCTGAAGAGCAATAAAACCTTGTGAGGTGAGCACTGAGCTGCATGTTTGTTTGTTTTTTTAAGTATGACCTCATATATTTACCTTCCATGGCATCCAGGGAGTCCATCTTCTCCAGAGCAGAGTAGCTAACAAACCATATTGACTGGCTGTTGCCTTTGTTGTTTAGAAGTTCCAGCGTACTTTGGTGCAGGAAGATGTACTGGGCCTGACAGCACACATATGCATAGACATATTTCTGCTTATTCAGACCATATGTTCTTTTGTATTAATCACACAAAGAACAGATGTTGATATGAACAATGATATAGTCCTAACAAAAGAATGGGAAAAGCAGATTAAGTTTGAATTGCTGTGGTACGAAGATTTTACCACTTGATTTCTTTTTCAGAACTAAAACTTAACAGAGGTTATTTAAAGCCAGAGACATGTAAATTGGCTGCGTGTGAATGGCTTTGCATCTCTGTGAGAAGCCATATAATGAACTGGTGACCTGTCCAGCCAACCCTCTTGCTGCTTTACTTGGTGATTAAGTGGTTAAAATAATGAATGAATAGATGGATGATTTGAGATGTGCAAAAATACTTTGGTATCTTAATGGCTGTGACGACAACACCTCTTGGTTGTTTTTGCTTTGGACGTTTTATTTAGTTTCATTACTTTCAAATAAAGGATTTTGAAAGAAAACTTCAAGCACTCAGCAGTGCAGAAAAACTGGTTCTGGGTTGTCGCTCTGTCTTCCAAGATGACAACAACCAAAAACATGGTGAAAAACTACGTCCAGAAGATCAAAGTGAACTGGCCTGAAATTGAATCCCATCGAAAATCTTTGGGGTGAACTGAAATTTGAGAGATTAGTCAAAGCAAAGCTGGCTGGGATTGCTCAGGGAACATGATTGTAAATGACTGTAAGCTGTTATAAAGCACAAAACACAGCTGTCTATTAGCAATAGTCAAACTAGGATGTTTGGAAATGTGTTAAAAACTCCTTATTCTGTTTAACAGGACTTGAAATACTTCCCAACTATATTTCCAAATAATTCTGTCCTTATCTCTATAGTTTGAACTAACAGCAGTTGTGTAATTCATGAATACTGAACTAAAGGCACCAGAATGATAGAGCCTATTAGCCAGTACAGGCCCAGTCTTTGACATTTCAAGTGTATTGTTTAGTCCTATGTGTGGTTTGAGTACTTGTGGCTTGTGTAATTCATTATAATTGTCATTCATGGTCTTTTTATTTCAGTAGGAAACTGGAACTACGTTTGCAAAATCTGATGGACTTTTACAACAACATCAACCCTTTGATGCCATAAACACATAAGTAGCTCAAATCAATGACTGTAGAAAACTTTTAAAGTGTCTTTTTAAAGCCGTCTGAAAAAGGCACTCTGCTTCAGAGTCTCAGCAAGGACATTTATGAGTTTGTAAAATAATCAATATGAATGATGTCCTCAGGCATTGTACTAATAGCTAGCCTGGCACACTGAAAACTGAACTCTCAAAGAATCATGCCTCCAGCAAGCACAGCTCTCGTAGCTGCAGACACTACAGGCTCAAATCCCACAGCCAGATAATGGACACAAAGACATGGAGAAAGTCTAGCAACAAGAAAACAATTACACAGAAGAAGCACAGTAACCACAGCAGGCAGCGAGTCTATACAGGCACTGACAGACAAATCAGCAGTCCACAAGTAAACACTAGGGTAAATATAGGAAAGGTTCAAGCTGTTTCAAAAGAGGGAATCCTGCTCAGCGCTTGCTTTTAATCCACCGCCAGATCATTCCCTTTGTCAATACTAAAATTTTCCGAATATCTTCTGATGGGGATGACATCACAGCAGGATACAAAGTAAAAAGTAGGGCAGATACATTTCCATTTGTCAGTCTTTGATGATTCTTAAGTTTATTGGAAGAACTTGGGATAAATAAATAAATAAAAATTCATATTTATTCTATTTACCATGAAGCTCACATGCAAAAGGATAACATACTGCTGCACTTATGGTAAACTTACCAGATTCTGTACCATACACATCCTCTCGCTGCGCAGTTCAGCCACCAGCCCATAAATATCGACAAAGTCATGATCTCTGACATGCTGAATAAGATGATCCAAAGCAATAAACACACCTGTTCTTCCTACGCCAGCGCTAAAGAAAATACAAGAGAGCAAATGCCATTATACTTTCAGCTGCACTGTTATACCACACAAAAGGATTTAGGTCTTATTTGTAGGTGTAATACAAAAGAGGATATGAAATTACTGACAGTGAAGCATTTATTGATAATCTGTTGATATGAGACTCAATTTTAATGACCAAAAATTAAATATTTTGCTATAGTTCATGCAATGTTAGTCTCCCTTACATGAAGCTGATAGCGTACCTGCAGTGGACAACAATAGTGCTATTGTCCTGCCTGTGCATTCGGACAGCTTTGACAAACTTAATGAGCGTACTGCAAGACTCTGGAACGCCGTGTTCAGGCCACGATGTATAATTGAAGTGGCGGACCAAAATGTAGTGCCCATGCTGCAGGACAGGAACACACATAACAGGAAGTCAAGTATAAACTCTGTTTTTATGGCAGATTTTTTTCAGTGATAACAGAGATAACATTTATTATTATTCTAACAATAAACAAATTTAATTAAAAGGATGTCAGCTCTCTCAAGCCATCAAACTACTGATGGAGAAATGTCAAAACAAAACTTTCTTAATGTAATCAGAAATGTAATTCCAAACTAAAAGGTTGTGTGAGCATCCTCAATATGCCTGCACATCTTACTACCAAAACAAGATGGTTAGAGAGGCCTACACTCTGGTTTCCTATGAAACACATGTAGTTCTAAAAAGATGTAAAGCCTCCCCTATCATTCAGCTTTATTACATAGAGTTTACAAGATTTTTTTTTAAATATATTTTCTTATATAACATAAAATTCTGATAATTGTGATAATTTATTACCCCAAAATTGGGCAGTGCCACCATTACTTTTAAAATTCATATTACAGGTTCTACTAATAAACCAGTGCTTTTGACACCAAGAGTCTCAAAAGACAAGTCTGAACTTAGAGCTCTCCTTATTGGCTGTAGGTAAAATTATTTCCTGCTCCAAAATTCCTATAAAACTGGAAAAGCTCGACATAAACACCAGTTCAGCTTGAAAAGGGTAGCCGGACAGCCTAGAGTCCCAACATTACTTTACATTCAACAGTGTCTTCTGATGGCTACCTTATGCACATCACTGAATCACTTTTTCCACCTGCACCCCTTAATAAAGCAAAAATGTTGTCTTTGCAGTCAGCGGATGATGCTGTTTCATCCATACTTAACATCCAAAAGATTGGTTAAGACTTCTATCTTCACAAAGAAGTTCTGCTTCATTTTGTGTGAGTATTTCCACAAATTTTGAAGTTTAGGGTCCCTTTTTTTCATCACATGTGCTCTACAAGTAACACCTGGCTTATTGGATTACCTGGAGCCTGGAATTCATTTTGTCTTCTAAGAATTTAAATTGGTGATCAAGAAACATGACAACTAAGAGGCTAACAGAAGATATTGAAGAAGTTAAGAAGTCTCTTAACTTCATGTCAGAGGAATTGAGTAAGGTGGTGAAACAGCAAGCAGGACTACTGGACTTAATTGAAGAAGTAAGACAACTGAAGATTGTGATTAAGGAAAAAGACAAGAAGATTGAAGAGCTGGAAAAAAGAGTTGAAGATTTGGAGCAGTATACAGGAATGGAAGATGTGATTATTTCTGGACTGAAGACAAATCACTACACCTATGCACGGAGTACAGCAGGTGACAAGGAGGGGGAAGATGCACCAAGAACTGAAAAGGATTTGCTTGAGCAGCAAGTTATTCAGTTTTTCAAAGACAAAGACATTCTTTTGGATAGCAAAAACATAGCTGCATGTCATACTATTCCACAAAAACATACCAAGATGCCAACTATCATACTACGATTTGTGAACAGGAAATATAAAGTTGAACTGTTAAAGATGGGAAAGAAGTTAAAGGGAACCGGCGTATATGTGAATGAGCATCTCACCAAGAGAAATGCTGAAATTGCACGACAGGCAAGACTATTGAAGAAGGAAAGGCACATCCAAGATACCTGGACCAGGAACTGTAAGGTATTCATAAGACTTAATGGGACACCAGAACAAGCTAAAGTAATTGTTGTCAGAGACATTGCAGATCTTGAGAGATTTAAACAAAAGAAATAGAGTTCAATGTAGAAAAGAATTGTGTTGCTGACTGTGATATGAACAATATCTGATAAGTGTGAGAAAAATAACTATGCATGTGAATGTGTGAACAAAAAAAGGCAAAAAATGGAATATTTTGGATCTCATGATTATAAATTTTATGAGTTGGACAATAGTATTGATCCAGATATCCACCTCTATCAGAATGTTGATATGACATGTGAATATTATAATGGGGAAGAGTTGGATCCCAAGATAAAAGGTTTTTCATTAATCCACTTTAACAGTCGGAGTCTTTACAGTAATTTTTCTAAAATCAAAGCGTATCTTGATCAATTCCAAAATAAGTTTGCAGTGGTAGCAATTTCAGAAACATGGTTGAATGACGACAAAGAATTGCAAGATGGACTAGAGGGCTATGAAATGTTTTGGCAAAATAGGAAAAATAGAAGAGGAGGAGGTGTTGCTATGTTTGTTTTTTCACATCTTAAATGTAAAGTTGTTAACAATATGACTGCTGTGATTGATAACTTGATGGAATGTTTAACCATTGAAATTCAGGTTGAAAGATCGAAAAACATATTAGTTAGCTGCATTTATCGTACACCTGCATCCTGTATAGATCAGTTTACTAAAGAAATTTCTGTAATATTGGAAAAACACAAGGAGAAGGTGACTTTTTTTTGTGGTGATTTTAACATCGATCTATTGAAGGCAAACGACCATAATAAGATTTCAGAATTTATTGATACAATGTTTAGTTTTGGATTCCATCCGTTGATTCTAAAGCCGAGCAGAATAATGATGGATAGTGCCACTTTGATCGACAATATTTTTGTCAATAAGATAAACGGCAAGATACATAGTGGACTGTTAGTCACAGATGTAAGTGATCACTTGCCTGTCTTTTCAGTGTTTGAAATGAACAATCAACTTCATTTTCAAGAGGAAAAGCAAATGGATTACAGTGGTAGAATAAAAACACCAGAACAAATTGCGGCTTTTAAAACAGACTTAGAAAATTATGACTGGCAAAAAGTTTATGTGGAAGACACTAATGATGCATACAATGCGTTTTTGGATATATTTTTGTCAATCTATGACAGCCATTGTCCAATTAAAAAGTTTTCTAAAAATTATAAAAAGAAAAAACCATGGTTTACACAAGGTCTGGAAAGAGCCTGTAAAAAGAAAAATAGGTTATACAGGATTTTTCTGACACATAGAACAAAGGAAAATGAA
Organism: Perissodus microlepis; assembly: GCF_051167445.1. NCBI lineage: Eukaryota > Metazoa > Chordata > Actinopteri > Cichliformes > Cichlidae > Perissodus > Perissodus microlepis. The sequence continues at coordinate 10,220,657 of NC_140467.1, forward strand.
GACAAATATAAGAAATATCGAAATAAATTAACATCTATTATGCGATATGAAAAGAAAAGATATTATGAACAGCTGCTTCAAAAACATAAAAGTAATATTAAGGCTACCTGGAGTGTATTAAATAGGATAATAAAAAATCAACATAATATATGTTCTCCAACACGTATTGTAACAAGAGGTAATGTAGTGATTGAGAATACTGAGAGCATAGTTAATGAATTTAATGATTACTTTGTTAATGTAGGTCCCAACTTGGCAAAAGAGATTTCTGTACCAGGAGGAAATGATGAAGTAGATTCTACTTCTTGTAAATGTAACTCAATGTTTCTTGGTGGAGTCTGTGAGAGTGACATTGTAGAAGTGGTGAGTAAATTCAAGAGTAAAAAATCCATGGATTGTGACGACCTTGACATGTCACTAATTAAAGAAGTTCTTCATAGTGTCCTTCAGCCGTTAACATATATTTGTAACAAATCATTTCAAACTGGAATTTTTCCAGATAAAATGAAAATTGCCAAAGTGATCCCACTATATAAAACTGGTGATAAACAGATTGTGTCAAACTATAGACCGGTATCTTTACTGCCTCAGTTTTCAAAGATTCTTGAAAAACTATTTGCAAACAAACTAGATTCTTTTATTGATAAATATGATTTATTGAATGATCATCAGTATGGGTTCAGAAGAAATCGCTCAACATCTCTAGCTGTGATGGAATTTATTGAAAATATTGCAACGGCTGTGGATGAAAAACAGTTTGGAATAGGTGTGTTCATTGATTTACGTAAAGCCTTTGATACGATAGATCATTCCTTACTTTTACGGAAGTGTGAAAGGTATGGTTTAAGAGGTGTTGTACAATTTTGGCTAAATAGTTACTTGAATAATAGGTTCCAATATGTGAGTATTAATAACATGAAATCTAAACTTAGAAAAGTAACTTGTGGAGTTCCGCAAGGATCTGTTTTGGGACCTAAGTTATTTTTACTTTATATAAATGATATTTGTACAGCCAGTGATACTTTAAAATATGTGATGTTTGCTGATGATACAAACTTATTTTGCTCTGGAAAAGACATAAAGAAATTACTGAAAACAGTGGAAACTGAACTCATGAAGTTAAATAGATGGTTTGTATTTAATAAACTATCACTGAATGAAAGTAAAACAAAATTTATGTTATTTGGAGGTAGTAAAAGTAATATTAAAGTAAAATTGAATTTAAATAATGTTGAAATTGAAAGAGTACATGAGACAAAATTTTTAGGAGTAATTATTGATGATAAACTTTGTTGGAAGCCCCACATAGAACATGTGAAACGAAAATTATCCAAGTCTATTTCTATTCTTTATAAAACAAGAGATTTTTTGAATAAGAACTGCCTTTATTTATTGTATACTTCCCTTTGTTTGCCTTATATGACCTACTGTGCAGAAATTTGGGGGAACACATACAAAACATATTTGGATTCAATATTTAAATTGCAAAAAAGAGCTATTAGAATAATAAATAAAGTTGGATATAGGGAGTCCACCAACCAGTTTTTTGTAGGATCATCTATGTTAAAATTCATGGACATTATATATTCTAAAACTTTAGAAATGATATATCGTGTGATGAAAAAGAATGTTCCAATTTGTATTTTAAGTATGTTTCAACTAAGAGATGGAAAATATGATTTAAGGGGGTCTTATAAGTTTGAAATGCCTAAAGTGAGAACCAATGTTAAGTATAGATGTGTGTCAGTTTTGGGAGTGAAATTATGGAATGGACTTAATGATGAACTGAAGATGTGTTTTTCTTTGTCATTCTTCAGGAAGATTTTAAAAATTAGTATTATACAAGGTTATAGAAATTTGGTTTGTTAAAATTTTTTTGTGTTGATTTAATTTCTTGATTTATCATTGATTTGTTTTCAAACTGTTATACAACTTATTTATCAATGCTATTTATTTTCTTGGTTAAGGATTTGATTATTTCTATGGGGGTAAGGGATAGGATAAGTATAAGCCATAAGGCTTCAGCCTATTCCTTTTTCGGAATAGGCTTTTATGTAAAATTATAATCTGTTGTTGTTGTTGTTGACTGAAATAAAATTTCAATTCATTCATACTTAATCAGTTTAATGCCTTTTTGTTCTTCATCAAGTTTTTCCATGTTATTCGCTCATCAATAATCCAGTAAACCTGTACTTTAGTTTGCCAGAAGTGTAAATTGTTCAGCCTGTTTTAATAAACCAAACTATATTCTTTGAAAAGTTTTTTTTTAAAGCAAACCTTTTCAAAGGTTCATTCATTAGAGGAGCTGGAGAAGTGGGGGCATATTAGCAGATGGTTTTTATTTTTGTTTATTCTTTTAAATCTTATTAGTTATTTTTGACGAAAAGAGAAGTTGCTTTTTCTTTTTTAATTGTAAAAAATAAAAGAACTAAACTAAACAAAAAAAGCCAATTAATCCTCATAAAATAATAATAATAAAATGGCACCATGTTGCCTAGCAACCACTTATCAAAGAATTAAAATAACACTGATATAGTAGAGCAGAACCTGAGCATTGCAGGTGACTCGTAAAAAACATGCAATTTTTTTAGGTATCTCCACTTTCCAGGTGCACAAATAGACCAAACAATACTGTATCATTGACATGAACTAATTGCATGCACACATATATTTCAAGTCATGTGTGCACTGTAAGTGTGCATGTGTGCGTGGTAGCCGGTGAATGCTCACTTGACGGAGGTTATTAGCGCCATACCTTTTCTACTTTCAGAGTTCTGATAGTCCAGTCAGGAAAGACTTCCTCTGACACCTTTGAGATGAGAATGTCACTAAACACTGACATCGGCTTGTTGTCTTCAGGCCAGTACTTGTGACATCGAATCTGAAATGTCACACACACACCCACACACACATACATCAGCTCTTTAGAGCAGACATAAGCATCCAGGGAATGAAGCCCAAATACTGGCTTGTACTCTGAATGCTAACAGCAGTGAGGTTTTTTTTCTAACAGTGACAAATCTCTCATACGCACTCTGCCTTTCTCATAACACTGAGTGAGCATGGCGATAGTGCGGGTTCCCGTTTCCCAGATCATCCTCCAAAAATCAGCCACAGTGCCCGGCAGAGGGCCCTGGGTGGCTATGAACTCATTGGGACACAAATAACCCTACAGACACAGAAAAAAGGAGGCTTACATCTACCCTTATGTATGTGGATGTCTATCTGACAGAATCGTGACTAACTGGTACTCACTGAGACAAAGCTGGCATTGATGTAGTCTGAGCCTGCAGTGCCAGGTTCAGACAGCAGTTTCACTCGGTTGTTATTATCTAAAAACAGTACAGGGATAATAATACAGTTGAATTTAAATATATGAAATGCGACCACAGTGAAGCAAACAGCAATGCGAGATAGGAACATCTCTGGTACGTTGTAGGCGCAACGGCCTTGAAAAACTAATTTCAGCCTGGCAACATACAAGGTTTGATGTTTGGGAAACGATTTTTGGACTTGTTCCACGGCAGGTCAGCGTCTGTAGTGGCCAGGTCCTGCAGCAGCTTTGGAAGTTCCTGGATGGACAAAATATAACACATCAGCATTCACAGAAACACACAAAGGTCAAGGCTACAATTTTTGCCAAAGTAAAATCAAGAGCCACGAGTGAGTGAAAGATAAAAGTAAAAACAGGTGACTACTCACCCATTTCCTGCTGGCAAACTCAAAAATAAAACTCACAGTCCTTTTGACTTCAGAAAATATTATCTAATATGTATGTAAATGGTAGAACAGGTTTAGTTTTAAAATTATGCATTACTGAAACATCTAAGGTCAAACATTAGTGAATTATCTAATGTATTAAATGTAATATAAACCACTAGTTTTTCATTTTCTTCTGTATTCATTCATTTTCCATGTATATCTTAAGATTTTCATCTACTGTATTAACACTGCTTTACAAATCTACTATCAAAATCATTTTGTATGTTTCTGTATGGTTAAAACAACCAGTATCCCCAAGTTCTTTTAAAAAAAATTATATTTTAATGCTAAAATATAATTAAAATATAATTATTGTTATTATCACTGAAAAGCTGAATAAAAATAAAGCAAGTTTGATTAGAGTGACAAATTACAGTTATTTATTTGCATTCCTAAAGAGAGAAAAATTGTTCTAGTGGTTGAATATTATGATTCTCTGAGAGATCAAACTTAGAATAAAAACCTGAGTTTGTTATTTTGTTGCTTTGCTTTGCCTTTGTATTTCTCGACAAATACATCAAATCCTGTAACCCAGTAACCCAGAGATATCACATACATACTAATTTTATGTATTCACGTGAAGATGTAAACAGAATTATTGACCAACTATCATTAAAAAAAACAGTATTTTTAAAGTATTTAAAGTATCAGCAGCATTTCTGAAGAACCTAGGCATTTACCATGTAGCTGGTGTTGATCAACTAATAGGTGAAATCTGGATCTAATTACAGAATGACACATTTGCATGAAGAAGCACAGATGTACAAAAACATGCAAAAAGACTTGTGATTAATAAGGACAACTTAATTGAAGGCAAAATTGGGGTAACTTTATAAAATGTTCTCTATATTAATTTTTAATAATCTGTTAATAATCTACATTTAATGGCATATGAATGTATATATTTAACTTTATCTAATTTACCTCTGTTTTTGTATTTATAGTTTATTTATTGGTGTGGTATGCACAGGGGAAGGTTGTAAAGAAACACGTACAGAAAACTCCTCCTGGAACTTGGAATTGTCATTGGCACATAGATCCTCTACATGCTGCAGAAAAGACTTCTTGTTGACAGGCCTGTCGGTGAGGGCGGGGGAGAAATGCACTGAATGTGAGAAGCAGAAGAGGATGCACAGTAACTCTACGCCTATATGTGATTTTCTTTAAACACATTCAAGGATACAAGCAAGACTAAGCAGTACAGGGCAGACTCTTTCATACTGCACTGTGTGCATATTTGAAATATTTACACAGGACGACTTACTTGAGTGATTTCCTGTAGCTGAGCAGCCTGGATAAAAATAGACAGTAAAAATCAACCAATATAAACAAATTAACTCAGTAATCACAGCCCACACGACAGCATTTTCTGTCCACGACAGAACTGAACTGATCCCCACTTCAGACAGAACATGGCGATGTGTTGAAGGCAGGGGCGGTTAACCATTTTTTAATCGCTTTGGTTAAACATCGACACAGACTTTGATGTTTTGTTCTAAAGGAATATGTGAACATCAGTAGCATCAATTGAATGCAGCTATTCCCCCGAGGAAGCCTTCTTGTTGCAGCGCTGTGACATGCAGCTACGCAGATCCTCAGCCATCGATAAAGCTTACACATTAGTACCCTACAAGAGTGCTAAGCCTTCCGAGCAATTTTTAGATAACAAGTTGGCAAACAAATTAAAATGGTCTTAAGCAGAGGTCTGTCAGCAACTCTCCAGCTTCCCTGACATTGATGGAGAATAGGGAGCAGTTTGTAGGTAATACATTGATGTCACTGATTTGTTCAACTTTTGATCTCCACTGAAGGTTTACTAAGCAGCACAGATGGATTAATTAATGAAAGCTTAATGAGTAACACTGTGATGACACACATGCACGCAAAGCAGACTACAGCTTACAAACAGATATATGCAACAAAATGTGCCACACACATGCTAAAAGCCCAACTTACTGGATCACATAAATCTCTTTCCGTCGAAAGAAGAATGAAGAATACCTGGTGGGAGAGAAGTGCTCAGTGAGAGGAAAACAAAAGGCTAAGCGAGCAAATGCAGGTGCTTAAGTTGTGCGGAAGAAATCTGGCTAAATACAACGGAATGTGTGTTATTTTAATATGAAACTCAGCAAAGCATTAGTGCAGGCATACCACAGAGTCAAGGACAGTCCTCATTTAATGTAGATCAGCTGAAAATAGATGACCTCAGTGCAAGGGCACATCAGCTAAGGACTTAGCTGGTACCCTTCTATGCATCTAACTGGAAAATATATTTTAAGTTGCTTGAACTTGTCTCCTGTTGCTGCTGCACCTGCAGCTCCCTTTGCAACCCATCTCCAGTCTATCTCCTCCCTTTAATGCTCTGCCTGACCATATTGCCAAATATAAATTGTTGTAAACTGCAAATGATGTTGAAAATTAAGCTGCCAGGCAAGAGGAAAAAAAGAAGAAGAGGTTTGTGGATGTAGTGATGGAGGACATGCAGAGGGTGGAAGTGACAGATGAGAGGATGCTATGGATAGAGTGACATGGAGGCATTGAGCAGCCAAAAGAAGAAGATGGATATTCTTGTGAGAGAGGTAGTGTGTATAGAGACCTCGTTTCATCACCTAACTTGGGAAGAGAGTCTGGTTACAACAAAGCATGGAAAAGAATCTGTCCTAATGACCGCAATGTGAACTGCGTATGGATATTTTGGTTCACATTTTTTTGCTTGTTTGAAACTTAAAAAGAGTGGTTGACAAACTGTCCTCAGGAACTGCATCCTTTATCAATTGCCTAATTAGAAGAGATAAGTAGCAATTATCCTCTGCAGGGAAGAACTTGTATTTATCTTCTTGTAATTAGGTTCTGTGTTTTAATGCTCGTACACGGTCAACTTTCCCTGAAGACAGACACATTTACTCACCTACATGGACCTCTTTATTTTTGTTTTCTGTTGTGTTTTGTCAGTATGTGGCTGACAGTATTCTTTAAATATTGTGGAAGGAAGGGGTTCACTTAGAGGTTGTTTAAATGGCAAAATCTATTTATGCATCGTTAATGGCCACACTGTAAAAAAAAACATCTTAAAAAAAACGGTAATATTCCGGCAGCTGGGGCGCCAAAATAGTACCGTAAAATAACAGAAAATAACTTCCTCATAAAAATACGGCTATTTCCAGTAATGACAATACAGTTTGTTGCGCTAATTTTACATGGGATCTTGTCTTTTCAAGTGATTTTAAACATTAAATTAGGAACATGTTAATGTGATGAAACAATGAAATTACCTATAAACATGGTCAATGAATGTGGCAATATGAATCATAATACGTAAATGTACAGAAATATACAGTTAACAGTTGGTTTAAATAATAATGGATTGCATGCCCTGGGACAGACTGACAGAGGCGAGGCTGCCATATTGCACCATCGGCCCCTCTGGCCATCACCAGTAGGCGGTAGGTGAAGAGTCTTGACCACGGGCACAATACCGAGAGTGTCCGAGCCGGGGCTCGAACTGGCAACCTTCTGATTACAAGGCGAACTGCCAACTCTTGAGCCACGATCGCCCTAAATAGCAATGATAATAATACTTATGTGATGTAACACAAGCTTATAGGAATCATGTTATATACTTTTCCATAGCATTACATTTGAATTCAACAGTTCGATCTTTCAAATAACGGACAGATATTTGTGAAATCATGATACATTTGTGAATGTATTTTAACAATCTAAATATGCATATGTACAGACAGATACATTTAATAATCATGAAAATTATGTTTTATTACATTACAGTGATTTAACGTTAATTTACATTTGAAATGTGAAATCACAGTCTATTTACGTAACTTTAATGATATTCTAGAAGAACAGAACAAAACTGTAAAATGCACAGTAAAATACTTTTATATTAGGATTTTTTTCCTACAGTGCAGCCATACCCGCGACCTTGTGGTTGTTAGTTCACATTCATTGGCCGATGCTTAGCGTCATGTTATTATGTGTCCCAACATCCAATGGCATGTCACATTGTTTTCATGGCCACACCCTCACCCCAGGTGCAGAGGCCTATTTCTGTTCAGGAATGTTGTGAATACTTTGAGATTCATATTAATTGCAAGTCCTACCTCTACATTTATTTTTTAAAATATATAATTAGCACAGCGTGGCCGTGCAATGTTTTATATGGTTTTTTTTTTAGTTTTTATTCCTATTAATTATATTCTCACTTGTTACCTCTGAATTATTGAATCAGACCTAGATGACATGAAATTTTCAGCAAAATTATAATTCAAATACTCCTTTAATTATTGATTATTCTCATTAATTTTCGATCATTTTATATATTTTTCCATTGTATTACATTTGAATTTAACAGATCATTCTCTCACATGACAGACAAATATTTGTGAAATTATGAGACATTCCTGAATGTATTTTTACAATCTAAATATGCATATGTACAAAAAATATATTTAAAAAACAAGTAAATTGTGTTTTACTATATTTACAGTGATGTTATGTTATTTTACCTTTGACATGTAAAATCACAGTCTACTTATGTAAATTTCATGATATTCTAGAAAGACAGTACAAAACTGTACAATATACAGTAAGATACTTTGACATTACTATTTTTTGGAACAGTGTAGATATATATATATAGAGGATTTACTATTACAAAGCATTTGGCAGTATAGTATATACAGTAACATTTCTGCTTAGTGGACAAACTGCTCTACCTATTAGCTGCTGATTAATGAATCAGATTATAAACCAGTGTTTATACTGCGTACATATTATTTTTCCTCAAGTTTACTGCTATATTCGAACCATCGGTGGCACTCATAAATCATAAACAACAACTAAACCTGAGTTTGATTCTCACCAGATTCAAAATTGCAGCTTGTAAAGGAAGAGCAGCTTGCACCACTTAGTGTCTGCACTCTTGTTTGTGCCAAAGACAAAAAAAAACCCAGTAAAGCTAGATGCTAAATTTGTCTGAGAGGATGGTGGGAGAAAGGAGACAGGAAGACTTGTCTGTTCTGCAGAGAACTGAAGATAAATTATAAAGCCACTTTAGTGCTGCATTGTGTCTCTGTGCTGCTGCTATTTTCTGCACAAACTCTACAACACTAGAAGATTTTGTGCTGACAGGAGCGCACATCAAGTTGGCTGCAGCAAAGGCATTTTTTGTCTTGTTGACTGAGATTTAAGATCGTGTTTGGAGAGGCTAAATTAAGCCTGAAGTCATGTAGTACGCACCCTAATTCAGTTGCCTGAAATGTGCATGTTATATTCGTCAAAGTGACGCTTTTAGATTAAAACTAGCACAAACTTACTGATTGAGTTTTTCTTGTTTTAGCTCCATATCTGCTACGGCGATCAGCTGATCCAGCTTACACTTAGTCTCTATGATCTCTGCCTCTCTGGGCGAATACGTCCCACCTTCCTTTTTACGCTGGTGGATCCTGACATGTCAATAAATCAAACAGGTAAATAATGATACAAATACATGTGTAAAATAAGTGAAGTTTTGTTTTCCAATGATGTAATGCTCAACTAGCCACGATTAAGACTATTAATATATGCAAATGAGTGAGTGTCTTTCGCCATCTTACTTGACTGAGCCACAGATGATGATGATGAGTAACACAGCCAAGAAGAAGGAGAGCAGAACGCCCAGAATTATCTGCTCTTCTCTGGTCAACAGCCCATCGCCTGGAGCTGGAGGGTCACAGAAATGGTCACAGAAAACCCATGAATTGGTAATTAATTTTACAATAAAATGATGCATTAGTAAATTTCCCCATACTCCTTAACAGAGAAGAATTCACAGAATGATAAACATTAATTCAAAAAAAGAAGAGGGCTTTGCCACACAGGTTACCCCTTTCCTTAGTACAGCAGTACCTGTTTTGATATGCTCCGAGTATTCAGAGTCTGTGTATTCCCCGTTGATGTTAGTGGCTCTGAACTTAAACCTGGTAAATATAAGACCACACACAAGACTTTGCATTAGCTTTTACCAACAATAAACATAAAAAAAGTTTTTTTTTTTTTTTTATTTGACTGTGTATGTGGCGCACTCACACATAGACAGAGTTAGGCTTCAAAGGTCCATTGCAGAAATGCTCAGTGTTGTTGCCTGTGCAGTCATTGCTCTTGCCGATCACATATTCTGCAGCAGTTTGGTTGTACCTCTGTGACCAACCATCTCTAAACACACCTCTGAGATGTGCATTCATACTTGAGTCACTGCACGGGGGGTTGGGGAACCCTGAGTCAGTAAAGTAAGGGGCGGGATGATCATAGTACGCGCTCTTCCAGTTGGTCACGTTCTTGTTGTCCTTCACTGTGGCAAGATAAAAGTTAGAGAGGAGAAGAAGTGCAAAGAGGCCAAGTCAAATTTCAGCTGCTTAAGTTTTTACTTGCTTTTTTCTTTGAGGTAGGGACAAAGTAACATAGTGTAAACTCTGATTTAAAACACACACACATACAAAGACAGACGCCCGAGTCGAGTGTATCCAACTAAAAGTGATGGCTGTCAATGTTTTTTAAGAGTCATACCCCCTGACTCGGCCACGATGACCTGAATTTTTGTGATTGGTCCATTGTCGTCACTATAGAAACATGCAGGCATGTGGATGGTGATACTCCTGTGGGTAACCATGGCAACCCCTCCATAGCTCAGCATTGCCTGGGGTTTTTGGGTTGGCTTGGATGGGGCTGAAACACACACATACACATACAAACCACACACATGAGCACACCCAGAAACACACACACACACGTGTGTGCGCAGAAGTTGCGTCTGTGTGAGAAGATGTACTTTTAATCTGCCACATTTACATATATAACACGACAAACAGGCTGGAATAAATGCATAATTAGCACCCATCTAATAATACTGCCAAGATACATTTACTGTATCAGAGCGGCCCTGAATGCCAAGCAATAATACTGTGCACTGGTAGTTTTCTGTCTCACACTATGCTGCACTGCTGCATCAAGAAAGAAAGACTCTGGAGCATTGCAGAGCACAGACAAGACAGACGGGCTTGTACCTTTGATCCCTGTAGTAATCAGGACACGTGAGCTGAGTGGGCTCTTGCCAGCCCCGTTCTTTGCTGAAATCTGCAGTCAGACAAGCACAAGAGAGAAGGGAATACAAAAGTAAGAAAGACCAGCACAGGAGGATTGAAAAGTTTAACAAGTCCAAGCTTTTGGTTGATTGTAGGCTTGGTTGTTTGGCTAGTATAGGTGCGCTGGTGAGATCATAAAGTTCTACAACTGAAGTTTCCCCTTCAGTTGTCTCCTTGTGCATCTTTGAACTGCTCTTAAAGCTTTTAAGTTGCTCCATGGAAGCCCTGTTCTGGCCAAATGTGCTTTTACTTCACCTACAACGTCAAACTTACAGAGCAAGAACCAACTTCTATCTCAAGCTGATCCAAATTTCATTTTGAGAATTATCACCAGTGCTCAGAGTTCCAGCTACAATTTAGAGATGAAGCTGGAGTTTTTTAGAGACAGAGCCCACAGTTTCATAGCCAGAGAGCACATTATCAGTTGAGTTACGAGGCCTGTTAAATTTTTCCACTGGGAATTTTCCAGGAATCGGAGGGAAAACTTTTAGAAGAACTGCGGTGTATGCCAACACGAGTCTGCACCCAAGGGAATGAAAAGACACTTTTGGTCGCAAGTGTACTTTCTTCACTGTAAACTTGCACTACAACCATGATGTTGGATAATCTGAGCCATCTGATGAACCATTTGCACAATACTGTATATTTGTTTTATAATTTTTTGGGGACATTGTTTTTCTTACATGGAGAACTTACACACCGAATCTGAAGTTTGCAATGAAAAGAAAAGAATTCACTTCACACAGCGGTGTGTTTTTTACCTGTAAACTGTAGGTTCGTCCTCCCTTTAGCCCTTCTATTACAGCATCCATCGTGTTATTCTCTTTTTGGATGATGTTAAGGCTAATGTTTCTGACCAGCTGGTCCTTCTCATAGATGTATACAATGTATTCTGTGATGTTTCCATTGGGCTCCTCTGGAGGATTAAAGGTCAACTTCACAGCACGCACTTCCTCTGGGATTACTGAAACTGTCACATTCTTTGGAGGGTCTTTAGGTTCTGGGGTCAGATACAAGACAACAGTATTAATTTGGTCAACTCTAAAGGTGGGCAGAAGGTGGTGCAGGCACTACAATGTGAAGACGTACCCTCCTCCTTTGTTTGAAAGTAAATGGGTCCAATGGCTTTCCCATCACTGCTAGCGTGCTCCAAGTCACCAGTGAAGGCAGTGATAGTCACAGAGTAACGACTGAAAGCCGTCAAGTTAGTAACAACAATGGTCATCAACTCCCCTGGAGCCCTGACTATTGAGATATTCACCCCGGGACCATCCACCTGGCATTACAGGACATTGTATAGAAAAGTTATTAAGTTATACTGGATTGCTTTTATAGCCTTGTACTTAAATTGCTACTGCTTTTTGAAAAATCCTGAACAACATAATACCCTGTTGAGCTGTTCTAAGAATAGCTAACTTTGTTCTACAGTTCATTGGTGACATGCTCATATTTGTGACAAACACAGTCTAACGAGATGACCTGGACAAGATAAGAAGTCAGTCCAGAGAGAACAGCTGGAACGTCCCACGCAATGTGAAAGCTGTTGGAGGTGGAAGTCACTTTCAGGTCACGGGGAGGAGCATCGGGGTCTGAGGAAGGAAATGAGAGAAACACTGAAAACTGAAAAATGAGTGGCTCCGGTTATATGAATCAAACAAGACTAAACAAGATAAGGTAATTAATCTTTTCTTTGTTCTAAATACTGAATTAATGAGCTGAAGACTTTCCTGCATACATTAGTTGTACTTGGCAGGGGAGGTCGAGTATTTCATTTGGCCGGAACATATTAGATAATAAAATTACTGCAGCAATGCAGGACATGTCATTGCAAATGTATTAGGTGTTATAGGTTATTGGCATGACTAACAATTTGAATACTTTAATTGCTAAATCTTAACATGTTTACATTAATAAAAAGGTACTTTTGTTGCATTAGTGTTAACTGATCATTCTTTGGGATTAGCAGGGATCACTTGGTCCACCTCACTTTAAATGCCTTTCCTGTAGTTTTGCAGTTGTTAGATGTCATCATATGTTGTCTTTTAGATTGGCATATAGATTCATTACATGTGCAGTCCAATAAATATCAGTATAATTTCTTATTCAGCTTCTATTTAACCCATTTATACTATAATTATTACTTTTTTGTCTTTCATTTGTCAAACACATGTGTAATAATGATGTTACAACAGCCTTAGTATTTTGGTATTTACTACTTAATTACGCACTGCTAAACTATAATGATATAACATCTAAAGACATCTTTCAGAATAAAACAACTGACCATGCCTGTGTTTGCTCATGTTGCTAATGAAACATCAGACAAGCTGTGTAATTTTGCTGGTACGTCTGAAAACAAATAAGTAATTATTTGTCAAATATTGGTCATGAAGGTCTGACTAAGCGGGAAATCTCTCTGGCTATCTGGCAACACAAAAAGGTCATGTCATCAATGTCATTCCTACTTCCTGCCATGGTGCGTTTATATTTCCACTGTGTATAGTCTCCGACTCCAGCGTTGGTCACAGCAGCAACTTTGAAGCGGTAGTATCTGTATTTAGCCACGGGATGGATTGTGAAGCTTTGTTCCTGTTCTGCATCTGAAGCATTTATCGACACTGTCACATTATGTTCAATGCAATGCAGGGCCAGGTCGTCCTTCGGGGTTGAGGGAGCTTTAACTGATATGCTTGGTTCACAGTTAGCTGAAATCAGCTGTGCAATGATGTGATACTCTTTAAGCAGGCCTGGAACAGAATGTGGTGGAGCCCACTGAAGTGTCACATTGTTAGGTGTGACCTGAGAGATGGTGAGGAATCGAGGGGCAGCAGGAACTGTCAGGAGACAACAAGGTTTAATCAATTATTCACTTGTGGTGGTTATGCAAAATGCAGTACAAGAAGATTTGACTACCTGATTCTGAAAGGGTGGAAGCTGTACAGTTTAATCTGTCTCCTGGTCCTGCAGAGTTTACAGCAGCTACAGAGAGAGCATATTCCTGGTCTGGCGACAGCCCAGTCACTGTGTGCTCTGGTGTATGGGCCTCATGTTTATAGGACTGCTGGTCTACCTCCAATTGAATCTCATAAAAAATGATCTGCCCATTAGGATTGGCAGGAATTTCCCAAGACAACAGAATTGAATCCCAGCTCACTCCTGAGCAAGACAGATTCCCTACAGCGTCAGACACTGCAGACAGAGAAAGACACGAGACAGTGATGTTGTTAACCCAAATCTTAGCTTTCGGTTGATTTTCTTACTAAAGAACTCACAAAATTAACTGTTTATTATTTCATTGAACTTAAAAAGGTTGCAGGTTTTTGGACAGAACACTGAATTATTACTAACGTGCAAATATCTGTATTGACTAACTGCGTCTTTTTTCTTCACTATTAAAGATCTAGAAACATACTTGGTCCAAAAAAAGCGACACTACACGACACAACAAATCAAACCTGTCTAATTATCACATTTCATTTATTATTTTAGTTTCTGTTTGGTAGAATAGCCAGAATTCTTGTTCCAGTTTAACCCATTAACTTCATTAGACGTAGGTTCTGGTCTAGAGACCCCAAAGATCCATAACCAGGGGTCTTGGAAATGTTTTCTTCCCCGTAAGTGGTCCTTGGCCCCAAAAACTAAAGAAAATCCTACAGATTTAAAGGCCGAAAGCTGTTCTTAAGATGCCATCTGATGAATCCAGGGCTTTATTCTTTTGTTCACTACCCAGAGCTCATGACCATAAGTAATGGTAGGAATGTAGATCAACTATACACTCTCTCCTCACTTGTGAACAGGACCCTGAGATGCTTAAACTCCGCCACTTGGGGTGGAGTCCCAGACTCGCTAGGCACTCCACCCTTTTCCAGCTGACTACTACGGTCTCAGACATAGAGTTGCTGATTCTCATTAGAGCCGCTTCACACTTGGCTTCAAACCATCTTATAGCATGCTGGAGGGGCCCACATGATGAGCCCCAAAGAACCACATCATCTGCAAAGAGCAGAGATGCAAATCTGAGGCCAATAAAGTGGAAACCCTTTGCAATTTGGCCATTTCCAGAATTTCTATCCATCCCTTTCATGAAAGTTATAAACAGAATTGGTAAGAAAGAGGAGTCCTGGTTGTAAAGGCAATGAGCTACTGGACATAGTCTCCTCTTCAGCTCTCTGACTTAGACCTTTGGTGAGAGACTGAGGAATGTATTCCTTCTGAAACTAAGGACCACCACCCTGATCTGCCAATCCAGAGGCACTGTGTCTAACATCCATGTGATGCTGCAGAGGCAATGTCAACCAAGACAGCCTTACAACATCCAGGACGAATTACATCCATCCAGGGGCTTGGCCACTGGACAGTTTTTGACTACTTCAGTGACCTCAGCCACAGTGATGGGCAAGTCACTAGACTCTGCTTCCACTACAGTGTGTCACTGAGATTGAGAAGGTCCTTAAAGCATTCTTTCTACTTCCTGACTATCCTCAGGCAAGGTTAGCAGCACTCCATCTCCACTGTATACAAGAAGCTGGGTCCCCTTCCTGAGTCGCCTAACGGGTTGCCAGAATTGCCCCAAGGCCTACTGAAAGCCTTGCTGTATGGCCTCATTTTCTTTTTGCTACTTCTACGGTCACACTCCACTTGGCATCCTGATACAAATCTTATCATCCCAAAAAAACATTCCAAAGCTCTAATTGAGAAAGGAAACCTATATCTGTGTTTACATGTGTCCCTTGTTTGTATACAGTGTATATTTTACCTGACTCATTGGTTGTGAAGGACACAGGGCTGCTGAACTGATTCCCATGGCCCACTCTGGTGAAACTGTTCACACTGATTTCATAGGAGCTGTGGGGCTTGAAGCCTGAGAGATACTCTGTGGTTGATGAACCAGAGGAATTCTGCATTTGTTCCCAGACAAACAAACAAACAGGAAATATATACGATATTAAATCTGACTACTGGAGTGGATAATATGTCTATATCAGCACATATGTGATGGTGAGTTTAAGTGTCATGTTACTGCTCAGTAGCATCTGGAGTGTGAAATTAGCTCCCGCCCATGTGTACTCTTACTGAGTGGGTCCTTGGAGTATGTGTAGGTGTGTGTTATTGTTGTTGTGAGGCTGCTTTCAGTGTGTGAAATTAACAGTACCCGATGTGTGACGGTTTGTGTGATGAGGTCTTGGATCCGAAATCCGTACTTTATCACCACTCCGTTGGGCTCTAGAGGAGGCTCCCAGCTCAGCCACACAGCGACTGCCGTGTGGTTATATATAGTCAGGTTACGGGGAGGAGAGGTGGGACCTGGATCATAAAGTTGGGCAGATAGAGAAGAGAATATTACGTTTCTGCCATCCCACTATAATCATTTAAACTCTTCTTTCAAACTAACCGCTTTCATCGCTGTGCAGCTGCAGCAGCAGACTAGGCCCCGAGCCTTTACGAGTTGCGGCCGTAATCGTGAGATTGTAAGCTGTGTATGGAAGTAGGTTAGTGAGGACGAACGAGGTGTTGGGGGTATGTGTTGTGTTGGTGCCCTCCAGGCCAACAAGAATCAGGGCATACTCTGTTATCTCCCCATTGGCCTCCAGAGGGCGTTGCCAGACCACACCGATGGAAGACGAAGACAGGTTCTTGGTGGACACCAACAACGGAGCAGAACTAGGAACTAAAGGGAAACACGCCCGCACACATGTCAGTGCCACAACAAATGCATAAAGACATATTGCATGGGTGAATATCTGTGAATAAACTCACTGTCATCATCTGTTCTCAGGTACATTGTGCTTGTATGGTTGTAGGCAGGGCCAGCAGTAGTTGCTGGGGTAACAGTCAGCACATAAGGGAAATATTTCCTGAGTTTGGTGAACAGGAAGATGTTGTCAGTTGTGGTGTGCTTTATGGTCTTGTTGACAGCTGGACCCCTTTGGTTGGAGATGTTTGGAACGATGCCTGCCTCCTGTAAGGTGAGCAGGTAGTAGGGGCGTCCGTTTGGCTCCAGAGGAGGGTCCCAGCTCACTATGATTACCGTGGAGCTGAAGATCTGTGCCGTCAAGTTTTGGACCGAGTCACCTGGCACTAAAGAATGAGACAAGAAGAATAGTGTTACTATTATTAATTTCCACTGGCACGAGTGATTGAAACTCTATGCCCTTACTGTGAGTTTACGTTTGAGTGCGGAATCAAATTGGGCATCAATCAATGCCCTGAGACTTAAAAATGAAGTCATCATAATGATCATCATCATCATCAACTTTCAGGGTGATTGTAATTAGCAAAAAAATAGCACATCAAGAACAATACAGCATAACATTAATTTGGCAGCACAGGAAAACAGGAACAAAGCAAAATCAAACAGTAAACATACACAAAACAATGCACGATTAACAAGACTTCATTTTGAACTACAGAGGCTCTTAGAAAAGAAATTTACAAACTGAAAATTAAGGAATGAAAGGGAGAGAGATGAAGTGATACTCATCCTGCTTATGGTGTCAGGTCCTCTAGAAAGAGTAAAAAGAAAAAAGGGGTGGGGAGATAGATGAAGGAGACAGAGGACAGAAAAAAACAGAGAGATCTGCAAGATGAATGAGTGGATGTTAGGGGCCGGATGTGTGTGAGGGTCTGAGCCCAGGGGAGTAAACCCCTGCTGGGCTTAGCTGTGCGGGAGAGACAAGGTGCCCTGGAGGTCCGGCGACTGGCTGAGAGTGGAGCAGCTAGAGCATAGGCAGAGATACAGAGTCAGTGTGAGCAGTGATTATTCAGAGGCACAGAATACACGACAAGCAAAATATCAGTTTGTGAATAAGTCTGTAGTTGCTGTCTGCACCGTTTTTTTTGAAAATCACATAAAAACAAAGAGCTTTAAAAGGCTGAAATACTAAAATGCAACAAAATATTTGCATATGCATAAATGCAAATTCAAGGACTGTAGTGTGAACTAATATGAACTTCCTCAAAGCTCATCAAACTCAGTTGAATCTCTGTGCCAACAAATTTTAAGTGTTTCTGCGTTTCTCCCTTTTTATAATCCCTAACATTTTTCATCATGCTGTCATAACTGGCTGTCTTCAAAGCGCAGTGTCACAGGTGGTCATTTTTTTTATCTCCTTTCACGGATACTGAAAGCTATTTTCAATCACAGCGTTTTTATGTAATTTTTTTTCAAGTTGAAGAGCTCTGAAAAAAAGAGTGCAGACCTGCCCTCCGGTGAGACTCTTAATCATCGCATGCAATTATTATCCAGCTTCCCGAGTAGTATTTTATGTGTATGTGTATTTACTTTATCCTCGTTTATACTGCGTTTGTGTGTGCGTGTGTCTGACTGACCGTCCTCTGGTAATAACAGGATTAAGGGCTCGGAATGGACCCCTCCATCACCCTGCACAGTGCTGGATGCCATCCAGAAGGTGTAGTTATTGCCCCCAATCAGCCCAGTCAGAATGTAGGAGAGACGTGAGTCAGGAGAGGTGTGGGAATATAAGTCTGAAACAGGAACTGTCTGTGGAGAAAAAGATGTGTCAGGCTTAATTTCACAGCCTGAAAAATGCATTTCAGCGAGAGCAAAATATATACTGTTACAAATCAGGTGCAATACATTTCATCAGGAAGCAAGTTTGCCCTGCATTTTTTCACTTTTTGGCTACTGTTTACATGGGTAGTGGAATGACCTGTAAGCACAGCTATCATTCAGTTCACATTTTTTACACATTCTAGGACAAATTCATGTAATTGTTAAAAAATACCATGAAACACATATTACTTAAACATTTTTGTAGCCTAACTTGTGGTAAATTTTTGTGACTGATAGTGTCCTAAAACATCTGAGAGTATAAGAGCAGGGAGAAGGTGTAAGAGAGCCTGGAGAGGTTGAGCTATGGATTGGAAAGAAGTGGAATGGGAGTCACTAGAAGCAAGACGGATAATGTGTGATGTGTGAATGAGAGGGAGACGGGTGGAAACGAATAGTGATGGTGGATGGATTTAAATACCTGAGGTTAACCATTCAAAGTAATGGACAGTGTACAAGAAAGGTGAAGAAAAGTGTGTATGCAGGGTAGAGTGAAGACGAGTATCAAGGGTGATGTGTGACAAAAGGATAACAGCAAGAGGGAAAGGAAAGGTTTACATCATGCTAGTGAGACCTGCTATGATGTTGGTTTGGAGACGGCGGTGCTGACAAAAAGACAGGAGGTGAAGCTGGAGGTGGCAGAGTTGAAGTGATGAGAAGAGACTTGATTAGAAATGAGTACAACAGAGGTACAGCTGAGCAGTTTGGAAACAGTCAGAGGGGCAAGGCTGAGATGGTCTGGACATGTGCAGAAGAAGGATACTGGACAAAGGAGGCAGGAGGAAAAGAAGCTTTGTGGATGTGTGACAGAGAACATGCAGAGGGCTGACGTGGCAGAGGCGGTTGTTAGTGATGAGGTGAGATGGAGGCAGATTAATCTGCAGCTGCAACTCCAAAAAGGGCAAGCCAAAAGAACAAGAAAAAGAAGAAATCTTTCAAAATATATCTTTATATTTTGAAAAGAAAATGTCTTGACTTCATTATTTTATCCCGTTAGGCCCCAAAAACATATTTTGTGAGGTTACAGCGACCTTTAAACACTTAATTCAGTTCATCCCTCCAACATATCACAGTGACATGAATGGTTACAGATGTAAGCCCCACACTTTGAAAAAAAAAAACCTATTAAAAATAAAGATAAAATTAAGAGACAATGTGTTTATGAGCTTGAGCCAAAGGATGGACAGACAACCTAAAAAATAATCCATAAATACATTCTCTTTCCTTATCATTCAATCTGTCCTTATCAGGGTCGTGCGGGGGGAGGGTGTGTGTGTGTGTGTGCTGGAGCTAAAATGCTATAAAGGAATCTGGGATTTTGCAGTGACTACTACATTCAGCACCTTTCATCCGACTTATTGACTCAATTAATCTGTCTTCAGTATTTTTGTCTCACCTTCTCAGTCACAGTGTTGTTAAATGAGTAGTAAATAGTGTAGTGTACAATGATCCCGTTGGGTTCAGTGGGTGGATACCACATCAAGGTAACAGAGGAGGCGTCTGCATTAACAACAGTCACATTCTGCGGGGGGTCAAATGGCTCTGAAAGGAGACAGTTTAAAAGGACAAAAACTCAAGTTGTGCGATAAAACATCACTTAAGAGGAAATGTTATTTTTTATGTGAGGATAACACGATAATGTTTAAAGATTGCATAACATGTATCCAGCACCTGCATCAGTTGTGGTAAAGCTGATGTAGATCAGCACTCCTCCATCTCCCAGTCTGGTCCAGCTGGAGACAGAGGCATTGTAGCGACTCTCTGAGTCCACGTTAATAACCACCGAAGTCTTTGTCACATTCTGCCACAGGTCAGTCGTTTCATTCCTAACACATAGACGCTGCATTATTTGTGTTTTCTTTTAAGGTTATTAGATGGAAGTAGAGTTCAAAACCTTACCAGACTCTGACAATGTAGTAGAGTATGTCTGAATTGGCCTCGAGTGGTGGCTGCCATGATAACTCTACCGCAAAGTCTGACAACTTCCTGGCATGGAGAAACTGAGGAGGTGTGCCTGGAGCTGAGACGCACGAGAAAGACTTTCCAATAACGTAGCACAAACATGCATTGGTGGTGAACTTACAAGTAAACGGAAATTAATTTCTAAAATATTTATCGTTGTGGAAATCAGGGACTCAAAAGGCACACAGGAAGACACTAGAAAAAATAGAACATTTCCCTGAAAAGAAAAAAACTGATTAGTTGCAATGAATCTGTTGTTTGCGCTTCCCAGTCGTGATGGAAAACACGAGTGTCACGTGGCATCGGATATCTGTGATGTAACATCATTAGCATGAGCTGAAACAGAGACGTGAGGAGGAAAAGACTAGAGGAAAGTCAGATTTAATCAGATGCCCTTCGAACTTGTCAGCCTGTGATGATGTAATGGTGGAGTGTCCTGGAACTGAAAAGAACCCCCACACCACCCCCATTTTTTGCTCTTGTCACTCACGCCCCTCTCACCATCCTCAAGTGTTGTGATGTTGAGCGGCTCGCTGCTGTAGTTTCCCGCTCCGACTCTTGTGTGTGCTTGAACTACGATGCGGTAGTGTGCGTACTTCCTCAGATGCGTGATGTGGATGTAGTTGGTCCGCGAGGTCAGGTTCAGGTAGTGACTGGAGTTCCAAATCTCTAAGCTGTAGTGAATAATGACGCCGTTAGGCAGCAGAGGAGGCATCCACGTCACATTCACCTCACTGGGACTAACTGATTCATAGGAGAGCCCATATGGAGGACTGCCCGGGACTGGAGAAGGAATAAAACATCGTGTTGGTTAAACAGTTGGTATTCACTCTAAAGCCTTTCATATGAATGTATCTGTGAAGGTGGGCACATCCTTCAACACACCATCTTCTCCAGATAGCAGGTATAAAGTGTCTGATGTCTGGTTGCCATTTCCGTAACGCGTGTACGCGCTCACAGACACATTGTAAAAGGAGAATGGTTTCAGACTGAACAGGGTGACTTTGTTAGAAGACGTGTTCACCAGCGCAGAGTAGGATTCATTCTCATACAGGACCTCATACTGCTGGATCGCCCCATTAGCTTTCTCTGGTGCAGACCAGGCTATTGTGGCAGTAGAGGGGGTGGTGTTTACCACAGTGAGGTTTACAGGAGGGGAGTCGGGCTCTAAGAGGGAGAAGAAAAAAAACAGAGAACTTGTCAGTATTTACAGTAAGTAGTTAATAAAAAAGTTACATTTTCAAGCAATTTATAAAGAATACAGTAATAGTTATTATGCAAACTTCATGATTAATCAATTTAAAAAACTTAACACTGGATATTCATTAATCATTGATAACATATAGTTGATCCAAGCATTATAAACAGAATTCATACAAAGTTTAGATTTTTGCATTTGCACATACAGGCAGCACGATGCGAAAGTTTTGCAACCAGCAAAAATAAACCACATTCTTGACTTAAATTTGGCCGACCCTCCATTCAAGCTCATCTCCTTGTGCACCTCCTGAATGCTTCCAGTTCGGCTGCATTCACACGTCTGCCTCAAACTTGCTGTGAGAGCAGGAATGAGCTTCTGCATCAAACTGAATGAGCAGTTAATGAGAGTTCAGAAGCACAAGCAAGAGAAATCTGTTGTTGTTGTTTTTATTCTACATTCATCACACATTTTATTTTTTAAAATGCAGTTTTGTTTTGTTTTTTCAATTTATGCCAAGTGGTCAGGAACGGGCCCTCGAGGGACTGACTGAAAAGTAGCAGCTCTGCAGGAAGACCTTGAAGGAGATATCGGCCAAATTGTATTCAGGTAAGGATTTTTATTTTTATGGGAAAAGTTACAGAAATGTATGATGGCATCTTGTATTTGTGAATGTATAAATTCAAAAGTCCAACACGTACCATCCTCTAAAGTGAAAACAAAAATGTCATCTTCCTCAGAAAGTGAGCTCTCCCCCACAACTGTGGATGCAGCTACACGAAGCTTATAAGGAGTGTACTTGTCCAGATCTATACATAACAAGAGGGAAAAGTGACACTTTACATTGTAGTGGCAGTTATACTTAACGGCTTAAGAAAATGTCAGCTGAAGAGAATGAAGACGCTACCTGTTATCAATATGCTGGTAGTGTTAGTAACCCATTTCAGGCCTTGATTACTGGGCAGTTTGAGACCATAAACAGTGTAATGTGTGATCCGCCCATTGGGATTGATGGGTGGGGTCCAGCTCACTAGAATGGAGGTAGAGCTGATATTCTGATAGGATACCTCAAGCACGGAGCTAGGGACTGAAAGACGCACAAGATGTTAGAATTGGGCACCTTTAACAGCTCTATTAACATTTTTTCTTGTTTATATTTATAACAATTATTAAACGTGTACCATAAGCACCCACCCTGCTCCCTGGTCTTCTCTGTGATATCTGCAGCAGGGCCCTCTCCTACAGTGGTGGAAGCAGTGACCCTGAATGTATACTCAGTGAAGGGAACTAGATCTGACACCAAGTAGGACAACTCCTCAGACAGAACGTCCATTACCTCCTGTCTCACTGTTACCCCTGCAGATTCATGCAGACACACGCACAGAGGATTTATGAATAGTCAAGGTTTTTTTTAATAATAATTCTGGTTAAAGCGAAGCAAAGCAAAGCAATGTTAAAAAAATGCGGTGTTTACAGTTAGCTCTCCCACCTGTGGTACCAGACACAGCACCGCTGCGTGTTGAAAAGTGTTCTGTAATTGAAGCATCAAGTGTAGACAAGCGAAGCTGGCCTGGGGTCAGGGCCAAGGGGGCAGAGCCTGAGGTCACTTCCCCGGCATGTAATTGCTTCGTAAGCCAGGGTGGAAGTGTAACAGATGGCACAGAGGTAAGAGAAAGTGCAGACGTTCCAGAGACTGCAGAGTCAGAAGACTGCATATTTGGGTTGTCAGAGCGTGAGGCAGTGTCATAATCAGGGCTGGGCCTGTTGGTGGCCATGGGGTCAGTGGTTGGCTGAGCATTCGTGTTAGTGATGTAATCAGTGCTTCTAAATCCAGAGTGTGGGAAACTGGAAGCAGTAGCACTAGTGTGCAGCGTGCGGTCTGAAATAGTAGCTGTAAAAGTTGGTGGAGATGTGATCAGACCAAGCTCAGCAGTTCTTTTATGCCTCTTTGAACTGTTATGGACATCAGGTGGACGTGTTTCATTTTCATAAAAACCAGTTGTATTCTGAAAGGAGACAAAAAAAAAACCCACTTTATATATGGATATATGAGACTCATCAGCCCTTAATGTGATTTCTAATAAAATCAGTAAGCATCAGTAGATAGCACTCATTATTAAAGGGGCTCCGATATAAAGTAGGTGTTTTTTTTTAAATTATTCCTATAATAGGATACAGCAGCACACAGTCCAATGTAATCCACCAGAATAGTGGTTTAAAAAAGCCTATAATCCACTGTAGACTATTGCAGAGTGTTGCTGAACCATATTGATCTTTGACAGCAACTGCTTTGACGACAGTGTGTCATCAGCTGTAATGGATTGTACAAGTATTCATGACACAGCAACATATCACGTTTTTAACTGTGTTTTTTAAGCTGGAAGCATAGAGCGGTAGAGATAATATCATCTGGCTTACTGCTGTCATCGTGATGTTCTGGAGCAGAGTTTCCTCAACCAGCACCAGGAGTCTGTATTGGATTATGGGACCGTTGGGCTGGGCAGGGCTTTTCCAACTTACACGAATTGAAACTGAATCCTCAGCAATTGCCATCAGGTGCTGCACTGCACTGGGTGCTATCCTCACAAACACACACACACGCACATAGATAAACAGAAGCACAAAAACTAAATTTGCTCTTGTATTTTGTATGTATTTATTTTATTTGCTACCAATGTGTGCGTCTGTATTAAAAGTGAAACTACACTAAACTAACTAAACGGAACTTTTTCATTTATACTTCAATCTTGTAACTGTCTCACCTTCCGCAGGTGTAACGATGTCTCCCTTCGCTGCAGGACCCACCTCACCAGCTGCTTTTGCTCGGACGGCTACTATGTACCTCGTGTAGGGTTTCAAACCGGTAAAAGCAAAACGGGTATCTCCTGTGCTGTTCTCATACATAAAACCTTTAAGAAAACAGAACAAAATTTAAAACTGCACTGATTTTTGCGTGTATTATGTGTGCATGTAGCTGTGTTTGCTCTGAGTCAACATTTATCCACCTGTGGGTCCATAAAGGTAGAGTACGTAGGAGAACTTTCCTGTCGTGATGCTGGGAGGGCTCCAGGACACAGAGAATGATCGAGACGTCATGCTGAATACAGAGAAGTTTTGTGGCGGGTCTTCTGGAGCTGCACAAGCAGGAATATTTGCTTTCATACCTCAGTGCTAATATGAATACGAGCTTAATTAGTGCTAAAGTGTTTGCACGCTTTTTTTTCCACACCTGATTCTGGCATGCGAACCATAGTGGAGGCTACCTGTCCCTCTCCTTCAGAGGTGAAGGCGGACACCTCAAATAGATAGGCAATATAAGGTCGTAGCTGATCAACTCCTACTGATATGGGTACGTTCCAAGAGGCTGCAGGGGGCACAGCAGAGAGGGTGATGGGTGGCGATGATGCTGTTATCTCCAAGGGACTGAGAGTCGCACTGGACAGGATATCGGCTGCATCCTAGACACATGAAATCATGCGGGATAAAAAGAGAGAGTGCATTTAAGAAAAAAAGGAAAGAGAAAAGACGGTCGGCCTTGTGCATTTGTGCTATTTATCATCTTGACAGGGAAGTAGTATAGAACAAAAACACTTGGCAATAACAGCACAGTTTAGAAGGAGGGTGAAGGAAAAACACAGTACATTGCAGTGAGGCAGGGCTACAGTCATGATGTCCACTGCATTGACCTCCAGCAAACGGACAATCTGCCCAGTACGAGCAAATCTGGCCTTGACGGCGAACTTTGTGATGAGGCCATTGATGCGGTGTGGCAAGAACCAGGTAAGGACGACGAAGGTGTGGTTATGAGCATACGCTGTGAGATTGGTCACCAGGCCAGGGGCTGCAGGATGTGAATACACATGCAAATTCAGTGAAACACACATGCACAAGTTATTTTTTTATGATGTTGAGACGCTTAGATCAGAGTGCAAGGCTGTGTGCTTGTGCATGAATACCCACGGGACTCTGCTGTCTTTATGTATAAAGGTTTGCTGAATGCTCCTACTCCAAATGGAGATATAGCTGCTACCTAACGAGAAACACAGAGAGAGAGAGGAAGTGTTGGTAGGCATAATGATTAATTCATGTTCCTGTCAGTTATCATCTCCCAGTCATGTGCTAATCTCAGGCTGCTGGAACAAGCTGCCGTAGCAGAGTTGATTCAGAGATCCCAGAGATATATAATCTACAAAAATATATCTCATTATATAGCGTAGATGTAAACAGATCACAACACAGTCTCAAGTCTTTCAATTTTTTCCAGTGATTTAAGGTGGGATCAAAATTAAATAGCAATTTATCAGGTCAACTGTGGAGTCACTAAAATGGATTTTAGTTTTGTACTGGAGTAGTATGGGAACTGACATGTTATCTTAAAAAAGAACAAAGAAAAAATGTATTTCGTTCCTGCCTGAGATCAGAAAACAGCGCGCGCCGTTCAGCTATTTGTTTCTACCTTGTTGCCACGAAACGGTTAGCAGTGGGGCGCTGCAGGCGTTTCTCTGGTTCGTGTCAGTGTCATCCAATCAGCAGCCAAGCACATACAGGGTAACCCCAGAATAATTAAACAAGCAATGGACATAATGGATCAGTTGATCTAGGTGCAACACTGCAATACAGGTGAGCTAAACATAACCCTCATGTCCTCAGATTTTCTCAGTGTTTCCTGTCACCTGACTCTCACACCTGCTTCACCTGTTCTTGACTAAACCTTCCTCCTTTATTCATATCTGACATCACGCCATTGTTCTCTGTCAGTTCCTTACACATCAAATGGGTTCCAGTTGGGGTTTTTTTCACTTTTTCTGTTTACCACTTGCCTACATGCAAGATTGTTCTTTATTATTCGACTTCCATTCTTTATGCCAACATGACAAATGGCTGTATCCGTGCCTTTCTAAACTGAATGCTTTCAGCTTCACATCAGAAATAGGTAAGCTATCTCATATTCAGCTTTAGAGAAAAACTCAATGGGCTTTACTTTGAGGAATTACTGTTGATAAAGACAGAGCAGAAGAGATTTTTGCCCTTGTAAAAATACAGTGCAACAATGCAGCTTTCATTAAAAAGCTAATCTGTGGCACAAATGCTTTTTCTATTTGTTTATTGAGAAATCAGTGGGGAAATAATAGCCCTTATACACTTGGTGACAAGAATGAACGGATATGTTCTATTACAGGCTGAGGAAGAAATACGAATTTGCTTATGGGCTCAGCTGTGCGTAGGGTCTAGAAGTCTAGCAAACTCAGAGGTAAAATTTAGTAACATTATACGTGCAAACACACACAGATAAATGCAGTATGTGCAGCTATAATCTGTAAGTGTGTCACGTCCATTTGTATGAAGGTCATAGCAGGTTAATGAATTCTGAAAACCTTTAAGCATGATCGCATTCAAGCTCACTGACAACAGATAGTGGAAAGAGCCAAGACTCATCCATAGATCTGTTTACCTGTTTAATAATGCAATCAGGATCAATTACCAGTATTCAGCCAGATCAACAGAATAGTCTGATCCTCTGTCACATAGTTACACACTCACATGCTGGGAGGGGGGCAGTTTCAAGGAGGTCTGTTAAGAGGGACAATGATCACAGTTCCCAGAAGTATATCTATTAATCAATTCATTTTAACATAATAAAAACTCATATTCAAAAGCTCTTTTATGTGCAGTATCCCTGCAGGACAGCTTGTTCTGTTTTGATTCAATCTGGGACTTTTTAAACAAAATTTGCTAGGTCAGCCTTTATTTGCTAAGACTCCAGAGACTAGACAGGAAAAGGGGGAAAGACACGAAAGAAATGGTGTGGAGCAGACTTGAACCCCTGCCACTGTAACTCCTTTGGGCCACGGCTTTGTAGTCAAAACAGGTAAGTTGGAGCAGTTCCCGAGAATGAGTTTTATTTTGTTTTATTGTTTATAGTGAATTCACCAAACAATCTGACTGTAAACTTAATTTAATTCTGACTATTATATTCTACCTGAATGTGGTAGGTAGATCCTGAAGTGAAGTCAGTGATCAGGGTCTCTGGTATATCCAGGTATTTTGTCACCTGTGTGAAAGCGGGGTCAGGGTAAGGACACACCTCCTTGTACCTGCAGTAAGAAACCAGTTAGTTAAGATCATCATATCTCAACTTCACACTTATGAAATTTATGCAACTGAATGAAAATACAATATATGGTCAGATGCAAAACTGTCGAACTGTACTCAACTGCACTTAATATTTCTTGTTTACTTATCTTAATGACCTTATAGTGCCATATCAACCCACTTTGCTCTCGCACTGCAGGTTTACCTGTTGTTCCTAGATTATTTAAAAGTACAACGGGAGGCAGAGCCTTCAGTTTTCAGGCCCCTCTTCTATGGAACCAGCTATACAGCTGCTTCATGAGGTGAATATTTCACTTTGATCTACATTAATCCAAAAACTGGTAACTAGCTCTGTGCTGATCTTTGAATTTTTAACATATAGTAATAAGGTCTTGTTGTAATATATTTTTAACATTAAAAATAATCCCTAGGAAAGTATTTCAAACCATTTTTGCACAAAAAAGCCAGGTTGTACTGTAGACATGTATCTCGAACACCTCAAATGCCAATTTCTGGCTATTTGCTGCTAATATTGGCATCTGCATTTATAACAGTCAATAAATTAAAATTGTAAAAGTGAAGAAGTGATCATTGTTGATGTTGTATAGGTTGTCCAGCAGAAGGTATTCTGCGACATCCCTTTTGGCAACATGTGTAAACGTGACAGAAAAACTACATAGAAAAGATATAGACAGATTAATAAATAGATAGAATAAAGTATTTAGCACTTGTTTAGTACATGTTGCTGATTATACTGCACTTTTACATAAGATGTGAGATCAAAACTTTTGACTATACTAAACTATGATAGTGTATGTATCTTAGACAGTTTTCCAAAGAAGATCTTGAAAAACTACCTTATGACATATCCATCTATATCTTTGGCATTAGACGGTATATTCCAGGAAAGCAGGATGCCATTAGAGCCGACAGCTTCTCCCTCTAGGCCTGAAGGTGGACCAGGAACTAATGAAGATGAGGACAACCATGTGAAGGAGAGGAGACGATGTAAACACAAGCAGAACACTAGCAGTAAAAATATCTAAAATTACACAAATAGCTGTATATTACATGTCTGTTAATCATCTGTACTTGAGCCAACTGGCGCCTCAGTGGGCTCAAATATGTAATCTCTTATCTAATCCCCTCGGCTTCTCCTGTGTAAAACATCACCAACAAAACAAACTCAGTACACTTGTTTTGATTAATAACTTTTGTATTATCTACTCGACAGACTACAGTGTCGTCTGAAGAATGGTGTTGTTATCTGTTGTAGACTGATCCTCTGAGTGTGTGTGGGTGTGTGTGTGTTGGGTCTGCATGAAGGGTGTTTTAGGCTGAACCCTGATGAATAAGGCTTCACACAGCAGTGGCATTTCACTGACATTCACTGCAGACCCATTCATCCTGTGGTTCAAAAGCCCAGGCTTAAGTTACCTAAAAGGAATTAAACAGCAAAGTAGGCACACACACACATTTATACACGCACACACACCTCCGCTGTGCCAATCCCTTTTCCTCAGTGTGTATGTGTGTGTGTAATATATATATATACAGTGAGCAAATACAAAACGAGTCCCTGATGGTGCTTTAACACCTGAAAAAACAAAACGTACACAAACAACACCAAACTGTGTGTGTGTCTTACCGCTCCCATTCCTGTTGATCATGCGGCTGACTCCAGGGCTGATGTTCGAGGAGGAGGCTGCTGTGACTGTTACAGTGTATTGTGTCTTGGGGCTGACATTTACCACATCGGCCTGTGGGAGCAGAAAAATAAATAAATCTACTTGCTCATCAGCAATGTAACGTGCTACTTCCCAATTATTTCTCTTTTAAAACCTAAATGTATTTTTGTTTGATGGATTTGAAACCGGATTTTATGCAAAATCATTATTTCTTAAAATTATAGACAGCTGAAAAATTGCTTAAACCTTTTTAGACGACACATGCAGCAGTAATCCCTTTATTGTCTTTTCATTTGTCTTTTATTGTCTTTTTTCTTCAATTTTTTTGCAGTAATATTCATCTAAATGACAAAATACATGCAATTTTCACTCCATTATTTTACTCCATTATGCTGCCTATGACAGAATTACCAGACCTCTCCTCATCCATCTAAATCAATTTGAAGGTGGGTATTAGTGAATGGATGACAGCTTGTGGTTGCACTTGTTTGTATTTTAACATCTGTGAGACAGACGAGCTCTGCTTCCCGCATCACTGCTTTTTTGCTTCAGTGCATGTTGTAGCATCTGTGACATCAAGGTGTTGGATAATGTGTTACCTTTCAGAAAAATGACTAAACACTCAGACACGGTAAGAAAGGGTGCTTTAAAATTGATCTTACTGCATGTGCATTCATTTGTAAAGCTAAAACGTGACTCTGAATGGTTAGTGTATTACTGTTACACATACATAACATATCTATGTGCGCAGTTTATAAATAACTGTGTGCACCAGAGCCATGTAACCATTGTCTAATTCTTACCTGTGAATGCACCTGGCCCAGGCACAGTGTGAGCAGTAGGATGTCTGAGAAGAAGGCCATGCTGGGTTTTCAAGTTAGCTTTAGTTTAGTCACAGCAGGTTAGAGGCCTCACCAGTATACCTGTTTCCAGAATTAGTGCACAAATGTTAGCAGTGGGCTACAGGTAATCCAGTGAGCCGGACAGGGATGACTCCGAGTCTAGAAGCTGCTGGTTAATGGCATTAATGATGGTTACAGGGTTAGTCGTCCAGGCATTAAATACTGAAAGATCCTGCTCTTGAGGTAGTCCAAAATGTTTGGAATTTTACAAGGAAGGGCAGTGGGTCCTTTCATTAGCACAAGGCTAACAGTCTCCCACTGGTCTCTCCCTCCGGGAGAGCTGCTTAAGCAAATGAATGATTCAGGGTTGAGCTCAAGAGGGCAACTTAACAAATAATGAGATCTATTACTCAACTCTGTGTACTGTCTATGTGTGTGGTTTGAGGTGTGTCAGGTTACATTTTGGGGGGTAACTGACACCTGGCTGCCGGTAGAAGCCGGAATGTGACTGGTCAAGAGATCTATGTGTGTATGTGTGTGTACTTTTTTCTCTTTAATATTACAACACTACTGCAACTCTGAGTTTGTTCCTTTTACTCAAACACTGCTTTGGTGAAATGACAAAGGCTTTGATGATACTTAGGTGAACTTTTTACACGCTTGTTGTCCCAGCGTCTACAATTATGGTACATTTCTTAACTTAACCTTTAAACAGCATGCGTCTAACTAAGTATGTGTGTACCTGAATGTATCCGTCACGTGCGGGGTGCATGGTGATATTTCCTTGGTTTGGTAGCAGATTTACTTGGTAATGATCCACACACCCTACTGCCTGTTCCCAACGCAACGAGAAGGCACATGCAGATAGGTTTGTGATATGTAATCCTTGCACAGGGGCTGGCACTCAAGAAGAACATGAAAGGGAAAAACAATGTTAGCAGAGAGTTTCTAACATTTATGAAGACATGATCAAGGCTGGCGATAAGAACGGGGTGGAGGTGCTGACCAGCATCATTTGTGATATCATTTACCTGTAGTTACAGTCAGAAACGCAGAGCGTCCTGCTGTCACTCCTTTCACTCTTTCAACAGTCACGTTGTAGCTGCAGCCACCCAGCAACCCTGTAACCACAGCAACCTGCTTCTCCTTGGGTATGGTGAGTGTGGACGTGACTAAAGTGTTGGTCACATTCACTCGGTGGAAGTCAAACTCTCCATGTGTACTGTCCCAGCTCACAGACGCAGAAGAAGAGGTCAGGTGATCTAAATAGAGATGGTGTATTCCTGCTGGGCCTGAAACACAATTTAGAATTTTTGCCTCTTGTTTTGGAAAGTGCTCTTGTTTTGGTGCGTCTCTGTTTCTAGATGCTTTTGCGTCACTCACGTGTGCTGAACCTTTTGTGGACCGCATGACTGGAGTCTGAGCCCAGTACGCTCTGAATGCTAACCCCATAATCTGATCCGGGGATCAGATCCTTCACCTCACAACTTGTGCCTTGGACAAGCACCTCGGTCCATGACTTCCTGTCTACAGACAGCAGGCCAAAAAGAAGCTGAGAAAAAACAAAAAACAAAACAACTAATATAACAGATTATATTTCTGTCTATTTTTATTCAACATTTTAAATACTGCTCATATTTTCTACTTTAAATAATAACTCAGTGAGCACTTTTGTTGTGTGTCGGCAATGTGCTTGGTCATTCTTCCTGGATGTAGCTCTGTGGAGGTCATATTTCTCTGAAGTAACCAAATCCGTGGCGTGCCAACAGCAGTTGCTTAGTAACAACAGGTGAGTGTAGAACCTGACCCAGGTGATGTACTTTTATCTATCAATCATATTAATCAATATTTTGGGGGTATGAATCAGTATACCAATATACCATGGCATCTCGTACTGCCTCTACCTCTGGACTTGTGCATTGCTGTGCATGTCTTACCTTGTACTGTATCACCTGTCCTGGTGGCGGTCTCCAGGTGACAGACACAGACATCACTGCGTTTTCTGAAAGAGTCACTTCCTGTGGCACCTCAGGAACTTGAGACAAGGTGCTTGTTAGCATTTGACACCACATACTCACACCTAAAAAGTTAAACTTTCTGTGTTCTTTACTGGTTCAGTTCATTCTAAACCAGCAGGGGGCGACACTGGATACGACCGAGCACCAGTGGTGGAGGGTGTATTGAGACTCTAGTGCAAGTAGCAATACTGCAGTATAAAAACAGTCTTTTAAAAGTAAAAGTCATGCATTTGAACACAAGGCAATCAAAAGATAGGCTAAATTTACCAAAAGTATCAATTACTTTAATGTTTACTGTAGCTAATAAGCATTATAATGGTTAATTATTACAGACTGGTGATTGAAAAATGGGGACTATGTATAAAAATGTCTGTAATTCCAAAACAATTAATGCAGTGCTTTTGTTAAACCTCTTGAATGAAAGCTCAGAGTCTGTACTTCAATCACATCTTGACTTTATTTATAATCCACTTTAATGGTATACAGAGACAAAGCTGCAAAAAAAAATGTATCTTTGTCCAACAAATTATGGACCTAATTCTATATGCAACATAACTGATTATAGTATTACATTATTAAATATATTTTCCGTGCTTTTTTGTATATTTTTATTGGTTTAAGTTCCTTGTTTCATTGCTTAGTATAATTTTTTTTACCTTTCCAATATATTTTGTTTTGTATGAATTTATTTTACTTTAATGAGCTAAATCATTTTTGATGCGTTGGTTGCTGTAACACAGCGATTTCAAAATGTTTAATTTTTACACAGTTTTACCCAAATTTGCTGTAGAAATGCTGTTATTGTCCTGTGGTTTTGTGATTATTCTGAGTTGCTGTTTTCTGTTGTATTCAGTTTTGATTTTGCGGTTGTTTTAGTAATTTCGAGTTTTTGTGACATTATTAAGTTTATGTTTCCTGCTTCTGCTTTAGGGTTGTTCTAATGATGAATTAGATTGTTGTGATAAAGTTTTGTTAAACTGATAATTAACTAACTGAAATTCGAGTTTCAGCTCAGGCCCCAGATGTCAGCCTAATGCATACCTTAATCAAGGCATGTAATAACAACATCTGCCAGAACATGCAAAACAGTGCAAAAATAACAGACGAAACTCTGTTCAGACAGTGAACGGACTGATTCTTATATAGTGCTTTTCTAGTCTCCCAGATTACTCAAAGTGCTCTATGCAACATGCCACATTCACCCAATCTTCTTAACTGAGTGCTTTCTAACTACACTGATACACATTCACACTCTTGACATGCAAACTGGAAAAACCAGGGATCAAACCACTAACCTTCCAAACAGTAGGTGACCCACTCTACCTCCTGAGCTACAGCCACCCTCTGGCAAAGATGACTAAACCGTTACTAGGTTTTGGATAAAGTGTACACTCACAAACCTGTCAAATCTGCATTTGAAACATTGGCTACCATAGCAGTATAGTATTGCAACATGGCATTTGGGTCTTCTAACTAAAATAGGAACATAAATAGTTCCATTATTTCCAGATCTGGCCCACATCTGGTTGACATACATGCCATGAAACCAGTCAGTCAGAAGTGCCAGCTTGGTGCCAGATCTGGGCCAGACCTGTTTTCTATGGGCCTGGGCCACATAAACCAAACCACAATCGAGCCAGATATGGCATGCCATCACGTAGACAGTGCCATCTATGTCAGGCCTGGCCCATATCTGGATGACATATGTCTTATCATGCCAGAAGTCCGCCAGCAGTGCCGGCTTGATACCAGATCCGGGCCAGACCTGCTTGCTATGTGGGTTTAGTTTCTGTGTTTACGCCATTATGTTAGTCTGAGTCTTGTTGTCTCCATCTCTTTTGGATTGTTTCCTGCTTTACTTTGATAGTTGGTTTTCTCTGGTGTCTTGTTTTGTGTTTTACTTCCATCTGACTGTCTTGATTACTTGCCTGTGCTTCATTCCTCTTCCATCGCCGATGCCCTGTTAGTCTTCAGTGTAAATATAGTCCGGCCTTCTACTCTGTTTGGCTGTCTATTGTGTGTTTTGCTGTTTTTATAGACTCTGATTATCAGTTTTTAGATAAAGTTCACTCTTGATTTTACTCTGTCTGCATTCAGGTCTACCTTTGAAGTGAACCTTAACAAATGCAGATAGAAGTAATTTTGCTTCTCTTCTTTATCTAATACGTGCTATTTTTGAATACATTTGAATTTATTTGCGCTCATCTATTTTGTACTTCATCAACATTATTCGATTGAACACTTACTAGTACAGAGGGTCATAGTAGCAGGTTTACTTCTTCTGTCCCCACTGATGGTAATAACTTCAACTGTGTACTGGCTTCCAGAAGCGAGGCACTTGAAGCAGAATAATCTGTGTACACACACTCAGCTTTAGCACTCGGTGTTTTTAAGTAGTTTCGATCTGATGATTGAAACGCCAGGCTCATAAACCCGCAGTAATTTGTGTACTGGCTGAGAAGAACGGAGACTGACCTGGGCTCCTGATAAGATGTGATCAGCTCCTGAGTGCTTGTTCTGTTTTTGATCGACAGGATGAGTGTAGTCACCAATCCCCTCAACATACTCCAACTAATGCATATGGATGATGTGGTTTTATTGACAAGAGAGACCTCCACTGGGCTGGGAGCTGGCACAGCAGAAAGTGATAGTTATTAGGAAAGAGAGACGGAGACGTGCTTGTACTTGTGTGTCTGTATTTACCTGCAGTGATATTAATCGTAACTGGTGAACTGTCAGTAAAGGACTGCTTCTCTGTCCGTACTTCGAATCGGTAAAGCGAGCCTGGAGTAAGACCTGAAAATACTGCACTCTGACTCAACACCTTCTGCACCTGCAGCACACAAATCGGATAACCAGCAAAGCTGACCAAGACCCTTATTATAATTGCATATATTTATACTGAATACATTAAAAACATGCCAATTATTGTTTACCATAAGTCTCCCCTGAAGCTACTTCTGATTAGTGCAACACTCGAGGTAATTTATTTCAGTGGGTGTGAAAACTTCTGATTTAATTATCAAACCAGACACTGAAAAGTTGTCGGGGAAATCAAATAAAGGCTTCTGTTGATATGCTTCCTAAACAGGTGAATTTTTGGGAGCTTTTTTTGTTGTTGTATTTTTACCTTCTGTGAGCTTTCACAGTTGAGACAGATGACCTCGTAGCTGTGATCCTGGCCTGGTGCAGGATCCCAAAGCAGCTCAATGGATGTATCTGTCACCTGACCCTCCCTTACTCTGCTAGCAGGAGCCAGACCTAAAGTTACAAAGCATATATCACATCCCATTAAGTGTAACGATTATTAAAAGTTCTAATAATTTATGCAAACAATGTTTTAGAAACAGATTTAAAGATTTTATTCATTTAGAAAATCCAAACTCCACAGAAAATTTGTGTTATAGTTTGATATGAAGTTTCAAACAAAGGGATCAAAATACAGTATCTATCATACAGTTCTGAGCACGGCCTCTGTGATGCATCTTTTTAAAACATTAAATGTTATCACTAAAAATCTAAAAAAAAAGAAAAAAGAGAGAAACAGTGAAGTCGTGCCAAGATTAGGATGGATTACATTTGAAATTGAATTACTGCTATCTCCATGACATGATGAAGATGCACAATCTGCTTTTAAGTGAAGCCAAATGAAGAGCGCAAAAGAAAATAAGCCCTCTCCAGATTACGGTAACGCAACCACCATCCACAAACAGTAAACAAGAAAAGAGATTGGGGAATACATCTGCTACCGCCTCAGGAATACTTAGATGGCTAACCTCTATCATGGGCCATTCAACAATTTGTTACAGAGCGAGGATACACAGCAAGTAGTAGCTTGACTTTTTTTGCACGACTCTCTTCATACAATCCATCTGTAAGAATTAGGACAGTTACAATAAATGAATAGAAATAGTGTTCAGAATATCGGCAGTCATGCATTATTTTTGTTTTCTTGCTTTTCTGATGTGTAATGTGGCTTTTCTGTCATTTGGGTTGAACAGCAGTTTGCCTCTTGTGTTTCTGGGGGTCTTATGATGAGGTCTTCTCTTAACCTTTGACAAAGGTATTTGAGAGCATTTGTGATGTTTTGTACAGACATAAAGTGTTTGGGCGTTTTTTTTTACATGTATTTACAATTGCCTGAAAAATGTTTTTCAGATCATCCATAACACATTTTTCTTTGTGTTTCTCCAGTTTTGTGCACATGCATTATATATAAAAAAAAAAAAAAGCATAATTTTTTTTTCTTTGTTTGAGCTTCATTGCTCGCTTAATCACTTTCCTCATCATATTTACAGACTACTCCACCTCTGCCTGAGGGACAGCTCTCTCAGTCAGCCCTGACCTACTTTGGTCATCATCTGTTAATACTGCAGTTTCAACTTAACCCACTAATAAAACAGGAACTTTTGATCAAAGAGATGCACTGTAGCTCACTGAGTTCTTTTTATACTTGAATAAGCTTTCTCAAATTAAATCTGTGACTTGACATTTTAGTGGCCTTATCCATTATTTGATTCAAATTGAATTTGCTGAAGCATAGAGCTCAAAGAACAAAACATGTATATCTACCCAATTACTTACCATCTGGACTCTATGTGTCTATCTTAGTTATGTGAAATAGGATGATATGATCAGCTCCACTGCAGTCAAGGGTTGCACTAAGCTATCTTAATTAAAGTGGCCTTAAATCTCTGTGTTTGTGTTGACACCTCTCAGGTAGGAGCAGTTTAAGTGCAGCTGTTACGCGCATTCTGAATAGTGCATGCATTTGTATGTGCTGGTAGTGACAGAGGTAACTCACTTGTTCTAAAGAGGTGGCTGTAGTATGGTGGTCCCAACTGCTCTCGGCTCGTGCTGTGCACTCTGAGCTGGTACGGTGACCCCGGACTGAGGTTGCTGAGGTTTATGAGATGAACGTGAGCAGTGAGGGAGTACCAGTCACACAGATAGTTGCCCAAACCCTTGCAAACAGTATCCCAGTCTCCAGGACACGCACACACTTTTACGCCATCCATCACACCCAGTTGTGGATGCTGGATGTACAGTTGTGCATAGTTTGTACCCACCGAGACAGGCACTGCTACCTGCACTGGCATAGGAGCTATACACACAAAGACAAACAAAAAGAGTCAAAGACAGATAGTGGAGTATCTTAGATAATAAAAAATTGCAATACATCTATTTGGACACTTTTATTATTTCTCTTACCTGTGGTGTGTATGACGCTAGACCTCTTGCTCCTGTCATTTCCCTTCAGAGCAACAACTCCAACTTCATACGTCTGACCAGGAGTAAATGTGCCCAAATTAAAACACATGGATCCATTTATCAAGTGTCCATCTGCGCTGGAGTGGTTTAGCCACAACAAAGGAGCAGTAGGATTGTCAAGAGGTTGGGATGTGATAAAGTAACCGTCTGGAGGATCGCTGGGTGGATGGGTGCCACAGACAGTCAGATTTCTGCTCCTAGTGCTTATCACTACCAGACCACTGAGAGCCTTCACCGCTAAGAAGTACAAACCAGCATTATTTGAAAGTCAGAGGTTAAAAAGCTACATGATTACTTATGCATACCTGCACATAACCATTTCATTTAATATTGTACTGAAAAAAAATCTATACTGCCCATATTATTTAGGCGAGCATTGCAAAGCAGTCAGAAACACATCTATGAAATCATATTTGCCAACAGGATCATCAGTGAATACTGATGAGTAGATGTAAACACATGCAAAAAATTAATAACCTCTCAAGTAACATTGGAATGGCACTAAAAATCAAACTGAAACTAGCCCACTTGGATGTGAAGCTATTTAGCTGCTTAATAAGATGCATATTTTAAGAAGGCAATAGTCTGCGTTCATGCCATCTTCACTTGTGACACTTTGCGCCTTTTACGCTGGTGAAATGAATCACACTGGCATCACAATACTGTCTTCCACTTCACAGCAATGCTTAAGTACACTGGACAGACTTAAAGGTTGCTTACATGAGCAACTAATGTGTAGAATAACTTCAATTTTCTGTAAAGTTTCCATTTGCATTTACCTTATCTTGTCAGTATTTGCAGCGATTTCAAATAAGCCATGTGATTGTTAAAAAGTACAAGATAATTCCTAGAATATAATTTAAAAATAGGTAGAGCATAGCACCAGACAGTACTTACTGGACAACAAGCTTTTAGAAATAGTTCATGAATCTAACATTTACATGCTTACC
Source organism: Perissodus microlepis (assembly GCF_051167445.1). Taxonomy (NCBI): domain Eukaryota; kingdom Metazoa; phylum Chordata; class Actinopteri; order Cichliformes; family Cichlidae; genus Perissodus; species Perissodus microlepis. The sequence goes on from NC_140467.1 coordinate 10,259,147, forward strand.
AGTTTTTACAGTTAGAGTTGCCTGTCCACAGCTCCCTATCCCATGCTCGGTAACTGTGTATACTTCAATCCTGTATTTCCTGTGAGATTCCAGCCCTCCAATTACTGCAGTATAGGACCTCAACCCAGATGACCTGGAGATGTTTGCCATGCCAACTACACCATCCTGTTTCAAAGACATGTCTTCATATCGTACAACAAAAGTCCAACCAGCCACAAATGACGCATCTGGCAGCATCCAATGAACGCTAATGTGACTGGCTGTAATGGGACCAACAGTGATATTTTGAGCAGGATGAGGTCCTGTAAGAAAGGCAGTGTAAATATTAAAAGTCAGCCTCTATTAATATAATGTCCTTTGAATTGTGTAAGTGGTTATCAATACACTCACTAGTATATGCAATTTGTGTTTGTCCCAAGCTCCAAGCGAAGCCAGGAGGGTGAGACGCTTGAAGGGTGAAGGAGTAGATGCTTCCTGGAGATAAACCTGCTAAAGTTACGCCTCTAGAAGAGATCGAAATGGGGACCCTTACAATTTTTTTAGGCGTGCTCTGGTTCTTTGTGGCCATTTGGTCCTCTTGCTTCCTTTGCCTATCTTCTTCACTTGGATCCCACTCTCCGTATTCTTCCTCTTGGTACTGCAGCAATACCTCAAATGATGAAAGAGCAGGTGAGTTACAGAGTGAGAGATCACTCCAACGAAGCTCTACCAGGTCCTCTGTCACCTGAACCAGGTCAAATGAGAATGAGGCAGGAACTAAAAGTGCTGTAAAGGAGGAAAAAGCAATATCTTAGCACCCTGAAAAGAAAAATAAGTGGCAGAAGTGCTCACAAATTGCATGGTTTGAATCTGTAAGTGCTGTGCAATATCACAAATGAAATGTGGTGATACTCCCAAATTATATTTTGCATATGACTTATGCATTACAACTACTGTTAAATATTATATTCTGGCTAATAAACAGCTCGTGCACAAGTTATTTACTTTGATATTGGCAGATAAAGGGTAAGGGGATGTTACAGAAGAATGGAGTGAGAAAGAATCCCGGCCCCGTGGCATTCCTCTGGAAAGCGAAGCAGTCCGCCTGGTTGGCTGGTAGCAGAGTCTTCATAGTGTTTGTTCGGTTATATGATGAGCCATCAGACCAGAGAGGTCGGCCCTCTTCCTGTAGGGCAAGAAAGAGGCAGACATCACGAGTCGAATGGCATTTAAGTATGAAAAACAAACTTTCCCTCTGAAGGTTAAGTGCTGCGGTGAAGCATTGTCAAAGTGAACAACATTTTGTGAAAAACCTCCCCTTGCGATATCCAGCACTTCAGCGATGGCTTGCAGAGTTTTTCTAACTAAATTATTTTAACAAAACTTTAGAAAAATCCTACCAGGAATATTTTTGAACAGTTTGGACCTCCCTTGTTAAGCATATTTTGCTTTTTGTCATAAAAACATATTCATAATTACCTAAATGCAAAACCAGTTTTTTTCCTCACAAGGTTTGTGTTTGATTTCAAGTGCGAAAAACTTTTCTGCAAGGAAATTGTATTTATGCAGAAAAAAAAGTTTAAATATAATGTCATGCAGCACACGTTCCACAACCACCTAACCCTGGAGGATATTTAAGTGCATGTTTTTCAGTATTTTTAATCAAAATGTTGTTCTTTTGTTTTTAGAAAATCCTCTCTAAAGTACTAAGTGCTCAGTTATTCATGACAAAAATGAAAAATTAAAGTCATTATAAATGCTGCTTTTCAGAATTAAAGTGATTTAAAATATGTTCGTGCATACCTGCTGGTCATTAAGTCCCGTCCATAGCAGCAGCAAGTTGTTCTGGGACAGGAGGTAAGAAGATATAAAAACCAGATCTTCCAGGCTCTTCAGGTTAGCCAGATGACTTCCTGCTGCAAGGTCTGAACATCTGTGCAGTGCATCACTCCAGGTCAACCCTGTTCTTCTCACAATGTAGCAGCTTCCCCCAATGGCAATCCAGCCAGGTGGGCACTGAGCTGGAGAAACATATTACAATCAGCTTACAGTACAAATTCCTGACTGCAGTCACTTAAAGGTTAATAATTGAGCTGTGGTCATGCGATCACAGGATTACTAATGTTCACAATACCTGTTTCCAGACGAATTCTGAGTCTCTGCTTCAAGGTCATATTAAACTGTTTGAGGTATGTAGTCACTGTGACTTTGGCCTTGAAGCGTGTGCCCGGCTGCAAACCTTTCATTGTATACTGGGATTTTACTTCTGAAGAGTTTATGTTGAAGATGTGCACGACAGTTTCTGTGTGTGTGTTGTACAGGCTTATGGAGGACAGGGTCTGCAGCCTGTGAAGTTTCCATGTCAGAAGGGCGGTGGTGGTTGTGCTGTATACATTAAAGGAGGACGTGGACACTGGAACTGTTGAGACACAAAAAGGGATGAGGTGTTAACGTTATTAAACATGATAGAAATACAACATGTGGTGTTTGGATTCAGACTTCACAGACACTCACGGAAGTGAAAGGTCTTTGTCTCGTGCACCGCATCACTCCTGCTGGCTCTCAGCGTGATGTTATACCCCTTCTGATCCTCAACCATTCTCAATAATATCCTGCAGTGATGGGAGCATGCTGAGTTATTGAAGCTCTTCACATATACCTGCAAAGATGTGACAGAAAGTGAGAACAGAGTAAACTTTATAAAAACGAACAAAACTTAATAAGAATTTCACAGCTTTTTTTCACCATTACTAATGTTTTTACCAGATGGTTACTTGCAGGTCTGCAGGTGACCCTGTAGCTGTCTGGATCTTGACTAAAGGGCTGAAAAAGAACTTCAACCTCAACAGTGTTTGAATGTTTTTCACAGGTTAGCAAGACCACCTGTGGAAAGAGAAAGGGATTAAATGTCTGCTGAATAATTGAATGCGCCCCAAATCGCTATGTAATATTTAAATCTTACTGATACAGGAAAATAACTGAACCTAAAAGACCCAGAATGCAGTTTTAACTTCTTTACAGATAACTGCTACGTGCAGGGTTACCTTACCTGACATAAACTTGCTAGTAGCCACAGGCGCTGTGTTTGACCCATTGGGAATCTCAATCCATCTCATTTAGCACACCTTCCAGGAGTGTCACTGATCCACATGGGTACATGCAGTCACTTCCACGCCCAGACACAACAGATCCTTCCTCTCGTCAGCCATTGGTCGCACAAAAAGAAAATCCAAGCCAGCTGTGCGTAAACATCAGTTGTGGAAAGTCCCAAACTATTTTGGTCGCTGACGTAAAACTGAAGAACAAGAAAAGTGAACGGGTTGAAACTTTTTCATTTTTTTCGTGAAACCTTTCAGGTTTTACTTAGTTCAGTTACAGCTGCCTCGACGTGTTAATGCCTGGGGGGAGTCTCTTAGTTTTACTTCACATTTACGCAGAGCCAAGACTTTGAATTTAGCGCGCACTCGAAGCCAAAGTTCCCTCGAGAAGCAAGCCTCAAGTGAAGAAGGACGCAGTCTTCCTGGGTTTGTTGGAGGAGAGAGAGATTGCGTGTGTATTAGTTCAACCCAATTTGTTCTGCCTCTTTGTCGGGATAAGCGCACTTTACCATGACAACCATGGGCACACGGCCACTCCAGTGCTGGGCTCCTGAGGAGGGGGATAAGTAGGGAAATGGACATGAGGGGCATACTGAGGGGAAAAGATGTGGTGGGATTTTATGAGCAATTGAGATGTCCTCACTGGGCAAAGCCGCCCGCCATGCTTCACACCTCTAGAGTAACGGTCAACCACTCGGTTAGAGCAGACAGTTCATGACTGTTTTCACGACTTTATTTAACCTCTAAAATAAGCATGTGCTGCAAATTGCTCCGAGCATTGCAGTGGTAAGAATGGTTTGGCTCTGAGGTGGGGTGTGGTGGGAGCGCTGGCCCATGTGGAATGACAGGAATGTGAAAGGGAGAAATGATTGACAGGCAAAGAGCTGACTTTACTAAGGGCTTCTGTTGTCAAGAGGTGACTCCCACTCAGCAATAACCTCTGAGAAGTGAGACATAAATATGTGTCAGCACTATTAATGCTGAACCAGGATGAGTATGTGTGTAATAAAGGTTTAATGAAAGAGAAAGTGGAAGGGAGTATAAAAACATTGCAGGTCATGAGGACACAGTTTTAGACAACAGCACTGTTAAATCTTTTATTAAACTACTGTAAAAACTAAAAGGAAGGCAAAATTACATTTGAGAAAGAAATTCAACTTTTCTAAGACAACAAAGCATAAAGGCTAAATGAATCTTATAAGACAAACCAAAATTCATATACAGTGTTTAAACACAACAGCTATTTAAAAACGCAACAACGTGTTCATATACTGTAGGATAAAAAGCTTAGGGTACCATCAGCTGAAAGCACTAGAAGCTGAATGGGATGGCACTGCAGGACTTACAGAAAATAAGGCTAAAGTGCGAGAAAACTATCTGGAAAACAATCCGCCTCTTAAATCGGTTATTCTCATATCTTTTAGTTACAACTATGACTCAAAGTCAGTGTTGTAAAGTGTATTAAGACAACGACAACAAAAAAAAAGACATGGCTGGTTTTCATGTTTGTCCATTAGTAAAACAATATTCAGATATCCCCCTACCCCACCCTGTTGTTTAGACATTCTCTTCACTTGTCTTGCTCTCATTCAGCTGTTTTTAGTTCCACTGGCACGAACAGTCCAGAGGCTCTTGGAAGTTGTACTCCACGACTGTGGCATTGCGAGAGCAGTAGAGTGCGACGGAGCGGGTTTGCAGTCCACTCTCACGGCAGCATTTACAGAATCTCGCGTGACTGTTGATGTTAAAGTTGAATATGGTGGCTGATGGACATTTCCCATCGCAGGAATATACTGTAACCTGCCAAATGAAAAACATATATTTACTAAACAAAACACAACCACAATTACTAAATGTGTTTAAAATTCTGCTTTCACAGACTCCTCATTTTCACAAGTGAATGTCTCTTTTCTCTCTCACCGGTGCATTGCTCCTGCAATCATCTTTTCTAATGGTAGTCCGGATGGCCACCCGCTTACATGTCTTGCCGTCCTCTTTACCTGCAGAGATTTTCACACAGACTAACACTCAGGAAGAAATACAGGATCCTCAGAGTAATCATAGATCCTTAACACACCAGATATTTTTAGAGAAGCCTATATATACAAAACTGATGTGAATGCACACAGTAATGATAATATGCTCACTTTCAAATGCACTTTAATCATTACACTACAGAGACTTCACATACACACTGAAATGCCTATTCACTTTGGCTCTTTGTTGCTGAGCAGTAGGCGCTTACTTTGTTTGACAGCTGGGTGATGGGTGGGGGTGTGGGACACAGGTCCCCCAGCACAGTTCCACTGAATGGCTACTGACCTAAATTTAACCTTACTTTTAAACCAATCAAAGTTTCAAAGAATTCTGTGTGGGCCTGAAATTCATAAAAAAACAGAAGTGCTTCTTCTAAACATTTGTGTGTGCATTACTGAAGCTTATATTATTTCACAAGAAGTGCAATTTTTATTTTATTAAGGCCTTTCTGTTACAAATAACCTAAAATGCTTTGCAGGTTATATTGTGTTTTAAGGAGAGGAAATGAAAAGATAAGACACACAGACACTGAAAAAGACATTAAAAAAAAAAACCATTTACACCGTACACATTCAGAATTTTAAAACACAAGGGAATGAGTCACTGAGAGCAAGGATGCCAAAGAAGTCGGAATAGTGCAAGATGGTGGTACCTGTGTCACAGTTTGTACTACCAGTAGGCGTTACAGGATTAACGGTAAATGGTAAAACACCCACTCCAGAACCTGGAAACATCGTTGGCACCGCAGCCGTCCGGTTCAAAGAACGTCAGGAGAACACAAGGTTATGTTTTGTTCAGAAAGCACAGTTTAATGTCACACACAAACACACAGCGGATGGAATCATTGCGGCCGGCATGCACATGGATGTCGCATCTTTTTTGGATCACTCCAGGCAGCCAGCCAAGGAACGCAGTCATTTGATGTACTACAAAGCTCAGCAGGGCGAATGCTAACCCCTGCACCATCTCACATCTTCAGCGGTAAAACGCTCACTGTGAACACCTCAACTGGCCAAACAGCAAGAACAACTGCTTAAGCAGGCAAGCGGGCAAGGCTGCAACGCTGAATCCAAAGAGAGAGGAAATCTCACCACTGTATGTTTATTACAAATTTCATCCACGTAGCTCAGAAGATACTTTAACTCAAACGTTTTTCCAAACATCAAGTAGTTCAGTTATGTTCACCCTTAAAGTACAGTTTCAGGAGGTTGTGAGTGTAGTGTAGTATATCCCTTTGAATGTATTGGTTAGTTAATTACTTGAGGTTTTCAGCAAGTATTTCTTCAGTTTATGCTGTGGTAGCTCTTAAATATGTCAACAGAAGGTTTTGGGGACACCAGGGAAAGCAAGGGACTGTGAAATGTACTCATAGGCCAACAGGCTTTATGTTCACCGTCTACAAAAGGCCACACCCCCAACCACTCAGCCAATAAGCCCATCCACTGCCAAGCAACAAGGCGCTCACCCCTCTAATTGACTGCTCAAAGCGACACCAGAAGCCCTGAATAAATTTAAAGACTCACATGTCCTGCAACAGCCATCCACATAGCTCTGAACAACACCGCCATTCTGCAAAGAAGATAGGAAAGAAATACTAAAAGTTTAATATATAAGAAAAAATATTAAACTGAGCAGTTTTAGATAAAAAATGAGGCATCATTAAACTCATACTTAGATATAGATTATAAGTAGCGGTCCTAACCTGAATACATTCTGTATCATTGAAAGGTGGGCAAACCACCCCAGAGGCAAGTATCACCGCTCCCACTGCAGTTTCCATGCAGTCGTAACGTGTGCAGTTCTCCACCCAGGAACTCCCTGCCTGCACACACAGTCAGAATTAGCACTGTTAAAGATTTTGCTTTAATTGCACTTGGATGTGGATCTGTTCATTCTTACAGTGAAAAGCTCCGTTGTCCCGTTTTCGTTAGTGAAAGTACAGGAGATATTTTTACAGGAACCACAGCACACCTGAGGGTCTGTAGACGGTACATACACCTGATGCTGAAAAGTTAAAGGAAAGGAGAACCAACAGAAAAAAGAATATAACAGGATGAGATGTGGCGCAAATGCCTCAGTTGAGATAAAACTTCAGGATTTTACTCACATTTAAATACACTGAATACAGAGACAGTAGTCAAATGAAAATCTTGGTAATCTTCTCTTCAACCAAACTATAAGTTGGAGATTGGGAGGGAAAGGAAAGCCTAACTCAAATATAATACAGCTGTGATATGCAAACTGCTGAAAAGTTCACATAACTTTTTTTGCCATCTCTTTTAACTCTATTAGGCCACACATATTTGAGATGCTATTAATTACTTTGGAGCTGACTCTTAGTAAAAGTTCAGTAAATGTAAAGGTTAATTATGGTAGCAATTAACTTCTGGTTTCAGTGAGTTCCCAGCTGAGAGAATAAGGGGCTATTTTTCACAGATAGTCTGTTACTACCACTGTCAAATCAATACTTACAGGCTTTTCATGTAGTGCTTTTCTCCTTATGAAACTAACACAGGAAATTGTCTGATCAACGATTGATTGGATAAGAGAATATTGACCAATCAAGTGACCAGTCAAACCTGAGATTAAAGCTCCATTGGATACATACTGGTCCACATTTTTGGGAGCAGTTGACAGAGGTGATTTCCATGGCATAATAACCCGAGTCTGGATCTTTATGATGCAGGCACTGGACGGTGTAGCACAGTTCTCCCTCAAAGTACTGAACCAGAGACTGGCCTGGGCCCAGCACTGTCACCCCTTGGAAAAGACACACCTCTGCCTTCTCTGCACACACACACAAACATAGAAGAAAAGATTACGCCGCATGCAAAAAGATAACTATTAAAGCTGCTGAGCATTTTGGAAATAAAGTAGTATTAAACAGAAAGGATTTCTGCAGAGACTCTGTTGTCACACTATTATCAGGTGTCTGTGTGCTTTCAGTCACGTTACACATACGGCATGTACGCTGAGGACAGCCACAGTTGGTGTTGCTGTCTGGAACCTCCATCAGCACCTCCCCCTGAGAGAAAAACAGATTGCTGACTTAACTGAATTTGCTCACTTTTTCCTCTTCCTTGCAGAAAAACCTGATTAGACAGTGACTTCTGATTCAGCTTTTTGCTGACTTACCACCTGACAGATGGGGAAAGAACTGTCCTCACATTGGCATTCTGGACGTGAAAGAAAAAAGTTGAAGAGGAAGGTAGTGTGAGGTTTACGCAAAGGGCATGACAGGCTTAGCAACTTCTGAGTTTACTGCAGTCATCAACACAGCAGTGAATTGACAAGTAATTATTTGGATGAGTGTGCATACGCGGGTGTGCATGTGAATGAATATGTGTGTGTTGTCGACTGTGTACCACAGTGATGCTGGGGGCAGCAATGCCCGGGAATGGCAGTTTGGACAAGAGAGAGACCAGGTGCACAGCTCACAGATGATTCAGGGCACAGATTGACATCACAGACTGCAATAAAAGGAACAAAATATGAATATTACTCGAAAGTCAGACAAAAACATACACACACACACACATCAGCCTGCTCATGTAGTTTACCACAGTGGTACTGTGGACAGCAGCTGCTGGTGGTGTTCAGATCCACAGCCAGAATTTCTCCGTTTGAGCAAGTTGGAATGGGCTCGATACATGACTCACACACTGCTCAGAGAGAAAACAAACAAGAAAATTCACAGATTTACTGCTGTAATTAAAGGGACCTCAAACCAGGCAGGCCTGTACATAGCAATTTAAACTCACCACACAGGTAAGAGTAGCAGCAGGACTTTTGCCCCCTGACCTCGACTAGAAACTGATCTTCCCTGCACTCTGGGGTAGACACAGGAGGGCACGCCATGGGGTCACACTCTGAGGAAGACCATTTAGTGAATGAAACAGTTTCATCCAAATGTTATATCTGACAGAAAGTTTATAAAACGTAATGATGAAAGTTTGTTCTTACCACAGCGGTACTCTGGACAGCAGGAAAGAGCGCTGTAACCGATCACTAGCCTGTTCCCATTATCACAAGGTGGAGCTTCACTGTCACAGATGGTCATGTTGCAGTCTAACAAGTAGTGAAGGATAGCTCATTTAATGGGTATTACTTTATACTGATGAAAATGATTTTTGGTCTCTGAAATTGGTGTAAATTATGGTGGTATACTTTGCGAACTATTTGAGGACACACTTTTATTAAGCTAAACAACTGGTGAAACACCATCAATGTCAAAAAATGCAAATAATAATATGCAAAATCTCTGTCTATGTGTTTGTTTGTTCCTTTGTCCACAAAGTCCTCGTAAAACATATGAAGTTGAGCAACCAGATTTGGCTCAGAGGTGGATTTTAGGCCTCTGGATTGTTTTTTTATATCAGATATTATGATGTCGTCATATAAAAATGATACATTTTTATTTGTTTATTATTATTTTTTTATTTCTGCACTTCTAACACCTTATTAAACACATCATTTAATTTCCATTTAACAACAATAACAGGTTCAAAAGGAGAATTATGCATGATATGCTATGATGCCATCTCGTTGCCTGGCAACCCTCTAGGCTAAATTTACCGGTACCTGTTTTAGCCTTTCATAATACTTTATGCACCTACAACAGTAGGTGCATAAAGTATTATGAAAGCATGCTATCCTATCAACAATAATAACTAATTTATATCCACAAAAAGCTTAATTATACGCCTAGCAACCACCTAGCAACTGATAATATTGCCCCATTTTATCATTTATAAAACATCTCCCACAACTAGTTTTTTACTTTTCTCAATGTGATTAAGTATATCTGCTAGCCAACGGCACAACCAGACAAAACAATACTGCAGCATGGTCATGTACTAGTTAGTTACTAGTAAAAAAAAAAAAGGTAAAACCTAAAGATGAATCAAAGATAAAAGATAAACGGGGACATTTGCAACTCACCACAGATCTTCTTTGGGCAGCAGGCTCCTTCTTCCAGCACATCCAGCACATACTCTCCCTCTCTCTCACACAGTGGAGCAGGCACGGCGCTGCAGTCTGGTTCCACAGCCACCACAGAGCCATTTTCCATACACTTGTAGAGACAGCAGCTCCGAGCAGAGCCATTCCACACCTCGCCTGGGGCCCGGGGGTTACCCTCATTATCTGTGCACACTGGATACAGCAGAACCAAAGAAAAACAATAACAAACTTACGCAGCATCTTAGACATTGCAGTGTTCATCACAAGGGCAAGTAATAACTCACCGCAACGGTCCTCAGTTACACAGTAAGGTGAATCAGCACGGTGCAGGATAGTTCCACTGCGGCACACACACTCTTCTCTGATGAAGGAACAGGTAGTCTCCTCGTAGTAATCTCTGTTTAGACAAGTGCGGCTGGTGCAAGTGCTCACACATGGCTGATACTCCTTACCAGGGGGACACCGGAGTGCTGCAAGATTACAATGCATGAGAAAACAAAAACCATGAATGAGTTCATCTGAGTGAGTATGTCATTTTTTATGCTGCGTCTTCTTACGGCAGAAGTTGTGTCGTCTCCAGTTGATGCAGACTTGATGTGTGTAGCAGACTGCCACATAGGCTGCCAAGAAGTCACACTGGTGATCCTTGTAATGAAGGTCACCTGCCCAGATGATGTCACAGAACTGCTCCGGAGGCACCTGAAAAAAACACAAGCAGGGCATGAAAGGGTGAGTGGGTTTTTAATCAACAAACCACATATCGTGTGTTTTTGGTTTAACTTATACTCCTTGAATGGTGGTTTTCTGTTTGTATTGTATTTATAGTTCTTAGTTTTGGGTTTCTGTTCTGTTTCTGTGCCTCCTCTGTGTTCTTGTTGAAGGTTTAATTCTGTTCTCCGTATGTTGTATGTTTAGTATTAGTTATCTGTCTTTATGTCTTCCCTGTGTCCCATGTCTTGTTACTTTTGTCTCTGTTCTTCATGTTCCCTCTGTTCCAGAGTCTGCCATGTTTCCACGTCTGTGTAGTCTGCGTCTTTGGCTCGTGCTTCCTGTTTTACTTTGACAGTCTATGTCCTATGTCAGTGTATTCTTCGTTGTTTCTGTTGTCTCATTATGTCACATTAGCTCCAGCTGTACTTCCCTCCTGTTTTCCATTCCCTCGTTACTCCCTGGTGTATTTAAGCCCTGTGTTTTCCTCTGTTTGTTGTTGCGTTGTACTCGTACCCTCACAATGCTGTGTGTGGTCTCTGTGCTCCCGGTTTCCTAGTTTTTTCAGTTCCTTGTTTCCATGTTCAGGGTTTTGGATGGTTTTCATGAGTTTATTTAATGGAGTGTTTTTCCCAGCAATAAAGCTGCCATTTTAAGTTGTGTTTCCATGTTCCAGTCCTGCATTTGTGTCTTCCCTTTTGCCTGCCACAGCACACACCTTGGCATATCCTCACATTTGGTATTTTTGCATGATGAATACTTGAAATAACAAAGCTTTTTCAAAATTGCCTTAGCTTTTCCTTTTGACCAGCAAATTAGTTAAATGGACTGGTTCTTACATAGCACTTTTCTACTCCTCATTCAAAGCACAAGAAGTCTCATTCAGCCATTCATACAAGCAGCTTTTTCTAAGTCTAAGTGCTTTCACACTCCAGTGAACGTATCAGAAGCAACTTGAGGTTCAGTATCTTGCCAAAAGACACTTTGGGATGCTGACTTGAGCAACCAGGGATCAAACAACCATCTTTCTAATTAGTAGATGACCTGCTCTGCTTCCTGGGCCACAGCAACCCCATTTACTCTCCTGCTACTGTTTTTAATGCAAAAGGCAAATGACAAAGTAACTTAGCACATTCACTACAATCAAGGTTTTGAAAGCACTGCTGGGTACCTTGCCGTGGCATGGTGTGAAAGCGCTTTGGTAAAGCATAGAGAGACAGGTGGAGCAGTCGCCAGTGGTGCAGTTGTCTCCGACCCTGCGTGTGTGTTCGGTCTCATCGGTGGTGTGGACTCTCCATGCCTGTAGGAAGATCATCATGTCTCCCAACTCTCTCACCACTGTGCCATTGGGCAGTTTCAGGTCATCTTCTGGGTTCCCATCGCAGCAACCTGGCATAGTGGACAGACAGGTTTGTGTGTGTATGTGTGTGTGTGTATAGCGAATGAGTAATAAAAATGTCAAGTGACATGGTGTCTGCCTAATTAAACCAAATAGCTCTCGACATCTCAAATTGTCATATCCCATAATGATTCAAGTCAAAGTGATGCTGCAGTTTAGACATTAAACCTTTAAGGGCCTAAAGATGGCACTTAGATAAAAGAGGCTGATGTTGGTGCTGATGTAGTCAAAGCCAGTGGGTATGTGTGTGTATGGGTGCATGTATATGACAGCTCACCACACAGGCCTCGAGTGGGCACAGATGTATTATTAGGAGCAATATACTGTAGCACCATAATGCCCGTGCTATGATACCACTGTATACTGATCCCGCCAGGTGTGTGGATAAGGTACATGCTTCCTGTATCTTCCACATAAAGGGACTGACGTGAGAACGGAAGTCTAGCAGGTCTGTAATTTACTGTAACCTAGAGACCAATATAAAGAATGCAACCATATTATTTATGTAGGCTAAATTGAATATGTCTTGGGATTAAAGCTGGTAAAAATAATCACCTTCCGATCGAGTCGGTTGATTATAATTCTGTAGAAAGAGGTAGTAATGTTCAGCTTCTTAAAACAAAGTCCAGATGTTCCACCTGTAGGGCTCTGCAGGAAACATTAAAGAGTAGTCATAATGAGATAATAATACAACAGCTTTGATGCAAGTTTAACTGCAGGGAATATCACAGAAGAATTGAAGCTGTACTCACAGTTCGTCTGATGGAATTCACACTCTGGAAGGAAAAAACGTCAATGTAAGCCATTAACATCTGCTTTTTAGTATATTAGACTTAATTGCATTTACTTTATATAATACCTGACTAGTTGGACATTTCTCCACAGTACCAATGATAGTCTCTCTGGGCAGGTTAACCAAGATGTAGGAGCCATTGTCGTACAAGGCTACATTATTACCATCAAATGTGATCACACGCAGGTCTGACATTACAGTGCAGCGACCTGTGAAAGCCAAACAGATTATCAAGGCAAAAGAAAACTTTCATACCATTTAATACCAAGTTATTTTAGTGCATATAGCTAAACTTACACGGGCACTGCCACTGCGGACAGCAGGGGTCTGTGTTAACCAGGATAGGCATGCCCAGCAGACTGCACTGAGGTTGGGTGGTGTTGTAGCGACAGTGAAGAGAAGAGTTGTGAAGCAGCAGCTCTCCATTAAAACAGATCAGCTCAACACACTCATCAATGCGATAGGAGTATGGGGGCTGTGGATGCAAATATACACGTTCTGTTTTTAAAAGCTGAGCTGGCTTAAACTTCATTATCATCATCAAACACACATATTTAATTTCTACATAATGATTTATCTGTTTTTTCTTTCAGCCCAACCCATTATTGCTTAGAATACAGTATGTGTATGCAGATTAACTATGGATTATTCTGCATAGCAGGCAGCACTGTGGCACGGTGGTTAGCACTGTTGCCGCACAGCAAGAAGGTCCTGAGTTCAATTCCGCCATCAGGCCAGGGTCTTTCTGTGTGGAGTTTGCATATTCTCCCCGGGTACTCTGGCTTCCTCCCAGGCAGAAGTGAATGGATATTCTGCATAGCAACAATGATGAAAATGAGTTTTCAGTAGTCATTTAAAAGAAATAATGGAGTGAGCCGACCTGACCGACTAAGGAAGACTGTTCCACAGTTGGGCCCAACAACCTCAAAAGCACGATCACCTCCAGTTTTAAAATCAGAGCGAGGGACAGTTAGGAGACTCTGGTTAGAGGATCAGAGAGGCCAGAAGCTCTGCTATATAAGCAGGGACTTGTCCATGTAAAGCTTTATATGCTAGTAATAGAAATTTAAAGCTGATTCTGAGTTTCACTGGAAGTCAGTGAAAGGCCACAAGAATAGGTGTGATATGTGACTGGTGCACAGATAATGCAGAAATGTTGCCTTTATGGCACGAGGACCGATCAAGCCTTTCTGAAATGAAAGGCTCATTGTGAGTTAGAAAGCATTTCTTAATTTTTAATAATAGGTATAATTTGTTTTGACACATAACGGTATGAACAGTAGCACCAGCATCAATTTAAAAAAACACGACTGAATTTCACTGGTTTTAGAGTGCTAGTATTGTGGATGCTTACTGTGACACTTATTTTACTACAAGATTACAACAGAACTATTAAAGATGTCAACAGCAACCTGGACTCTTCGTAGCATTTTGCTTATATTTTAAAGCCTATTCATACTAAATAATCATGTAAGGAATCTATGATGATTTAAGTAATCATTTAAATTGCTACCATGATTTCTAAAGTTTAACACGGATGGGTATTTTCATGCACGTTTATATTTGTGCATATATAATAAACTAAAACAAAAGACTTACTGTACAGGGAATAGTGGGCAAAAGGAAAGGGTGAGTGGTTGATGTTTCCTCTGTTACAGGAATGGTTGCAGGACTTGTGACTATCTCTGTAGTTACAGGCTCAGTGGTGGGCTCGATGGTTGTAGGAGGGGGTGCTGTAGTTGTTGGAGTGTCTGTTGGAGTGGTGGCCTCTGTGGCGACAGTCGTATCTGCTGGAGGAGGTTGAGGAGTGGTTGTGGATTTGGTAGTGGTTTCAGGTTCAGAAGTAGCAGAGGTGGAGGTAGTTGTAACAACTGTAGTGGGTGGTAAGGTGGGGGATGTTGGAAGAGGCGGGGATGTGGATGGTGTGGTAATGGTGGTGGAGGTAGGAATTGAGGGTGAGGTATGGGAGGGACGAGAAGTAGTGGAGGGGGCTGTAGTGGCTTCAGTGGGTACAGTGGAAGGCGTTGCAGAGGTAACTGTTGTAGTCACCGTAGTAGTTTGCGTTTGAGTGGGGGTTGTTTCAGTTGTCCTGAGAGTGGTGCTTTCTGTCGGGGTTGTGGGAGTGAGAGTAGTTGAAACAATAGTGGTGGGAGTAGCAGATGGAGACGTGGATGCAGTTGGGGTGAGCAGAGTGGTGACACGCTCAGTGGCTAATGTTGTACTGGGAGTAGTAGCAGGAGTGGTGGTGGTAGAAGTGGCAGTGGTTGTTGTGGACCTGATAGTAGTGGAGGTGGTAGTGGTGGCTCTAGTAGTGGTGGTGGTTGTAGTGGTTGTTGTCGGCCTTGTGGTGGTAGTGGTGGTGGTGGTAGTAGAAGTTGTTGTTGTAGTCGTAGGTATTGGCAGTGGTGCTGTAGTAGTCCTGTTAGACCGCGTCACATATGCAAACGGGGTTGGAGTTGGGGGAAGAGACACACCTGGAGAAGACGTTTATTATAACAGGCAAATATTTTCAATTGAAAATGATTAAAACCATCGTCATATACAGAGCAAACCAAGAAAAAATATAAACTTGGCAAAAAAGTAAGGACATTTATGTCTGATTGATTATTTCTTTGTCATAATCCTGCTTCTTGGCAATAAACCTTACACTGTTGAATTGCTTGTTTATTTCCACTTAAATGGTGCCACAAAATGCATTTTTGAGTTGAGTAGCAGTGTTGAGTATGTGGGTTAAAAAACTTTGGTGTGGTTTATTTGATTGGGTGTTTGAAGTGTGAAGTAATAAGACATATTGGCAATTTAACCATTTTTTCAGTAGCATGTGGAAGAACCATATACAGCCAAGTAATGCTGCAGCTTGGTTGTTGTCTTATGGCATGGGACCAATCCTGATCAGTCAAACATGGCATGCTTGCAGTAGACACCAACTGACAGCTGTAGTACGGTCCATGCTGCTGCTCAACTCACAAATGTATTTTCCTTACAATTAAGAGAAATAAAAAGGCTTTCCAAAATATAAGATTTTTTATAAGTGTTGTTACAGCTAAGCAATAACTTACCAAACATAAATCTCCTTGCTTTTTGTACTAAGTTTATTTTTTGGTGTATGAGAAAACCATATCTTTTTTCTTTTTTTTACAGCAACTTAAAATAAAAATGGCTATACTCACAGTCCTCTGTGTAGACACATCTTCTAGTGACTTCATCAAGGACCATGTTCTTTGGACATCGTGGAAAGCAACCTTCTACACTGTAAAATACACAAACTACTTCAATACTTGCGTCGAGCACACATTATGCTGATTTTATTATTGCTTTTTAATTAGCCAAGCCTCTTACGGAGGAAGAAACTGGCAGCGTGTAGCATCTGGGTCACTGCACGTGGGGACACAAGGACTTGCACAGGACTGGTAGCGCCACTCACACATCATACGGTAAGGTATTACAAAAGTGCTCTCTGCAAGAAGAGAGGAAACATACCTTATTAGTTAGCATTTGTATGTCCAGCATGCATCTATAAAAGGTATACAGTGGCTCCAAAAAATTATTTGGACAAGTAAAAAGAGCTAAATTCATACGGAAAATATGGATTTACATCACACTACGGGCTCAGGCAAGTTCAGGTACAGCTGTCTTGATTTTTAGCTTATGAATGGTTTCTATTCATAAGATAATATTTAAGCTGAGTTGTCCTTGCTGCTTTTTATCACCTGTTTCTGATTTGATTTTGCACAGAGCCATGTAGACCAATCTGCAGCTGGTGTTCCTGTGTCTGCTTCTCTTCTCACTGAAGTTTAACAATATATATTCAAAGTGTTCCTGTGTGCAAGCAAATGATGCTTGAATTTTTCTTCACATTTTAATTGATGTTCAACCAACAAGTTTCAAGGTGATTTTGAAATGTAACTAATTTATTAAGTCAGTTGCTCATCAGTTCAAACATATGCCTCTAGCAATGCAACCAATGGTGGAGTTTAGCTCATCACATTAGGAATGGGCATGGTCCACTAAGTTTAACAATCAGAACCTGTCCAGCTTGCCATTTAGAGCACTGTGTTCATGCTTTCTCCCTCCTTGTGATTTATTTATTTCTTTTAATAGAAACCTTCCCGTTAAATTGTCCTAAATGCATTTCATGGTTTAAATACTAGTTTATCTAACATTTTATAAAAAAAATAACTGGGTCATTCTGATATGTTTTTGGGGCCACTGTATATATGCGTGTGTTTCTGACCCTCCAGTGTGAAGCTGCTGCTGGCTTTGAAGCCCTGTGAGGTGTCGTATCTCTGGGCTCGTGCAGCAGTGCGTGTGAGTGTCAAAAAAACTCCGGGCTGGGCCACAAGCTCAAATGAGGTGTGACCTGGGAGAATCAGCCCCTGGTGCTGGATAAAGGTTGCTCTACGACTGAACTCCACCCCTCGACTCCACTGCTCCAACTGCAGACGGCTGCGCCCTGACACAACAAGGAAGTAGTTGGGTCTCTCTGCAGACTCCAGCGACACCATGGGAACACCTACAAATAGTCGTAATCATAATCAACGTAATTTATGCAGAAAATAAACACATATCAATGTATAATAATAATAATAATGCAGATGCTCACGTGATGTTCTGTCCTTCTGCAATCCTGCTGTGATCATGAAGTTGAACAGTAGACCTGGGGCAGGCAACTGCCCTGGTCTTTCTCTTACCAGGGGAAAAACAGAGCTGCTGGTACGATTCACTCCAAACATGGTGTCTTTATAGACTGCACTCACCAAGGAAAATGGGCCATCGCCTAGCTCTGTGATGTGAGAGAGCGAAAGAGGAAATGAATGATAAGATGGCAGGGAATAAGAGTAAGGTTTACAAATCTGGTAGAAGATTCTCAGTTAAAAATACCTTGATTGTAGTACTCGCAATCATAGGCTGAAAGACAGTCCAGAAGAGTAAAATGTAAGATACAACAGAAGAATTATTTAATCTTGTGAAAAATGGCAAAATATTGACTGATGCAAAGAGTGACTACAGAAAATGGGTCAAAGAGGTAAGCAAAGGTCACGTCCCTGACCCACACAGCAGAAGCCTGTATTGTATTTGTCTGTCTGTGTATGTATGTACTCACGACAGACAGAAGGTGATCTCCAGTGAATTGTGACCCCCTGCTGACAGCATTTGTATGCGTATGCAGCGATGGACGTGCAGAGACACTCACAGTCTCCCCCACGGTTACAATTGCAAGTGTCTGTTAGGCAGTTCCTGTAGAACCAGGCCACATCAACCTGAAAGGGTACACACAGAAAGATATCCACACAAACAATCATGAAATGAACGAGGCCAAATCTCGCTGGGAGAAACTGAGGGAGGTCTTATTTTTCGGAGGGGGGGGGAGTTGTTTTAAATAATTCAGACAGGAAAGACCGATGATATCGGGACAAAGAAATGTGGGTCAACCTCTGGTGCAGAAGGTATCAGATGAACTCTATGACAAACTATGCATCAGCAATGAGTTGGTGTGGCCAAAGGGAAGGTTATCTCTGTCTTTGACACTGGCTACTATGATGTACATAAACAGGAGCAAATAATACTTTTCTGTATTACTATAATTTTAGAAAATATAACAAGTAGAGACGTGTGCTGCAACCAGGTTGGAGCAACAAGGTTACAATTAATATTCAGATGTTAGCATTTTACTAGAATGTTATTATGAAACACATTTAATAAGCCCTTTCTGTGCCCCTGATGCATATTATTATTTCTCTTCTTGTAAAATTTTATTTTCAACAACACTAACAACAATAAATCTATCACTTTTACCCCAGTGCTTGTCTGAGGCTAATAACAAACAGGTACATGTTTAACAGGACATGTGAATCATATTTTGTCCTATAATTTGTAAACATCTGTCACATTATCAGTGTAGACAGAGACAGATTTAAAGTTGTGAATGGTTATTGTTATATTCTGGAACTGATAAGGTATTGATACCACTGATTGGTATCAAACCTCCAGGAACTGCCTGCATTCTCTAATCACACGATGCCGGGCATGCTTTTGCACCAGAGGAACCCAGGAACTACTGCACCAGCGTAACGTCGGACGATATCAAGGATTTCACCTTGATATCTTACGGCAGGCAGGATGCCATTGCTTAGCCTGTAGAGGTCCGTGTGTCTCTCCATGGCTATGCCTCCCCAGACCATCACTAAACCCACCACCAAACTGGTCATGCTGAATGAAGTTACAGTGAGCATAACGTTCTGCACGGCTTCTCCAGACCGTTTCACATCTGTCACATGTGCTCAGGGTGAACCTGCTCACATCCATGAAAAGCACGGGGTGCCACTGGTAGACCTGATAATTCTGGTATTCTATGGCAAATCCCAATCAGGCTCCACAGTGCCAGACAGTGAGCACATGGCCAACTAGACAACGTTAGGCTGTTAGGCCTAAAAGTGTTCCTTTTTTCGGAATTTTAAAGTAAAGTGTAAAGTAAAGTAAAGTGTAAAAGTAAAGTGTAAAGTGTAAAGTGTGTAAAGTGTGTAAAGTGTAAAGTGTGTGTGAAGAGCAGTATATCTACTTCGTATCTGTCCTAGTGATGAGGGTTTTTTTGTTTTTGTTTGTATTTTAGTTGTTGTCTATTTTTGTTATGCATTATCTATGTTATGCATTCCTGTCTTATACCACGTTTATGCTTTGGTCCCTTTTGTCTCCTTGTCTCCTATTATCTCGTATATTGTTTAGTGTTGGTAAGAACATCTGATTTCCTGTTTTACATTGAACGTTTTTGTTTCCTCTGTGTCTTATCAGCCTTTCCTTGATTCCTTGATTGTTTTCATCCATTGTTAATTGTGTTCACCTGTGTCCCTCTAACCCCTGTTGATTAGATGTCTTTACTCTCTGGGATTGTTATTGTTTGGTTTCTACTTGCATCAGCCAATAAAATGCTCATTTTCATATAATTAGTGGTTTCATGTGTCTACATTTGGGTACTGCACATTACATCAACAGACCAGCTGTGACAGCCTTACTATTAAAGACTGAATGCCAGCTCACCACTAACATGAGTTAAATCTCAGTCACTGGGCCTGGATCTAGCTGTACAGAAATATTTCCAAAGTTAGCTCAGTACTGCCTTGGGATATTAATGTTTTTATTTATCCTTGCCTTAATTACTGCAAATCTAGATTTGTATCTTAAAGCATTTACTGAAAATCATTTGGTTCAGAATGAGGCAGTGAGGCACATATATGATACTAAATGAGAAGAACACATTACCCTATTCTTGCTGAATTGCACAGACTGACATGCTTTATATGAATATATGCTTCATAATTTAGTTAGGTTCTGCTTTTAACATTAAAAGCATGCCATGGCATAGCAGCTTCTTGTATATCTAAACTCATCACCCTGTATTCTCCACTACGACCACTCATATCTTCTGACCGACTGCACTTAATTATCCCACCATCGAAACTGAGGACAAAGAGGAACTGTGCTTCTGACATTTTAAATCCTGCTCTGTGGGATTGCCTCCCGCTTATTATCAGGTCTGCTGTGTCTGTACCATATTTAAAAATGTATTGATTTACATTTTTATAGTCTTCTGTCTGCAAGCATGATTCTTTTTCTGTTGAGAATTCATTGTAATCTATATTTTTTGCTTTCGATCAATGAATACATTAAACTGTTGTTTCCTCAAATAAATCTGTTTTAGTGGAAAAGAATACAAGCATACTTTAAATAAGTGCTAAAAAAAGTAGCAGGAATTCAGAAATATCTCAAAGGAATATACTACTAAATGATGTTCCTCTAAAGGTTGCTTCAAGGGAACGCATTTGTCTTCACTGGACAACTATGGCAAACAGAACATGACAAGAACGTGAAGCAGATCAGATCAAAGAGGGCACATTAAGTTTAATAAGAAAAATGAATTTATTGCAAAGAATATAAGACAGGGAGAAATTTGTTTGAATACAGAAATGTTCAAAGATTGACTTTTGCTTTATTATGATAATCTCTACTGAACCTCTTAGTTAATTCTAAACGTATGTATTTTCTGAAATGTAGTTTAAGCAATGAAGTGAAATGGACTCTCCACTGGTTGATAGTGATGGCTAAAAAACTGTACATAAAAACATGGCTCCATCTACTGGTCATAAATTGAAATATAACACTATAACAAACACTAGGTGTGCCCTATTTGAATTTGAGTGGCAAGCTTGTGAATCTCTTTAAAGATTGTGTTTACTAGGATTAGTTAAGAGTTGTTCCTATAACCCCTTATTAATCCCTATAGCTCCCTTTTTCAAATGATATAACCTTTTCATAGCTGCAGTCTCTCTGTACACAGGTTTCTGTGTTTGTGTGTGTTTATATGTGTCACTTGAATGGCACTTACAACATTGTGACAAGGTGCAAAGACATCGCTGTAGAGGAGAGCACACTCTCTTTTGGCGTACGGCTGTCTCCCTAAGTCCCCTTCACATGGTCGCTCAAGTACATAGTCGCTTTCACACTAAAATACAGAAAACACACACACACGGAAAGCGATCAAGTGTCTGATTACTCTTAAATATCACGGTGTACTCGAGGGAGACGGGCACAGGGAGCAGGGAGGTAGAGAGGTAGTGAGTTCGAGGGTGATGGACAAAGACAGAAAGAGAAAAGAGGGCAAAAGAAGAATCAATGAAGGGGAGTAGAGGAAATGAGCTGACTCATACCTGTCCCAGGGCCCAGCTATCGCCGAATGTCTGTGCATTACTGACTTCCATGTGGCTGGAGGTGGTCATATCATTCGCTGTCACACTGTCAAAATTTCCACATAACCCACTGAGAAGACCCTGGAGCGAAAAAGCAGACAACTTGTCATATTTTTGGATTTTTCTTATAACAACGCTTCGAATTTCAGATGTGCTACTAGTACACGCCTTCCACTGAGGTCCAGCTCTGATGTGCACAGTCGTCTTGCGGTCCCAAAGGATGGTCAGGTCCTGATTTGAGAAGTGGATGACAGTGTAGTAGCCGGCTTTCCAGAGCTCAAACTCTGACCCTCGACCAACAACAGTGGAAGGGCTCTAACACAAAATAAACCAGGTAGCGTGATATCAGCAGGATTCACTGGATTTTACTGAAATATTTTAGTTTGTTACTGTGTTTGTATTATCCATACAGGGTTTCCAGAATTGTCAGTGAAGTAGATCTTGGTAAGTCCCACGTGAATGACCAGGATTTTCATGCACACAATGCCGCTCTCATAGCAGTCTTTGTTTTGGGCAACAATGGATACCTCGGTCTCTCCTGCACTCTGATGAGAGGAGAAGGCAAAATATTACTACTGTAAGGAAAGTTGTGTTTTTTTTAGCAAACACAACAAAATACTTTTGTTTTTTTGTCTGTTCAAAATTTTCCTCACTAAAGCCACAGCAGTCAGAAAGCAAACATCTAAACACCACGTGCTAGACTCAGATATGGAATCTCATTCTACCTGTTCAGGAAACATCATCATCCTGGACACATGAGAAGTGACAAAAAGAGGAAACAACTGTAGACTATTAAAGTACAGTTTTGACCAACTTCCCCATTCTTTTCAGGTCTGCATGGTGGCAGGCGGCCTGCGGGCTCTGAATGTCTGTTCTGCTAATTCTAATTCTATATCCCTGGGAGCGCAGGAGCCCTGGGGTTTGAAGTGAACACTGGTCTCTTTGTGTCACTACAGCTTTGCGCAGCGTCTGCTAGCATTACAGTGGTCCCAACCCACCGACACAAACACACACATACATGCCTTAATCGGCTCTAATTAAAACCCAAACTCCAAGATTAGAAACCAGCTTGGATCTTCTTTCCCAGATCCATATCAGTGTTGGCTAGGAATTGTTAAGGATGCTCCTCCTTTGCCCTTAAACGCAATCAATCACACAAACTTCTCTGGCACAGGTTAGCACAGTCTCTATCAGACAATCCCCACTGGCATTCCAGTGCCAAAAATGAATCCATAAATTTGTCACTGGAAGCAAATTATATAATTTTACACCTTTATTAGTTTTATTTTTTTTTGTGCTAACTAGAAAGTTGTTATATAAATCCACACAGCCAGCCTACTCACTTTGAGCAAGTAGACCTGACAGTCAGAGTGGTAGTCGTACTCGAGGCCATCAAAGGTGTGGTAGTGCCTGTCGCTGTAAACGGTACACACAGCTGGACACGGAGAGTAGCTGCAGTTAAAATAGCCACGGTGACACACGCTAAAGGGATGGACAGGTGGGTGCATAAGAGAAGAGCAAAAACAAAGCATAGGTGGGACAAAAGACAAACTTTCTTTTGTAACTGCTTTGAGAATCAGTTGTTTGGAGATGATTGACAACCTTATAAGGAACCTCATTATTACTTTGTAAATAATACAGAGGCAGGAAATGTGTTTACCATTTGTAGCATGGTGTTTCCACAGTTTCTCCAGGCAGGTACTCAAGTCCAAGCCAGGAACAAGGGCAATTTTCTGGATAATAACATTCCCCCTGGTGCAGCACCAGCCTTCATGGGTAAAACAAAAGTAGGTGGTACAAAGCATGCGAACACTTAAACACTCAAACCCCATATCTGTGTTTGTTTCTGTGTTGCAATTAACACTTTAGCTTTTAGGCCTGGAGATCAAATCTCTTTTTGGAAAAAACGGTGGAGAAAATACATAAACACAAAATTCAACAGTTCAAACACAAACTCAAAACAATCAGTCATCTCCCCACTAATTAAAGCAGTCACAATTATTAGAAATATAAACTCTAACAGGAATTAGTGTTCCTAAATTTAAGCTGTATTGAAGGTTTTTTTCTAGTATTATGGTGACAGTACTGAAAACCAGTCTTTCCCTGGACATGAGCTTTCAGAGTACTTTGTGCTCTGGTTGCTGAATATCGGCAAAAATCTTGTAAGTGAAAATAAGACACATATATGCTGATGCCTGCAAGATGCTTCTTTTCATACAGTCCACAGTGGTGAGTGCAACCCATGCCAATGGCAAATGGTCCTGGGGTAGGTGAAAGGTGTTTTAACTACGTTAAGGTACCACTTTTTGTGTTTCAATGTAACTATCCTAACACGGGTAAAGCAGGGATTACAATTAGTATTAAAATTAACAAAAAAAAGTGACTGACTAACAGGTAGGAGGCCACTAAAAACAAATGAACAAATACCTATACATTCTCATGTTATTTTGAAAATAGTCACTAAGTCTTTGTATTACCCAGAAGGGCAGACACAGCCAGGTATGCATGGTGTACTGGGTGGGCACGTCAGGTTCAACATCAGGTTGCGGCAGGTTGGTGCACAGGCCACTCCTCCCCTCTGCTCAGTGCAGCTGTGGTACACTTTCCCCTCTGGACACTCCCCGACTTCTATACTATCTGGCTCTATGATGTTGATGCACGCGCGCGCACACACACACACACACACACACACACACACACACACAAGAAAATCGATGCCCTAGTTGCCATAAACACCAATTGCAACATCAAGTCATGGGAAACAAGCTACAGCTACAGACATAAGGCTCTTGATTTCAGCAAGAGGGACATAGCCTGAAATGCCACTTTGTTACTGGAACGGACGAAAGCAGGAACTGAAGGGAGGAGGGGGGAGTGCAGAGAGGTTACCTTTTTCCTCTGGCACACACTCCATCTTCCCATTTCTGCACAGGCTGATGGTGGAGACAGGAAGGGAGAGAAAAAGGGGCGAGTGTTTGGGAAAGAGAATAATGTTATCAAACACAAGGTCAGTTTAAGTGCTCTACATCTCATTTGACAATCACTCAAGCTTAAACTGCTTTCTCAAATGGATCAGGGTGTGTGCAAGTATGTTGCACTGTGTGCAGTTTGAAGAGCAAGAAGAGTGGGTTTTCAATTTTCAGTGCAGCTTACGGTCAGCTGTGACTCACCAGGGCCCAGAGGCACTGAAGGTCACCTCTCCTGGTTGTGACACCCCACCCATGGAATAACAGTGACACTGCGACCTGAGGAGAAAGTCATGAGAATATTTTGATTACATTTATTAATGATGATGCTTTTTGTGTTTAAGTGCTTTGTGTGCCATTGTATGTCCTTTCTGGCCAAATGGCAACTGATACCCATTAGTAAGTAAGGATGATGTATGAGGTGCTTAAGGCTTACAGCTGCACACAGCGCTGGCGCACATCATCATAAAAACTGCCGTCTGGACAGCCGCATCCCTCGGCACAATCATCAGGGGTACATGTCTCATTGCTGGACAATGCCCGACAGGACCGGCCACAAGACGACACACACGAGTGGTACATCATTCCACCAAGACACACCACTCCTGTATATCACACACAGAGAATAGTACAAATTTGTTTTTCTGGGGTAAATTACAGTCTTCTGCAATCCCTTTACAATGTCTACATTTTGGGGCAGTGTACACTTGAATCTCATATCAATGAGAAGAAAAATCACAAAGGCACAAATTAATGTCTAAAAAAAAATCCAGACTATGGAAACTTACCACACTCAGAGACTTGTGATCTGAAATTAATGTTGACTCCATGTTTGGAGCAAAGGTAAGCGTAATGAGCCAGTGCAGTGCACAAACAGCTGCTCCCACAGCGGCAGGCCTGATAGCGGCACTGCTGCTGGTAGATGTTTGGACTGATGTAGCCATGGCACGGAGCAAACACAGTGCCCAAAAGCACCTCACACAGGGATGCGTAGAATACTACAAGACACATAAGCCCACACAAAACTTAACACATCCTCATATTTCCTTTGACAAGATAGATTGCCTGCAGCTAAAACTTGAACAATTCATAATTCAAACCAGAAAGCAGTAATGTTAGAATGCATCGTACAATCTGGGATTCAAACCCCTAAAGTTTTGCCTTAATCCTTTTCTTTCTTCATATTTTTTCATTAAGGCTAAAATGAAAGAATAATAACCAAATTCACAGTAATTGAAACTATTACCGTTGTGCTGATTCATCTCGCATGGGTCTGTAATAGGTAGATTAACTGGAGCAACACAGGCAGATGACACCTTCCAAGCACTGGCATGAAGCTGCGGAGTGCCCTCTATCATACCCGCTGGAGACCTACACCCCACAAAAATATTCTCAGCGAAAGTCACATTTTCAACACTGACGTATAAGTGGGAAGTACATGCTCACAGGAAATCATCTCGTAGATTTCCATTGTAGGTTCCACAGAGTCCCAGTGTCTGTCCGCGCCACTGGCTGTCAAGCTGCACATAGACCCTTCCGCCTCGACCGTCATAATGCAGCCTGAAACCAATCCCAGTCTTCAGCTGTGTGAACACAGAGGTCAGCTTCCGCACCTCGACTGCATCTGTATGTCAGGAAGAAGTTTTAAAATCGAATCAATTGTTTTTTTGGTTTTTTTTAACTATTTCTAGCAATGTATTTACATGTACCATTTGATATAGTGTGTGTGTGTGTGTGTGTGTGTGTGTGTGTGTGTGTGTGTGTGTGTGTGTGTGTGTGTGTGTGTGCGCATCGTGTGATTCCTACCATCAACATATGGCAGGGCAGGCGCTGGGTTTACACCAATTATCACCTCCCCCTCTCTTGTCAAAGTGATTTGGCGACTTACATCTTCATCCAGCACTACTGTCACTGACTGAATACACACCTGCTGCTGTTGACACACATTTATACGGAAGGGGCAGTTATATCTGGATTAAAGGAACACTGCAGGCTTGTTAGGTGTGTGCAAAAGTAGTTGTGTGTGCTACCTCTGCACAAGTAGTATATTGTAGTGTGATGGTGAATCTGCTGCTGCTGCGGCTCTTTGCCAGGACATACTGACACGCCCCTGGCTGGAGAAACATCCTTCCGTCAAACGTTGTCACAAACACGTCCCCAACCACTGAACATTCAACTAAGAAGAGACAAAGAGAAGAGTGTTTTTGTTTTTTAAATCTGGATGCATTATTTCTTCTTTGGCTGTCTTCAATGGGATTCTCACCTGTGCAGTTATTCTCAGTGCAGTTCCACACACCACCCATGCACACACTGAAAAAACAAAACAGAAACAGTTAGCAACACATTGGCTGTGCTATATTCTCACACAGTAACACTTTTCCACACTCACCAGACACTGCATCCCTGTTGTAGCACCTGTCCTTGTACATATGACGTTCCATGATAAACACATGGACACTGAGAGGCAGCAATGCATGTTCCATTCTGCAGGATGAGACCTGCATGCAAGGATCTGAGATCAGTCAACAATTTCAGAGACATTAAAAAAATTTTGGGGGGGGGGGGGGGGGGTTCTTTGAATACCATCAGGACAGTAGCAGCCATCCAGACAATGCAGATTGGTTCCCAGGCATTCTTTCTCAAATGTACAGGTAGGTGGACAGCAGCTGATACAGTCTCTATACACAAAACTCTCCTCACAGCCATCATCTAAGCATAAACACAAACAACTGGCTTAACAATAAAAGTAGAACACAAGTGTGCACTAAATACGTTATAAGTTTTCATGTTTCCGCTGAAATCGTAGAGCAGCAGCCATTACTTACTGCAAGAAGGGAAGCTGTCTCTCCACTCTCTTACGGGATATCCAACATGGGAGCATGCTCGGGTGTACTCCACCAAGGCTCGACAAAAAGTTTCCTCATCATCAGAGCTGTAAACATGCATCAAATGTTTTCGGGGAACTGCTTTGTATACAAAAAGTTTCAACTCAAGCAAAAGGTTGAATGTATCTACTCGACAGTGTGCTTGCTTTTACTTACACACAAAGGTCAGAGACACAACTGGCAACAAAGGGATTGGGATCGATGTTTTCATGACAGGACAAAAAGGGGAAAAAGAGAAGCGCACTGCATTTCTCTATAGCATCCTGCATACAAATAAAGTATGGTATGAATATATGCAACATAATATACCACCAGAAGTAAACAAAAATTAACACTGCTAAAAAAGGTTTTATTATGGTGCACTTTGGTGGGCCTGATTTGTCTTTGCACATGTTATTAAGTGGAAATATTGCTTCTGTGGTTCTTACATCCATGTCTGACTCAGACTGGCAGGGCCCACTAAAGTCAAGATCCACTGAGGGACAGGCTCGTTCATGAGCAAGGTCCACTGCCCAGCTATTAGCAAACAGTGCAGGTTCATCAGTCCGAATACCTAAAGTAAACACATATGTGCAGCTGTATGTGGTATACCCAGCATGACGTAGGTACAGACAAAAGATAAAAATGTATAAAAACACATACACAGAGCAAAGATGGAGTAGATTTTCCATTCAAACATACATTAAATTATTTCTTTAATTCATTAAACACAATAACGTGAGACATAAAAAAAGAGGGCTGACTATAAGAGGCACTAAGAGGAAATATGTGTGTGTAGAAATGCGCTGTAGTTGGTTCCTTTTTGTCTGTTGCCTTTCCTTGGGCTCATCTCCACATTACTGGTCATCTCTCCTCCCAAACAAGCGGGGCACCGTAGTTCATGTTACTAGGTCATATGAGGAAAGTCCATGCTTCTTCCAGCTATTCAAATCAAAACTACCAGTTCTCCCCTGTCCTTCCACTCTAGACTCCCCAGGTCCCACTGCTACTATAATTGGCCAGAATCAGTGTTGAGTGTATAATAACAATAATTATGATGAGTGGGTGCTGAGAGAAGGGATAAGAGGATGAGTCGCCAGTCAGGCCGGTCTTACCGCGAGCAGTGGTGAGGTCATCACCAGCAACATTGTTGAAGTTTCCACACAGGCCACAAGGGGTGCCTTGGTGCTCCTCGCTCATCTTCAGGTAGACGCCCGAGCCTCCATCCCAGGCCAAAGAGAAGCCAAACACGCTCTTCACGAGCAGGTAATCAGCCAGTCGTTCAATAAAGACACCGCCCACAGTCTGAGGCAAACTTAACCTGACATTATACAGAGACAGAGACATCATGAGAGCATTGGATGACGTCAGGTCTTTGAAAATCTTACTTATAGTCTTCTATCGATTTTACAGTAGGTTTAGATGGGATGGCGAGCAAATGCTTTCTTTCTTTCTTCCTTTTTAGTTTTTATTTTGACACCTCTGCAGTTAACAAACACACACATACATGCACACACTCATATGCACCTGCGACCTCCCTGGTGGACCCGATATCCCGAGATGTGGATCTCCTCCTCGTTTGGGAAGAACAGACTGAGAGCTCTCGGACATAAATACACACTCCCCTCACACACTCTGCTGTTGTGAACCTGACAAACATAAGAAAATGATAGAAGTGGAATAAGAGCCACAGAGGGAAAAGCATACCGATTTATGAACAAGGGCTCATTAAAGCTACAACTCAAATTTTGCAGACTATCATTATCTAATAATATATGGCTGCAAGGATAAAGACATAATTAGAATGACTTTGGCACCTTTTTTGAAAAGGTTAATCATAATTAAAAACATTTTTTTGTCCTTAGTAAGACAATTTTTTTGTTGAGTTTTTAGAAAACAATGGCACAAAGAAATATGCCACATCGGTGTTGTGCTGACAGCAGATAGTTGTTAATAATGTATGCGAAACACAGACACTTTAAGACCTTGCCACGTGACTGTTTTATAGCCTTTACAGATCTCCTATTTCCTGTTATTTTATTCAGTACAAGCAGTCAGATGCCACTGCAGTTTAGCTTATTTAAGAAACTTCCGTATTGCTTTGTTTTAACAGCAAACATGGCAATGTAGCAAGAAGCTAATATATAGACATAGAGTAAAGACTGATTACTAGCCTTACCCACACTGTGTACTGCGGTGTAGTTGAGTGACAATCCTGGGCCAAAATGTAAGAGCAGGTTCCAGGGAAGTAGAAATATATTCCATCAAATGTTTCATAGTGGTGCTGACCCCATGACCTGCAGATCCCATCTCTATCCTGGCCCTGGTTAGGTACTGAGAGGAAAAATGGGCACTTCAGTCAGACAAGATTCTTGTAATGATAGTGACACAAATGAACTGACCTATCATCGTTATGCCTTTCATCATGTTCTATTTCATTGCACTTATCAGAGGAAAATGAACTCCTGAATTTTCTAAAAGCTCTTTGTTAGAGGAAATCCCCATAGCAGGATATGCCAAGATGCTGCCGAGGGCCATTCCCAAAAATCTGAGGAGGTGGGTTGCGCTGACAGCAAACACATCTTCTGATTTTAATACTCTGACATGAATGGCTCATTTTACATATCTTCAATTTCAGACATTAATGCTTAAAAAATATAATTTTCAAATTTTATTCAGTACTTTTTGAAGAATAGCTCAGTTGCCTCAATTATTATAATCTGTTAAGGTGGGAGAGCTTGATATTTTTCTTGGGTGAAGCTTTTATTACCTTCATGACAAACCTGCACTCATGACATTCTTTCATATTTTCTTTCTGTAGTGGTGTTTTATTTTTAAAATTCATATTTTTTATCTTGTCAGTGCCATTTCAGGGTTTCTCCTCAAGTCTCAGCTGAGTCACAGGTGGTCTCTAAAGAACTGCATTGCCTTCAACCATTTGTCAACACTAAATTAGTTTTTATTGAAATGAAAAATGTCTTTACAATCACTGTGACCTCAGATCTCCTGATATGCTGTATAAGGAGCCTGTTCACAATATAGAAACCAGAAACTCCATCACTCAGCCCTTACCCTATTACCTAAGTTCAAGTGACTTTATATCAGCTCCTCTAGGGAGTAAAGTCTTTGTGTGCGTGTGTGTGTATGGGTGGGTGGTTTTAGTAGAGATGGAGGTTGGTGGATTTGTATCAACAAAGGAGAGACAGAGAGAAAGAGATCTGGGAAAATCTGATAATTAATGCTGGAGTGTGTACAGCTAATTAACATTTGTTGAATGATTGTGGAGCACATTCACAAATTCTTGAAGACTGACTATGTTATGTTATTAAAAAAGGATATTGTTACCAAAGATGCTAGCCAGCTGGTTTATTGCATACCAAAAATGTGTGGTTATAAGACAAATCTGAAGGAAGACTTGTAGATGGGTGGATTACTCACTGATCTGGCAGCGGTCTCCCAATGCCTGGAACTGGGCACAGTCACACACCCCACCTTCCTGACACCAGCCGCCATTGAGGCAGCCGCAGTATTCTGGGAAAGACAAAATCAAGGGTAATCATTCCAGCCTGCCCAGGTAAAGAGTGTTAAGTTTCCGTGAATGCATTTGGAATCACTTCACAGGCGGAGTATTTACCTGAAGAGGAATCTCTGGCTGTGTAGTTGTGCAAAATACTGCGTGACAGAGTACCCTCTGACAGCAATGGTCTGTACGTCTTGGAAAAGAGTAAACAACAGACGCTAAGAGTAGTTCCTTAAACAACTCTTAAGCTTTAACAACATCACTGACACTGACGTTTCTGTACCACTGCTCTAACTGCTCCTGTAAGATAACAGTTGCGTCAAGTTGAGTGGGAGAAAGTGTACAAGTTAGTGAGTGTGTCTCATTCTCTACAAAGACAGCTTTGTGCCGGTTAGGGTGTTGTGCGCATGTGGGTGCCCTGACCTCCTCTGGTTCTCTTAGGTGTAGTGTACAAACCTCCTCCCCGAGGAGATCCCGTTTCCTCCGGAGTGCATTAGCTCTTCTGCACACACACACAAACATGCACATTAGTGGGAAGAAACAGTCAGAGGGGAGACTTAAGTGCACTTTACACCACTTGAATTTAGACTTGAAACCTCTCTGTACTGAACTCTCACACGCACATGTGCAGGCACACACAGACACACACTCTCATACACTGTCTCTGTCATATACACCATACAGGAAGTGTAAATGCATTTATCATGTTCACCCTAGAGCAATGTGTAAGAATGACATATGAAAAAAAATGACTTTTCATTTGTATCATCTAATGTATTAATACTGTATTAATATTATTAGTAGACAGCAACATGTTTAGTATTCTTTCTTTTATTTACCTCTGTGGTCTTCCTTCTGCCACTGAAAGTCGACTCTGAACTCCTAAATGCAAAGTTATAAAATCAGCATTAAGGTTTCTGCCTTACTCATCTCAGTCAAAGGTATCTTATAGGTGTAAAATCAAAATACATCTCAAAGTGTACATCGTGTTAAGCAGACAGTTGTAAAATTGTATTACCATCTGTGAGTGCTAATACTGATAAAAGAAAGGAGAGGTGAGTCGAAAATAACTTGTAAGACCTCAAGGATTTTGTGGCTTATTTATGTAAATATTGTCTCATATTTGTAATACATCATATAATATCAATAACATTAACATCTACAGAAGTCTGGATGTGTCTGACTTACCCTCAAGTAACAGCAAGTGGGAGACTGAAAACGACATAAGAAGAAATCGTTTCACTGTCCACTTTAAGTTCATCTCAGAGTCCGAAAGGAAGTCTCGCCGAAACGTTAACGGTGCATCTCAACTGTCCCGAGAGGAAAGAGTTCAGGGTGTTTGTTGAACCGGTACGATGCCTGGTTGTACCTCTAAAACGTACCTGGTGGAGACAGCCCCCCCTGACCAGCTGACGAGTAGCCTACACCTGTTGCGCAGGTAAGCCTGTTGCTTTGCTCTCTATCACTGCATCTTCAGCCAGCAGGCTGACGTTGGCTTGACCGTTTGCCTCCGTGTGAGCCTACAAATCTGCCCCTCCATAACAGAGGTTTTCACCTGAATGTACCGTAAAATCACTTGTGGGGTGGGACCCTTGTCAGAGACACAAACAGAGAAACAAGCAGGGGGGAAATGAACTAGAGAGCTTCGAATTAAGAGTCCAGTTCACAAAAGCTGGTTATATAGACATTATTAGCCAAAACAAACCATAAAAACAACAAACATATATTTGAAAAGAAAACAACAGGAGTAAAAGCCCTTCTGGAAGACAGCCCTGAAGTAAACTTAGTCCATTAGCTAACAGAAAAGTAGGTTAGCTAGCTAAAAAGGAATACGAACACTGATGCTAAGATGTGTGAAAATGATTAAAGCTACCATATGTAAAGGTAGCAAAGCAAAAATAAATAAATAAATCAAATAAAAAAAATACAAAAAAATAATAATAAAATGAATAAATAAATACAAACAAATAAAAAAAATACATTTTTCTTTTGTTTCTTGCATGTTTAAGATATTTGAACTAATTTCAATTAGACAAATTAGACAAAGATAACCTAATTAAATGCTAAATGCAGTTTTTAAAAATTATAATTTGATTTATTAACAGGCATAAATTGCCCCTTAAACCTAACAACTGGTTGTGCCACCCTTGGCAGCAAGGATTGCAATCAGGTGTTTGCAGTAACTGGCAATGAGTCTTTCTTATCACTTTGAGAAGTGTTGTTCCACTCTTGTTTGAGGAATTGTTTTAATTCAGCCACACCGGAAGATGTTACACCAGTAAATACTGGTGTATATTACTGCACTGCTTACTGGACTATTAGCACAGGAATAACTTTCTCTTGCTACACATAACAAAGAATCTGTGCTTTCACGTTAACTTTATTTCAACCTACACTTAACACAGACAAAGCTATGTTATTGCACAGCACTTGCCACCACACTTCGCCAGTGTCATCTGGTGTCAGCTGTGATCTTTTTACTACATTTAGTAAGTATGCAAGTTTTTGGACTGTGGAAGGAAGCTATAAAGACCCAGATGCAGCCAGAGCAGAACATGTAAACTTCCCAAAAAGTCCCAGCCTGCCTTGCTGTGGGGTGACAGTCATAATCTCTGCGCCATTGTTCCATTCTCAACATGGACCTGTGAATCATTCAAGAAAAAAAAAAAAATTAAGTCATTAACATGGGGTGGACCATTGTTGTTTGTACACATAGCGGACAACCAAGCAAATAACCTATTTTAAATTGTATCTTTCAGCACTTTGTTGCTTGCTGCCTGTAAAAAAAAACATATCATGTCACCATTACATAGTTGACTCCATGAAAAATGCCAAAGGTAGGCCTGTCCATGATTTTTTGTTCTGATCAAAATGCCTCTACAGCGACATCTGCAGTTTACAGAGTTAGTGTGAGGACAAAAAGGAGGACGTCGCAAGTCTCAGCACCTCCAGATGGGATCTCTCACAATAATTTAATACACTTCAGCTTTTTTCATGCTGATGCTTGTTGTAGCAGCCCCAAAGGACTGTTAAATGAGGAGAGAAAGGATTTAGAAGGAGGGGATTCAGCAGTGATGGAGCCCTGCTGGGGACAGGATAGAAAGTTTTGCTTCGCTGGCACACTTACAGGTCTCTCTGCCACACCACTAGCACTGGATGGACTACTTCATAAGCTATAGCCTTACAGAATCCAAACAAAACTTGCTCTTAATGCACTGGCTGCAAAATCACTCATTACAGCTATGAAATCACCAAACATTAGTGTAAATCTCCCACAGGGAACAGAACTGATAACACACTAAATGTTTTATTAATTTCAGGTAACATCCTCAGGGTTTTGCACATGGTAAAACTTAATTATCCAGTTAGTTCTGCATAGACAAGATAAGTCAGGGTCTCCTCAGGCAGCTGAGATGTCGAACTCAGAGTTTTACACTTGAATCTTTTGTTATACAGAGGCAGTCTTATCAAAGCGATCTGAACATTTTTTTTATTATTACTTTTAAAGTCAGATCCCTAAAAACTGAAGCCAAAAATAGATTTGTTGTGAGGTTGTCCTGAGCTTTCCCACCTAAAGTCAGTAACTGCAGTAGCGATTATGGTATCATTATTGTTCACATGCCTGTTTACTATAATGGATGTAACCTCTCTAAACACAGCAAAATGCAGCATGACAATGAATTAATTATTTGAGAAAAAATATTATTTTTCTGTGGGGCTTTAGGCTTTGTAGTATACACAGAGGCCTTTCCCTCTGAGCTGTTTAAAGGGCCAGTTTATTAAAATAATTAAGGCTGCATATATTAGGATAGCTATTATCTACACTTATAATAATGCACCCTTGTTGTTCCTCAATGAAAATGAACTTCCTCCATAATTTTTTCATGGAATTCCTATTTGTCTATGTATACATGAGGACAAAACACTACAGAGCTCACTATGTGCACATTATTACTTTACACTATATCGTGCGGCCATCTGCACTTCAGATATATTTTTTAATCAAAGAAAAAAAAATGTGTGTACACCTATATCCCCAAAATGAGAAAGGATGGGTCATGGTTTAATGCAATTTTATGCACAATTAGGATTAACAAATACTGTTTCCCACCGGTTAAAATTTAGAAATAAAGACTTGTCACTAAAGAGTGAAGTGGGGGTTTTTTTGTGTTATTTTGCAGAAATTGCCACTTTGTGGCTTATGCAATTACGAGCTTAAAACAATTTATTTGCTTCAGTTTCTTTTAGCATTCTGCATGGCTATACAAAGTCTGTGTTCATCACTAGTCCCTGTTAGAAATGCCCATGGTTTACTTTTGTGGCAAAACAAGAAAGGCAAATGTGACAAATTCCTATTTTCAAATTCTGTCAAGACAGGAAAAATAAAATATTCCTGTTGAGATTTGGGCCTGTTCCCACTCTCCACTTTGGCTAAAGCAAAGGAACAAGTCTGTAAGTGCCGCCTAGAAATTATCTTGGCTTCTCTTTCTTGGCTCCTCAGTGCACTATATTAACCTTTAATGATATTATTTTTCTTGTAAAATGTTACAGTGGAATACAATAGAAATTTAACGTACCTAAATGAATTTCAAAAGAATGAATCAGGCACTTAATAGCAGTCATACAAGTGCCTATTTTCAGCCCTTTGGCTTGTCTATTGCGTAAGTGTAATTTGCTTGGTGGACATCATAGAACAGATGACACTTACAAGTAAAAAAATGTAATTTGCTTTAATAACACTGTACATAGTGATGCATCTTTGATAAGGCAGAAGCAGGAGGAGGGAATGAAAAGCTTGCAGTCTGTTTTAAAGACTTGGATATTGTCATGGCTAAAGCAAGTTATCATTGAGTAGAATTAGTCAGTTAAGCTGTTTAACATTCTAAAGGAACAAAAATTAGAAGTATTTGAGGTAAATGCTGAGTTTTATATCCCACCAGGCTTTCATTTCTTGTTGGAAATTAGTGCATTGACTTCATCTTCTGGTTGAAGGCTATGCCACTGGGCTATTGGCCGCCGGGGGTTGGCCAGCATGTCTGACCAATGGCGTTGCTCAGTTCCAGTGCTGTTCCCGCCCAGCAACACCTTCCCAATAGCGTCATTCTTCCCAATCTTGTCATAGTCGAGCACAGTCACTGCTACCTGCACCTTCTACAAATGAAAATACAGATGCACAAATATCAGTGCTGATTATTGTATTTGTGTGCTTGTATTTGCAATTAAAAATGTGTACCTCTATCTGTTCACAAGGTACTTCAAAGCTGAAGGATTCATTGTAGTAAGGGTTCAAAGTGTTTTTCTTAATTGTTGTTTTCTTTTTCTTGAGTCTTTTCCCATTCTGCATTAAGTGGATCTTCACATATGGGTCTGGAAATGAGAACAGGGAGTTTTTATGTCACAGAGCAGACCAACGGCCTGGCATGGATGCAGTAACTCCATCAATGAAACACAACATCAATTGTCCTCTTTTTGAAAGTGGGCACAGTACTAAAAAGGCATTTAGAAGACCAAAACTGAGCCAGCACTACCAAATCTGGAGTTTGAAGAGAGCACCTGGTGAAATCATCAATTACACAGAGAGACATATGTTTAGATGTTTATATTTTGTATTAATTGGTTTGCACTGAATCATGAAAATTATCAGTACTAAAAAAGGTCAAAAAGATTATTGCCAAAGGCTTTAAATCTGAGATGATTTCAAAGTTTTTGCTGCTTAACTCACCTGATAATCCACCCACATCCATTTTCTTCAGATTTTTGGCCTCCAAAATCACCACTGTCAGCTTCCCTGCTGTAGGGACATACCTCAAGGACAAACATATGTCTCCAAGCCGTTCACTCTAATACACACAAGAAGTAGTGAAAAAGAAGAGTATCACATTCGATGAATGTTTAATAAATTTTAATGCATAAATTATTAATCAGTAAAAGAAGCTGGAGTTCCTAAGACTGAAATGCTTTGTGTAGTATTTAAAAAGCTAAACGCATTCATCTTCTGTGATCCTCCCTTCTTCACCCTCCCCCTGTCATAATATTCTCCTACCTCCTCCTTCTCTGCCTTCTGCAGGTCCCTCCACTCTTGCAGAGACTGGCTGAAGTCCACACTGCTCATGGGTATCTTCACAGCTCCAATAGCATCATGTTTTGAGAAACGGTCAAAGTCATACACAGTCATCACAAGACTCTTCCCGCCCAGCTCAGTGTATGGTACCTGCAGAGCAGAGAACATGATTAAGGGCAGTCATTTTGCACATATATTAACAGAGATGCTAGTCAGGGGAAATGACCTTTATTTATGTTGGTGTATTACAATTTACCTTAAATGTGAAAGTCTCATTGAAGTTGGGTTCTAAGGTCTTTCTATGAACTTTGGTTTCAAACTTTTTCTTTTTGTCTGGTAGCAGATAGAGTTTAACGTAAGGGTCAGAACTTCCTCCCACATCCATCGCAGGTAGCTCTGCAGCCTGCAAGATGCCTACCACCAGCTGGAACATGATAACAGGGGGATGTAAGGGGGAGAAAAGAGACTCTGGCTAATTGACAGGGAGAAGAAAAGTATTCAAATGTGACATTTTGAGAGCTGGCAGATGGTGGGCAAAACGCATCATAGTGAATAGCTGGGACTCACCGTATTATCTGTGAAATTGTAGTCTAATGTGAAATGTAGTCTGCCCAGCTTCTCGTCTTCCTTGGGCTCGTTATCTGACAGCTCTGTTTCTTTGTCACATTCATCTTTCAGGGACTGCATGCAGACAGACATGCATCACATCAGGTAATCTGTGCTACAACTTGTGAGGATGTTCCTTCTGTATGTTGTGTACCCTCACACAACCAGACACAGAAATAGATGATACATGAGCAATGTGTGACACACAGCTTTGATTAAAGTCCAGAACAAGTTATCTCACACCATAGTTCAACTCTTATTACAACATGAAGGAGTACAAAACATCCATATGTCTGAACACACACTGACAGTTTTAGTAGTCCTGGATGACCCGGATGTCAGGACTGTGATACATTGCAAGGACAATGCGTCTGCAGGCGGGAGAGGGGGGTGAGACAGACTGTGTGTTTTTACAGCTTACCTCATTGTAACCTCCATCCATTTCAGTGTCACAACCTCCCTTACTCTTCTCTTTCCCCTTTTTCTTGTCCTTTTCTTTGCCCTTGTCCCCCTTTTTTAGGAACTTCTTCCATACGCACACAGCGCAGGACAGCACCATGCACAGGCTCACGATACAAAGGGCAGCGACAGCCCATGATGGCACTGCAAATCCACAAAGCACAGAGATTAATCATACATAAATGTTTGACAAAATATTTAGTTCTTGTTGTTTTCTCTTAAAATAGTTTTAAGGCAAAATGAAATAAAACAAATTTCTACATTGTCTGAATTAAGAGTACATAAAGTGAACACTGGGAAATAGTGCAATGAACCCTAATGTTCCTGTATTATTTGTTGAATAGCTGATAATTCAAGTCTTTATGGAATTTTGCATTTATTGTAAATCAACTGTACAGCTCTACAGTGTTATCTATGAGGGCACAATCCATGGAAATTTTAGACCATAATTTGGGGTTATGTTAATCCAGATTAAAACATATTGCAAGGTGTTATCATCTGTCATGTCATGGTATTATCACAGCATAGTTCAATTGCTTGTTCTGAAGTGTCGTTTCAAGGGACATCACCATCTCCAAGATTACATTTTTGTCATTTGGCATGCAATTTTAAATTTTCCAAAAAATATGCATGCATATGGCTGTCCAAGCGGTACGCATGTATAATTCAAGTTAGTTTCTTTCATTTAAGGAACATTTCTAAATTGCAAGCTATAATCTTCTCTGAACTAGAGAAAATTGTTCATGCGTTTGTGTCATTGCGCCTACATTATTGTAATGCCTGATTTACTGGCTTAGATCAATCATTTCTGTCACGCCTCCAAGCAATACAAAACGCTGCAGCCAGACTCCTAATGCACTCTGGCAAGTGAGCTCACATCACCCTTGTTTTCCCTCTTTACATTGGCTCCCAGCTGATTTTAGAATTTGTTTTAAAATTCTCACACTTCCCCTCAGAGCACTAAATGGAAAAGCTCCAGACTACATATCTCAAAATCTATTATTTGTCCCTCATACAAGACTGAAGAATAGGGGGGGGGGGGGCAGAGTCTTTCAGTCTGTGGCACCACGGCTCTGGAACAGTTTATCTCTGTGAAATCTTTAAAAAAAAAAAAAAACTGTTAAATTGGGCATTCAGTTGACATTCTTTTTCTATTTAAGTTTTTATTCTGTTTTAATGTTGTTCTTTATTGGTATTAATTGTCTCTTAAATGTTGTAGCATAATGCGGCATATATCTGTAAACAGTGCTATATAAATACATTTTACTTACTTAGTCTGAAGTACAACAACAAAAATATGAAAAGAATTATTTCGAACTATGATTGTCACACAAACTTGTAATGCACTACTACCAGGGAGGTTATTTTAAAATTAAATCTATATAATTTAAAATATGTCTATATGTAATATGTGGGATATTTGCTCCATAAAAGCAAATGTGTCAAATATGGCATTTTAGATGTTGTTCTGTGGTTTGTCCTTCAAAAATAATTGTTGAAAATATATCACTTGCATTACTGTTTGCTGTTAGGGGATAAATATCTGACTGAATCATTGCAGTTATCCGATCCCAGTCCTCCAGCTGACTGGGAAAACACCGATAATACTAATAAGAAATGTGAGATGTTCAAATTTCTTAATAGTGCACAAGTTTCTTAATTTCTTCATATACTTCACCAAATCCCCGTAGCAGCTAGAAAAAAATGTAACTTGCTCACATTCATAATTTTTTATATATTTTTTTCCTAATTTTCCTGGTTACAAATGTTAATTCATACATTTTATCATTAAGTCATTTCTCGAACTCACTGTGGATGCTGTGAAGTTCACTCATGAACTTATTAAGACTGTGGCCTCCAGATTGTTTTTGGTCTGGCGTGGTAGTTGCATTTGGCAGATGGGTAGGGGTAGCTGAGGTGCTTGGTTCAACTCGGCGGTTCCCAGTCATTATTAGAAGAGTGACGACAGAAACTGGTGAGATGAAGAAAAAAGATTGCTCAGCCCTAAAAACATCACAGCACATGCAATAAAAAGAACATTATACTTCCATAAAATAGAAGACTGTTGCAAACTTTCCGTAGAACCATCCAAACAAACAATATCAACATGGATACACACAAAGGAGAGTTTCCATATTTGTTATTGATCAGATAGCAGTAATGTGCTTATAGATGCTGTACCATCAGTGAGAAATGACTTCTCTTGTTTCTGCTGGCCTGGCAAAAACACTTGAAAACAGGATGTGAAAGCTGCTCTCTCTCTCTCTCTCTTTCTGCCAAACTGCTGACATGGAGGTGTTTGGTGAGGTGGGAGGTTGAAGCGTCATGCGTGGACCTCTGCTGTTCCACAATGAGCTGCCAAAGGTGAAAATCATGTGCCAAGGTGATGTTTAACAAAGGCAAACAAACTAAGTGAGGGGAAGTTAATTTGCCAAAAGTTGGCTCCCAAATGCAAAACTGTTTTGGTATGTTATATTCTATTCTGCAGACATCGCGAGGATTGAGTATCTGAGGCTGAATCAGCAGATGGGATCACACACAGATACTGATCTCATTTTATGTCTGCATTTTCAGGATCATACACCAATTTTGTCTGAAAAGATACACCACTGTTACTAAGAGTTGCAGGAGCAAGCAGAATTAAAGGGATACCCAAAGGAATCAGGAGTTCTTCCAAACACTATATCTACAATATTACAGAGCTCTGACACTGGTGATATTATCGTGTATTTTAAACAGCATTGCTCAAAATACATGATAAAATGTTCAGCTGTGCATGTCCTATGACAGATTCTACAACATTTAGAAAAAAGAGCTAATTTGATGCAAGACACTTAATCAACATGTATGACTCTATTCCAAAACAGAAGGTAATATGTAATATGTAACAATATGTATAAAAGGTGTCAAATTCACCTAAATGTTTAGACAATATACAGCCTAGCATATATATCAACCTCCAAAGGTTTGTTCCTTCAGAGGAAGTTCCCTTTACTAGTTATGATTTTACATATTATTAAATCACCAAGACTATATCCAGTAAACAATATAATAAATATTTACCATTGTGTATTCATGAGTCTTCACATAGTTAATATTTAGGTTCACCACAGTCAGGACAGAAAAAGACATTTCAACTGATGAAACAACATTTAAAATTAATAGGAAATAGAGACATACCTGTATTAAAGCATCCCAGCAGCAATATTCGGACTTGCGGGCAATTCTTTTCCTTACACAAAAATGCAGGAGGAAGATAAAAGATGACAGAACACGAGACGCAGATGAGAACGGTGAGGTAAGGACCACCACGCTGGCCGTTGTCCTTTTGTTTTTGTGTCTTGTGCGTTCTTAGACATAAAGAAGAACAGTGCAGGTGTGCGAGAGCTGGATCAGGAGCGAGCGCGAGAGAAAGGGTGGGGTGGGTATAGGTGAAATGGCAGCTCAGTCATCTTGTGTTGCTTCCCTCTGTGTGTGTGTGTGTGTGTGTGTGTGTGTGTGTGTGTGTGTGTGTGTGTGTGTGTGTGTGCGTGTGTGTGTGTGTGTTTGTGTCTGTGTGTGTATTCTGGTGAATTTGTTCTGTGCATTCAGGTCTCATGGGAGCACTGGTCCTGATTTCTGCCACCCCACCTCTTGTGACCTCTGTCCCATCCCCGTAGGTCACCCTCACCAGGCCACTGATGTATATTCATTAGTGTAGTGACATGGCATTTTAACAGCTCGTTAGCATACTGAGACTTCAGCAATAGAGGACATTTACATTCAGCGTGGACGGCTCGGTATGCGTGCGTGTTTGTGTGCATGCGCGCATCTGTACATCTGGCAGTAGCTGCAGAACTGTCTCATACTATCTATGTATGGATGATGTTGCCTGATTTAGAAACTTAGGATGTGGTTTCTGCAGCAACACTGAGATCAGGTTCCTGCCCCGCCTCATTCACCTTGAGGACCTAGAGATACTGTACAGAAGGAGGGATGAGACAGAGGGAAAAGAGAGGGTTTGGGGGATGGGCTGGGAAACATGGAGATCAATGTAAGTTGCTGTTTGTGACATGTAGAAAATAGTAGCACTGTATTTTATTTGGTCACTACAAACTGTTTTGAATGCTTTTAGTGAATTTATTATACAGAAGGCCTGCAGGCCAGAGATGTGTTGCTAATCCTGCGTTCACCTGTGAGAAATCACAATTATTGGCCTTATTTGAGTAAATAAGCTTAATTTTAGGACAAGAAGCTGTATAAACAACTTTTACCAGAGACACGTTAC
Organism: Perissodus microlepis; assembly: GCF_051167445.1. Taxonomy (NCBI): domain Eukaryota; kingdom Metazoa; phylum Chordata; class Actinopteri; order Cichliformes; family Cichlidae; genus Perissodus; species Perissodus microlepis. Next base: position 10,301,607 of record NC_140467.1, read on the forward strand.
AACAAAATACAAATATCCAACATTTATCATATATAGATTTCATGAGTATGACCTTTGACCTTTTTCAGGTTGAAAACAATATATGTTAAGAGTATAATCATTATTTACTCAGAAATAATTAATTAATCAGTAAATTTATGATCATAACTCATTTATATATAAAAAACTCCCAATGAAACAGTATGTAACACTGAAGAGTGTAATGTTATCTCAAGTTGAACTATACGTCATGAAGGTTGGCACCATGTGACACTTCATTACATTTCTCATTTAATGTTTCATGTACTCTATTTTGGAAGTCCTGCATTTATCTAACAACACATAGGGTGGTCTGAGCCCAAGTAATCAATATAGTAAGATTTGTGTTTGGATACCATGTCTGGCACAGCATCAAAGGTTTTATAGTGCAAGACAGATGGTACCTGTGCCCTAAAGTCTTTCAGGTCAGAGTGACCTGCTAATGGTGGTGAACAAAGGAACTGGAATTTACTGACTTTTCAGAGTTGACCACCTGCCAGAGATGAGATCAAGAATGGAAATTTAGAGAGGATGGGTGTAGTAGACCACTACCTATAAAAGTAGGGGCCCCAGAAGGTCCTGTGGGCTTGCCTTTGGTTGAGCTTAACCTCAGCATGGGGCACTTTTTGTCCATTTTTCATCTATGCTCCAATTAGTATGCTCTTGACACGTCTGGTGAGGGACAGAAAAACTGACAAATGAACCAAAACTGGGGAAAAGCTAAGGAAAACAAATAACCTGTGGATGGAAACATGGGCAAGAAATGAGGAACCAGCAGACATGGGGAAACAGGCAGAAGAAACACAGAGACACACAAGGAACGACACGCAGACAGACCAGCAAGGAGCAGAAGGAAGCACACACTAAATATACACACAAGGTAAAGAGTAGACAACAGGAGGGAGACACAGCTGAACCTAATTAGACATGACGACGCAGGGAGGAAGCAAAACAGATACGCTGACAAAGGATGAGGAGTATCAAAATAAAACAGGAAGCTTGACAGGAAATTTAAAAAAAAACTAGAGGTAGGACTCAGGGAACACGTAGTGACAGAGGACACCAACTCTAGACGTATAAGCTAAAGCGCAGTGACTGGGGAGACATAGGCAACAGAGACTTAACACAGGCAAGGATAAATACCAAGGGAAGAAGAACTAAGATCACTAAGACTTAAGAAATAAGGATAACCAAACCCAGGAATACAATACTTAAACATATTAACACAGAACCTGAAACACAACCGTGGCAGCTTTCCCTCCTAAACCACAGCCTTTCCTTACTGTCTTAAATAATCTATTCCTGTAATTCCTGTCATGAAGCTGTGTCTCCATGTTTTTTTGCATGTTGTGGCTTAGAAAATACTTGAGTTTATTCTAATGTACTAATATAATTCTATTATTATGATATAGCAAGTTTCAGTTAGCTTTGCACAAAAATAGCGGGTAGAAATGTCATTGAAATATCTAATTTTACTGTCTTTACTATTGTGATTATATGGCAAAGCCTGTACTTTTCACCTTTACATAAGTAAACAAGTTGAATCAGTACTTCAGAGTTTACTGGAGTATTTTTAATACTAGTATCTGTAATCTGCTGCTCAGATAAATAAAAAACTAAAATTGACTTTCCTTTTTTACCTGACCTGTATTCTCTTTTCCACTAAATATTTCTTATTACTTGTTGTAGTGTGTACTAGAAATAAAGGCTGGGTGATGTGAGGAAAATCTATTATCACAATATTTTTTTGGCTATATCATGTCTGATCTCTCTTGTTCTCTTCTTCATCTCTAGGTTGGTGCTCCCTGCTCCGACTTTCTCCTCCTCTTTCTCACACGCTGCTGAATTTATCCTTGTGTGTCAGAGGTGCAAAGCCATAAGAATGAACAATAAATAGAACTGAAACTTTTTGGGTTGTTATTTAATTATTGAATTCTGTGAAGTGGAGGCGTAAAAAGAGCTCAGGTTATTTAATTAAGTGGTACTAGAAAACATAGGGAACATACATACATCTGCAGCCCTGCAGCTGCACTGCTTTTTTAAGGTTGAGTGAGGATGGGAAGAACAGACAAAGAAACCACATGCTCAAAAATAAACAATAAATTGACCTCCCCAAAGGGATTAATAAAGTTCTATTCTATGCTCTACGTTAGAGACCTGTTTTAATTCGGATAAGTCCCTCTGAGAGTAAAGGCAATCTCCAGCAGGCCTGAGCTAAGGAAACAAAGTACACTAATGTAGTTATAACGTAATGAGTCGTTTTAGAGATATATACGTAATTATACACTGTATTGAGCAGGCTACTGCCCACACTAAACTGTGACTATCACCAGGCAATCTGGGGGTGTTTCCTAAACCACTAGCAGGCGCGAAACTTCTGACAGAGTGAACAGGATGTATGCAGGTAAACTCCAGATTGACACGAGCTGATTGGTGGAGTCATGGGGAAAATATTGGCTTGTGATCTACGTTACAGAAAGACAGAGAGAGGTACAACACCAGATGGAAGGTATTTTATTTACACACTAAACTAATCTGATATCCCATTTTCAGCAAATGAAATGAAACACAAAATGTATTTTTATTTCATTTTATTTTTTTTTATTTTTTATTTTATTTTGGTGTGGCACTGTTTCTTAACTTAAAATGTCCTGTTGTAATTGGACATTTTAAGTTAAGAAACGGTGCCAAACCAACCCCCCACTTCCCTCAAGGTGTATTATTGCAAGGTCAAGACCATGTAATAATACACAGAAACTCCAACCCCCAAGAGCAAGCACTTTGGCGACAGTGGGAAGGAAAAACCCCCTTTTACAAGGGGGAAACCTCCAGCAGAACCAGGCTCAGGAATGGGGTGGCCATCTGCCTTGGCCAGTTGGGGATGAGGAAAGGAAGGCAGGAGAAAAAGAGTGGTTATTTTAACCACTCTTTTTTTTTACCAATTAAAATTGGTCCATCTCATCTAAACTTGGTTTTAAAACTAAGTTTAGATGAGATGGACCAATTTAAATAAATATTTTAAGCTATTTTTCTCATTTGCACTCATTTAGTGTGCACATGAGAAAATCCTAGAGATGACACTTCGTCTCTTCAGCTTGGCATGTTTTTTGAAAGTGTTGACAATTATTTCGTCAACCGTTGGGTTGCTTAACTTCATGAACTGTCCTGGAGAATGCCACTTTTCATGGAGATCATTGTATACTGTCAAGCTGAGTTCTTCAATGTTCTCTAGGGAGATTTTATATTTTTTGGACAAAATTTTGTTCCAGATCTTTTGGCTAAGCCTCTGTACAATGACGTCAGTTGTTCCTGAATGCCATGTCGTCGTCTCATTTAGTTCGGCCATACTGTGTATTACCAGATCTCTAGTGAATTTTTCCACAAGTTCCCAGTACTCGTCCTGGTTTTTAGATACACTGAGTACTCTTTTTGGTAATCCCAGCAGGTGTTTGGTGAAGATTGGAACAGTAATGTTATCAAGCTGCTCCCTCAGACTAAAAATCAAATATTTTTCCTTGCATTTGTGTTTTGCAAAGATCCTTTAAAATGGCCTTGTGGATATTTTTTAGGCTTTTTGGAGATAGATCCAAATGTTTGTCATTAATTTCTGGCCACATTTTCTCAAGCAGGCGATCACCAATGCAGTCAGGAGTGAGGCGCTCTGTGAAGAGCTTGTGTTTAGAGGCGACGTTGTCTATGGCCTTTGAAACCACCATCTGAATAACTTTGTTGACACACAACTTTTCCTCGCTCAGAGAATCAGATAGTGGACTGATCTGACAAGAAGTTAAAGACTCACTGTCACTGAGGAATCCCTGAAATCTGGGGGTTGCCTCATCTTTCAGTCCTCGACTTTCTGTTTCATCTCTGTAGCTTGAGTTGTCTACAGATATGCAGCCTACAACTGGTTGAGCCTCCAATCCCTGGTCTTCTACAGAGCTTTCATCTAGAGAATCAGACAGTGGACTGATACAAGAAAAAGTTAAAGACTTAGTGTCAGACTCAGGTACTTCTAGCTTCACATTGTTTTCCAGGAGACAAGATTCTGTTTTGTCAAAGTCTTTTGTATCAGCTGTGAAGTTTTTCTTCATACAGCTCTTTTTTGGCTTTGCTGTATTGTTTCGAGTTGTGTGTTTGAATTACCCACAGATATGCAGTCTAGGGCTGCTTCAGCCTCCAGTCCTGGAGTTTCTAAGTTTTCATTATCACCGTGGTCATCCACAGAGCTTTCATTCAGGATGCTGTCCTTTGCTCCTGTATCCTCTGTTTTCTCGGGGCAGTCTGTGCCCATGGACTGAAGACAGACCTCAGAGGTCTGCATGGAGGTTGGATCTCCATTCTCTGTGGGTTCCCTAGTTGATCTCACTAACATTTTACAAAACTTCAGCATGTCTGTTAACAAAGTGGAAAGCAGATGAAAGTCACAGTACTCTGGTTTGAACGGTACCAGAGATTGCCACTGTGGTACAATTGTACCAAAAAAGTGGTTGATGAGTAACTCCCAAGTTTCCACTGAAGTGTAAGTGAGTGGAGTATTCATGTTAAAGTCTGTTCTATTTAAACTCTGAATTAGAGAAGTGGGATTCATTTGATGTGTAGTTGGAGTTGTGCTAGACATGTGTGCTCTTTGTAAACTAAATGCGCTTAAATTACACTCGCTGCTCTGACGCATAAATGCTTTGTGAACTGAGCTTTACTGGAATTGTGGAGGGGTATTTAATGCCTCGCATGTCAGAAGCCACGCCCGCCCCGAAGAACGCTTTGATAGATCAAAGCAGGTAGCCAGTGTGACGTCACACGCAGTTCTTGGCCCGAAGAAAACTGTTTACAGTTACATAAAAATAATAATAATAATAATAATAAATTCTGTTTAAAGTAAGTAATAGCTCTCATGTGGCTCATTTATCAATAACAAAGAACCTTAAACGTTTTTTTTAGGTTAATAGCGATAATATATCCATGAGCACCCCAAGGTGAAGAAATACAGACAGGCTTTGAATGCTGCCTTGTTTTCATTGTCGCTAATAAAGTCTCGTACAAACGTCAGCTAACGACAGGAGCGAGAACAGCCTGGAAAGCCTTAAGATAGATAAAATAAATATAACTTTGATATGAACTAAAGTCTTTTTGTTGTTATTTCGTTATTGTATTTTGTGGCGTGGTGGCGGGGAAAGAACTCAACTAAGTATATCTGGTATACTTATCTGGTAGTATTTCCTAAATGTATATTAAATTGCAAACCATTGGAAAGAGATCAACAAATGTCGTGTAGCTGTGATCATTTTTGGCTGGATACACTAGGTGGAAGCAGCGATTTCTAATCCAAGGTACCTCAACCAAAGAAGAAGCACAGAGGCGAGCGATCCTTTCTGACTAACGGTGAGCAAAGTCCTGAAAAATCAAGCCACGTTTTATTTTCTTTTAGAAATCAGAGAAGGTATAATTCAAGATATTCTAAAACACACCCGGATTTTTTAAATGAAATAGGCTGGCGGAAACCGCCGGTGGTTTCAATGGTTTTCTAAGTCTAGCTATTTGGCTAACGTAGCTAGCATAGTAACCATAGTAACTATGATACCGGTTGCCGAATACTGTAGTTAAAGCTACAGTAAGGTTGTCGATTCGTGCTAAGAAACTCTTATTTGTGGTTTTTATGGTCTTGGCAGATGAAGAACAGTAGTTAAAAAAAAGAATCTCCGACGATTACATTTTATAGAGCAGAACTGAATATAGTCCGCCCCAATCGGTAAAGCTAACTGTGCTAGGCTTTTGAGCAAGTGCACCTCGTGGACGTTTTCGTCCTCCAGAAATTAACAATTTTCCCTATAATATCCCTAAATCCGATATCCATCATAAGTCGTGTCTAGAGTTAAGTATGCCTCCCTCGTCTCGAGACTCAGTGGAGGTCCGGGGGTGGGTAAGAGCCGAGACGTTTATGATTAATCAGGGAGAGGAACTCTTCTGCTTATTTTCACGATATTGATGGCCCACAGTGTCAACATTTAGATTACAATGCATAAAATACATAAAAGGCACTGAAAATACACAACAATACAAGTCATATATCGACATTTCTAACAAGATAGAGATTTGTGTGCGTCAGATTTGATTTATTAGGTAAATTCCTCTTGAACCTAATTTTTATTTTTCTACTGCACAGCTTTTCCTGGTTCAGTGTTACGTACCGTTCAAATGACGTGTGTGACACATATAAATGAGTCCCCTGCTGTACACTGCAGGCAGTGGGTCTGTTTTACTTATTTGACAAAGATCTGAGCATTTTCCTGTTATTTCTGCCCATTTGTTAAACTATAATCTCTGTTTCATTAAGTAAACGGTTTCTCTCCGAGAAAAAAACAAACATGGTTTGCATACTATATATTTATTGCCATGCTTTAATAATTAATGTTGTTTAACGGAAAAATATTCACTAAGCATTGTTGTTATAGATATTGTTCAATACAGTATGGTTCAATAGCTTTTGGGTAAACAGTTTTCTAGTGTGGAAACCAATAGATCTGTAAACCAAAATAATATTTCTCTACTCTCTAACCTACATAATTTATCATAGATTTGATTTTCTTACTTTGCTTGTAAGGATCTATCACATTGCCAAGATTTCTGTGTTCCTCAGAAAAGCTGGATTTGGATTTCCTTTGAAATGCCGTCTCCAAACCCTCAACTACACTAATTTTGGTTTTTGTCATTATACGATCAGTCAAAGTCAAACCTCGATTTCCTTTGAACCCACTCTATCCCAGTGTGGCTCCTGTTTCCACATATATAAAAAAGACAAGCAGCCACGCCTCTGAGTCAGATATTGTTAACATTCTTCATCATCATTACTGCTTTCTCACTTAGGCAGGATCTAATAGTGTCTACAGTTATGCCCTCTTATTGCTTCTCTAAGCAGTCAGGTCAACTTCCAACACATGAAGTCCTAGATCCCTTAATTAAATCATGGCCCGCCAGCCATCCCAAGTCTACCAACCATATATCTGATTAGGCAGTCGAGACCTGTCTAGTTAATTGTCTCTATATCCTCTGAAAGGCTTTTAAGTGTCTGCCAAGCACAGGCGGCCATGGTAGATTTATCATGACACCTTTCCTACACTGCATGCAACACTAATGTTTAAATACCGCTTTACAGTGAGCCAGTATGTTGTGTGTAAATCCAAATAGTGTTTTAATTAGGAGGGTTCATGTTTTAAAGAATAAAAATACTGGGTTTGTATATATTATGTATTTATTTATTGCAGGTCGCAGTTTAAATTCTGACTTTTTAAAATTTCAGTCTGTGCTCATTCCTGGGAGAAAGGATGCCGCCATTGGGGCACTTACACATGGAACATGTCCTGCAGGCAGTCGGTGTCTTGGAGGCGGTCATCCTTCGCAGTTTTGGCCCTGAAGGAGGACAGGTGCTGTTCACACGAGACACGGGACAGGCGATGTTGAGCCGCAGTGGGACACGCATTCTCACGGCACTACATCTGGAGCATCCGTTGGCCAGGTTAACAGTCAAACATTTACTTGAATGATTATACATATTTTTCTAGGTTTAACTCCTTGGTGACGTGTTTGTGTGTTCCTCATTTTAGGATGGTGGTGGAGTGTGTCTGGAAGCATAGCTCTGCAACAGGCGATGGATCCAAAACCTTTATCCTGCTGCTGGCATCATTGCTACGGTTGATTCATGCAGCAGCCAGCAAGGAGTCTAATGTGTCTCACTCTTATAACTCAACAAAAGCAGTAGAGGCTGCCACTGCCAGACACTTGGCTGACAAACTGCTAGCATTTGGGTTGAAGGAGTTGGATGAGCTCATTGCTACGGGAGTGGTCCCTTATGGAGGCTGCATTTCGTGGGAAGATTTCACTGTGGAAGCACAAACGCCATCTCTCACAAACAATCTCTGTGTTCAAAAGCTGCTAAGATCATTTTTTCACACACGCTGTGGTTACACGCACTGTGACTTCAGTAGTCACCTCACATGTGAGCTGCTCAGTCACTGGAAGTTTAAAAATCAACTACCTTCATTCTCTCTGCAGCTTGTAAGCGACTACTTCCCTGCCCTCCATACACCTGTGTCGGGCTTTCCTGTCCGCTCTTCACGTTTAATCGAGGGGCAGGTAATCCACAGGGACTTTGCCACACCACCACTTAAGACTGACCACCAGCCAGTTAAAGCTGTAGTTCTCACCGGGTCGCTGCAACCAACATTGCTCAGCACAGGAGACGTGCTTGAGTTGGGATATAGAGGCAAAATGAAGGAGGAGAGAAGTATTTTACACTTTAGCTCCTGGATGGAAAGCTCACTGCAGGGTGTTATTGCGAAGCTGCAGACTTTGGGTGTTTGTGTGCTTCTGTCTGCAGTAAAACAGTCTGCTGCTGTCCTGGCTTTAGCCACGCAGGCAGAGATGTGCCTTGTGGAGTGTGTCAGTGAAGATGAACTTTCTCTGTTTTCCCAGCTAAGTGGAACTACCCCAATCTGGGACTGTTCGATGATTGAATCAGAGCACGTAGCCACACTGGCTTTTTGCCGGCCGATACAGCTCGGAGCCCACAGGTATAAAAAACACACTTCGTCTTGAGTAATGTAGTGTGCTCGTATAATGTTATAGATAGCAACAGGAAGTTTAGCATTATCTGTAATCTCCAAAACAGGAGTTAATGCTGTTTTGTTTAGTTTAATGTATGGGTTTTGTCTCTTCCACAGGTATGTCCATGTGGCTTTCCAGGACTCGGAAGAAAGAATCACCATCAAACCCTGCAGTCTGATCATCTGTGCCCCAGGGGAAGGACAGATTGAGCAGTATGCATGTGCTTTACAAGATGCCATTTGCATGCTACTTAGAACTTGGGAGCCCATGCATGCAGCTGCAACCACAACATCAAAGAGTACCCTGCAGTCGCATAAAGGCGCATCTTTACATACAGACAGCCTGACCGAGCAAACCACATACAGATCCATCGCTATACAGCCCATTCAAAAGTGTGTGTTAAAGCCAGGCTGTGTTTTATCTGCTGGTGGGTTATTTGAGCTTCTCTTACACTATGCCCTCCTACAACATGGACATAGTTGCTCAGTTTCTCCTGACCTAAATATAGATGCTTCTGTTTCCCAGCTCTTGGCAAATGCCCTACTGAGCGTGCCTCAAAAGATTTACTCTCACAGTCCGCACCATTTCCTGGAGTCTCAAAGAAGGGTCATAAGTTTTGTTAGTAAGTTTCCAAATTATTCCCACCCTTTTAGCCTTGTATATAAACGAGAAAATACTATAAGCCCTATACAGGTCGAAGGGCCTCTGGGGGATGGTAAACTAAGCTTGCATTGTTGTAGAGAGGGTGACAAATTGTCAAAAGTTTCAGAGTTGGATCTGGGCCTTGAATCTGTCTCCTGTAAATACCAGCTACTTCTTGCTGTATTGCAGTGTGTCGCAAGTCTCCTTAAGGTGGACGCTGTCCTGCCTACACACACTGCTTTACACACACAGTCGCGTAGACTCACCAGGACTTCCCGGGAGGGTACAGAGGACGAAGGCGAGGACTGAGATTGTGTCTTAGTTAAGATAAAAGCCGTGAACATATTTTCTCTCAGTGCTCCCTCATGTCGAAGATGGAGTAAATACTTAGCACTTTAATACATTTTTGGCACAGTGATTTTTCTATACCCACAAGATATATCCAACTATCTGTCCATTCTCTTCCACTTATCCTTGTCAGGGCCATGGGGGAACTGGAGCCTGTCCCAGCTACCATAGAGCAAGAGGCAGGGGACACCCTGAACAGGTCGCCAGTCTGTTGCAGGGCTAAAACATAGAGACAGACAACCATTCACACCTACATTCAAACCTATGGACAGTTTAGAATGATCAATTAACCTAACCCCACTAACTGCATGTCTTGACTGCATGACTGTGGGAGGAAGCCGGAGAACCTGGAGAGAACCCCTGCAAACACAAGGAGAACATGCAAAATCCACACAGAAAGGCCCCGACAAGGTGGTGGAAACTCAGGAACATCTTTTTGTGAGGCAACCAGTGCTAATCACCTTGCCACTGTGTATATTTTGTTCCAACGAAATATATTTTTATTGCAAGACACAGATGGTATTTTCAGTTTTATGATCATGTTGTGGTTGGTTGCAGTTTCTGTGGCAGTAAAATGTTAAAGTGGTCTATAGCATCCTGTCCTGAATCAAGGCAAGGTCTGGCAGTAAAAAAGAAGGCATTAAACACTGTTGTAATACGGAATGTGCAGTTGCTAAATATTTTTATGTGTTGCAAACCTTCCAAGCGAGAATTTGTTAATGCCTTTTTTTTCTCAGTATTATTCATATTCATAGATTTTCTCTAAAATTTCTCCTCCTTTTCTATTTTCCTGGCCTATTCCCTTGCTAGTTTGTCCCTTACACAAACGGTTTAAATACAGATCACCTCACAAAAATACACAGTCCTTTTTTATAATCAGTGTTATCTCCAAAAAAGATTGAGGCATTTAGAAGGGCAACACCCGGCTGTCAACAACCAAATCATAGCATGCTTCCTTGTGCTGTAATCAGAGGAACACAAACTCTATTTACTTCTATACTCGCCGCTTTTTAGATGGAAATTGTGAGTCATAAAGACATTAACTAGTCATACTGTTTACTGTAACTACCGTGTCATTAGTTTTGAAGACAAAAATTTTCCATAAAATATTTGTAACAGCACAATTAAGAAACAAAGACACTTCTTGTCTTTGTTTGTGTTCTAAGGGAGTCAGTCAGCTGATAGCTGCCAATATCAAAGAAGGGGAAGCTGAGGGAGTTTTCCCAATGTTTTTTTTTTCTTTTTCCTACTGCGAAAAAGGAAACAAGCTTGAGTGTAGCTGTCATTGTTGTCAGTCCTATGGAGACACCTACGCACGTCTAACTCTTGCAGCATGCTGTATCGTGAGCGGCTAAATCTAAAATGTAAATAAGGCTCAGTCTAACAGTGAATCAGTGTGACTCTTAAATTTTCATTGTAGTTATGAATGTTACCAAGTGACCTAAGAACAGGTGCAGTTAAATGTTCTCCAACTTGTTTACTATTACAGTGTATGGGAATAATTGCAGGTCATATTATTTTATGGTCCACTTTTATTTCTCTATTTAAATGCTTAAATGCTCCCTTGCTGGCAAGTTTTATTTTCCTATACTGAATTGTTTATATTTTCTCTATAAATAAACCTTATGATTGTTACAGTAAACTCATAGTCGACTCAGTACATTTTAGTTTATTTGGCGCTTATTGTTAAATTTTGTCTCTGTGAAACAGTGCATGTGATATAAATCAATCTCTGTAAAATGAAGAGAACACTGCAAAATGCATCGTCAAACTGCACGTAAAAATATAAACAGCTAACATTAGAAATCTTACAAATACAAAAAGGAAAACATTTACAAACACAAATCAGGATAAGGACCAGGAACAAATCAAATGTCATGAAAATAAAGGAATCAAGATGCTACTCTAGCACCAAGCTGGTTAAAGTTAACAGCTCGGTATTCAGCTACTCGTCACCTTAATTTTACTTAAGAAGTTACATGAAAAAAGGAACTATAAAACTGCTGCGGCTGTGTTGTGCAGAAGTGTTTGCTTTTTTGTGTTTGTTTTTCATATCTGGACCATGTTCTTGCTGGTAGATGACCCCAAGTGACAGCAATAGAAATGTTATCAGTATACAATAGTATCATGTTTTGTTTAGATAATTAGCTGTTCACACACTAATTTCAGTCAAATCACCACAAAAGTACACATTTCTTTTTACTACACTGCCACTGAATAACAGATGACACCCATTTTAAAATTGGGCCTTATAATCACATAACAGCTATCTAGTCCAGGAAAGTGGGCCTAAGCATCAGCAGCACAGATAAGGCTGACGTATAATGCAATCAGAAATATGTGCACCCAGCTTAAGCTTAGTTTATCCCCCCCTTTAACGAGCAGTGTTTCTACTGGCAGTGGAGAGTCGTGGGACTCTAGGAATGACATCATGCAACATTAATGAGGACTTCGAGAGGGTGTCACACCACCTCCCTGGACCTCCTGATGGCGCAGCACAGGAGCATGCTAAAGATCATCCCAAACACCTGTAAGAAAGAGTGTTACAAGTTTTGAGCTCATTTCTGGACTGTCCTCATTCAGCACAATAGCATTAAGAGTTAAACCAATCACGCGCTCACCATAATGACCCCGATGGCAATGCCTACTCCTCCTATGATGTGCAATTTGGAGTTAAACACCTCTTCAATGGCATCAGGGCAGCTCTGCAAAAGATAGTAATGATTTCTTTGAGCTTTCTGAACATGACTTGTGGGATGGTACACATAAAAGACAGCCTGAGGGCATGTGGGCTCCTGTAAACCACCGTTGCTATAGTAACACTGCAAAGAGACTGGGGGATTGCTCTGCAAAGGGAAGATTGACAGACTTATGACACACATTGGACCATGATTATGCATTTAGTTTACGGTAATTGCCACAGATCTCAGAGAGATGAAGCATGCCAGCATGCCTCTTGATTTCTCCATTCTCCATCTCTATCCACACACACACACAGGATAGTCATACCTTAGTAATGAGCTCCTCCAGCAGCTCCCCCTTTGGACAAGTTTCTGGGTTTGTTTCCTTTAACCTCCCATTTGGACCACAACAGTTCAGCTGTAAACATATGTGAATATATGTTGTAAATGAACATGATGACCATGAATGCAGATGAAAACAGAGACCCCCCACCCTCACCCCACCCCAAATGTGCTTTTCCATGGCATGCATTTTTAATTTAAGTCTGTGAAGGTTCTCAGTCATCCAGGCCATCGTAGTCAAAGGAGCTCCTTTGACATTTTTAATTTAACTTTGCTATTTGGGCTGATTGGGACCTGATGAATGTAAAAACAAAGAATCACCTTTTTTTTCACCTGATTTTTGTTTCTGAGAAAAATGAGGTCCACATAAGAGGATATTCATTTTAAATTTTGATAGAACAGTGGCAGTATAATGTCCTTGTAAGTGGATATCAGGCCCTATGTAGAGCAAAATTTAGTATTTTGGTCTACACAACCCAAAATGTGGTCCTAGGAAGTTAAACATAGTCACCGTGGCATCACCTAATGGTTTGTGGACTCATTTTGGCTTTTGATACTGTACACATGTACTACAGTGAACTGTCAATTAAAAAGTATTCCTCACTGAAGTACGCCCTGGGCTATATCTATCTATCTATCTATCTATCTATCTGAGGAATCACTCATTGTTGGTCATTAGATAGAATGGAGGTTTAAGGCTTCATTTTGGAGACCATGTCCATCCTTTTTATACAGATCATCCAAATAAAGCCTGCACCTCTCTCTTAATAGCTTTTGCAACACGTGTTAATGCAGACATTAAGCCTGAGATACAGCATGTTAAGATGTGAGACTTAGAAAAGGTGGTAGATGTGTTGTTATCACTAGAAACAAGTTTTCCTTGTACTACCTGTATAGTTTGTTGTGTGTAATCATCTCACAGTTTTAGCTTCACACATAACAGCTGTGGTTTTGATCTTAGTAATTCTCATGAAGAACGGTAATACAAAAAAATCTGTCCTAGAAAACCAGGTTCACCTGGAAATAATAAACAACATTTATCTGACTCTACCGTAGGTGACAAATTTCTTTTGGATAAGATCAGAGTCGGCCTGAATTAGAAAGAGGCTCACCTCAGCTTGAATCACCCGCAGTGTCTCTTTGAGGTGCTCGTCTCCATTTAACTTGTAGTTGCTGTACGTCTGTGTGTAAAATCTTGTGATATCATTCACCACCTGCAACACAGCAGTAAACCGAGAAACGATGATATAATATACAGGGAGTTCAGAATTATTAGGCAAATGAGTATTTTGTCCACATCATCCTCTTCATGCATGTTGTCTTACTCCAAGCTGTATAGGCTCGAAAGCCTACTACCAATTAAGCATATTAGGTGATGTGCATCTCTGTAATGAGAAGGGGTGTGGTCTAATGACATCAACACCCTATATCAGGTGTGCATAATTATTAGGCAACTTCCTTTCCTTTGGCAAAATGGGTCAAAAGAAGGACTTGACAGGCTCAGAAAAGTCAAAAATAGTGAGATATCTTGCAGAGGGATGCAGCAGTCTCAAAATTGCAAAGCTTCTGAAGCGTGATCATCGAACAATCAAGCGTTTCATTCAAAATAGTCAACAGGGTCGCAAGAAGCGTGTGGAAAAACCAAGGCGCAAAATAACTGCCCATGAACTGAGAAAAGTCAAGCGTGCAGCTGCCAAGATGCCACTTGCCACCAGTTTGGCCATATTTCAGAGCTGCAACATCACTGGAGTGCCCAAAAGCACAAGGTGTGCAATACTCAGAGACATGGCCAAGGTAAGAAAGGCTGAAAGACGACCACCACTGAACAAGACACACAAGCTGAAACGTCAAGACTGGGCCAAGAAATATCTCAAGACTGATTTTTCTAAGGTTTTATGGACTGATGAAATGAGAGTGAGTCTTGATGGGCCAGATGGATGGGCCCGTGGCTGGATTGGTAAAGGGCAGAGAGCTCCAGTCCGACTCAGACGCCAGCAAGGTGGAGGTGGAGTACTGGTTTGGGCTGGTATCATCAAAGATGAGCTTGTGGGGCCTTTTCGGGTTGAGGATGGAGTCAAGCTCAACTCCCAGTCCTACTGCCAGTTTCTGGAAGACACCTTCTTCAAGCAGTGGTACAGGAAGAAGTCTGCATCCTTCAAGAAAAACATGATTTTCATGCAGGACAATGCTCCATCACACGCGTCCAAGTACTCCACAGCGTGGCTGGCAAGAAAGGGTATAAAAGAAGAAAAACTAATGACATGGCCTCCTTGTTCACCTGATCTGAACCCCATTGAGAACCCGTGGTCCATCATCAAATGTGAGATTTACAAGGAGGGAAAACAGTACACCTCTCTGAACAGTGTCTGGGAGGCTGTGGTTGCTGCTGCACGCAATGTTGATGGTGAACAGATCACAACACTGACAGAAACCATGGATGGCAGGCTTTTGAGTGTCCTTGCAAAGAAAGGTGGCTATATTGGTCGCTGATTTGTTTTTGTTTTGTTTTTGAATGTCAGAAATGTATATTTGTGAATGTGGAGATGTTATATTGGTTTCACTGGTAAAAATAAATAATTGAAATGGGTATATTTTTGTTTTTTGTTAAGTTGCCTAATAATTATGCACAGTAATAGTCACCTGCACACACAGATATCCCCCTAAAATAGCTAAAACTAAAAACAAACTAAAAACTACTTCCAAAAACATTCAGCTTTGATATTAATGAGTTTTTTGGGTTCATTGAGAACATGGTTGTTGTTCAATAATAAAATTATTCCTCAAAAATACAACTTGCCTAATAATTCTGCACTCCCTGTATGTCACAGAACACATAAATCTCCAAACCCCTTTACTCGACTCGCTTTTTTGGATTTGGTTTGTCTTTTCTGATCTGGCAGTGTTTTCTCACATGAATTCCTGTAGTGTACTAGGTCTGTGTAAAGTGTTTTCAACCTGATAGTTAGCGTTATAATTTGTTAAAATGTTACCTGGCTTTGGTTAGAAAATCCCCAGATTCCAGCAGCTACCTCAATGGCAAATATGATTAGCAGGAAGAAGAAGAACTGCAGAAAGAAAAAGACTAAATTAAACTCAGCTGACTGTTTGCTTCCAGGCATGCTTGCGCGCATGTCTTTTGCGCCCATGTATGAACACATAAGGTCAGTTGAGGGTAGC
Organism: Perissodus microlepis; assembly: GCF_051167445.1. Lineage (NCBI taxonomy): Eukaryota > Metazoa > Chordata > Actinopteri > Cichliformes > Cichlidae > Perissodus > Perissodus microlepis. Next base: position 10,317,413 of record NC_140467.1, read on the forward strand.
CAAACCCAGTTTTCATTTACTCCTCCTCTTGAGAGGTTTAATACGAGAAGAGAAGATTATGGCCAGACGGAGCGGGATGGTGGGAGCTAGTGCAGAGAAATCTAAGAGACTCTTCCGTGGCCTTCACACAGTTCAGTAAACAAAGATGAAGGCAGACATCTCATATCTTTTGAGTGAGCCCAAGGTTAGTCCGTAAAGCACACTTGTGACAGCGAGATAAAAAGTCCAAGTGCAGCTAAGTGAAATCACTAAGACAGTTACAATTTTTACGTTAGTTAGATCAAAATTAGTTAATAGAATATGATAGTTATGAAGATTATTAAGTGGTACAAACCGTTCCCAGCATACAGGGGGACTCCCGGATGGCACCACAACATCCCAGAAAGCCCACCACCATGATCAGTGCTCCAGCTGCTATCAGAATATATACACCTACACACACACAACACATGTGATATACAGAGAAGAATAAATAGCTTTTATATAAATAGCTATGATATAATAAACATCCCTGCATCTTACCTGTGTAAAACACATATGAAGAATCTGGTTCTTCAAATAAGCTTTTGGTCTTCTGGTCTAATCTTAGCCACAGTCCTATAGCTAATACAGCAGTGCCGGCGAGCTGCAACACACAAAAATATATGTTGTCACATACAACATATATTGCAATTTGGACCATGCAATTTGCATACCGTTTGCTCATTAAAAGTTGAGTCAAGAAGAAAACTCTTCTGCATGCATCATCCCCCGCTTGCCAACCTAATCAGCAAGCATCGGTTAACAATTATGCCTCTGAGTTTAAAACACTGCACTGACCAGCTGTTTCTCCTGGTTTCATCCTTACAGTTTCGCAGTACTCAAACAAAAATCTTCAAATATAATTTAATAAACAGTGCCTCGTTGCGGAAACTCCCCTTTCACAGTAACTACTTCTATTTGTCTACAAATCAATCAAAAAACACCTACAAATATTACAATTCAATACCTACACAGCTTCATGTTTCTAAAAAACAAAATAAAACAAATAGCCCAAAGTAAACTGAAACTGAACATTACACTTTTGATTCTTAAGCTCTGAGACAGATAACAGAGAAGGGAGCCTGCATGGCCACAGCTTGCACACATTCCTTTTAACATTTTCACTTAACATGAACACATAGTAGCAAGTTATTTGAAATATGCGGAGAAAGTATTCTAAAACTCAGAGTTTAGGACTTTAAAAAACGTGTATACAAGGCCACTTACAAGCCTCGGCAAAGATAGGTTGGTAAATGTTTAACTTTGAGAAGAAAGGTGGCACGCAGTTTTTTTGAAAGCCTGGGAGTGTCACTTTGCCTTTTCTTCTCACGTTTTGACAAATGCTTCTTGTTTTGAATACTTTATGTCATATTGCTGCAGTTTTCCTGTATCCTTTAAAATATGTTAGCTAGTAGAAATTTGTTACAGAACTTTAACACAAGTTGAAACATTTCCCCTTTTCTTTATCACACAAACCACCAGATCCAAAAAAACTTAAATAATAGTTAATTAATTAAAAAGCAAAATACACCTACCCAGAAGAAAAAGTTGAAGATGAACATGAGATATTTCACACATTTGATTCCCCCACCGAGAGCCATGTTGAGTCACATTAAACAGTTCACCACTGTGACAAAGTAGTGCCTTTTTTTCCAGGAAGAAGCCAACGCAAAGGTAGTGGTAAGAGAGAGTATTCTCAATACCGTGCCTTTCAGAGTCACCTGATTATGGAGGTAGGGAGTGGCCAAAGTAACTCTTCTCTTTCAACCTGTTGTTCCATGTATAGTTAGAGGGTGTTATGATCTGGTAGATAGAGGGGTTGTGTCCAGGCATGTAAACGTTTCCTAAAATACCTGCTTGACGACACATTTAATCCTCTGGTATCTGAACTCGTACCTACAGTGAATGGGTCGACTTTTGCTTCCCATTACACCTACAGCTTCTGCTGCACCCAGAAGTGGGTTTTGATCCAGTCCAAGCAAAATTTGCGAACTCTGCTCTGTGTGCACTGACACAAAAGCTGCACTGAGCTGTGATCCTGGTTAGTTTCTATCTCAGAAGGGAAGTGTCTTTGTTTAAATGAGGATGCTAGTTATAAGGAAGCGTCCCTGTGTGTTGACAAATTCTGCTGATTAAGAGTTATACTGTAATTTATAATGTATTGTTTTCCTAAAGCTTCTCCATTTCGAAACATTTGTGACTTTTAAAAAGTGATTCTATTGACCTATTTTCATCAATCTTATTAACACTCAAAACTTATTTTTTATTTCTCTCTCACACGTAGCGTTCACATGCTGTGGGAAATCTGTCTGCCCTGTAATTAATGCTACACTTAGCTCTATGTATAGCGTCGCAGATTACAAACGTGCATAAAAGGCAACACAACCATTTGAAACCACACGCACACATCCCACTCAAACACGCACAGCAAGACACACCCTGCGGGACACACAACCTACATGGGATATCTAGCATTCACGCACAAGCATGTGCGCGCGCACACTGCCAAGTAGACAGACTTCCATTAACAACTCTTTTAGGGGCGGAAGTGTTAATTACTTAATTTTGGGGCTATATCTCGGCCACAATAAGCCCCCTCCCCCTCATTGCAAGTATTAAAATGCCATGCGCGCAAACTCAAGAGTGTGGCTAGTCTGCGCGGTGGAACTGGGTCACTTGGCCACTGGGGATTATTCTCCAGCCCGCACGGTCTCCACAAACATTGGGACACTTTGTATTTAGTGACAGCCAGAGCCATAATTCATTCATGCGGCTGCTCAGGCAATCCGGGGATAAGTAACAGACACACACCGTGAGCACTCGGCACTATTCTGCATCTGGGACGTCTATACCGTGTAATTTTATTCACTATAGTAACCTGCGCTCACACGAATGCGTATGTTCCTACGCAAACCTCACGCACGTTCGCACACCTACACGCACACACACACACACGTAGAAAAAAAGGCAGGATGCACACGAGAATAAAATATTTTCTTGCTTCGGACTCACCCAGAACACCAGGTTAAAGGCAAACATCAGGTATTTGATGCACGTCTCACCCCCCGACAGTGCAGCCATGGTGGTCCTTGAACTGTGACTCACACTTGTACCGCTATCTCAAATTCAAGAGGAGAAGAGCCACTACATAACAGTCTGTATGCAGAATGAGGTTATTTGCCGAGGCGCCGGCGCTGACGCGCGTCGTGCGGAGCGCGCCTGTAGTGGTCCGCCCCCTCACGGCTGCACAGCCTCCTATGGCTCTTCTTCTTTCTGTCTTTATTCCTGAAAACTTTTGTTTACAATTTCTTCTTTATTTAATTATTTGACCAAAAACAAGTGCATATCGTTCTTTTAGTTATTTTCGGGGATTTTGTGGGATTTCCGGTGATGCAGGAGTGTTGACATCTCCACACGATTTTCGATTTATTCAGATTGCAGCCTGCACTTGCTTTTCAGTATAGTCTCGATGTGTGCCTTTCCCATATACAATAGTGGGAACAGTACACTTAACAGCACCCTGCTGTGGGCATTTGAATGCAAGTTCTTGCAGGACTCTGGGCATTGCGATGACGTAATTCTCCAGGAATAAGGAAAGCGCGTTCACGGATTAAATATACTGTACATGAATGAACACGGTGCACGAGCAGGCTGTGTGCTCGCCAGCAATATATAGCTCACAGACAGACTATAGGTTACACGCTCTCACTTCTAAACGCGATATGAAACAGGCAGCTTTGCAATTGAATGCATCACTTAGCATCTGTGAGGCATGAAGGCTGTACATTAGTCTTGTGTCTGAACAGTCCTGCTTCAGGGTATATCACGCTTAGATATACGTTTTACGGCCATTTTTAAGTGGGCAATGAATTAGCTACCATTTATAGATGATGTATACATTTTTGTTTTACCTAATGTTTTTATAACTTTATTAATTTAATTTAACAACATAGCTGTGAAAGCGTCAACATCGCTATGCTCGAAAAAAGCCTGAAAAGTATGATGCCATTTGTCTACATTTACCTTTTAATAATAAAGTGTCAGTTTTCATATCCGTAGTAGGACTGAATTATTTCACTGGCGGTTTATTAATAAGTAGAAAACCCACTTTAACCCTTTAAAGCCTGAGCTATGACATTATTTACAGAAAATTATTGAATTAGAAAAAATACATATACATTTGCATATATTAGTTTTAATTTGATTATATTTGCTATATTTGTTTGTGTGGTTGGGGGGGGGGGGGTTCTGCAGGGTAACCAACTTGACCAAAACTGCCTCACCATGCATATTTATGATTACCCAAAGCTCTGCATGCCCTTTCAGTTAAGTTATTATATCAGAGCTATCAGAGCTGCTATACAGAAGACATGTAGGCACATTTGCAAGTAATAATGTTAGAATTTTTTTTTCTCCAAATTCAGCATGTTCACTTGTCTGTTTTGAAAAACATCTCTTGGCATCTCACTACAGGACATTTTTGGGTACACACATAATTTCAATGATGCCAGTAATACCCTTGTTTCAAGCAGAGACGCCTTCTATCAGGCAGATTATGAACGTCTGCGTGGGTTTGCGGTGTGTTTGAAGCACACAGCTCCACAGGTGATTTCTAGCTCAACACTAGATAGATCATACATACTGTGCAAACATTTTGGGTGCTTTGTCTGTTTACACCAGATAGGTAGATCAGGTAGTCTCCACAGACCCTGATCATTAAGTATTTAGTAGCCTAGAGTTACATAAAGAGAGTGAAAGCAAAAGAAACAGCCTCAGTCTGCAGAATTCTTATTTACTTATTTATAATTACTTTATGCTTGCTTCATACTTATATAAATACTTATTTTTGTGACGTTGTGATACAGGTTGTGAATCTGAAAACACAAAACATATTCTTCTTCTTTTTCCTCAGCTTTGTCCAGAGACAACATAAGTTTCCACCTGAGAGTGCTGATCATCACATGTTCCCATTATGTGTGCGTGTGTGTATATGTGTGTGTAATTTTGGCGCCGTTAAGACAAGTGTGTTTGTGCATGTGACATTATCGAAGCAGTGTAATTGCGTGAGATCGCTTTAGTAAGTGTTTTTTTTTACCAAAAGGATTGTTTGGCTTGGCACCGATACAGATACGTATGTGTAGACTAATCACTCAGCCAGGCGATCAGTGGGCATATCCTGGCATTGTCCCGTTGAGTGTGTTTGATGGTGTCAGTCTGCAGGCTCCAAGTTATGGACAGAAAGGCATTCTTTCCCTCTTGTCTGAACCTGGCAAGGGGAGTGGACTTAAGAGAAAGCCTATGAAAGTTGGGTTGGGTTCAGTCTTTGCTATAAAACTGAGCTTCCAGTGGGGCTGAAATTCTTCTTAGTTTAGCCAATGCTTGACCGTCACATTACTTTATAATGTCCGGACTCTGCGAGGTCTTAACGTCGTGATTTGGGATAGTGTCTGCTGTTTCTGGAGTCTGGAACCATGGAGGTATGAGTACTTGGAGTTTATAGAAGTAAAAAAAAGGGGTTTTGAAGCAGGCCTAACATCGCACACAAAATAACATGATCTTTGTACATCAGACGATAAAGATATTAGTTTAAGCTGTGATGAAAATGAAAGCATATATGTTTATGTGTTCCAGGACTACATAAAGAGATATTTGCGAGGAATTTGGGTTTTCCTGCAGCTGACCTGTGAGTATTATATTGGAGAATATCCAGTTTCGTTTCTATCTTTACACCCAAAAAGTGACATATTCTTACAGACTACGTTACGTGCTTCATATGAAATCTCTTATAATTCTTCTTCAGCACACATCGGCATATCTGTGTACTCTGTTTGTGTGTGTTCAGCTTGTCTAGCGAGCATGACAGGGAGATGCAGTCTGTTTGGACGGCACCACGTTCACACATTCGATGGTGTTTTGTATGACTTTCCTGGAGACTGCAGCTACCTTCTGGCTGGGGACTGCAACCACCACTCCTTCACACTGCTGGGTGAATCACGCTCAAATTCAATAAAGAGATTCAAAAAAAGATTTGAATTTTAATAGTGTGCCAGGCTTATCTTGTGTAGTTTAGTGTGTAATGCCTCGTTGATGCAATATATTGGCTTTTGGAAACTGTTTACAAGTCATCTTCACTTTTAATTTTCTGTCTTATTTGGCGAAGTCTGCCATGGTGGTGGTACAAAGTAGTAACAGTGTGTTCAAAATGTGCTTTGGATCTGCAGGCGACTTTCAAAATGGCAAAAGAACTGGAGTCACGCTATTTTTGGGGGATGTCTTTGAGTTGCACCTTTCTGTAGACGGACGGCTCTCACAAGGAGAAAAAAGGTAGCACACTAGCGCTGTCATTCAGCATTAAGTTTGTGTGTATAAATATTGAAAGCTCCTCACTAGTTTGCTTCTGCAGAAGCTTGATTTATGCCGTCTTTTTTTTCTAGGCTGTTACTGCCCTATGCATCTCACTCTGTGTTTGTGGGCTCAGAGCTCGGCTTTTACAAGCTCTGGAGTGAGGAGTTTGGCTTCACTGTCACCATTGATAATGCTGCCAACATCGCCTTGACCCTGACCAAACGCCATGCAAACCACACCTGCGGCCTCTGTGGCAACTTCAACTCTATGACTGCTGATGAATATACTGCTCAGGAAGGTATGTGCGTGCTATACAGCCCACAAGATGCAACTGTGAAAAGAGTGAAACTAGGGAGAGTTTATTATTACTGGAATAGAGGAAACGATTTGAGTCACCAGCACTCAGCAACAGGAAGAGGAACAACCGAGTACAGGAAAAGATAACAAAGTAAAAGAAAGCAAAAGACACAGTTGTGGTAGGATGAGATTAAGAACAAATCTGTCAACTTGTTTGTCTCTCTGTCTGTGCGTGCCTGTGTATTTTTCAGGATTCCTAACAGAGGACACTTATGACTTTGCAAATTCGTGGGCAGTGAAGGGAGCTGATCAGTCCTGTCAACGTGTGTCAAATCCATCAAAATCCTGTAACACAACAAAAGAAACTTCCATGGTGAGAGGGTAGTTAAAACACACATGCACATGTTTAGAAAGTAGGCGTGTCATGATATCTGATGTGTAGACACAAGTCATTAAATAAAAGCTTTGTACATTTCTCTTCATAATAAAAAAGGTATTTTACAGTGGTTCACTTCCTAACAAAGCACCTGATATTTCTTTGTGTGTATTATGCTCTAATTTGTCTTTGTCTTTGTTTCTTTTACTGCTAATATGCAATAGGTTATATTTTTTGCACACACATAAACTCATAAAGATTTGTAAATAAACATTTTTCTTTACAAACATATAATGTATATTTTAAAATCAGGTGGGTTTTGGAGTTAAAGTGCCAACTATAACCCCCATTGTCTTTGGTTGATGTCCAAATACATATTATTAGTCTCATTTACTATTCTATCTCTACTTTTAACTTTTATTTGACAAAGGTATAAATTGTGCTTAAATGTCTCATATTGTATCAAATCTCTGACTTAGGATTTTAGAAAGACTTGGCATTTTTAATACATCTGTTCTTTTTTATAAAGGCATTTTGGCTTTCATACACAGTATTAAGGTTCAATATGCTCAAATGGGGACGACAGCCCAGTGTCTTTAAAAAAAACGAACAGCTGGTAAGCGGACAGATCTGACAGGTGTGATTGCAGCTCTGTAGCCTGTGCAGTCTTTGTGGGTGAGCAGATACGAAATAAAAACAGTTGGATTTCGAAAGAACATTTTTGCACATCTGAAACACCCACATGTGAGAAAACTGTACAAATTTCATGTTAGTGTGAAACCATAGGATCCTATCAGCATCTCCTTCGGTTCACTGCAAAACTGATGAATATGTATTCTTTCACTTTTATTCAAAATCTCAGTTTCTATCATTATGATATTGCCATTTTCATAATTTTCACCCACCAGATGTTAGTCCACTCTTCCTCTTTTTTTGGCATTTAACATTTTTTCTGATGAAGTTTCAGACATGGTTTCTATTCCCCATTTATTCAGCTGCACAGGTTGTTAGACCTAAAAAGAGGCAAACAACTTATTTTCTGCCTGTTTGTGCTTATGTGTAGATTTTGTCCAGCTGCAGCGTGTTGCAGACCTCTAGTGTGTTTCTCCACTGTGCCCACTTGGTCTCTCCCGAACCATTCCTGTTGCTGTGTCAGGAGGAGGCCTGTCACTGTGATCAGACAGGGCCCGAAGATTGTTACTGTCCAATCCTGCTGGAGTATGCTCGCACATGCCACGCTCATGGGATACTTCTTCGCGGCTGGTCGCAGGGAAGCCAGTGCTGTGAGTTTATTAGTTTATTAGTTCTATAAAATTAACAGCAGGTTATAACATGACATGCATTATTTATATATGCTTTTCTTTTGTGTAAAGTCCCCAAATGTCCAATTGGCATGCAGTACAGTGAATGCACCAAGTCTTGCTCTACAACCTGCCATAGCCTCAACATCCAGGAGGTCTGCAAGGAAGAGTGTGTTGATGGCTGCACGTGTCCTGGTAACCCCTCGCTCACGATATCTCTCTCCTGTCTCCGTCTTACTGTTTCTAGTAGTAACATGGCATGCATGTGTGTTTCAGCTGGCAAGGTTTTGGATGGTAATCGCTGTGTTGAGGTATCCCAGTGTTCCTGTGCGCACATGGGAAAACATTTCCCACCAGGAGCCACAGTCTCTCAGGACTGCAACACCTGGTGAGAAAGCAGTGCAGGCGCAAATACAGATACACAGAAATAGTTACATATAAAATATGCTTCCTTCAAACAAATGTCTCTTTTGTGCAGTGTGTGCCGTCACGGTTCATGGGAATGCACCAATGAAGGCTGTCCTGGTGAGAGAGATGAACAATAATACACACTCACTAATACTTTCGTTTGGGAAATAAAGTCCTCATTTCTAAAGTCATATCCTTGTTGTTGGTGTGTAGGTGAATGCTTGGTTGTTGGCCAGTCTCACTTCAAGAGCTTTGACAACAAGTTCTTCACGTTTGCTGGCCACTGCCAGTATCTGCTGGCAAAGGACTGCTCACAAAATGAGTTTTCTATCATAATTGAAAATGTACAGGTAAAAGTGAGCTTTGGTTTTCAATGCAAAATAAATTTGGAATTTGTTCTTACACTAACTACACAATTACACAAAGAATGACCCTGTTAGCGTTCTGTCACTCCCGTGCTGCCGGCTTTTCATCATTTACAGCATTTAGGTTGCTTTTTATCTTTCAGTGCGCTGATGATCAGGATGCTGTGTGCACACGCTCAGTGACTCTCAGTCTGCCCTCTCTGGAGGACATGACAGTCAAGCTGAAGCATGGAGGAATTGTTTCTGTCAACAGCATGGACATCCAGACCCCAATGCGTCACGGTATGCTACTTTAAAGTGCATTTAAATGACCTTTTATGCATATAAGATAAGTAAATATACCTATAAGATGGTTATCCATATATGAGAGAAGCACTCTGAGAGATTTCAGAATGGCAATACACTGGCTCTAACAGCACAGCTCTGCTAAGTACTTGCGTGAGTGGTTCATTAATATTAACTGATTTTAACCAGCCAGTTAACTATGTGTGTCATTTTACAGGCCGTTTATATATCCAGAGATCTGTTCAGTCTTCAGTACGTGTAAAGTTTGGTGAGGACTTTCGTCTGGACTGGGATGGGCGGGGCCGTGTGCTTTTAAAGGTTGAAGAAGTTGTATATCTTAAAGATGTTTCCTTTCAATAACTCCTGTATGAAAAGATGGGAAAAAAAACTATCTTGAATTCTGTCTGCCTCCACAGCTGGGTCCACAATGGGCGGGCCGGACCTGTGGACTGTGTGGTAACTACAATGGTAACCAAGGTGATGATTTTTTGACTGGTTCTGGGCTGGTTGAGGCTAGTCCTCACTCTTTTGGCCAGGCTTGGAGGATCAATGGAGACTGTGAATCCACTCAGAAATTTGAAACTGATCCATGTGCCGTTAACCCGAAAAGAGGTATATACACCCACACAGACAGACATCACTCCAGTAAGGACTTAACACTAATCTTACGATACCTCGATACCAGTGCGCTTTGCAGAAGAGGCGTGTGCAGTGATGATGTCAGACGTGTTCAGTCCGTGCCACTTTCTGGTGAATCCGGGTCCGTTCCAGCAGTTCTGTCGTTATGATGTGTGTGCGTGTGGGGACGGTGAGGAGTGCCTCTGCTCGGCTTTGTCCGCCTATGCAGCTGCCTGCTCAGCAAGAGGAGTGCTGCTCAACTGGAGGTCTCCTTCGCTCTGTGGTAACTTTTACATTGGACCTATTTACAGTTGATCACTCACACATGCACACACACACTCTCTTTCTGGCTCTTTCTGTGGTTTATTTAGAATCATTTTGTATGCATTTTTTTTTATAGATCATTTCATTTTCTGTAATATTTTTAGATAATTTTACAAGCATGTCCTCTGCAAGATCTATGGTTTTCATTTATGTTTATGTTAGGGTCACTCTAAAATCTTGAGACTTTTGCGAATTTGAAGACTGCTTTGGATTACTGTCTTGTTGGAGACATCATGGTTTTTTTTTTAAGTTTTGGTTTCTTGACTGAATTTGCAGAATTTTACTGGAAACTATTCTTCCTCTTCCTGTGCAATGTTTCCTGTGCCACTGTCTGCTACAGCAAGCAGAATATATCCTCCCCCATGTTGGCAAAATGTTTCTTTCCTCAAGTGGTGCCATTTCTTTCTCCTGATATATTTTTGTGGTTATTATGATTATTTAAGAACTAAATATGACTTCGTTTTTCACGGCTTGTAATTTCAAAACCACTAAGTTTCAGATTTTTGTGGATTATGTGAGAGTGCTATTTATTTTCTGATAATGTTTCCATTCAGACCCGGTTTGTGCATTAGTGCTGCACAGTTCAATAGTGCAATATCTCTAATGGTTTAGTGAGAATAAATGACTAATCCTCCCCTGATATGGTGTTCACAGCGCTGGAGTGCACAGGAGGACAGGTCTATGAGGCATGTGGGAGTGTGTGTGACCGGACTTGTGGTTCTCTGTCTGGCGCTGAGGCTGGCTGTGAGGGGGAGAGGGTGTGTGAGGAGGGCTGTTTCTGTCCCACTGGGAAGTACATGAGTTCCTCAGGTGAATGTGTGACGGCTGACCAGTGCACTTGCCTCCATGATGGACAACTCTACCAGCCTAATGATGTCTATGCAGATCACAACAGTATTTGGTCAGTGACTATGCATACTTTTGCAGAACTTTAAACTTTAAACAGCTGCTGTGGTTTACTGCTTTATCATTTTTGCCATCTTGTCTTTGCTTATGAGTGCAGCTACTGTGAGAAGGGCTCCATGCGGTGTAGCTCCACTGAAACGTCTTCATTGCTCTCTGACCTCTTCTATGATGATGACCCAGCACCATCCAGAGGTATAACTGAGTGTTTCAGTTCCCGAACCTTTTTCATGATAATGGCTAGTAAAAAACAAGCAGTTCTCATTAATAGTTCTCATTTGACAGTTGAACCCTGAACAACTTGATCAGTGTGTCTCGGGCAAATGTTTGATTTTTGTCATGAAGCTTGCTTGATTGTTTTTTTTTTTTTTAATTAATTAGTTTTTTTATGTATCCAGAGCGTCGGTCAACACAGTGCCCTCCTCCGCTCATTCGCGCAGAGTGTAATGCAGGAGAAAAGGGTCTGGAGTGTGCAAGAACCTGCCAAAATCTGGATCTGCCTTGTGTCAGTCTTGCCTGCATCCCAGGCTGCCTCTGTCCACCTGGCACTGTAGGTGGTTTGTTATGTTGTGTGCATGCTGTAAGTAACAAAGTGAACATATAAAGTGATTTGATTGATTAATCAAGCTGATTTCAGGTACGTCACCGCAGAGAATGCATTACACCGGAGCAGTGTCCCTGTTACCATAACAACAGGCCATATGCAACAGGACAGACCATCTCTGTGGATTGCAACACCTGGTAAAATGCTTGTTAATATATTTGTCCATTAAAGGAAATACCTCTACTGTGTTTGCTTAGCAGGTGTCCTGTTTTGCAGTGTGTGCAAGAACAGAAAGTGGCAATGCACGGGGAAAGTGTGTGATGGTGTGTGCCACACCGTGGGGGAAGGGCATTACATCACTTTTGATGGCTTAAAGTACTCTTTCCCTGGCCTCTGCCAGTATGTCCTAGTCCAGGTAAGAGACTGAGAAGGACTTCCAAAGTGAACTGCAGACTATGAAGTACATGCACTCTTTGTTAATCAGGTCCTGTCCTATCTTTCTCTACTTGCACATATCAATAGGATATGTGTAGTGGGGAAGACGGTTCCTTCAGGGTGCTGGTGGAAAACGAGGCCTGTGGAATTGTGGGACACCGCTGTGCAAAAGCTGTCACAATCTTCTACCAGGGAGGGTTAATAATAATGCAGCATGGAGAGGTAACACACAAACATTCATTTATACTGATTCACATCAACACATGCAACTTATTAAGTGATTTGTTGTATTAGTGCAAAGTCCAAATGGATTTATAATCTTGTAACATGTAAAAAAGTGTAAAACTTGAAATAATGTCTTTACTCTCGAGAGAGGCTATTAACCAAATATGTTGTTAATGTTAACTTACTTGAATATTTATCTAAAGACTGATATTCATTCATTCACAAAATTCATTCTAGATGTTTGGCTTTTAAACATTATATTTATAATTTAGGCATTTCAACAGTACAATTATTAGTGGAGGCTGTGTCATGGTCCTGGGCCATGTTGGCCCAGTATTCTTAGTTTTCGTGTGTTTTGTATTTTGTTCTTTATTTATGCCTTGGTTCCTAGGTTGTTCTGTTAAGATTACCCCCTGTGTGCCCCTCTGTGTATCTGTGAACCCTCGTTTCCCCTCCTTGTGTTTTATTCCATGTTTTCCCCAGCCCGTTATGTCTGTGCTCTCTCTCTCTTCCTGTCTGAACCTCTGTGTACTTCCTGTTTTACTTTGACAGTCTCTCGTCAGTATGCGTCATGTTGGGTTCACTCCTGCCCTATCTCATTACGATTATCTGTGTCAGCTGTGTTCCCTGTGTGCTCCCACTTCCCTTGTTAACCCTCTGTGTATTTATGTCCGCGTCCCCCTCAGTTCAGTGTCGCGTTCTCCGTCATGACTGTGTGCCCCTCCATGTGTCTCCTCGTGAGTCAGTTCCTTTATGACTTCCCAGTTTAGTTTCATAGTATTTTGTATCGCCTTTATCTTCTGTCAGCAATAAAGCTGTATTTTGAGTTCAGTCCTGTTTTCCCGTGAGTTTGCGTTTGGGTCCTCATCCTGCCTGCACACAGCCTAATCATGACAGGCTGTGGCTCAAGAGGTACAGCAGTATACAGTATACAAAGCACTTAAACACAAAAAAACAAGGTGCTTGTGTGAATGAGACATGTTGTCTAAAGACCCTTGAGTGCTCAAGTACAGTAGAAACGTGCAGTTTGATGCAAAACCACAAACTGTCTTGTATATTTCAGCAGTTAGATTCAACTAAAAGTATTTTTTAGTTGAATGTAAAGCAGGACACAAGTACATTTATAACTTGTGTCCTGCTTTACTCAGACACTCTGCAAACGAACTTAGTCAAGTTGTAAGCTTTTCAGACTTGACCTCTCAGTATCCCAAATGCACCTGTAATGATGACCTTTCTGTCTTTCAGGTGAAGATGAAGAGGCCGGTGCCGCAGGGCTCACAGGTGGAGATTGTCCGATCTGGTCACTTTTACACTCTGCAGCTGGGGAAACACATTTCCCTCAGCTGGGATATGGGAACCCGCCTCCTGGTTCACATCTCACCTGAATACAGGGTACTGATGTATTATGACTAATTGTGACCAGTTGAATCTTTTTCATTTTAGTCATAATATAAAATATTAAATATTATTGCGTGTAGGGTCGGGTGTGCGGCTTGTGTGGTAACTTTGATGGGAATGTAAACAACGACTTGATGAGCAGTAACCACCAGCTAGAGGTGGATTCTTCACACTTTGGGAACTCCTGGAAGGTCATTCCCAGCTGTGCTGATCTCACAAAGGTAACGTCTAGACTTAAAGGGCTGGCTTGCTGAATGGAAAAATTTATATTTTCTCTCTACTCATAACTAATGTTAGGAAAATCTGTTGATGTTTTGTGTGTCTAAAAGAAAAAATATGTCAGTATCAGTAGCTTAAAAATCCTATATCGGATGATTTCTAAGATTTAGATCTATCTCTGAGCATTGTACTTCACCAGGACTGTTTGTGGGCTTACAGGGCTGAAAATTAGATTTCTTTCATTGTCAGCGTTATTCATTATATCCCACCGAGAAACATTAGAAATATATTGAGATCACAGTGACTGATCTACTTGAAAATCTCTGCAGGCGACCAACTCACAGTAGTGTAAGGACTAAAATGAATCATTCGCATACATTTTTTATGTTATTACAATGAAGTCAAGTATGGTTACGATTGCAGTTCTTTGCATATATTTCAGTAGTGCACTGGCACAGAATAGATAGAGACATTCTACAAAAAATTCACAAAGAGATAAACAATGTCGCACCAATTTGCTGTTTTTATTTTATGTGTGTAGATACCTGCTCCTTGCTCCGACAACATTGTCAAACTGGTAACAGTGGAGCAGTCGTGCCGTATCCTCACTGGTTCCCTCTTTAAAGAATGCAACAGTCAGGTGAGCAATTACAGGCAAACTTTAACTGATCAAGTGAGATGCTTTGAAGGATTTATACTCTTTACCCTCTACCTCTGCCTGTGTGTCTGTAGGTGGATGCAGAGCCTTATGTAGAGATGTGTGTGGAGGCAGCATGCTCGTGCCCATCAGTGGGTGACTGCCAGTGTTTCTGTGATGTTATTGCCGCCTATGCACAGGCTTGCTCAGAGAGTGGTGTATTCGTCAACTGGAGATCAAATGACCTTTGCCGTGAGTATGAAGAATTCATTATGATATAAAAAACACAAGTCATAACTGCTTGACCAAACTAACAAAAATAATTGAAGTCCCATCTAGTCGCATCTAGATTTTTGTGCTAAAAGTCATGATTTTACTCAAAATATCAGAATGCAGATTGCACATTTTTATCAGTAGTCTAATATCACAATTATTATAAAGTTATCTTTATAATAATAAAGTTATTTTTTTGTAGCTAAGTGAAATGACCGAAAAGTGCATGCTACAATGTTCTGATTCCTTAGCACTGAGCTGTGAGGAGCTGAATCCTAGAATCCCAGGTGTAGGGGAGGAGTTATGTCAGTGGAGATACAATACCTGTGGTCCTGCCTGTCCAGTCACCTGCCAACATCCAGATCCCCTCCAGTGTTCGCTCACATGTGTGGAAGGCTGCCATGCCTACTGCCCTCCAGGTATCAACAAACACTAAATGAATGCTTTCAGGATTTATATATCGCACGAATGTAACGGGACAAAAATATATTGTGGGGATTTTTACACTGACTTTGATGTTCTTAGGACAACTCCTGGATGAGGTGGCCATGCGATGTGTTGAACCCTCTCATTGTCAGGTGTGTATGCATGAGGGTCAAAGAATCTCCCATGGGAACAAGGTCATCCTGAGTCACAATGACCCCGACCAGTGCAGGATATGGTAATACTTCATCACAACATTTCCTTATGAGTTTGAATATTTCGGTTTTCTGCTTCTCACCAGGCTTGGCTTACATAGAACCGAGGTTACCCTGGTAACCAAATGTTTGGTGATGAATGCTTTGCAATTATATTTCATGATGCTTTGTTGTTTCTTTACTATAGTCATTGTGACAACAACACATTAAGCTGTGAAGCGTGTGCCTCCTCCACCATGTTCACAACTCCCACACCGACGCCCACCTATGGCACCTTCACAACAATTCCCTTCACCACGTTGATGCCTGAGGGCACGTGTGACCGTGCCATGGACCTAGCATTCTTACTGGATGGATCAGAAGCTCTGACTGAAGATGAATTTGAGGCTGCAAAACAGTTCATACTTGGGGTGGTTGAACGATTCCGCATGGGCTCAGCTCACACTCGAGCAACAGTGCTACTCTACCACTCTGGAGTCAAAACATATGATCTGCAGGTAGTTAAACACTGCACGCATGTGTGACTCAGCAAGTGGGTATTTTTGCACAAAATATGGAATATCTGCAAAATCTGTCTGTAAGGAGTTTAATTTTGGTGTGTTCATGAGTTTTGGTTGCGTTGATACAGAAACATGTGATACACATGTTTGTGTTGGTGTTCTAACTATCAGTAATTCATGTTTGAGTAAAATAAGAATGTAAAAGATTTTAAAGTGTTATTTCTGCTGTAATCAATCTAGTCAGAGTTAATATACTAAAAAAACATAAATTTGTATATACAGCTATTTAAATTCAGCAAAATAGTGGAAACTAAAATGCAACAGGAAGCAAGTGGATCCAGCACGGCTTGAATAATGCTGATGACTAATAAAGCTTGGTAAAAAGCAGCTTTTTTGGTTCACTGAAACTGATTCATAGTAAAAGTCTACATGTGAATACTTGATCTACTATTTTTCCTCCCTCTCTTATGCCTCTAGGTTCAGAAGTGGATATTTAAGAAGACTGTGCGTGAGCTTCATTATACAGGAGGAGATGCCGCTTTCATGGATGAGGCCGTCAAATATCTGGCTATCAACATCTATGACAAGAACAAGCGTGAGAACGCCGGCCGCATTGCCGTTATCTTGGCTGCTAGTCCCAACCCTCGCCCTATCCGTTCCATTGTAAAGATGCTCCGAAAGAAGGCCATCACCACCCTGACAGTGGCACTGGGTCCTGGGGTAGATATGTCACAAATTACTGAAATCTCCAAGGCCAATCCTGATAACAGGGCCTATGTGCTGAGCAGCACAGGTGAGCTACCTGATCGGCTGCTGGAGCTGACAGATTACCTCTGCACCTTAGGAATGGAGCCCGAGGTGGTGAAACCTCCAGCACCAAAGACCACAGTGGGTAAACCTCAAAAGACCACGACCACCACTTCCCCAGTTCTTCATCTGGAGACAAAACCCACACGGCGCCTCCCCAACACTCCTGAAGCTACAGCACCATCTGGCCTATCGCCCACTACCACATCGCCATCTGTTCTTTCTCCAACCAAAGATGTAGCATTTATCATAGAAGGCTCTGATGCTGTTGGTGAAGTAAACTTTAACAAGTCGCTCCTCTTCCTGGAGGAAGTTATCACAAAACTGACAGAGGAGGAGGAGTTGATTCGCATCACTGTGATCCAATACTCAGTGACAGTCACTGTGGAGATCAGTCGGTGGGAGATAAGGCAGCATAGAACCCGCCTGCTGGAACGCCTGAGGGAGGTTCGTTGGAGGGGTGGTAGTAAGACAAACACTGGAGCAGCTATCACTACCACTTTTCAAGAAATGGCTACGGTCCAGCCTTCTCTTCATCCAACCCCACCTCAGCTGGTTTTCCTTGTGACAGAAAACCCACCAACTGACACAGTAACGCGCCCACCATCTACCAGCGTCCAGACTCACGTGTATCCCATTGGTGTTGGACCAAAGATACAAGAAATGGACTTGATTCAGTTCAGTTTTCCTCAGCGTCCATTAATGGTGGAGGACTACAGCCATCTGTCTAGCGTGGTCCACCGCATAGTCAACATCACACGCACCACAGTCAGACCCCGCTCACCAACACTGCCACCACTAGTTGTCCCAACACATGCCAGCTTGCCAGTCTCAGGTACCATAACAGAAATGTTTATTCTCATCAAACAGTCCTCAGGGATTTCTTAGTCTATATTAACTTGGACTCTTATATTTGCACAGTGCCGTGTAAGAAGCCTCTGGATGTGCTGTTCCTGCTGAAGTCTGGAGGGCAGCTTGAGGACATGAAGACATTTGTTAAAGCTTTTATCAGTAATGCTGACATAGGTAGGTGTGATGCAGCTCTTATATGCAGATTTTTCTCACTGTTGTGTTATTATTAATTTAGTTTGCAATCACGCTGTTTTTAGCGGGGGGTTTTTTCTTCAGAAATGCAGCATGTTTAAGGGCCAAATAGGCTCTAAGAAAAATATTGAAGTATGTCTTTTTCCCCAACTGATATTTACCAGATTTCCATGAGAACAATACAGTTACTAAATTGCTTTAGTTTATTCGTGTTAGATCAAATCATATATATTTTTTTAGCATTATTGACCTTGAAAGAACAATATTACTCATGTTTAAATTATTAAAGAAACATGTGTGTTTGTATGTGTGCAGGGCTCAGTGGCACTCTTGTGAGTGTTGTGCAGTATGGAGACACCAACACAGCAGAATTCCTATGGAGTGATCAACAGAGTAAATCAGACCTCCTGAGGATGGTGGAGAGAATTACTACAAGGACTCCTGCAGCCCCTAAACTAGGTAAAGGAGCTTGCTTAAACTAATATGCACACATATTTAGACAGATGCACAATCACATGCAGTCATTTTTCTCACTTTTTGCAGGGTCTGCATTGAGATTTGCTGTGCAGACATCGATCTCACCAATCAGTGGTGGAAGAGTTGGTGTAGCCAAGGCTGTGGTGATGCTGGTGATGGACAAATCAACTGATGATGTCGGAGAAGCAGCTAATGAGGCACTGGCAGCAGGTAATTAGATCATCATTAACACACTGGATACCTCAGTAAAAACTTCAGTTGGTATGTTTCCATCCTTGATCTTCCTCTGTCATAGCTGCGGTGCAGCTTCACTGATAAGATTGTCTTCCCTCAGGTGTATCAGTGTTCCCAATTGGGATTGGACCAGACTATGACAAGAGTGAACTTGGAGTGCTTGGTCGCCAGGGCAACCAAGACAACACTCTCCATCTGAACAGCATGGATCAGTTACTGATGTTGCTGACTCTGGACAGGAGTTACACAGAGAGAATCTGCAGAGGTGCTTACAGGCAGAGACACATACAGTAAATCTTCATTACATAGCGATGATAGAAATTGACAGTAATGGAAATGTTATGTGCTCTGTTATATATATTTTATTTATTTTAAAATTGTATGTATTTTTTTAGCTGGTCCACCAGGAGTGTGTGTTGATGATAATGGAAATGAGAGAAAGGTGAGTACTGTTTGCTAGATACAACATTAATGTAACCTTTTACAAGATTTACTTTTAGCAAATTGTGCATCTCTCTCTACATGCCTTAGCCTGGTGAGTCATGGCTGCTGGAGGATGGCTGTCACTCCCTCCTCTGCCACCCCAGTGGGGCGGTGACAGTACAGAATCACAAAGTCAGCTGTGACAGATTGGAGCCTCCAGCCTGCAGAAACAACATGCCACCTGTTAAAGTCCAGGAGACTTGCAACTGCCACTGGGAATGCCCTTGTACGTACATCCAAAGGATCCAATAGCCTCTTAGGTCTAGTCCATCTATATAAAGTGTGGACTATTTGTGTACTTGCTGTTAACAATGAATGCTGGGAGCTAACATTCCTTTCTATTTATACTAACTGTTAATAGAGCACAAGATTCTGGCTCCTGTACAAACACATGTTTTTCCTCCTGCCCCAAATGTATTGACAGGCATGTGCATGGGCAGCTCCACCAACCATCTAGTGAGGTTTGATGGCCTGGCACTTAGGCTGGATGGGGAGGGTTTGTGCTCCTATACACTTCTCACTGTCAGCAGAGGCTCCAGTGAAGGGTCAGAGGTCAAACTCCACACTGGACCTTGCCAAGACTCGGCAAACTACCACCAAGTCTGCATGAAAGCCATGGAGGTGATCCATGGCTCATATAGGGTGCTGCTGAAGGATGACATGACGGTAAGATATATGATATATGTTATGTTTAAGATGTCTGCATTAACTGTAAGGATTTGCTCATTTATTTTGTATATGTTTATTTGAGCAGGCCATGATTGGAGAGGAAGAGCTTGCACTGCCGTGGCGGCACTCTGGCATTGAGCTGGTGCGTTATGGCGGAGTGATGCTGCAGCTGAAATCGGATCATGGCTACGTTCTGAGTTTCACGCCTCAGAGCAATGAGTTTACCATCACATTACTCAGCTCCACTACGACGGGGCACACTGCTGGACTTTGCGGTAACTTATATAAAGAGCCCACTTTTTCAAATATATGACAAAAGTCAGCATGTCTCACCCAGTGGCTTTCTGTATTTGTCTTTTTATTCTGATAACTGCCCCAAATATTGTTTTATCAGGTGGCTGTGGGGAGGAGAAGTTGAATGTCCTTTCTTTACGCAATGGCACCTCAACTACCGACCAACCAGCTTTCATCTTAGACTGGACTGTGGCTGTACAGCACGGTGTGTGCCTGCCAAGACGGAAGGCGGTGTGTGCATCTGGAGCGGCGATGGGATGTCAAGCTCTACGTTCTGAGGTGTTCGAACCATGCCATGCATATATTCCCGTTCAGGTTTTCCTCACCAAGTGTGAAGAGCAGGCATGTGAGGAGTCAGATGTGTGCGAGCTCATTTCAGCCTATGCACGCCTCTGTAGACAAAGAGGTGTGTGTGTGGACTGGAGGAGCCCTCACCTCTGCCGTGAGTAATTTTCTGATTTGCAGATGAGTTTATCTTCTACTCCAGTGAAAACATTTTAACACCTGAGCCTAGATCTAAACTTAACTCTGTTCTGTGTTGCAGCGTTACAGTGCCCGAGTTCCATGGAGTATGATGCATGTCGGACAGGTTGCATGGAGGACTGTGGTAGCATACAGTCGTTGCCAGGCGACTGGTCGGTTGCTAGGAGTAACGAGTCATCCTGTATGGACACGCCGACTGAAGGCTGTTTCTGTGCTGAAGGCACAGTTTTGCATCACGGACGATGTATACCACCAGAAGCATGTGGACAGTGTGTTGACCATCATGGGCACACATACACGGTGAGGCACAAAACAAGAAAAGTGTGACTGAATCTGTAAGGAAGCAGTGACGCAAAATCAAGTTCTTAGTTAAAATAAATAAACACATATGGTGTTGGAATACTATCAGGCAAACATTTAGAGAACAGGTTAGAGAATAAAATGTGATTTGATTGCCCTCTAGTGTTTATTTCTAATATGACCAACTTCACAACATGAGCCTGGTTTTCTCTGTGTTTGTACAGTATATGCAGAGTTGGGTACCAGAAGAGAACCCATGTTTGATTTGCATGTGTTTGGATCAGCAACGGATCAACTGCACTGACCGGCCCTGCAACGATGTCAGAAGTCAGAAATCCTTCTTTTGCTCCTCATTATGCTCTTTGCATCTGCTTTTGTAGTGTTACTAAAGAAGAAGAAAAACTGCCATCTTTTTTAAATTAATCATGCGTATCTGTTTGTAGCTCCAGTGTGCGGACCTTGTGAGGTCCTCAGAAAGAAGACAGAGTCAAAGTGCTGCCCAGAGTATGAGTGTGGTATGTAAAAAAGGATAGTCTCTATTTGCAACGAGGAGCAGCTTTACTATACTGTGTGGTCAGTCACTCAGTGTAGTTATTAAATTATTATGGTCCAAATAGCTCAACTTTAACTTCTAATAACTAATAACATAGTTACTCCTAATTCATTCCCCAGTATCTATCCTCAATTTTTTATACTTTGTTGGATAGTGTTACCAAATGTATATCATGTGTCCCACTTGCAACACACTGAGCCATGCTGTCACTTTCCAGTTTGTGATCTAGTGAGCTGTGACCTGCCTGAGGTTCCCCGCTGTGAGGACGGTCAGACTGTGGTCCTGAAAAACCCCGGGGAATGTCAGCCTATACACGAGTGTGGTAAGTCATTAATACATTCTCTATGATGCTCCGGCCCCACGGGTAAACACACACATAATCATGAAACAGAGCGCATGTTGACACAGCCGTATTCACCTCGTTTTCTGTCTCAGTGTGCAAAAAGGAAGAGTGTCCTCTTCAAGCTCCCCCCAATTGTACACCACATCGCCATCTGTCGGTGAGAAAGACAAAGTGCTGCGACGTGTTTGAATGTGACTGCAGCTGCCAAAACTCCACCCACACCTGTCCCACTGGGTTCATCACGTCCTCCACTACCAACGATTGTGGGTGCACAGAAACCAACTGCCTGCCAGACAAGGTGAGTGTATTTTTGGATTCAAATCTGAGTGCAATATGTTTGTTGTTTGTCCTGTTAGCTTTATGTCCTTTGTGTCTCTAGGTGTGTGTGGTTGGTGGAGTGGTTCACTCAGTGGGGAGTGAATGGGAGCAAGGTTGTGAGAAGTGCATCTGCACCGAGCTGCAGGACAAAGACACGTCTCTCCATGTTGCACAGTGCAAACCGCCTGTTTGTGACCGGGCCTGTCCTCTGGTGAGATTCACAGAGACACCAAAGACGCATATTTAGCTTATGCTTCTAAAGTGATACATTCCTATATATATTTAATATGTATTTCAGGGCTCAACATACACTTCATCAGAAGGAGAGTGCTGTGGAAAGTGCACACCAACCAGCTGTGTGGAGTCAAAGGGAGAGATGCGAGGAGACACACTTATCAGTGGAAAGCTTAG
Organism: Perissodus microlepis; assembly: GCF_051167445.1. Classification (NCBI taxonomy): domain Eukaryota; kingdom Metazoa; phylum Chordata; class Actinopteri; order Cichliformes; family Cichlidae; genus Perissodus; species Perissodus microlepis. The sequence goes on from NC_140467.1 coordinate 10,339,941, forward strand.
ACAAGTATGTGTGTGTAGAAATCAGACATGCCTGAAGGATATGTGCAAATAATTATTGCTGCATAATTATGAATCTCAAAGTGTTTGAGTCAGTGAGGGACAAGAGGTCACTCAGCAAACTGCTCTCCATCACTGACAACCCATTGCACCAACTCCAGTCCACTAGAGAGCCAGCAGAGCTCCTTCTCCACCGGACTTATTAAACCCGACTGCCATAAAGAATGCTTCAGGAAATCCATCCTGCTATTCTCTATAAAGCCGTACAACACGTCTCCTTTTTGTACCACTATCAAACCTCCTAGTGTACATGTTATTCATTAATGCTACAATTGCTTGCAAAAGTATTCAGCCCCCTTGAACTTTTCCACATTTTGTCACATCACAGCCACAAACATGAATCAATTTCATTGGAATTCCACGTGAAAGACCAATACAAAGTGGTGTACACGTGAGAAGTGGAACGAAAATCAAACATGATTCCAAACACTTTTTACAAATAAATAACTGCAAAGTGGGGTGTGCGTAATTATTCAGCCCCCTAAGTCAATACTTTTGCTGCAATTACAGCTGCCAGTCTTTTAGGGTCTGTCTCTACCAGCTTTGCACATGTAGCAACTGAAATTCTTGCCCATTCTTCTTCGCAAAACAGCTCCAGCTAAGTCAGATTAGATGGACAGTGTTTGTGAACAGCAGGTTTCAGATCTTGCCACAGATTCTCGATTGGATTTGGATCTGGACTTTAGCTGGGCCATTCTAACACATGGATATGTTTTGTTTTAAACCATTCCATTGTTGCCCTGGCTTTATGTTTAGGGTCGTTGTCCTGCTGGAAGGTGAACCTCCGCCCCAGTCTCAAGTCTTTTGCAGACTCCAAGAGGTTTTCTTCCAAGATTGTCCTGTATTTGGCTCCATCCATCTTCCCATCAACTCTGACCAGCTCCCCTGTCCCTGCTGAAGAGAAGCACCCCCAGAGCATGATGCTGCCACCACCATATTTGACAGTGGGGATGGTGTGCTCAGAGTGATGTTAGTTTTCCGCCACACATAGCGTTTTGCATTTTGGCCAAAAAGTTCCATTTTGGTCTCATCTGACCAGAGCACCTTCTTCCACATGTTTGCTGCGTCCCCCACATGGCTTGTGGCAAACTGCAAACGAGACTTCTTATGGTTTTCTGTTAACAATGGCTTTCTTCTTGCCACTCTTCCATAAAGGCCAACTTTGTGCAGTGCACGACTAATAGTTGTCCTATGGACAGATTCCCCCACCTGAGCTGTAGATCTCTGCAGCTCGTCCAGAGTCACCATGGGCCTCTTGGCTGCATTTCTGATCAGCGCTCTCCTTGTTCGGCCTGTGAGTTTAGGTGGACGGCCTTGACTTGGTAGGTTTACAGTTGTGCCATACTCCCTCCATTTCTGAATGATCGCTTGAACAGTGCTCCGTGGGATGTTCAAGGCTTGGGAAATCTCTTTGTAGCCTAAGCCTGCTTTAAATTTCTCAGTAACTTTATCCCTGACCTGTCTGGTGTGTTCTTTGGACTTCATGGTGTTGTTGTTGCTCCCAATATCCTCTTAGACAACCTCACAGAGCAGCTGTATTTGTACTGACATTAGATTACACACAGGTGCACTCTGTTTAGTCATTAGCACTCATCAGGCAATGTCTATGGGCAACTGACTGCACTCAGACCAAAGGGGGCTGAATAATTATGCACACCCCACTTTGCAGCTATTTATTTGTAAAAAATGTTTGGAATCATGTATAATTTTCGTTCCACTTCTCACGTGTGCACCACTTTGTGTTGGTCTTTCACGTGGAATTCCAATGAAATTGATTCATGTTTGTGGCTGTAATGTGACAAAATGTGGGTAAGTTCAAGGGGGCCGAATACTTTTGCAAGCCACTGTATTTGGAGTATTTGCCCTACTGCAAAAAAATAAGTCTTATTTTTTTGTCGTTTCTTTCAGTTTATTTTTTGTTGTCTTATTTTTTCACTGCTGCATATAAATTTATTACTACCTCACATAAGAAGGCATTCATCTTTCTATCGATCTAATTCTCATCTCTGTGTCGTCTTTAGGTGGGTGACAGATGGAAGTCTCCAGATAATAAATGTGTCTTACATCAGTGCATAAAAGTCAGAGATGAGGTGTTCATCTCTGCTTCAAATGTCAGCTGCTCGATTACGGATACTCCATCCTGCCCACTGGGGACTGAGTTACGCTGTGACACCGAGGACTGCTGCCCCCGCTGCCACTGTGGTAAACACACATACACATAAACTTACTCAGGAGGCACACAGACAATCCAGTGCACCGGGTTAGGAAATTGCCCTTTAGCTCGCAAGCGATGCATGAATCATCAAGCTTGCATTCATCTAACTTTCCCTTCAGTCAAATCATCCACACAGTGTTTTCATAACAACTTGCAGTTGCAGTTTATGTCCAACAGATGACTCTGGTGTCATCCCAGAGATTGTTATCCTGATCTGACCTTACACAAACTGGGGATTGAATTACTTTTTAACAAACGACTGTGGGAATTATTTGTGCTTTTCTCTCTGCAGCTCCTGTGAACGCCTGTGTTCTCAACCACACGCTGATAGGGGTAAGTCATTCAGAGAAGTAGCAGCTGCCTTGGTATAAAAAAGACATTTGGAAATGATGTTTTATTTTGATATACTGTATATGTGTTTGTACAGGCAGGGGAGCAGCTGATGGTTGATGCGTGTACACGCTGTCAGTGTAGGATAGTGGATGGTCCAATCAGGAAATATGAACTGTCCTGCAGGAAAACGAGCTGTCCCTCTTGCCCCATGGTAGCCATCCTCAAATTATTTTGTCTGTTTTAACTCTTGTTATTTCTCATCCTCATCATAACTGATTAATACAATCACAAATCCACATTCCTTAATTGTCTGTTCGCATTCCTTCCCTGCTCATCATTAAACTGTAGCCACATCATCTTTCCATGATTCACTTTATTCACAAAGGTAAATAAGATGTTTTTTATTTAGAAAACAAAATCCAGGTATCTTATGTCTTTGTATTTGCAGTAGTAAACTCCCAATGTCTTCTTAGATTAATGGACACTTAAAACTAACCTCCACATTTTTAGGGGTACACTCTGGAGAAGGAGGAAGGTACTTGCTGTGGTCGATGTGCTCCCACCGCCTGCTTCGTTCAACAACCAGATGGAAAACTCATCAGTGTGAAAGTAAGTCCTATGCAAACAAGATGATACCACGCTACAACTTCTGTTGTCTATTCTATGCAGTGCTATAGCTTATAATACTCTTTCATGCCAGTCGTACTGTTCGCGGCTACATACTGTAAGAATGAATCGTGTTCTTTCAGGTCAATACGACGAGCGAGGATGGTTGCACCTCATATACATGTGGTCTGAATAGTGAAGGAAATCTTGTGCTGCAGACCAAAGTGACAGCCTGCCCGTCTTTTAATCGCCAAGCTTGCTTAGACCAAGGGGTAAAGCTCTCATTGAGCGCACAGTATTCCCTTATCTATACTTTTTCTCCCAGGAATGTATGATAACATTGTCTCTCCTGTTTTTACTTTTCCAGGGAAAAGTCAGTCAAATTGGAACAACCTGCTGTGAGATGTGTGAGTTGAACTGTTCCCTTTGCAAGAGCAGTAAATTATCTTTTTTTTTTTTTCTTTTTTTAGATTATTTGGATCTTAACAATAGTGTGTGTGTGTGTGTGTGTGTGTGTGTGTGTGTGTGTGCGTGGGTGTAAAGGTACAGAGCCAGAGTGCCGAAAGACAGTGGGAAGGCTCGACTACATCAAGGTGGATGACTGCCAATCAGAGCACCAGATAGACCTGTACTACTGTGAGGTAAGATACACAGACACACACACGCACACACACATTTAAGAATGATTAAATCTTTTCCCCTGTAGGATTAACCTGCAAATTTGAGTGAAATCGTAACACTGTCCCTCACCATCCTGTCCTTTCTGTCTCCCTGTTGTTATGTGTACCCTTCCATCTGTCTGTCTTTCTGTCTGTCAGGGCAAATGTCGCAGTAAGTCCATGTACTCCCTGCAGAGGGCTGCTGTGGAGCAGGAGTGCGTTTGCTGTGCTGCAGTAGAGACAGAGCCTCTCAACGTTCCTGTCATGTGTGCCAATGGCACTCGTAGCCACCACACAATTCTGTCTGTAACCAAATGCGACTGTCTGTCCAGACACTGCACCTAGAGAGTGGAAGAAAAAGAATAGAAGACAGAGATTATAAAGGTTGATGCTTTGTGTGTATCCAAGAAAATGTAGCAGTATAAGAAAAAAACTACCTTGACAAATAGCAATAAAACAAACGTACCTGTTTCTGTAAGCATCACCTTTTGTGTGTTGTTGTAATTTGATTATTTCTGTTGAAATGTATTCATAAAAACTACTGTTTGTATATAAACATGTGACATATACTCTTTCACAGCATTGCAGAATAAGTTTAATATACATTAAGTGCGAATCCAGAAACACCATGTTGCTTTTACACTTGGGTGTTTTTTATTTTTGATTCAATTTAATTCAGCGCTACTGTGAGATACAAAAATAAAACCGCTTTTCAATACGTTGCTCTTTAAAAACTGCCCCAAAATACACATGATACATACAATTCCTGTGACTGACTACACATCAGTATAACAAGGAAATAATAATAAAAGTATTACAATAAATAATGCTTGGAACACTATGTAATGTACTCAAGGGAGCCAGTTTTGCTTTTAGCAGGAAACATTCACTATGAATTTTTATGTCTTTTTTTAAGACCTTTTACATCTCCACTGCAGGTAGTTGGAGCAGGACAGTTAAAGTCAAAATAAGTGCTAGTGTAAGTTTTTTATTTAAAATATTTTGTATTATCACTACTACATATGGCATTATATAATTTTTGACATTTTTTTCAGTGTCGTCTCAGAGCCTACAGAGGGTAGCCGAGGTTCAGTTTCAAGGGTCACTTGTAAACCCTTTCCCGCTTAGCTTACAAACACACACAGCTACACACACACTCACACACCCCTCTTGTATCCAGTAATATGCTTCACACCTTCCTTCCGTTCAGTATGGAACGGTCAGGGAATTAGCCGTCTTGTGCGCGCGCAATAAGCCAGGGGTTGCGGGAGCGCGCGCGGATTGTCCACCATCTCAGCCCCTCAGGCTGTGCAAATCGCGCGTCTTGTCAATCATCTCCCTGGCGAAGACCTGATCCTCCGTGAGTACTGGTGAGTCCTCTTTTCGCTTTTCTTTCATCGGAAGTGCAAATTTAAAAAAAAGCGCGCATCATTTTGCTATCCAGCACTCAGGCATATACAGGTATATCCTATGGTGTCCGATTTATATGGGTCATTTGGACTTTACCACTCATTTATTTGCAAGTGTTTACAATACCCATGACTTGAGCTACTGCTACTGTTGAAATCCCCCGATGGATGCAGTGGTGTGTGCCAGGGTGCTGAGACTGTGTTTTTTCCCCCAAACCACCATCTGCGTGCGCACAACTGTTGCGCCAACGAGCATCCAATTAAACATATTTATCGAATCACCAAAGCAACTGCCCCCAGGGATTAAGTAGTCAAAATGGAAATTAGATAATTTGATGACGTCTCTTGTCGATGTTTTTATGCTGATTTAGATTTAGGCTTCAATGATAGTCTCAGAGGGAACTGTGTAGGCTCGAGTGAAAGTTTGATGCAAGTCATTTTGAGCTCTCCTTGCTGTTGTTGTGCTGGAAAGTAACAAGCAGTTCTTTGAAATTAGCGATGGGTGGGTGCTTCAGGAGAGACAGTATTAGAGCAGCGCCACATTAAAGTTAGTGTGCAGGTACATCTGACCCCCGGCGTCTCGGGTTGAGCTGTCAGCAAGCTTACAGGCCTATAAGCCCCATGCTGAGACACACGCAATTCTGTTGTCACTCCTCCGGTGCCTGCTTTAAAGTTACCAGGAAAGGAGGACAAATACGTCATGAAACAGACTTTGGGGGGAAAAAGCAGCTCCTAAAAAAAGTAAGTAAAAAATATTAAAATAAATAAAACATGAGGAGAATATTAGTAGTCAGGGGCAATTACCACACTATCATTAAGATGCTAATTTATTGATTAAAAAATGAAATCCAAAAAGGGAAATTTGGGGGAATAATATTCTCTTAGAAGAGAACTTCTTGACCAATTTTTTTTTAATCCAGTTGTATTTTGTTTTTGTTTTTCTAGATCTGAGGTCTTAACCGTTTTGACCTAATAGCTGGAAAGAGGCATAAATCTTTAAGAGTGTTGTGGGAGGGGGAAACTGATGTCAATGGTGGCTTTAGATGATGACAGAAGTGTGGGGAAGGTTTCAGGATCTACGAGAAGAAAGAGGAGAACTGTGTGAATCTAAATCTTAATTGTCACACAGAAAGGAGTTTTAGATGTGGTCCAGCACCCAAGCTCCAGGCTTAATATTTCCAGCAGATTAATGATGGACCTCTGTGGTATGTTAATGGGACATGATTAATTCGGTTAACTGCAAAGTGTGCATAAATATTATTATATATGAACAGTTTTAGCAAGAATCTCAGCCACAGAAGAAATGGCACTATGACTAATAAGCTAATTGAATAGGGCTCAAAATATGGAACATCCAATGGAAATGAAATTAAAACAACAAACCAGACCCGTTTGCAAAATTATTAGAGATAAATCTAAAACACCGTACCTACATTACATAATTAAACATACCAATCATAAATGTCCAATAGACCATGTGTAGTCAAACAGGCACATCGATATCTGTTTTGAATGCTTCCTTTGTGCTAAAAATGCAGAAGAAAATAAAGTAACCTGCAATTTTACCTGCAACGTCTTGCCAGTGTGTGTCAAGCTGTGTTTGCTGATTCTTGGATAACTGGGATTATCGTGGATGTTTGTGTATATGTGTAAGGGGATTGACTGTTGAAGTTGTTGTTTTTGTTGCACTCATGCTGTTTTGTTGGCTGTTAGTGTAATTGTGTATCTGGAGGCTTAGTATTTTAGGTTGGTAGGACTTTAATACAATTTTACCAACATACAAAGTGTAATCATGATGCAAACATTGTGACCATTTTCGGTTCCAAGAAGTAATCTTAATATTTAAAAAATTAAAATTTTAAAAATGTTGTGTTCAATCCTTCAGGTAATTTTCCAAGGAGAAGAAATAGCTGGCATTCTTTTTCTGAAGCTCTAATTGGTCAACAGATGAAAGGAATTATAACAAAACATCATCAGTTTGCAACCAAAACTCCAGAAAAAACAGAAGAAGATCCCCTAACCCCCAAAACATTTTTTTAGCTTAGCATCTGAGTAAAAAATGTTTTTTTCTTTATACTTTACATCTTTATACAGTAGCACATCAATTATAGCCCTAACTAAGCAAATTACATTGAAAAAAATGCTATGATAATTAAAAATATGACAATATACAAATAGTGATAAAGAAAATGTACTGTACTGATCATGCAGGGGGAAAAAACTACATATTGCTTAAAAAATCACTCAGACTGAATAAAGATTTCAAATCAAAACACATATTGAGATGTTTTGGTGAAAACATAAAAGTTTTTAAATAAAGAAAGATTTTTTCAGATTTGACATGTTTTAACCTCTTATCAGTTTCAGAAACATAAATATAATAGTATCTCAAAGCACATGGACAATATTATATTGCATCGAAATGGACTGTAATTGTTTTTTTGTCAGTTTTTTTGACACGTGATCTTATACTACTATGTTCAGCAATGCTAGTTTTTTTCAAACATTTTCCAACATAAACAAGGCCACATTGTTTTTTTTTTTTTTGTTTTTTTTTATAAATAACACCACCTGCATGTAATAACATCTTTTATTTTACATTGCTTACCACAATAGAAGTGACCCAAAAAAATGACACCTCAAAGTAAAATTGGATTGTGCAAAGTATGTACATTTATAATTACTGTGAGGGGATAGAAGGGAGGAATAAAAACAGAAAGCATTATACTTATTAAACACTTTTTTTTAGAAGAATTGATCAGACAGAGATGAGAGGATGATGCTGTTCTTGGCTGTGCAGAGTGAAATGTAAAGCCGCTGTTAAAATATTAGTCATAGTTTATTATAAAATGTGTTTATTTTTTCAATTTACGTTTAAGAAAAACTAAATGGACTGTTACATCTTTTGAATAACTGAAGCTCGAAGAAAACAATAATAATGAAAGTGAAATTGAAGTATTTAATCTTACGAGCTCTGATCCTGTTTCAGTGCATTAGTATGCACAAACGTGCTCAAAGCAAAGGTTAAATTCGCCTTTTGGTTTCACATGGGCCACAAACCTCACTGTCCTGGGTTGGTGACCACAATGTCTAACTCTTACAGCTGACTTTGTTGCTCTTTGCTATGCCTCACCTGATCTGCTCTAAAAAGACTTTAAAAAAAACCTTCCAAAAGCCTCAAAACAGAGCTGTGTAAAAGTCTACATTGTGCTGAAAAGTTAATGTGGAGTTCCAAGTCAAGCCAAAGAAATGACTCCATATTTTATTTCTGTGAATTCAAGGGATTCACAGCAATTACGAGAGTGTGAGTCACAGTCTTTCGAGATGCCGCTTCATTCTTTAGCACCAGAGTCTGAGCTCAGCGACCAAATTGTCCCAACAGATTGCAGCCTGTGCTGCTTGGATTGCAGTGTGGGCTTAATCTGAGCCTACAGCTTCAATTGAGTAAAAAAAGGGAGACAAGACAGCTTAATTTTGGCTTTGAGTTTATCTGTCAGTCTGAAAGAGCCCCTACTGTTTTCTCAGATATATTATTTGACCTTAAATTAAGGATCAATCTAAATATTTCATATTTTCTGCAAAAAGACTGAGAAGACAACATTTGCCTCAGTTTTATTATTTGTTTTTTCCCATACAATAATGATTTTTTATCCCATTGTATACATGAGTGTATATTGTTAGGTCGACAAAAAAAAGTCTTCTTGACTTGATATATAATTAAATGGGCATTTTAAAAAAAACATAATGATTTAAAAGGTAAATTAAAATAAACCTTGACTCGCTTCCTTGTTCTTTTAATTAGGAGGTATCTAATGAATGTTAGATAACATGTCATCACTTTATAAGTTATACTTATAAGTTTTACTTACAGGAATGAGAGCACAAAACAGTTGCATTAAGTTATATATTAATATTCTCCTGACAGGCCTTTGGCAACACTTAACTCTTGTTTTCTCTTTCATGTGCCCACAGAGGGATGAAACGGAAACGAATGTATGCCCTTAACCACAGCAATGAGTGAGTCATCGTCCTTTCACTCACAGAAGCTTGTTTCATTGGCCCGATCACTGTCTGGGCTCGGACTCGACGCCGCCAATGGAGGCCCTGTCAACCTCGATGACAATGATGAGCCTCCACCTCCGGTATGGTTGCACCTGAACGCTGGCTTTAACATCCCACGTCTGTAGCGCATCTTTTCCTCCTACAGCTCTGCTTTCTTATTCTGGAGATGTCACATTTAAACTGTTGCCACATTGCCAGTACAGTATTCTCCCTAAAATCACAGCCTTTATCTCATCACTCAGCCAAATTATAATATTTGTTTTCTGGTTTGGTAGGAGTCTGGCATTGAGCTTGGCCCTGGGCTTTTTTTTGCTGATGGCAAGAGGAAAGTGGACTACGTGCTTTGCTACAAATACAAAAAAAGGAGAACATCAAAGTCGCGTCTTTCCCTTTCATCTAACGGGAGTCTACCAATACCTATACCAATGCCAATCCCAATACAAGGTCGATGGGAAGCGGAAGCAGAGTCTGGGGAGCCGGGAGCTCATGCGGGAGACGCGGAAGAGTCCAAGCTTACTGAGGAGGAAAAAGCTTTAATGAGGGAGGAGTTTGAAGCAGGCTTGCTGGAGGCTGGGCTACAGATTGAGCGTGATAAGGAGGTGTGTATGTGCTTTTACAGAGCTTTCACAGTGAATATTGTTGTTTACAGCTTTGGACTGCCCTTAAGTGATTCAACCACAAATCCTATGATTGGACAGCTGCCCAGCAGGTAAACCATAAGCCTGCCTGCTGAAGCTAGAAGCCTCGTCTGCACAATAGAATGCTTAATTTCAGTGGTGTATGATTGAATAATACATTAAAAAATACACAACTAACAACAAAATAGTGCCGGATTTGTTTTTTCATGAACACAATGTACAAAGGGTTTGTTTCTATCCTATTTGTGTCGTTGCACATAGATGCATTTAGTGTGTGATTTTTCTTTCTGTCTATTTGATTGTGCAGAGCTCGTAGGTTAAATTGGCTGCTGTTTTACATGGGGATTAAGAGCATTGATTGTAAGGGCGAAGCCAAAGGCCAGATTATAGGACCTTATTAAACAGTGAGTTAATACTGTGAAGCGTGTGCTGGCTGGCACATACATGTGTTTGGCTGCGACTAGTAAGTATTTATATGTAAAGGAATAGTGTGCTTGATTATGTCTTAGTTATAATATCGAAAAGTCTTTTGTTATTAAAGCTAGCAATAACATTATTATGTTTTACAATATTCATTACTTGTCCCCATTGAGGCTCAGGATACATGTGAAAAAGGCTGTTACGGATTGATTACTAGGACGCTGCTGTAAATGCACAACATAGCCATATCTGGGAGGTGATGTTTGAGCTTGTGATGCTGTACCTGCCTAGCAATGTGGTAACTGCAGTAATTGCTTTGGCAGACAGGAACACAGAGCTCAAGAAGCTCAGTAACTGACCACATTTCATATTATCAGAACCGATAATTGGGTACATCATTGCAATTTGCAGGAAAGCATCCCAACAGTTATCTGCAGTTTTCCATACTTTGCAGGATTGAGTGGTCCTGGATTTGTGATAATGGGATTTCTTACAAAACAGCCTCATCAAATATAATCAAATGTGTCATCCTGACAGGTTTAGAGAAGCATATATTTTAGTTATGAATGTAATTTTTTGCTGTCTTCACATTTCTAATGACTCTCTCTGGCAATGTGTGTGCTGATGTGCAGAGGTCAAACGGCATGGGGTTTATTCGACTGCACATCCCATGGTCAATACTGAGCCGAGAAGCGGAGCTGCAGAAGATCAAAGTCGCGGTAAAAAAGGTCAGCAGTTTCACGCAGTCAGTAACATACCTTGGTCAGTGAAATTCCAGTTTTATTTAGTACATTTTGAGCATTTTTTTGAGATTTTTAATTTGGTTTGGGGACTTGCAGTTTGGAAAACTGTGGAAAATGACCAAGTAGCTTTGATCAAAATGTTTTTCATGTGTGTCGTCTTTCTGTAGAAATGTGAATTGCGGAAACGGACAGGCATTGCTGGGATGTGGGATTCTGTTGCCACTAAAATCAACACACCGTTTCAGCCGGACGTCCCCGATTTTGACATCCAGAGAGACTCCCAGACACGCGTCAATTTTAAAACCCTCAAACACCCTTTTATCAGAGACAAACTCCATCTGTGAGTACATAGATGATCACACTTACTGGTGAATAATAAGGACAATCTTAGCTTTGGACACACATAGTTTTATTGGTGACTGAAAAATCAAAGTGGTATTCAGTAGGTGTTATATTGTAATATAAAGCTAATTCAGAACTTTGTATGCCACTGAAACACGCAAAAAAGGAACTTGCCATTCGCAAAACTTTTGAGAACAGGCTTTATTTTTAACCCTAATTTATTTTGTCCCTACAGCTATGACATCAAGTCAACAGAGACTCTGTTTGACAATGCGACACGGAGCAGAATAGTGAGTCCAGGAGTTTTTTGTCATGAAAAAAAGATTCTGAAATCTAAAGTTTAAATATAAATGAGCTCACTTAAAATTTCTATACTATGTTACGTGTGCTTCTAGGTAGCTGAGATTATTTCACGTACTACTTGCAGACACTCTTGCCAAACTACCGGTGAGATCTACTTTTTTTCTGTTTCATATTGTTCAGAGTCATGCTGACAGTCGTAGCTAAACTGCCTGTGTGTTACATTACCTTCTTGTGTTGTAAGGCATCAACTCTTTACTGGCTCGGGGTGTCTATGTTGCTGCTTTCCCTCTGCATGACGTAAGTAAAATGAAGACCTCTGCTTGAAGTGCTTTTGTTCTGCTCAGTTACTGTATATAAGTAATAAAAAAATGCACAACTCCTAAAAACGTCATCTTCACTCAATCCTGTGGATTTAATATGATTTAAAGTAAACCACTATGTGTCTTATAAAGAGCTGATCACTTTTTCTGTTTTAGGGGTCATTCACAAGGAGAGGACGGAAAGATCAGAGAAATGATAGACAGGTGAGTTTTCTCTAACTGGATGTGGATAAGCATGTGTTGACAAAATGTTTTTACCTCTGGAACATCCTTGATGAAGTCGATGGAGGTGATACATTCATTTAAGGGATAAAATCTTTGCTGTTGCTAACCAAGCTTCAGAGCGCTTAGGCGCTAACATACAACAAGTAATACAGTGTACAAATCTATATGTGATCCAGTAGTTTGAGTTCTTTCAAAATCTTAATACAGTTTGATTATTTATTATCAACACTCTGGGTGAGGTCCACAGGTCTGACATTTATAATGAAAGGCCTGAAAACATTGCATCTGACATTTTAGTTATTAACTGTTATAAACTTTCCTGTCATGTTCTTGTGCATCTTTCAGCGCCTCCATGAAGAATGGGCTAACTATGGAGTCATGCATAAATACCAGCCTGTAGATCTTATCAGGTACTGAGCTATGAATTTCTAGCTATAGCTTTAGCTTGTAGTGTATTGTTCATTACAGCCACTAATACTGATCTTTAAGAAACAATATTGGTGCAAAGTCTTTAAGGCTTGCCATTATCATTATTATCATCATTATAGATGAGATGCCAAGTCAAAGTTTTAAACTAAAAGTACTAATTCTACTATTAATAATAAAGTTCATGGATGTGCCAAGTAAACGTTAAGGTTTCTAATGTTTCTCAGGTGAGATCAATTTTTTCTTGTGTTTTTAAATTGAACACCGCTTGAGTCTAAAATAGCATATGTCCTTGGCTCTTCACATTTCCACTTGAGAAAAATGTATAGCCTGCACGTTGCTCCTTTGTTTACAGGAAGTACTTTGGAGAACAGATTGGGTTGTATTTTGCATGGCTGGGTGTTTATACTCAGCTCCTCATCCCTCCTTCAGTACTGGGCATCATTGTCTTCCTATACGGCATACTTACTGTGGATACCAATGTGCCAAGGTGGGTAGATACTAATTAGTCTTCAAATCTGTTTGTGCTTATCAAAAGTGTATTACTGACACACAGTGTTAATGTTATTATGCATGTGCTGTTTTAACATGTGTATTTAAGTCAGGAGACGTGTAATGACAGCTTGAACATCACCATGTGTCCACTTTGTGATGGCGTGTGCGACTACTGGCGTCTGAGTTCGGTGTGCTCATTGGCCCGAGCTTCATACCTGTTTGACAATGGAGCCACTGTCCTCTTTGCTATTTTCATGTCTCTGTGGGGTAACTATACACTTTAATGCATATCCCTGTTACAGCATACGCAGTAAGTTTTAACACAGCAGCTCCAGTAGACAGACAGACATTTAATAAACACTTAGATTTCTTAATTCAACTTTCAGTTAACCCAGATACACATTTTAAGACATGAAGCTACTTATTTTGTCAAAACAGGCTTATTTAATTTTCTGAACACATTCACATTTAGGATATGTTTGTGAATAAACTTCCTGCCAAAATTTATTTTTTTGAACCTCCTGAATGCAAATAATTTTTTAAAATCTTTTTTAAATTTCTTTGAACTCCTTTTGTTCATTTTTTTTTGTAGCTGCATGGTTTCTTGAGCACTGGAAAAGGCGGCAGATGTATCTGAAACATACGTGGGACCTGACGAGCCTCGAGGATGAGGAGGTATTGAAGTAGATTTGGCATATTGTACAATAAAAAAAAAACTGCTATATTAACTGAAAATGAAAATCAATCAAATTATTACATCATTTTATTTTTTCACTTTCTATTTTTATAACCCATGTAAGTCAAGCCCAGAGTTTTAACCTCTTGACACTTGACAGCAGGGATCAGTTGTGGTTTACCTTGTAGATTATCGTTTGTTTCAGAACACCGCCCATCCCCTACATACACATACCTGTAGGCACCCATGTATCCATGTGTTTAGGGTGTTAAGTGTGGTAATGGGATTGGCGAGTTCTTAAAGGGTATTTCCTGGATAGTATGACAAAGCAGGGTCATAACATACCCAGACACAGCCTAGAACAACTATAGCTGTTTGAACTTTGCTTGAGGTTATCCAGCGGACGTACGTGAGAATGTACCCTGACCAGCCACTTCATTAGGTACTCCTGCTAATGAAGGAGTACCTAATGCGATTGGATGTTATGCTATCCAATCGCATAACATCAGCTCCATTCGTCAACTCCATCCATTTAAACATATAGACGTTAGGCAACATGCTCTGCTAAAATTCAAATATCAGAATGGGGAATAAAGGTGATTTAAGTGATTTTAAACATGTCATGGTTATAGGTGTCAGATCCAAGATCCAGGTCCAAGTATTTCAAAAACTGTTTACTTTAGTTTAAACATTTCTAAAGTTTAAAGAGAAGGGTCCAAAAGTCCAAAAGAGAAATATCCAGAAAATGCCTTACTGATGCCAGAGGTCAGAAAGGCAACAGTAACTCAAATAACGACTTGTTACAACCAAGGAATGCAGAAGAGCATCTCTGAGTGCACAACACATCAAACCTTGAAGTGGATACCTACGGCAGCCCTGTGTGCCACTCCTGTCAGCTGGGAACTACAAACTGAGGCTGCAGTTACTCTGGCCTCACCAAAAGTGCACAGTAGAAGAAAAATGGTCCATATCTACTGCAACATTTGGATGGCAGGGTCCGATTTTGAAACATGAGCAACAGAAAGACTCTGTCATGCCTTGTATCAACGGTTCAGTTCAGCATATAAGTCTATCCTTTTATGACCATGTAATTCTGATGGCTGCTTCCACCAGAATAACATGCCATGACTCACAGCTTAAATAATCTCATACTGGTTTTTTGAACATGACGAGGGGTTCATTATGGTCAAATGGTCTCCACAGACACCAGATCTCAATCCAATTGGGGACCTTTGGGATGTGGTGGGATGGGAGATTGCCATGTTGAATTTGCAGCCGACAAATCTGCAGCAACTTGTGTGATGCTGTCATGTTGATATCGACCAAAATCTCTCAGGAAGGTTTCTATCATCTTGTTAAGTCTAAGGCTCAAGTGGGTCTTTACCAGAGACTAGCAAGGTGTACTGAATAAACTAGCCAATGAGTGTGTCTTCGAAATAGTTGAAATTCATGAAATTCATAGCAACGACATGTGGCCCCTCCCCAGAACCGTCCATCCATCTTTTTTTTTTTTCCAAATTCTTATTCAAATGAACTATTTTTGAATAAATATATAACACAGAGAATTATCTGTTGTGTGTTACAGAGTTCATGAACAGCATTCATTTATGAAAACAGCTAATCTTTCTTACTCTCTCTCTTCCCTTTCTAACTGTGTGTGCATATCTGTCTCTGCCTCTTTCATTCGTCACTTTGTCTCCTGCCCGAAGGAGCGAGTCCAGGTGGGCAGGTTTCTTTACCCGCAAGTTTCTGTAGCCATTTTTTATGCATTGTGAAATAAATTCATTGTTAATGTTTTAATGTGTTGGCATTTAATGGGTTGTGTATCTACAGTTGAGAATTTTAATTCTAAACATCAGCAATTGAAAAACTCAGTTAATGGTCACAGTTGCAGATTGAAATCACTTACATTAAAGGTGTAAATAACTCACACAAAATAAATGGTTTTGTAATGGCAGATGCCAGACATTAGTGCATGTGTTTTAAATGTGTGTGTCTCTGTGTGTGTGTGTGTGTGTGTGTGTGTGTGTACTGCAGGAGGAGCTGAGACCTGAATATGAAGAAGCACTGCAGGAGAAAAAAGCCAAGATGAAAGCACAGTCTGCAAAAAAGGTATAATGTGTGTTTTTATTCACATTCAGTTTTATAACTTGCCACACAAAAGACACAGATTTCACTCACTCACTGTGTCTTTTTTCCTCTGTTGCAGATGACGCAGTCTGGGGACGGTAGAGATGGAGAAACAGACCAGATGCTGGCCTACCAGGTATCACTACACTGCCCTGAGTGACAGGACATTATGTGGACAGAGCTGCTGGGGGTAGAGGGCAGGGCTGTATTTAAACTTCTTTCATTGCTGCTAGCAGATAATGTCGCTCCCCGATTTACTTTATCCTCAATGAAGTTAAGTGAATTACTGCCAGAAAAGCAAATCTTACAGTTTATCTGGGTTTTTCATGTATTGTAGATTTAATATAGACTACCTGTGTGTGTATGACTTTATGTTGGTTCATAATAAACCCCCCTACACCTACTGTGGATGGTTGAGTCCAAAGCAGCTTACCTGCCTGAGATTAGCCCAGATTACTGTTGGAGAGGGAAAAGGGAGCAGAGGAAGAAGGGGAGGGGATTTCTGTCCTTTGAGATGGCAAACACGCACCTGCCAGACAGAAACAAAAACGTGTGTGCATGTGTGTGTGTAGAACATGTGCAGTGCATTAATGCACAGTGCTAACTCATATACCGATGATGAGAACAAAAATAATATGCATGTTTTCTCGGCAGCAAGAGCCCGAGTCACTGGACATAGAGGATCACATGCCAGGTTATCTCATCAATATATCCACCTTACTACTGCTGGTACTGCAATCATACTTTCTTCTTATTCTCACATTTCTATCTTTCTTTTTTGTTGATTTGATTTCTTAAGGGAGATTATATTTTAGCCATCATTATTTGTATTTTTATTTGTTTGTATTTAACAGTAATCAGAAGGTTTTTATTTTTTAATATAAACTTTAAAGTTTTTATAAACTTTTTGTGTCTTCAGATATTCATCACCTTCTCAGCGGTGTTCGGGGTGGCAGTTTACCGCATCTGCATGCTGAGTGTGTGGTCCATGAACCCTGATCCGGAGGCCAAGGCCAGCGTTAGGATGACAGTCACAACCACAGGCATCATCCTCAATATGCTGGTTGTTCTGGTGTTGGAAGAGGTCTACGGAGCGATCGCCGTGTGGCTAACTGAGCTTGGTACTTTTTTAATGCTGTTAGAAAGTTTAATCATTGAAATTGTTAAAATTGGAGACAGAAAGCAGTAAAATCTTGAAGGTAAAACAAGTTATAAAACTGAACACTCACCAGCAAACATAATTTATTACTCAAGAAAGTAAGGCATTACACATTACCGCATTTTCCTGAATGTATATTACTTAATTACTCCCTGGAGAAAGTAATTCATTACAGTACTTGTTACATTACTTTTGTGTTACTTAAAATTACCTGAAACTCATTGTCACAAAATTATCAGTTGACAGTATAAACCTGAGGCTACAGTCTCACACTCCAGCACATAACCTCATCCTAAGCAGGTGAGGTGTGAGGACACACATGTGATCTATCTTTATATGTATGAACACAAAACTGGCAACACAGCACAGAGATGAAAACCACCCGAAGCCACAGTGATTCTATTCTAGAAACATCTTTACTGATTATAACGGTGTTACTGTTGTTGAGACAGCTCAAATATTGTCCACTCTGTTTTACAAGATCTGTCTTTAAGCCTTCTGCTGTTTGAGTTTTAATTTTCATGTAACTAACTGTATGATGCCATCTAACACGATTAGATACTTCACCATGCATTTTAGTACAACAGGGCGTTTTACAGATTAAGGGAGTCTTGGTGATATTGTTAGTGAAACGTAACCAGTATAAAGAAACTGATGATGCAGGTGATGTGTTTATAGTTGTAATTGGAATTAATAGAATTAAGTCATGTCTCAACAGAACTTCCAAAGACAACGGAGGAGTTTGAAGAGAGACTAATATTCAAGTCCTTCTTCCTCAAATCCATGAACGCCTTTGCACCAATTTTCTATGTGGCCTTCTTCAAGGGCAGGTCTGTATTTTTTTCTTTCTTCACAAGCTCATAAAGTGACCTGGGGTCCCATTTGATGTGGGACTACACAGCATTTTTATCCTTTGTCTGTTGTCTCACATGTAGAGATAATTAACCATTTTGACACCAGTTTTCTAAAATTAGCACTGCAGGAGAGATACTTTTCTAATGTCTGGCTTATATCCAATGGCTGTGAAGCAAACAGGGAAGGCTGTAATCATGGGTCAAGTGCAGGTTAACCTGTTGCCGTCTTTTGCTGCCCAAGATACAGCCAACAGGGAAAAATGCGAGTGACCACAAAGTCATAATGGAGTACTATCACTTTCAATCTTTTGTCATCTCACTTATGCCAGCGTTTAGTTAAAAAATGGTGAAAGAATACATTTTTATACAGTTTTAATGGCAGTAGTTATGCAGACTGTGACAGAGTATGATAGAAATGAAGCTGTTGAAATTGCATAAGGCAACACAAACTTTCTCTTCCTATATGGTTAATGTATTTACTTAGCAAAGGAATGGAAAATTGCATTCAAATTAAATATATTTCCTCTTCATATGCTACATTTCATATATATTGTCTCACACAAACATACTCTTTGCCCCATGATTAGTTTGCTGAGATGAGTTTGTCCTACTCACTCTGCACTGTGTGTCTTCATTCCTTTATCGCGTGACTTGGTCCTCTCCTCATATAGGTTTGCTGGGCGGCCTGGCGATTATGTTTATGTCTTTGGAGACTATCGCATGGAGGAGGTTTGTTGCACTACACACATCAGTGATTATTGTTTTGTGTATGTACGTGTAAGATAAATGATCTGTAGTCTTTTATGTAAATGTGTGTTTTGCCTTCTATAGTGTGCCCCTCCTGGCTGCCTCATTGAGCTGTGCATCCAGCTCAGCATGATCATGCTCGGAAAACAACTCATCCAAAACAATGTGTTTGAGATACTCGTACCGTAAGTGTTCCCAGATACCGCTTAATGTACAGAATTTGAATCTGTAATTTGACTCTGTAAATATATCTTTTCTGTTTTACAGTAAGTTGAAAAAGATGTACAGAACAATACAGGAGCAAAAAGGAAAGAATAGAGGAGCAGAAGATGAGGACAGTGAAACAGAGGAGAAGCGACCGAAACAGCAGTTTGACAAGGATTTCACCCTCGAACCGTTTGAAGGTGTCAGTCCAGAATACATGGAAATGAGTAAGTCTCTTCTGGTCCCTTGGATATATATTTATTCACAAAATCATTCAATACTGCAATGAACCTGCATTAACTTGTAACCATGTGTGCATGTCTTGACATATACAGTAATCCAGTATGGGTTTGTGACTCTGTTTGTGGCCTCCTTCCCGCTGGCACCAGCGTTTGCGCTGCTCAACAATGTCATCGAGATTCGCCTCGACGCTGCAAAATTTGTCACTGAAATCCGGCGTCCCGATGCTGTGAGGTGCAAAGACATAGGTACAGATTTCACATGTGCTCGTGTCCTCTCTGTCTTCCTCTGTGTGAATGTGACAAAAAAAAAACCCTATCCCTAAATTTCTAATCAAGTTCTTTTTCTTTCCTTTCTTTTACATGAATACACGCATGCGCACACACATTGATACACATGGATCGACACACTTCTTTTCCCCCCTTTGTCTCTTTTCATGTGCATGCTATCTCCAGGGATTTGGTACAACATCCTTTGTGGAATCAGCAAATTCTCTGTCATCACCAATGTAAGTGTGTGTGCGTGTATGAGTCTGCTTTCTATAACCTTTGACTTCTGGCAGAGGAGTGTATACTGAAGTGAACTCCAGTTTAACTGCAACTTACTGCTGCTGCTATGTCCTTGTTGAATAAGTGCAAATATTCAGTTTACCCAAGTCCATCGAATTAAATTCTGTTTACTGAAATTCATAATATTTTAACAAGGCACTCTATGGCAGCTAGAGGTGTGGCACAATTTGCAGGTCTCTGAGCACAAAAGCTACTTTAATGCAGCTTTAAATTATTTTAATTGCTCATATACTTGAATTTGCAGTATACTTAAAATCTTCCTCCTTTAACTTTGATGCTGGTTTGCAGCATTTCTGTGTCGTGGCATAGAAATGCTGCAAACACATGTGGAACAGTTGTAACAAAGTGTACTTTTAAACATATAATATAATATAATATAATATAATGTAAGTTGCAAATTGAAATAGTCGGGACTTTTTTGGTTGGCTCTTTTAGAGGTCTACCAATTTCACAACAGACATGTAACAAATTAAATTTTTAAAAATACTGATTTCCTTTTTATTTGTCACTCATCTTGTCACTGGTGTTACCATATTCTTTTGGCAAGTTTAAAGGCTTTACAAAATATTATTCCTCAGCCTCTTTAGGATAAGGAAACAAGATTTCATTTTATTATTTACAGTCAGGTTTGTTCAGCATGTGGCTGTATGACATTTGTTCATTTGTGCATTTGCTAATAACAATAAAAATATTAGAATTACAGCTAAAAATGAATAACAATGCAATCCTGTATATCCTAACCCACACAGTTACTAATTACTAATGTGTCGAAATCAAATATTAAACACCTTGCTTGATGTGATCGAAAAAAAACCCCACTCAGTTTGGAGATAGCAAACAAAAGGAGGATTAATAATGAGAAAGAAATGTTTTCTGTAAATTGGAGTCATTAATTTAATCAGTTTTTATTTTGTTGTTTTTCTTACAATTCCCTAAAGGTAAGGTAAAATCTTAAACTAAACCTTTTTTATGAAATTATAAAATAAAAGAGAAAAATTCTTATAAATGAAAAGAGGCATTGGTCTTATTGTGAGCAATTCAGTAAATATGTCAGAGGAAATCCTGGGAATTGAGTGATGTCATCACTATCATTTTTTTCTTTCAAAATAATACACTTTTTTAATATGAAAACATCAGGGGAATAATACTTTCTTTAAATATTTTTTAAGATTTTGTTTACAATTCGTTTTGTTATGTCACGTTTATTGTATATTTGATAGTTATGTAGATATTATTGCATTTTAAATGGTAAAAAAAAAAACACTTTTTAAAACAAAACATGCTGCTTACCACTATCCTTGTGGTGGGGCACTTCTGTGGTGCTTGGATCTATATATAAACTGTTTTCGGCTCATTTATTCTCAAAGGGATGCCACAGCGGGTAGCTCGACGTGTTTGTTTTGGCAGATTACACCAGAAACCCTTCCTGACAATAATATATTTGACGAATCTTGTCAATTTGATAGCTCAGGTATAATTGTTCAAATCACATATTGTAATATTTTAACACAGACATAAATCAAAAATTTAATTAAAACACCAAATTATTTTTAAAGTGTAATATTTCTTTAAAAGCTACAGACAAAAAAATAGACAGTATTACCAATGTTACATTATTCTTATTATTGGACCATAAAGTTATTTATTGCTAATGTAACTTTCACCCCTTGTTTGTCTTTCTAGGCATTTGTCATCTCCTTCACATCAGAGTTTGTTCCACGAATGGTTTACCAGTACATGTACAGCGCTAATGGCACCATGAGCGGATACACGGAGCACTCGCTGTCCTACTTCGATGTCAGCAACTTCCCCTCTGGCACAGCGCCAAACACCACTCTTATCACTGGAGTATCCGTGTGCAGGTCAGAGTCACTCTATTAACCTTGACCTACCTGGAACTTTCTTTAAATCCTTTAGTCCAGCAGCTTAGCGCTTTACCTGGAACATATACAAAAAGACTTCCTCAAGATTTCCACATTTTGTCATGTGTCAGATTCATTTTTCATCAGTCTTCATGGATACTTGAAAATTACAAAGCAAACATTTTTTGAAGGTATTGTTAAATGTATTACTGTATTACTTCAGTATTCAGACCTTACAGGGCTATAATTGAGCTCTGGCGCATCCTGTTAAAAATCAATGAGATGTTTCAGCAACTTAACTGGGCACAGCCTATACGAAAAGGCACACACCTGTCGATATAAATTCTTCCTGTTGATGGTGGATGTCAGATTGAAGGCCAAACCGTAGCGTATCCTGTATGATACTGGAAGAGCAGTGGCTTATCACAGAGCAGATGCTGAGGGACATACTGTGATTCATGCTCATATCCATCCAGTATCCACTTCAAAATTTCCATCCATCCATTCAGCCACACAGCCAGCAGTTTTCTTAACGGATTATTCCTCTCTCAGTCTATCTCACTTGTCATTTGGCGAGAGGCAGAGTGTATCTGGGTTAGGTTGGCAAGTTCATCACATGGCCAACACATAGAAACAGACAGACAGTTTAGAATCACCATTTAACCTAACATGCATGTCTTTTGAGCTGTGCATGGAAATTCAACACCTAAGAGAAAACCATTCAGGCCCAGGGAGAGCATATGTGCATCGTCTCTCAGCCCCTCATGGACTTGTTCACACATTTAAATAATAAGTGAGTGGTCACTATGAAAGATCCTTATGTGGAGATGGGAAAACCTTACAGAAGGACCATCACTGGTGTAGCAGTCCACCAATCAGGCCCTCGTGGTAGTGTAGCAAGTTTTGGAGCAGTTTCTTATCAAGCAGTTTATAGTTTTGTTTGGAGAAAATAGATCCGACTTCATTAACACTGTCTGTACAGACTAAGGCACTCGTGACAACGTAATGCAATGGGAATGTTTATGTTTTGTTTTTTGTTTGTTTTTATTACAACAAGGCGTGGAAGACAAGATGGGATAGTGTTAAAGATGCTTGCAGAAAAAAATGTTAATTTTCTGTGAAAATCTTTTGCAACCGATGACAAATAAGCACCCCAAACACAAAAACACGACCTAGAATGACCCAATCACAGGCAAGACCTGAGAGACGGGAACGTGGCTGTGCAGTGACACCAAGCAGTTCTGCCAAGAAGAATAGGCGAAGCTTCCAAAACAATCATGTGCCAAACTTGTAAGATCATTCCAAAGAAAGGCCGTGACTGTTGCCAAAGCTGCTTTAACCAAGTAATGAGAGAAATTTCTGAATACTTAATGTATGTAAAATGGGACGTTTCAGGCTTTTGTTTTAGTGCATTTACAAAACATTCATAAAACTTTTTGTGGAGTATTTGTGTGGAAATTAATGAGAGGTTAGAAAAAGAAGTATAAGAATCAATTTTGAGATGTCTGAAACGAAAGATGAGGAAAATTTAAAAGGATTTAAATTGTTTTTATTTTTTACTGTAAATGTGTGCAAGGATGAGTTTTAAGAAATTGTCAAATGTTGGCTTGGATAGCTTTTAGCTTTTTTGTGTGTATTTTTTTCCATGCTCCCACATGTTTCTCTGTGCTAATACTCACAGTGTATCTTCTTCAGGTATAAAGACTACAGAGATCCTCCGTGGGCAACAGATTCATACACCTTTTCTAAACAGTACTGGTCTGTCCTGGCTGCAAAACTGGCCTTCGTAATTTTCTTCCAGGTATCAATATGACTTAGCTACAGTAGGACATATGCTACACTTAGTCTGAAAAGGTATCTCCAGCTCTGTTTTTACTTAAATCCACGAATAGCTTTCTATCCAGCTGATATGTGACTTCTCAAAGGATGTTGATATAATGTATATATAAGTAGAGATGCACCAGTCCAACTTTTCCTCTCCTGATATTTGCTGATAGTTTTTTTCTGACAGTAGTGCTGTCTTTGATATTAAGTTGGATAATTTATATTAATATGTCCTCTATTTCACTGTGACCAGACCTATTTATCTGATATTTATCTGTTTATAATAAAAAGTGATCTCAGTGAGTGTGCAAACTGCCTAATGGCATTCAGTGTTAATCCTTTCTTACCTATAGGTGCCTTTAAAAAAATTATTTTAACAAATACATTTTTGGCTTTCAAAACTAGTTAACCCTCTTTAAAAATAAAAATCTCAACTCTTGTTACTTGTTTTTTCTATCAGAACCTTGCCATGTTCCTCAGCATGTTAGTTGCCTGGATGATCCCAGATGTACCACGATCTCTGCGGGAACAGCTGAAGAAAGAGAACATGTTGCTGATGGAGTTTCTGCTGACTCAAGACCAAGAAGCACGTGCCAAAACTCACTCCACAAAACCCTCAGCCCCCTATTTCCCCACCAACATAGACATTGTGGTGGAGGCACCACCAGAAAATCAAGAAGAAGTACAAGTGGAGGAAGAGGAAGTGGTGGGGGTTGAGATCAATTTGGATGCAAGGAGCAGAGATAGTGACAGTGATCCAGAGATTGGAAATGTATTGGTAGAAGGTGGAGTAAATGGTCTAGAAGAGCGAGGAGATGAAGGTGAAGAGGAAAACAGAGAGGCAGAAGGAACAGAAAAGGAAGGAGAAGGAGATGTTAAGGAGGAGGATGGGAAGGAAGAAGGTGGAAAGGAAGAGTTTGAGCAAGAGGAAAGTGATGAAAAAGAGAAAGGAGGACAGAGAACAAATGAAGACGAAGCAAAGGAAGTTGAGAATGAAAATTTTACTGTAGATCTGGACGTCTTCATGAGTGAGCTGGGCCTCTTAGGTAAGAGGAGACAATTTAATAACAGAGCACAAGTTCTTCTTTCTTTGTTCATCTTGTCTGTGAAACATATTGTCTGCATCGTACGATTCATTTTTTTGTTTTTTGTTATATAGATGAAGAACCCTCATCGGGCACAGTTAAAGATATGGAGCTTCCCCGCTCAGGCTCCAAACAAGAATGCCAGAAAGATGCTGAACCTCTGTCACATTCATCTTGTAAAAGAGGATCATCTCAGAGTCTGAAGATCTCCACGGAAGGGATTACAACAACAGATGATGAAACTAAGAGCTTCTCATTAATTGCACCTCCTCCCAGAGAGCCAGGCTCAAAGGCCAAGGCCCGATGCTCCACCCTGCCTTCTCGCCACAGAGGGGCTGAGGCTTGCTACAGCCTGCCAAGGCCCAGCCACTCCACCAGCCTCACCAGGTTCCAGCAGAAGTCCACACTTATTCCCCTGGTTTCCCTGGACCCTTCATCATCAGCTTCGCCCAGCCCATTATCTCCCACACACACACAGGCATCCGCATCATCTACACAGCCTCTACTTGCCCAACAGCACAAAGCCTCAACTGAACTGTTTGTGCTGAAAGGCCCTCCACCCCAACAGCCACGCTCCAGGGCCAAAGCCCGGTGCTTAACCCTGCCTCCAAGACAAAGAGCACAGGGTCCTGAGGAGCACTCTAAAAAGCCTAGCCATTCCACCAGCTTTACAAAGCTGGAAGACCGTATCCCGCCTTCCCCCAGTGAACTGAAGCGCAACAGACCAGTATGAGGAGAGCTGCAAGGCGAAGTGGAAGAGAAGGAGGGTGGAGGAGGGAGGGAGAGGACTATTCAGATAACCTTCTCCTGTCTGTGCCTGGAGGCACACCCTTCAGTCCCCACTGCATATACCTGTGGTGTGAAAGAAAACATCAATGGAAACTCCTTTTTATCATGTTACTCCTCATTATACTGCTCAGTGGTTTAGGGCTAAACCTAACAATGGGGTGCTGGGCAATTCAGAGAAAGACTGCTCTGAAAGTCTCCTTGCTATGACCTGTGAAAAAAAACCACTGGACCGTATTCTGTTTTATTTCTGTGTATATTTTTTGGGCTGTTCTTTTTTGCCTACACTCACATCTCAGTAGCCAATGCTCCTCTGTTACTTCCAGTCCAACACATGCAGCAGTGCTGCCTTGTAGGCCAGCTGAAGATGAAATTGTATTCATTGCAGCTAGAATCAGCACGTGTGCTTTTAGATTTACGTTTATCTTTAGATGTTTTGATATATAAACACATGAACTTATAATAAAAGACCCCCATGTTTTTCATGTTTGTTCTTCATTGTAAAGTTGTGTAGCTTCAAGGCTGTTTTTCCTTGGACAAGGGCTTTGATTATTGACAGGAAACACTTAAATATTATACTGATCGCAGCTGATTTTAAAGTCAGTATTTGTTATGGCTGCCTTTAACGTAGCCTATGCTCTATAAGGCAAGCTTTTTTATAATTTCTTTAAGTAGTCTTCAGGAATAGTTCTCCGGGCTAACTGAAGGACATCCAAAGCTCTCCTTTGTATGTTTGCGTCCTTTGTGTTTCACTCTCTGGTAAGATAATCCCACACTGCTTCAATGCTCTGGGGAGGCCAATCTATGACTGATAGTGGCTCGCGGTGTGTTTTTACTTCACTGGCAGTGTGTGCACACCATGCCAAAATGTTTTTGTTTTTATTATTATTGTAGAGTCAACTTAAGAAAACCTGGAGAACTATTGCTCAAGACCTCTTTAAAGAAATATGAGAGAATCTGGCTCCTTGGAAGCAAAATGTAAATAAGTGAGGGGTGTTAAAGACTTTTCGCACAGTTTTGTATGAATCATATAGTGGTTTACATGTTGACCTAACAAGATTTTATTCCTGGGAGGAGACACAAATCTCTTTGATGTTGTGTCAGGAAGGGCAAAATAAATAAACAGATCCAAATCAAAATATACCCACTGAAATATTCAGTTACCTGCTATGACGAGTAAAAAAGCAGCTTGTTCTTCTCTGAGAAAGCAAACTGAACAAAAGTGTTCAGCAGACCCACCACTACATTTATAACACGTCACTCATGTACAGTATATTGACAAGCAGGTCCATGTATTATGTTGTCTCTATCGCCACCTTCTGGTGTATGTTGAAACAAAACTATCTACTGTTCTACATTTTATTAAGGATGCTTTAGTAATGAGTTGCTTTATGGTCACTTTTATTTTTTCAACATCTGAAGCTTGACATTGTCAGTGGGAAATCACAAAAATAATCACTAGACTGCTTTAATAAGTTCCTTGAAATTATTACTTTTATTTCCGCACAGAAAACTGAAAAAGGAAATACTTTCTGTTAACCAAAACTAAGTCCAAGGTCATCTCATTTGTATTAATAAGTTTGTTATCAACCCAGTTAGCTATGTATACAGAGTGATGTTTCACTCTCTTTGTGTGTCAGTTCCTTTTCTGCCCTGGCTCCTCCTCCCCTGCCCCGCCAATGAATGGGACCTTTGTGGGGGTTTCCTGGCATTCCAAGGGAATTCTTTTGCAGGTGAGGGTACGCAAATACTCCCACCCTCTGACTCTTGCAGCTTACAAGTCAACATGCAAATATGCTCCAAGGTGTTTGCAGTGCTCAGCTGTGCTAATCTCAAAAGACTTGCAGCAACTACAAGGGTGTGATCACAAGAGCAGACAAAGTGGGAGGGAAGGATCCCATTCAGGTGAGTGACCATACGCATGCCTAGAAACATGCTCACTGGAGTCTAGTGCCACACAATGAGACACATTGTACAGGTGAAGTGAGGCAGCAGACTGTGAGCTGATATTTGCTTTCTATAACTATGAAGAATGGCTTTACAATAGCAGGAAGAGGGATCGTCTAGGATCACAGGACAGTGCTGTTACCTGGTGTGGATAAGAGCAGTACCACTGAGTTGTATGAGTAACAGACTGGCAGAGGAAAACACCAGACACTACTCACACTGGGACACTGAAGGTGAGTGTGTGTTTGGGTAGACATTTCCATACTTAGTTTTTATGTATTTTGTTACCTAAACTAAAGGATGTAATAACTTCAATCAAGCGGAAGGCTGGAATTATTGAAGTTTACACCATATTTAACTGTTTCTCTAGGTTCATCATTCTTTGTCGCATACACTCACTCGCTTTGTCTGCCTCAGCTTCCCTCTCTATTGTTAGAACTTGTCAAGACAACACCGCTTGCGGGCACATTTGACTGTTCTTATGCTGACTTATTAACTACCTTTGAGGCTCAGGGACACACTGATATGACTCAGTCTATCGTAGCGAGTAAATTTTTACAGCAAATATTTTAACTGATCATTTAAACCAGTTACAATCCAGCTCGCTTTAAGTACTTAAGTACTTTTCTCACTGCTCAAAAAACACACTTTTATCTACAGTTACGATCAGAGTCCATGAGAAGAAGGACTTTGTTTTTCCTTAATCTCCCTTTTGAATTGTTCCTCACCCATCTTTATCTTTCTTGCCCTTTGATATCTACGCAGTTCTTCTTCTGTATATTGCTCACTTCATTCATGACTGCCAGTACATCGAGAATTGATATTATCCAAGGTGAGTTGAAGATAGTGGAAAGTCGAATCAAAAATTGCTGCTGTGATGAAAAGTTGGCACCATATGGTAGATTTCTTGGCTGTGAATGTGCTTGGATCATAGCAGCAGCCAGATCTTGATGCCATCTAGTGACCGCTGTTAAGTTTCAAGAATATGTACATGGCTCATTCAGTGGCGTCACACTACTTTGGCAGGAGATCTTCATGATAACAAAAAGAAAAGAGGGAAATGTAACAAGAAAAGAAAAGAAAAAATTCATTTGAATTTGGAAACAAGATTTTTATTTATTTACTTGAGTGACAGTGATAGTTAGATGTAATTTTTGTGTGTTTTCCAGCATCATGTTGCAGACAGTTGGGGAGTGGATCTGGTGGGACCGTTTGTGGCTGCCAGGAAATTTGTCCTGGTCTGCTTTAGAGGACAAGGAAGGTCGTGTCTATGCGAAAGTGTCTCATCTTTATGCCTCTCTACCCTGTGCCCTTTGCCTGCTTGTAGTCAGATACTTGTTTGAAAGGTAAGACCGCAAAGTATGTAAGTAAATATGCCTGTGTGTCAATGAGATTAGTAACGCAGTCATCTGGTTTTAGAATCCCAGGACTTTTTTGTGTGTAGAAGGAAGTGACCGGCTTTTGGTGCTGTTTCAGGTACTTTGCCACACCACTGGCTAATTTTTGGGGAATCAGGGACAAGATACGTCTCCCAGCAGAACAAAACCCTATACTAGAAAAATACTTCTGCAGCCAAACACGGGTTCCTTCTCAAGTGAGTTATACTGCGAACACATGGATAATACAGTGATGTGAAGCCCCCACCCTGATCTCTTTTTTCAGGCATATTTGTTACACTTATATTTTTTCAGGTCGTCAAACAACCTTTATTATTAGACAAGGATAATCAGAGTAAATACAAAATGCAGTTTTTGAATTATGCTTTTTATTATTAAGGGGAAAAAAGCTGTCTGGACCTATGTGAAAAAGCAATGACCCATAAATCCCACAACTGGTTGTGCCACCCTTGTTATCAAGAACTATAATCAAGTCTTTAGAATAACTGAAACTTAATCTTTCACATTGCAATGGACGGCTTATTTAAGGTCATGACAGAGTATTTCAGTTGGATTTAAGACTGGACTTTGATTACGCTAATCTAAAACCTTTTTTTTTTTTTTTACTTTTTTTTGAGCCATTAACGTAAATTCTCTGGTAGGTTTCAGATATGTGTCTTCCTATCTGAGCGCGCTTGAGCTTCAGTCATCCAGGTCTTGAAGCAGGAGAGCAGTTCTGGGATATGATGCTCTTTTTCTGAAATGCTGTGTTAGTTTTATGTCACATGTAACAGGACTTAAACCAGTCCACAGAATATTTTCCCCAAATATGAGCCGAGCCTTTGTGTTCTTTTTTGGTCAGCAGTGGGTTTCTCCTTGAAACTCTCACATAGATGTCATGTTCGACCAGTCTCTTTCTATGGTTGAATCATTAACTCATCATTAACCTTAACTGAGGCAAATGAGGTCTGCGCTTTTGCGACCTCCTGGACGAGCCTCCTTGGAGTGATTTTGATAGGTTGGACAGTCCTGGGAAGGTTCACCATTGTTCCAGGTTTTTCTCTATTTGTGGATAAGTGCCTTTATTATGGTTCAAGGAGTCCCAAAGCCTTTATAACCCTTTCCTGAAATGTCAGGAAAGGGTTGATGGTATTGGATTGCTTATTTCCTTGAATACTTGAAAGTGTCATTTAACTGCTGCATTTACTATTTCCTCAGGTTATCTTTGTCTAATAATACCATTTGTTTGATGATCTGAAACATGTAAGGGTGACAAATATGACAAAAAAAAAATAGTAAATGATTGAAAGTACAAAAGAAAAACAAATCCAGATTTTTGTTCAAATAAGCTACAGGTAAAATGCATTTTAATGGAACATCATAAAGTCTTTTTACGTGTGCATCACATCCCTTTAAACATGTTTGGTTGCCACAAATTTTAGTGGAATTGCACTGTTAATGTGTGTTAATAATCAAAGACTAAAGCTTACTGCTTGTGTAACCTTGGAGAGGGTGCGTCCAAATGTGGAAAGGTTATGAACACTGGAATGTCTCCTGTTGTGTCTCAGGCTGACGTGTGGTCTCTGTGTAAGAAGACTGGCTGGCCAGAAAGGAGAGTTCAGGTGTGGTTCAGGAGGAGAAGGAACCAGGAGCGACCGGGGCTTCGAAAGAGGTTCAGTGAAGCCAGGTGAGTGTATGTCTGTGTGAACTGAAGATGCACTGATGCGAAAAGATTAATGTCTGTGCAAATATGTGACGTTATTGCTTTTGCCTGTCAACAGTTGGAGATGTGCATTTTATCTTTTTGCATTTTTTGGTGGAATCCTAGCTCTCTATGATGTAAGTACTGGGACTGTCCTTACAAGGCATTAGTGAACAGCCAGCTTGGTTGACTTGTTTCTCTGATATTCACATCACACTCTCTGCTTTACTGTTTTCCTTGGATCTAGAAACCCTGGGTTTATAATCTAAGGGAAGTTTGGGCAGGTTTTCCTAAACAGGTACGTGCCTTTACCTTTGGTATTTGCTATGGATTACACAGTACAGCATGATGAATGACACAAAAATACATCTGCTTGTCCCCACACAGTCCCTTCTGCCATCACAGTACTGGTATTACATGTTGGAAATGGGCTTCTATCTTTCTTTGGTCTTCAGTCTCACATTTGATGTGAAACGAAAAGTAAGTGTACAAACGTGTAAAGTGACAATGAAGTAGTTTCATTTATTTTAATCTTGGAGGATTTGTTTTCTACCCACAATACAACCTCCCCCACTATGTTTTATGCAGAGCCAAAGGACAATCACGAGCTTTTTAATAAATAAACATTTTTAATAAATGTTTAATAAATAAATAATAGTTTTCAATTATTCAGGCACAACATATGCATTTCTGTATATTAGAAATAATAAGAAAATGAGCAACGTAAAACAGAATTGTTGCTTCTACTATACATAAATGAATCACACTTAAATGTGTAATCATCTCCCAAAGGCACATTTTGAGACAGAAAAATATTTAATGTAATAATATCATTAGATTATTATTAGATTAGATTTCTGTGTTTTTAGAATACCGTTTTGGGGGCAAAGCCTGTTGTATTATGTGATCTTTGTGTCTTATTAGTCTTGTTTACTTTTAGGACTTTAAAGAGCAGGTGGTTCATCATATGGCCACACTGACTCTCCTGAGTTTCTCCTGGATTTTAAACTTCGTCCGTATCGGAACCCTTGTCATGGTTGTTCATGACTCTTCTGACATCCTACTCGAGGTCAGTGCTGTAGCTGTATTAGCTATAGTGAGGGTACTTATACTTATGGGGATGTTGTGTTGCATTGTCAGTTAGTCAGAAAAAGACTGATTAAAATTTGAACTTCAGACCTTTTTTTCTTAAAAAAAAAATGTAAAGGTGGTGATCCAGCAAAAATCTGGCAGTGAACAATGTCTGAGGTGGCATGGAAAATAAGAAAACTCAAAATATACATAGATTTAAGTACAGTGTTACTTTAGGCATATTTGATGGCAAAATAGGTAACATGTATTTACTCTCCCCCCTTATAGGGTGCAAAAGTATTCAACTACGCCACGTGGCAGCAGACTTCTAACGGCATGTTTGTGGTGTTTGCAGTCGTCTTTATGGTGACAAGACTTATTGTTTTTCCTTTTTGGTAAGTATTTTAAAAGAAAAAGGATGATCTTGATGATCTTAGTGTGATATGTTAAAATATTATGAGTGTGTTTTCCACAGGCTGATTCACTGTACATGGGTGTACCCACTGGAATTGTACCCTGCCTTCTTTGGCTACTATTTCTTCAACGTCATGTTGTTGGTTCTCCAGTTGCTCCACCTGTACTGGGCTGCTCTCATATTAAGAATGGTTTACAAGTTTATCTTTACCCAGGTGGGTTTACAGATGTCTCTGTGTCCATGCATGTGGGATGTGTGGGAATGTGGGGTATGTTTTATTTTTGTCTGTGTTGTTTATCCTCTTTGCTTATTTTCATCCTGCAGCTGGAAGGCGATGATAGGAGTGATAAAGAGGAAGATGACAGTGACCCACCGATAGAAAGAAACCACAAACCGAGTCACATGAATGGTTCTGGTGCCAGAGGCAGGGCCAATGGCCACTGAAACATACAGAGAGAAACAGAGAAAGATGTACAGCAGATATGTGGACATTTTTCTTCAAGTCTTTGGATTACAACTGTTAGAGTTTAACTGTTTGTAAAATGATAAAGCATATAGTATTATTCTAAAGCACAGAATATTATTGCATAGGTAACTGTGAAGGATTACAAAAATAAACTTGTATGACACTACATGCTTTCTGCAACTCCGTGACTACATGTTGTTTTATTCCACTCTTAAATGAAAAACAGAAATTCTTTTTCATTTATTTTGTGCTTTTGTATGTTGGTGGGAATAATTAGTAACAATAAAGACAAATATGAAAATGTATCAGAGGGACAGGTCACGCTGGAGAGGCGTAGCTGAGATAGTTTGGACATGTGCAGAGGGGAGAGAGTGAATATACTGGACAAATGATGTTGAATATGGAGCTGCCAGGTAGGAAGAAAAGAGGAAGACCACAGAGAAGATTTATGGATGTAGTGAAGGAGGACACGCAGAGGGTTGGTGTAGTAAAAGAGGATGCTAGGGGTAGAGTGAGACAGAGGCAGATGATCCGCTGTGATGACTTCCGAAGTGAGCGGCTGATATGATATGACAATATGAGTTTTAGATCTCACATGCATGGGTTATTCTATTTCATATAGGATAAATTATAAACCATGAACCTTTTAAAATAAGATATACTTTATAAATGTTGTAAATAAATTGCAGTAGCCAAAACAAAAAAAGCACATACAATTACAAATAGAGTTGCTCAAGTCAATACCATTAAAATAAAATAAAATAAAATAAAATAAAGCTCAAAAAACACACTCAAAAACAATACAATTGCTCTATAGAGCAAAAAAACTTTAAAAAAAAATCAAATCAAGCAAGATTAAAGCGGATTAAAAAGCCCCCACGCAAATATATGGCTGTATGAATGTACTACACTGCAGTTGTTTTGTTTCTAATTACAACCTCGACGTCTCGCGACGATCAGCGAGAACTGACGAGTACACCGTTACCATAGAGACTACATCACAAACCAAGCTAAAGTAGCTAAAGCAGCTAAACTTGTTAAAGTTTCCGGCATGTACTCGCAGTTTTGCCTGAGTGAAAAATGGCACATATAAGAACTTACCGCACACCTGTGAAAATGGGAAACTGGTTTGAAGAGCAGCGCTTAAAAGAGGTTTGTTTAAAGAGAGAGAGAGAGAAAAAAACTACTGGAACATTTAATGTTTCAACCAGCAATGGGTTGAAAATAGCACTGGTAGTAATTCAGTGTTTGTAATTCAGTGTTTGTAATTCAGTTAAGTGTTTCATTCACTGCGAACTGGGCATTGATCTAATAAATAATAACAAATAGTCTGCTAATTTTGGAATTTTTTAATAAACATTTAACCTTTTACAATTCATGGTCAAAATATTCCCATATTCTTCGAAATGTACTTTACATCTGACTGTTTATAGTCCTGTTTTCACACCTAAAGAAAGTATTCAGTGCTAGACGTTTTATGAGTTGTAGGCAACACAAAAATACGTTGATATAGCTATTGGGGTAAAGTTTTCAGGGTTCCACTGCACAGAGACAAAAACAAACGCAAAATGTCACGCAGCTAGATATAATCCTGAAATACTGAATTTGGGAGATTACAAATAATTTTTGTAATAATGGTTTAATGCTACTGTAAATTTTTGTTAAGTAATTGATTTACTTTACTTGTTACTCAGTAACTAGTAGTAGTGGGACTGAAAAAAACTGTGTTAAAGAGGACTTACTTGATGTCTTATTTTTTCTTTCTCCAGGATGAAGTAAAAGAACATCTGGAGAAAAAAGAGAGGGGTGAGCTTGCTGGCCAGAAAATGGACTTCCTCAAAGAGAACATTTTAAAACCGGTAAAATTAGTTTTAACCTAATAAAATACTTGTTGAAACCAATCACACTGGCAATGTGCTAATAAGGGACTTTATCTGTTTGTGTAGGTGAAATTCTCCGTGACAAATGATGGTACACTGCACTTTGGTGATATTGTGATGTTAGTGAACATGGGAGGAGGAAACAGGGAGTGCAGTGCAGTGAGCATCAACACTGATGTTAACAGCTTAACAAAGATTCCTTCTCCCAGCATTCAAGCTCCGTGTGCAGTCAGCGCTGTCAGGAGTGTCCAGCCGTGCACACGCACAGCTTTCGTCATTACCAGGTAAACACCCTCAAATTTACATTAACATAAACTTTAATACTTATAGCAACACCCTGATTTAAATCTGCAACATCTGCTTGTGTGACATCAGTGTAGATGGCAGTCCTGAGGGATCCACTCTTCATTTTGAGCAAAGTTTTGCCTTAAAGACAACAAGTGGCTTTGCCAGGGGAGTAAGTGAACACACACACACACACACACACACACACACACACACACACACACACACACACACACACACACACACACACACAATACACATTTTAATTACATGTTGAATACAAAGAGTATCTTAAATGGGCATTCCAGTGATTTTCCACATAAAAATCCTTTAGTATGTTTTTTTTACAGGGAGCACAATCTGGCCTGACACCACAGTTCTGTAATATCCTCAGATGTAAGCTTTTAAAGTCTAAGAAAATAGCACTGATTGTGGGTTTGTTACAGTTATTGTCAGTTATTTCAGTTGTGTTCTTGGTATGAGAGGAGGATATAAGTCTTTTAAGCACTGATTATTATATAACACTGTTTTTTCAGTTATGTCTTTGGACTGATCTAAACTAGATGTGTTGTGTTTAGAGGATTTATTAAGACGTTTATTACTAGTAGTAGATACAGTGTTGAAGTGAAATACCAGAAAGGATGGCCTGTACAAATGAGCCAATATGTATGAACAGTCTGTTTATTATAGTATTTTAGTAGCTTTATATAAGTTATGACATTACCTTTAAAAACCTGATCTTGTCAGTGTGCCAATTACTGGAAGGTTAAATTATTACCTTTCTAAGAAAAAAACTTACCACTAAGTTGCGTTCTTTTTAACACAGTGTGATCCATTTGTGACAGGTGTGGACTATAGTCAGGCTAGTTTGGCACCTGGACCCTTGTAGGTCACTATGTATTCATGCTATTAAATTACATGTGGAATGTAGGTTGGCATTGTTTTCCTGAAACAGTTTTTTCAACCCATTAAGATGCTTTTCAAAGGTTGAAAAAATCCCTTGACACACTACACGCTCTTATACTACTGTGGATTCTTGCCTTTAAAGTGAAATCTGAAAAAAATTGAAACGGTCCCTCTTTTCTTTATCCCAGAGGATGAAAAACAATTTCAAACTGTGATGGTTCAAATAGTTTTTGCACATCGCCTCAGTCCATCTCTAAAGAGTTAGGTCCCGAAGAACACATTGGCTTTTTATACTATGCTTTTTTCATTACCTTAGGAGAGTTTTAATTTGAATTTGTGGCGATAGCAACAAACTGTGTTTACTGGGTTAAGGCCATGCATTAATGTCAGATATGAAGTCATGTTGGTTTTTAATTCACTGCTTTCTGAGAGTGTTCGACTTTCTCCCTTGCATACAGATATTTCTCAGGATTATCTAGCCATCCATAAATCCCCTTTTTTAATGCAAGATTTAAATGGCTTCTAGGTTGCTATAGTCTTTTTTTAATGAACTTTTAACATGCCATGCTTTTTTCTTATGTCTAAATGTAGATATCCAATATCCTGTCAAGAAAACAAAAATCAAAATAGAGAAAGGTTCACAGGAGGCAAGGGAATAACGCTCAAAATGAAACAGGAAAATTTAAAGCAGAACAAAGAACAGATGCAGAAAAACAGCAAGCTATAGACAGGGTGAACAGAAAACGCACAGGAAAGGAAAACCACAAACCCATGGAAGTACCATAACTAATGTTACAACATGAATCAAAGACAAAGCAGGGTCTCATATACACATGGGATGTATGTACAATTTGAATGATTGCTTCTTGTATTTACATGTATTCTTTCCCTTTCTTTCCCTCAGCTTTACTTGACGAGTGACCTGCAAAGTTTTCAAAAGGTAAGTTAAGCTTTAACATTAATTACAGCAAAACTAACCGTGACAATGCTTTAAATGAAAAATAAATGGAAAAATTGTGCATTTGTACATACTGTACATACTTTAGTGCAAGATGACATAATTATGTTCCCCCTTTTCGTGAGAATTTTTACTATTATCATATATTTTGACCTAAAAGTGTGCAAAAAAGTCTCGCCTCCAAGAAGTAAGCCTGGAAGACAGCGATTCCTTTCTGTCATGGTGGAAGATAGTTTACTTTGACCCCCAGGAAAGACTTGAATGTGAGGGTCTGCCAGTTCCTGTAAGTGTTTACTGTATCTTCCTGGTTAAACGTTACACCTGTTGCAGCATCAGTGTTATAAATGCATTATGTTCCTTTCACTGCCATTAAGAATTGTGTTTTGTCCATGCTTTTTTAGGCTAATGTGAAGGTGCTGATTGTGCATTGCAAAACAAACCAGGCTCTTGCTGTTCTGGGTGATCAAGTCCTCTGGTATTTTTCAATTTTCTTTTCAAATGTAACTCCAAACCAGTTGTGTTGGGCATTTATGATATCAGCTTAGATGTCTGTTAGCACATTAGCAATAACAAACAAACTGTAGGATACATAAGGAGCAAGTAAAGAAGAAAACAGTACATTTTTGCTACACTGACATTACAATTGCACTGCTACTCAGGTCCAATTAGCTAATCAGCTCCACACCGGTATAAGAACATGTGAAACCAACCATCTGTTGTGTCCTTAATAATGACCATCAAGATGTGAATTCATTTCTGCTGTTAATAGATTCCGGCCTTCAGAATGGCAGCTAAAAGTGACGTTCGGTCCCCTGCATGCCAACTATCGTTTTTCTGTGCATAACAGTTGTGTCCTTGCAGGACCATGTACGGCAAGGAGTATGAGCTGACGGCTCACACATTCTTGGATTCCCATAAAGCTGAACAGGACAACAATCACTGGATACTCTGCACCGCTGATCCTGCAGGGGACGGACTTGTACTTTTCAAACAACCACAGTTGATGGCTAAAAAAACAGAACTTGAGGCACTCTCAGAAGCTAACCCTAGTGTTTAACACCATCTGTTTTTATGCTAAAATGTATTGTAATAAAGGTTGTTTTTTTCTGGTTAGGTCATCACTTGTAATGCAGGAAGATTCTTGTGCAAAAATCAGTAACACATAACCACCAACTGTTAAGTGTGTTTTACTAGAAGTAATAAGTAATAATTTGACAGCAATGTTCATGAATTTGTTAATAACTAGTTTGTAAACCATCTATGAACATTATCTGGAAAGCTATAACAAAGTTGCAGCTGATGTTAAAATATTAATAATTAACACTGTTTATTATGTGGATGATTATTATACAGCTGGAACTTGTATTTGATTGTTTTTTTTTAATGTTTTTTTTTAAAATTGTGCATAGTCAGCATCAGAAGACTGTGATACAAATAACAGAAAGCTATTCGAGGGAACGCTGTATATAGTAAATAGAACTGGTCCCAGCACGGTTCCCTGTGGAGCTCTGTATAGAAAACACTCCCCATTTTCATGAGGAAATGGAAATCTGTTTTGCAGATAGGATTCAAAACACTGCAGCACAGCACCTTTAATACTTAGAAAATGTTCTAATGTTTGCAGTAAAATATTGTGGTCTACAGTATCAAATGCCGCACTGAGGTCTAGCAGGACAAATACAGAGATTAATCAACTGTCAGCAGGCATAAGTAGATCATTCATAACCTTCACCAGTGCCGTTTCTGCACTGACTAGAATTTGCTAAATAAACTAAAGTAAAAAGAAGGTTGGAGTTTGGTCAATAATATGCTAAGACAGCTGGGCCAAGTAGAGGCTTTTTAAGTAATAGTTTAATGAACTTATCTTAAAAGCCTGTGGTAGGTACCCTAGTAATAAAGATAGATTTATCATATTTAAGATCAATACATTAGTTAATTGTGGGACTTTTTAAACAGTCTTGTCAAAAGGGGTCTAATAGAGTTGATGGTTTGAAGGAAGTAATCACTGGGAGTTAACTGAGGAATATCGATCTATACTGCTTATAAATTCAGGAATGTCCAAAGATGCAACCTTCATCTGCAAAAAAGCTGTGACTTTGTAAATAATGTAAAGCAAAAATGATTTAAGTCTTCTATTTAACTGAAACTGCAATACAAAGTAATGTTCTGTAAAAGAAAATTGAAAAGAAAAATTTACAAAACATTATTGTTCTCTCAATTTTTTTGGCAATTGGGGAAAAATAAACAGCAAGAAGGAGAAGATCCCAGAAGAACCTTCCAAGAAGAGCCAATATCCCAGTTGTGTGTGTGATAGGAGAGACAGCTAGTCTACCCCTTGGAAGTTTAAGTCTATCTCACTGCAGGAACGACTCTGAGGGATGGCTTTAGAGAACAACGAATATTAAAAACAGACCTCTGTTCTCTAAGATGTCTGGGGATTAGGTTTCAGTTTAAATTTTTTCTTTTGTCTTCGTGACCTCAATTGTGGGGCAGAGGTTTTGGAAGCATTATCAGTAAACCAGACTTCCAAGTGCATGGCTTAGACCTCAGTTTTTTGTTTTATTTGAGCTTGCATTTAACTTACCATCGCTGAAGCAAAACAAACATCACAATGAGACGTGTTTGTTTTCTCCTGGTTTTGGTCGTAATGTGCAGCATCATGTTTCTTCTAATTATATGCAGTGAAATACATATAATGATCCCGCTCAGAGTTTAAAAGGTTTTATGTAGCTACATCATTGATGTTTTTTTCCCTTATGTGTTGTTTCACAGCAGCGTTTGAACATGTTTGCTGCTATTATGCTTTTCATTTAAGTGTCATTCGTCTGAAACGGACTGTGTTGCTGCACCTGCCAGGTGATTGAGCCACACTGAGCATGACTCAGAGACAAAGGGAGAAGCCCTTACTGCACATGGTGGTTCTGAAGAACTTC
The DNA here is from genome assembly GCF_051167445.1 of Perissodus microlepis. Lineage (NCBI taxonomy): Eukaryota > Metazoa > Chordata > Actinopteri > Cichliformes > Cichlidae > Perissodus > Perissodus microlepis. The sequence continues at coordinate 10,379,269 of NC_140467.1, forward strand.
TCCACTGCAGAGAGGTAAGCCAACCACAGGGAAAGACAGTTAACTCTAATATTTTTGGCTTCTGCAGCAGGGGTGAAGGAGATAATCGAGATACTAGAAGATCTGTAATGTCAGCATGGTTGATTTTAGTTTTTCTGAAGAGTGGTTTATTTTCATAATAAAAACAGCACCACAGATCAATACATTAGTAGTTAATTAAATAATTCATTAATTAATTAATAAACATTTATTTGCCATATACAGTTCCAGAAAACATTCAAGTACACGATGATGTGGCTCCGGAGCTTTTAAATTACACCAAGTCTTTTTTTTCAATAGTGCAGTAGATACTGAGAAGAATGAGAGCTTACAGCGGTTTGTTTTACAGCCGCTTGCTGTAACATCATCTTCCATGGCCAGTTCATGGTCAGAGTCCACATTAGACCAGCTCTTGATAACCAGTAAGTACATACAAGGCAAATGCTTATCATTAGCACACTAAAACCATAAAATACACGATCAATCACACTATTTGTTTTCTGCAGTTAATGTGTAATTTATGTAATAAAATGGTTAAAATGATGTAGTGCCTTTATATTACTAACAAAAAATAAATAAAAAATAATGATTTTGCTGTAAATATAACAACAACAACAAAAATACTTTTATACATGTTGACGGAGGATGAAGTGAGTGGTCTGAGGAAATGAACTGACCTAAAGTCTGCTGGAGCAGCAGTCAGTACTTCTGTAATACTTGCCAGATGGCAGCAGGGTGAATGCTGTGGCTTGGCCAGTAAAATAAAAAACTGCTTTCTAAGAACTTTGTTCACTGTAACTAGTCCCTATGTTGTTTATTTCAGTAAGCCAACAATAAATGGGTTTGAAAAACTTTCAATAAAGCAGCTGGATTGTGGTTTATGTGCCAATACAGATATGCAGTCTCTGTGCCCTCCCACTCCTGGGGAAACTATCCAGACAAAGAATGACTCTATCCTGCTGGAAAATTACTGGAACCAGTCTGAAGTCATGTTAACGTTTAACTTCACAGTTAACCCACCCACCCCACTCCACTCCTAAGGAGGTTTAAAATTTTGATTCTTCAAAAAAAGTCATATAATTTTTCCTGGATAAGAAAACCTGTTCAGTCAGGGTTTTTTTTATTATTTATATAAGAAATATTATTGTATAATATGTATATATTTATGTGGTGCAGTCAGAAGCAGGAAGTATGGGAAACATGGATAGGTTTGTAAAAATGACCTCCAGGAGCTAGCATCGTAAGTTAACAACAGTAGTCTTATCCAGTCACAGTGTGTCAGGGTCAAGTTGACAAATAGTTGCCTGAAATAGGCTCATAACTTTATACAAATTTTATAATTATATTATTTTTTAATTATACAAATTGTAGACAGCTTCTCAACTAATTAAGAACAGTAACATAAGCGTTTCGTCCTCCTTATTTGTATTTATTGTGTTTTTTATGTCATTGACAGAATTTAGATTGACTGTGTAACCAGACAGTCATGGCAGCGGATGTACCTGGACTGGTGGCTGTTGTGTGTTTTTTAAAAATATTCTCATCCTGGTCACCAAAATCAAAGAAAGTGCAGAAGACATGTGATGGCAACAAGAACAAAGTTACCATTGTTGGCAGCCAGAAAATCAGTATTCTGGTGGGGGTTCCTACCCTGACAGGTAGAACTTTTGAACTGATTGATCATTATTGCTTTCAGTATGTTTTCTTTCCTGCTCTCCACATGTTTGACTGTGTCTTTGTCAACTTGCTTATTTTCTCTACTTCTCGTTTAGCAACACGGGTTGGAGCGTGAAGCAAGTGAGTAGCTGAAACTGTAAGCCAGAAGGGTGATGGTCAGTGCACAAGTATTATTATTATGCTGCTACTATAAAGCATCTGACAAGTTTTTCTTGTTCTGAGTTTGAGGGCCATTGTCAGCCTCACATACTCAGGTTTCCAGGGATGTGTGTGGTAGGCAAGCTTACATTATACCTGAAACAATAGCACTGAAAGAACGCAGCGCCTCCTGAAGGGCAAGGGCTGTCCTAAAACGGTTTTATGGTGTTTTTATTACAACATGCTGATCTCAGTCTGTTTTTATTACAATATGATTATGTCATCGTGACGTTGTATGGCACCATATTGAAAAACAGTGTAGTTGTTCATCTCTGTCTCTATGCCCTTTCACATGAAAGTTTCTTGAAATTGTTTTTTGAGGTCAACTTTGACCCTGGGTGCTAACAATTAAGGTCAAGGTCAAATAGGTAGGTCAACCTAGGTACTCATGTCCACTAAGGTGTAGTTTATTGTTGTCTAAATTTAATCTACAAAAGAAACTGTGGGTGATATAAAGTTTTTATGATTTTCACATTTGGTATGACCTTGATTTTTACCAAAATTAAATCAGGTCGAGCTGTAATCGGTATCTAACATCACACAAAAATTGAAAAGACAGACAGACAAACAAATGGAACCAATTACTCCCCCCCATCAAGGGAGAAAAAACATAATGTTGGCAGTTAAACAAGGGTCGTTTATAGTAGTTATTTTGGTGTGGGTATGTATTTTTAGGCCACCATGTACCTTTCACTAAAAAGATCTGGTTGTAGCAGATGCCAAATGGGTTGTAAAAGATAGACTTGATTTTTCAGATTCACAACTACCCTGTAACTCTGGATCTAGTCTAAGTACTTTTATTTTTAATGCACCGACAAACTAAAATATTTGACACCTGTCTAGAAGAACAATAGTGAGGTAGGGCATTGAGGCCAAAACTATAAATTTACTAGCCTAATCATTAAGAGCCCTAGTTCAGACTTAGAGGGATAATAATAACAACACTGGCTCTAGAGAGAGTCTTTTGCATTTGTTACAACTTTAGCAGGGCTTGCTGTGATGTTGTTACTTTCTCTGGATAAATCCAGGGGATGTGGGCAAGTAACAACATTTTTTAAGGCTTTGCAGCCACTTTAGTTTTTACTGCATGCTTGAAAAGATGCTTTGGCAGCTAAAGTGAGGACTGCTCAGTTGGTTGTAGTGCCGACCTCATCACCAGATGTCACTAAAATTCTACACACTGCTCCTTTAAATGGCACATTTAATCTGTTGTGCAGGTCTCACTTTTTACAAAGCTAGATTTATATTGTTGCACAGTCAAATGTTGCTGTAACAACAAATGAATTGTCAGGACTCTAAATGTTAATTTATTGCTTGATGTTTTTCACAAACAGGTTGTCCGTGTCAGACGTGTGGCAGAGAATTACTGTGGCCAGTTTTCATGAAAAAAATAACTGTAAAAAAAAAAGCAAAAAATAAAACAGATTGTCTTTTGGTTCTAGAGCTAAAGGACTGAAATTAGTCTATAGCGATAGTTCACTTGATTTCAGTGCAGTGTATTTAATGTGTGACCTATGCAGTGGTACACCGATTATCAGAAATATTGGCAAAATATAAGGAAGTTTAAATGTCGATATAGCATTTAGTTGGATTTAAAAAAATGTTTTCAATGTAACCTGTAACCATTTTTCACATCACTTATCCAGCGTATGGTCCTTTACTTACATTGTCTAAATCAGAATGTCTCTTTGCATTGATGTTACATTTACTTTGTGCACTTTTTTTTAAGGTGGATTGTTTTTTTGCATCACCATGCTGGAACCATTTCAGCACTGCAACACTTTTGCTTCCTGCTGTGGTGAGTTTTATTTCGTGGGTTTCAAAAAATACTGAAAGATATTCACTATTATAGTTTAAAAAAAATCATAATGTGCTTTGCTATTTTTTTGGTAAAACTGAAAACTCGAAAATTCCCAGAGAAGAACAATAATAATTTTAGTTTTAATAATATCATTTTGATTAAAAAATATGTGCATGCTGTTACAAAAACAGAAAAATAAAATGGTAACAAATGGATGGATAGGAAAGCTTAAGTTGGAGGATGCGGGAAAATGGGCTGATGACATGCTGTCATTTATATTTTATTTTCAATTTGTGGCAACGTGTGTAATACAGTAATGTGACTAAAATTCTATAGCCCATATTATAATCCATGTGCAATGCATAATAGGTTACTAATGATGGCTTCCCATACAGCCTCAAAAACCTTTGTGGGCAGTAATATCATCATTAGTTTGCCACATGGCTTGTAATGACCAGTATCCTTTGACATGTTTGCAGCTGACTTTTTACAGATCTAGTTGCGTACAAGCTGATGTTGAAACTTCATGGTTTCTTTTTATGTTCTAAAAACTCTGTACTTGCTTTCTCATGTTAAAAGACACTTTAAACATCACAATTTTGGAGCTGGGTTTCTATCAACAACTAATTCCTCAGTGCTCTGATCTTTTGGGAGTCTTTGGGGAGAAAACAGAAACAGGCATTGAAGAAATGAGTCTCCTTTGAGGAAAACCTAACTGTCAATAGAGAATTCTAGACCAGACATTTTATAGGTACACCTTCCCGATGCCTGGTTAGACCTGCTTTTGCCTTGAGAACTGCCTTTATTCTTCATGGCATAGATTCAACAAGACAGTGGAAACATTCTTCAGAGATTTTGGTCCATATTCACATGACAGCATCACATTGTTGCTGCAGATTTGTCGGTTCCACATCCATGACGTAACTTTCCCTTTCCACCACATCCCAAAGGTGCTTTTTCTATTTGGTGGATTGTTATGTTCCAGAAAGCAGTTTGAGATGATTAGAGCTTTGTAGTATGGCGTGGTATCCTCCTGGAAGCAACCATCAGAAGATAAAGACACTGCAGTCATAAAGGGACGGACATGGTCAGCAACAATACTCAGGTAGGCTTTGGCATTTGAACAATTCTCACGTAGCACTAAAGGGTTTAAAATGTGCCCATTAACTTTTAATCCACTATTACTACACTGCCACCTGTTGATTTACTATCAAATCAAAGCAATCTGGCTGTTCTAGTTAAACCTCTGGCATTTTCACACAGAGAACAGAGAGCTGTCGCTGTCTGGATGTTTTCTCATTTTAACCATTCTCTGTAAACACCAGAGATGACTATGTGGGAAAATCCAATTGGATAAGCAGTTTCCTTAGTACTCAGACCAGCACCAACAAATTCAAAGTCACTTAAATCACCTTTCTTCCCTGTTCTGATGGTTGGTTTCAACATCAGCAGGTCGTCTTCATGACATCTACATGCCTAAATACACCGAGTTGATCTACGCTACCAAGCAGAGGAACAAGCATACTTAGTTTCTCCATAATACTTTTAATATAATACGCACGTTTCTCCAGCAGAGGGCGACAACTAAACACCCTTTTCAACAACCACAGCACCATACGGTAACTGAAAAAAACAGCGCCGCTTCTCATTAGAAAACATTGCAGTACATGTCCGGAGTTTTACGATTGTCAAACATATGTGAGGTTTTTTTTTATTATTATTATTGTTTTTGTAATAAAGTATGCTAATTTTCATATCATATCACATATTTACGCAACTAAAGGACTCCCTTACTATAATGCATGTAGCTTTATTTGAAAATACAATGAGAAGCAAGCATAAGTCAGCAGTTCCTTTCCCCAAATAAAGATCAGTGATGCTGCTGTTTATAATTCATAGTTCATAGTATTTATTGCAACGACATCGTTAATTTCGTTCGTACATCAAAATGCAAAGGAACAAGGAGATAAAAGACAACCCGCTTTCATTCAAAATGAAAACTAATTACAAATGTCCGCTGGAGTTAACCTTAGTTAGGCTCACCGGTCCCCAGTTAGGGGATGCTGTGCGGTATGGATGGATCGATAACCACGCTCCTTGCACCGCGCGTTGTCTGCTGCGTGTATTGGATGAATGAAAGATAAAAGCACAACTCAAGTCCCCGCTTGAATACATGTCCATGTCGGATTTTACTTTTTACCCTACCCGTGACGATAGTGCGCAGCGTAACCTATGGTACAGCTCCTGAGCACTAAATAGACTTCAAAACACTGAACGTCGTCCCTGTATTCCAGAAGTCCTGCAAACCTTAAAGTGTATTAAATCACACAGTTTAATGAACAGAACAGTGTAAAAGATTTCTACTCTGAACCATATGAAACATTGTCACACATAAGAAGAGTCGTCAGCTGAGTTACTCGAAAGTGATCCTTTCAATCTTAGACAAATCTGCAGTGATCTGCGAAAAGACGAGTTTAAAAGCCATTAAAAATTAAAGTCCACATTTCACTTCATTGAGCAGACCTGCCGATCTTGTTTTTAGCCCAGCAAAATGCATATTATAAAGAAAAATTTGTAGGAAATATAGCTAGTATTACAAATTAATTTCATCACCTGTCAGTACCTCTTATTACAAGTGAAATCCAACGGTGATAAAGGGTAACTATGAGGATGTTAGCAACCAGTGAAACCACCCAAACATAATCTAATCAGCTAAAATGAAGTGAAACATGCAGTACAATTATTCACTCCCTCCTACAACAAAGAAAAACATATTTATTTAGTACATCATTCACAAATATTTATTTACTTACACCTTTTGAAAAAAATATTATGAACAAATCCAGAGGAGTAAGATATATATGCATATTTAAACTAAACAGAAAAATAAGATGTGTCTGTACTTGGATAATAAAACAAAGGCAAAATTCTTCAGGGCTAAACTCTCACTGTAACTGTAAACATTGTAATATTTTGACTCGCTCTGGAGCACAAAGTTATTCAGTCAACAATGTGCACTCTTTGAAGTAATCCATCTGAGATAACATGATTTGTGTGCCAACAACGTTGTATTTTATCCCACCTAATTCTTTTTACAAAATGTAAAACTTCTTTAACCTTGACTGAGATAAATGTTTCAAAGCTCTGTTAGGCAAAGGACACATTAACTGACAATAAAAAAAATAACTTTGTGCATGTTCCTCTGTCCTAAAAGCCAAATTCTTACACTGAACTAACCTTCAGTTTGTTACACAAAATAACATTTATTGCTATACCACCTTAAAATAATGATTACAAAAAATGACCTAACTGGCATTTAAAAACAAACCACCTTTTCAGTTATTGCCTCACAGACAAAATGCCCAATTTATATAAATATGTCACAGATACTCATTTGTCTTCATTACTGGAAGAGTAAAAAAAAATGTGCTGGAAATCTGGTGAGATGGGCGAGAACTGCCTCCAGCCCTCAGGTTGAAAACCACTTATGTGGGCAATATAATTCAAATGACTGGGATATTTGAATTATACAAATAGGATCAACTCAGGGAAAGGTAATACAATTTGTTTGCTTCTTTTAAAAGCAAAAGCTCTACAAGAACTCCACTGAGTACTTCTGTAGGATGCAGGAAATATGTAAGAAGGACAAATAAACAAACAAACAAACAAACAACACAATTTAATGTAAAGAATTGACAGCATCAGAAAAATTAAGGATTAACCAAAATAATGTCAAAGCAACCCAGTGGGAGGAGCCACAGATGTTTCAAATATTGTAAAAAACTTAATCTAAAGGTATGACTAGTGGTTTTAATGATCACTTTTAAATATTTAAGATCTGAAACAGCCGCATGAACAGCTTAAGTTGTTAACTAACAGCAGAAACGAAATATCTGACTAAACCTAATGATACGCATATGAAAGAGTCCACTAAGTGACATGAAATACTTAATGAAGTAGTAGTTAAACAATTAGCTAATGTATGACGGAATTAGTGGCCCATATTGTGGGGTAAGGTGTATTAAATAACATGGGAGCCACTGTTCTGAATAATGACATGAAGTTTAGAAGCTGGGACAGCAGAAAAGTGTTCCCACTCACATCCGGCTGGGGTGTGTGTGTTTTGTTTGGGTTGCCCCGTCGTTCGAGACACGCCGGGTCTAAATCCGCTCCGTTTTTTGTATCCTGCTCCCGACCACCTTATCCGTAACACTTTGTGTTTCTGTGTGAGAGAAGCCGACTCTTGTTTACAGCAGCGATTCCACGGAGGAGCGGCGGAGACCCGTAGTGTGCTTTAACCGAGGGCGAACCGTGGGATTTCAGCCTGTGGATACACACGCGACGGGAGTTTTTCTTTTTCTCTTTTGTGCGAAGCTATAAAGGCAAAACAAGAAACACTCTTGGAGAGCAACTCCTTAGACATATTCTCCCTCCCCACTCCAGCCGAGGTCGTCTAGCTGGAGAGCTGGAGACCCATTCTCTTGCGTGGCACAAGTCTGGTATTTTCTTTCAGTTGCAAATCCCGACTGACGGCGGAGATAAGTCGGAGCTGAGGGGCTGAAAATTTGCTGATTTTGTTTTTTTTTAAAAGCAACTTCTCATTGCGAGCCAGGACTGCTTGGTTTGGGGGGGTCGATAGACCCTGCTGTTTGAATAGCATACGGAAAAACAGGTTTTTCATTCATTTTTCAACCTCACAGCCACCACCCCTGTGGATCTGTACGCGTTTTCAGCCCACCACCTCCTCACACACACTTATTCACACGGGGGGATTCTTGTGAGCGACACTGGCTTTAATTTATTATGGTGGTAAAGGCTGCTAAGATTTAAGTCTGATTTTTTTTTTTTGTTGTATTAACGGGCCTGGTCGCGCTGTGTAGGCTACGCGCATGCTGTTTTTAAGAGATGGAGAATGAAGATGGGGATTGCCATCATTTATTCAGTAAAATCATGGCTTGTGTGCCATACCAGCCAACGTCAAAGCATCCTGTGACTGGCAAAAATAGCAGAGTGTTTTAGTATTCCACCCCCCAACGTTTAAATATTTTTTGTACACATTTATATATATGTTTAGAGCAAATCCAGACAGATAAGCGACCACGCATCAGGATATCAGAAGCTTTTGGGCTACGAGGCACTTGTTTTCTCTTTTTCTCTCTTTTTTTTTTTGTGCGAAGGCTCTGATTTATTGAGCTGATGTGCACAACTTAAATATTTTTACTTCCTTTTTTACTCTCATTATTTTTATTTTTTCTTGAAGAGGAGAAGAATGTTCAGGAACGTAAAATCAGAAGCACCGATGGGTGGCCCGATCTTGTTTTGGGGTCTGATGCTGTCTGTCTCCACTATCTGCATATGGTCCACATATGGAGAGAGTAAGTATTTAGTTCTAATCAATATTGTTTTTATGAAGAAGATGTCGCTTGAGCAGGAATAGGCCTAAAGGCATAATTTGCTTTTGTAACCCAGTTTAACCTCTTGCATAAACGCATTTTTCCCCACTAGTGGAGGATATGCGTTAGCTGCAGTTATTGTTTTTATTTGCAAAATAATCAGAGTGAATACCTGTAGTTGGACAAAACGATGGAATGCGACAAAACCGACTTGTGCCCCTTACTTATGCTATCTGAAGAGGACCATGTGGTATAGCTGCCGTCAGTTGATGCGCGCATTTAACCAGATACAGTCACTGTTGTGCGTAATATCGTCTTATTTGATGAAACTGTCATGATTTTTGAGAAACGCGTAAAGACATGGAAGCAGATACCGGTGTGATTTTTGACATTAGACATCCAGAAAGCACGGGATGAAGCCAGGGAGCTGAGCTGAAGGTTACTACGACCATGTGGCCATTTTACATTTCGTAGTGTGGCGTCGCTGCGCACGAACAGCCAATTTTTTTTTTTTTTTAAATCTGGCGATCCCTTGCTTCTTAAAATGTAAAATGCCAGAAGAGTGCCTATATATCTAAATATAATTTAAAAAAATAAAAAAGTGAAACATTGTTACATTTGTATAGATCTGTGCACTGTTAACTAATGAAAGTATTGAAATACAGCAGCGCCAGGCACATAAATCCAGCCTTAACAGCGTGCTCTTTTGTAAAACGCAAGAAATGTCCGCTGACGTTATACTAACTATCCAAATAACGTTTTAATTTTCTTTGGCATGACGTGAAAATGTGTGCACTTGATGCTAATTAACCATTAAAGGCGGGGAAAAGTAAAAAAAAAAAATCAAAAGGGTTTGTAGGACCCAGTGTATTCAGTTTATTCCCAAGTATTCAGTTTTATAAATGGCAGAATTTCACAGGAGTCTGCCCACTGTTGTTGCCTTTGATTGATGTAAAAGTTTGTTTTCATGGTTTAAATTTAGAATAGGATGATAAATCATATAAAATAAAAACTGTTTTTGTTTATATCTACATATAAATCTAATCTGATCTAATCCTGTGTAATGTACTGAGAGCTGCCACAGTCAAGGCTGCTTTTTGCCAGTGCTAAAATAGAACATCTGATCAATGGGGGTCAAAGAGGGTTCCCTCTCCAGTCACTGGCTGTATGGAGTGTGTTTATATCTAATGGCTCATTGTCTTGGTTTTCAAAGGCAAAAGCTTCTGCTTCAAATGCCCAAAGAAATTAGTTTTTGAAAAAGAAAAAAGAAAAAACTAAAGAAATTGAATGATAGAGAGGATTAAGCATTCCAAAAAACTTTCAGTTTATCATATCATCATGATCTGCTGTTGGGTGTCTGTTTGGCACACCCATCACCACAAGTTGCTCTTTTGCCCGCCTCACATTAATTGCATCTCTGCTTTGAGCCCATTAATTGTGCTTGAGTTGAGTGTGTTTGTCAGCTACGCTGCATATGCTTTATATCTTGATAAGTAAGGAAACTGATAGTCTGACCTCTGTTTATATGGAAATGGAAGAAAAATAAAAGTAACACGGTAGTCGTACCACAGTCATGTTCTCCCCCTCTGAAGGCCACAAGCACATCTGAGGGTTGGAAGACAGGCAGTTGCCCTCAGATCTCGGCTCTCTGTGGTGCATAATACATCAGAACTCATGGAACAAAGAATTTCATAACAAAGGCTGCGGACAACATTAGAGATGCAAATGTATCACTCGAGGATGATGTTTACTTCACCGGGTTGTAGAGGGACAGAATTTCCAGTGCTCCACAAGGGGGTAAAAACCTTCTTTGCTCTCTTCATTTCTGTAATCTGTCCACACCAATAAAATGCAATTAAACTACTTTTTAACTTTCGCCACAGTAAACTTTCCATGCCATGGCGTCGAAATGTGCAGCAAACAAGTCTCTAAAAGTCTAAAGGGAGTGTGTGAGGGCGATAGAGACTCGGTGTTTGGAAATAGATTGTGCAAAAATACTCTTGAAAGAGAAACAGACTTGGTTTTGTTGATTGGAATAGTAGTGAGTTTGTGAACTGTTTTATTGGCTTGTGCTGTTCGCACGGAGCGGTCTCGTATGCAGACTGATGCGCTTAACTTCATCACTTGGCACCACTGCTATTAGAGTTATAAATAGATATGTCACTGGCAAAAGTGGGGTCGTGTAAGTACAAGCACCCGCTGTCCTGATCCGTGCGGGTACACCAGTGTTCCTGTTCAGTTATTTATGAAAGAACATGTTGATTAGGAAAAAACCTGAATGACGGAATAAATAATCAAGCATCAGTGAACACTGTGTTTGACAGGCACCCCTCCTACTTTTCCCTTTGGGGTATGGCATATTTGAAGTTCAGCACTCTTTGTCATGACGGGGTAAGTGGCTCAGATTTGATTGCTGTCACTCTACTCTAAGGTGTACTTTGTGGTTACATAAAGCCCCCCCCACTTCCTTTAGGTCTTCCTGGAGACTGGATGCAGGAATGCCTAGTCACACTGCACCAAAAGAGTGTGACAAGCGTTCACAGCCCTGTGTTGTGTGCACACATGCAAGTTTATTGTGCAGCATCGAGTGTGTACTGCAGCAGGACTCAGCGTGGCAGCCTGAGTCAGTGGCGTGCCCCTGAGTAAGGATGTAAAAGTGTGTCACTGGGCTAGTTTGTGAGAGTGCAGTCAAATGCTGGCCTACCGCTCCTCCAGGCTGCCAGCTGAGGTTTACAATGCTTAATTAAACACTTTATTTCAAGTGGCATGTCACTGGATTTGCTCAAATGCAGTATCCGTCCGACTGCACATACATCATCATTGGCTGCCGGTTTAATGGTCCGTAGAGTATTTTACAATTTGCGAGATGATGATTGCAAATGTTAGCTCTTCTAATGGATGGCACTCGCTTTATCAGTTGAAAGCTGTTTGTTTAAAAAGAGTGCTGATCTATCCTCTGTGGCGCGGAGGATCCCAGAATGTCTACAAGAAGCCTTTTCTATACTCATATTAATCTGTTGAGTGTTAAACACTAAAGATCATAACACTGCATTTTACTTTATATTCCTTTATGTAGGTCATTTTCTTTATACATGCCACAGACCAGAAGGCTGTAGAGTGAAGCTGACAGTCAAAGAACTAATGAAAAAAGATATATTTTTAAAACTGTATTTTGGGGCAAAATCAGGTGAACAGTTAAAATACTATTACTTTAGGTAACTCTTCAAAATAAGTGTCCAAAAAGGTGCCAAGATGATTGCCAAGTGGTGAGACATGAACTTGAAACCTCAAAGTCATTGTCTTTTAATACAAAAACAACTGTGCCTGAGTGATCTTTACCACATCAGTGTGCAGTTCCCCTCGGTTTCGTAGTCAGGTAAAACTTTCTTGCTCGTCACATCTGGTTTCAAACCACAGAGGTGGTGAAGGCTGAGGCCGTCAGCACTAAGCTCCATCACAAGAAGTGACATCAAATTGTCTACATCAATCTTTTCTAGACATTAAATCAAAATCCTTCTGATGACATTTTTCAAGTTTTCAAATTCTCTGTAGGTTTTCACACTCCCTCCTTAAAGAAATTACATCACTGCAAATTCATATTGCTGTTTTGAGCATGTGCAGTGTGTATGTAAACACAGCCTGTTACCTCTTGCCCTCTTCCCTCATTCTGGGTGAGGGGGAGTGCCTGTCTGAGAGTTGTTGTGATGGGTAATGTTACCATTTGGGGTTTTGGTGAAATCTGAGCCACAGTGATTGAAGTAAGGTCCACTGAGTGGACACGGTCCACCACACTGCTGGTCAGATGACTTCCAGTATGCTGGGGATTAGAGCCAGTTGATGTGGCAGGTGTGAGGGGATAGGACAGCAAAGTGGCCAACTCCTTCACTGTTTGAACCTTTTAATGATCATACTGATTTTATTGGTTGAGAATTCATATAATTTTGAAAAACACAATTTCAGGAAGTTGATCATTTGCTATAAGTGGCTTTGGTTGCTAGGCAACCCTTGAAAATAAAACCAGACCCTTTATGATTGGCCTTAAATGAAAGGGAAATCCGAAATCTTAGCTAACCTAGACTTGGTCTCAGTATATATACACACTAATAAAAGTGGTAGTTAACACGATATGATCAACATGGGCTTTTTTCTGGAATTCAAATAAGAATAAAAAAAAATGCAGATTTTAAATAACAAGAAGTGCAAAATAATCAATGGAAGTCAGCGGACTGGTAATTGAGTATTTTAAGTTGTCTGTTAAAGTCTGCAAACATTTCTTTCTGCCCACATGCTCTGTTTTTACAATTTACTTTAAGACTGTTGTTCTTCTTCCTATTTTTGTGTTATAGTTAATGATTAATCCACAATGGAAACAGTTCTATGCATCCCTGCTTGCACTTCGCACAGAGCCCACCAACAACTTTATGTCAGTAACTGCAGGGGTCACAGAGTTTTCGGGACCCTTAAAATCGCTTCAAAATAAACACAGGGAAGAGGAGTCTTCCCTAATAACCTTCCCGGAGTTTACAGCTGGATGTCTGATAAAGGATACAGTTGCAATACAAGTGCTTTCCCAGAAAGCTCAGTTTGTGGCCTTTTGATAAACAGCACAGCATGTGGTCCCAGATTGCTATCTCATTTTTTTCTCTCAGCCAAAACCGAGATGGCGTTTATTTACGTGTGAGGTATGTTTACTGGATCCGAATCTGATTTTACGTGAAGCTGAGATAAACGGCGGCCACTTGCCTCGATTTCATTCGACGGGGACGCGTTTGACCGTGCACGTGCTTGTGCTGGTGTGTGCGTGTGTTTGTGTGATGACATTTCCACAGAGAGCCAGGGCAAGGTTTATCAGTCATAAACACGAGCCGATGGATCCCATCCCGCTGTGAAGATATGTGTGTTTACTCAGCAGTGTGAAGAGCAAAGATACACGGGAGGAGAGAAGGAGACGCGTGTTATTTGGGGTTATCGTGTTATGTGGACGCTGTTGCTGAAATGTATCTGGTGTATGTAATAATGAATAAAGGATTTGGTGTCTTAATCTTATTTAAGCATCGTTGTCTTCGCAACAAATGAGCTGACTGGCAAGAATCGGAGAATCCTGGAGGCTTAGTTTGAGGCAACGTCTTTCTCGGTCTTTTTGCGAGGAAACGATTGGAATTCCTGGTACTTAACATGCCTAATGAGTAGAACAAGGGAATCACAAAGAGGAGGTCTGTGTAATTCCTTTCATTTTATTCTTCCTGGCTTTCTTTGTGAGCGTAAATCTGCTTTGTATTGACGGCACTCAGAAAGACATTTACTGCATAGCGGTTTCTGTTTGCTGCCATTTTACACCAGGATGGCCCCTGATAGCTATTCTTGGCAGAAATCTTATCCTTCCCTGGCCAGACGCCTCCTGATTTTATTAATGCCCCCATCAGGAAGTGGAGCCTAGAGTTTCTCTTTACTAACAAACAAATTAGTCTTTGTATTTGAGTGGCTCCACCCCTCCTCCCTCTTTCCCCCGGCTGCTGGAGAAGCTGGAAGAAAATTCTCAATGAAACAAAGAAGACATGCAGCTCGATGGCTCACGAGTGGAGCCCAGGGGCATTGGTGTTGATTGGGGAAAGCAAATACTATTTTCTACTGGAGTAATTGTTTCCGTTCTAAATTTGGACATGTGAAACACCCCTGCAGGAACAAATATAGCCCGTTCACCCCCATAAAGATTGCAATTTCTATTTTTGGTAGAATAGCTTTAATGAAGCACATCAAACGTGGCTTTTTTCCCTTTTTTTCTTTTCAGAAAAACAACCATGAGTAAAGTGAAGTTAATATACTAACAGAACTATTTGTATGCTTGTTAGATTTCTATGTCATTGTTCTGTAGTCTAGAAAAACAATCTGGAGGCATAGTGTTCGTGCTGGGAGTGGAAACTGTTTAGCTCTTTTCTTTATCCTTTAGCTCTCAGTAGACAGTGTTTTGACAAGACAATGAAAACATGTCTGTTTGCCTCATTGGGTGGACACGGTGACGGTGTCTTAAGCGCCTTTAAGAACATAACAGGTTTAACCTAAGAGCTTGTATGTCATTGCATTTCCTGAGCTGATTGTTGAACCCTCTTTTAGACACTGTTAAAAAATATATATAAATGCAACTAGAAGATATTCTGATTTCATAACGATTTAACATACAATGCAAGGGAATTAGTTGTTCTTTGTCTGAGATTCACAGAAGATTTCTCTTAAGCTTTTTGACTGACAGTTGATTCCCAAACACTGGTGTATTTACCCCGGAGAGTACTTGAGCTGTTGTATGAAGGAATGTGAAAAAACTATATAGGGAAAAATGTGATTTATAGTCAGTTTCTCTAAAATTAATCACTAAATGGAACGAAATAGTCAGGGGAAATGGGTAAAATATGGATGTTTGAATTAAAAATGGACTATTTTAACTTCACTGGAATAAAATGTTAAAATAGGTAAAAAGTAATATATAAACTGATTAAATAGCTAAGTTAAAAAAAGACAATTATGTGATAACGGACGAAATAGTTGGCTTAAGAAAACTGATGAACAGAAAAACAGTGAATTGGTAAACAGATTGATACATTATGAAATGATTAAAAATAATAAAAGTTTGAATAAAGTTTGCAAAGGTGCTGAAGAAGTGAGACTGTATAATCTACTTTGAAGCATTTACCTTTCTTGCATTGGGGTATTCAAAGGGTATTCAGTGTGCACAAAGAATTGAAAACAATGTAGGATGTTACATGAACAGGCAAGTACAGCAGATGTCATATCTAAGTATAATCATATACCCAGGATTTGCTTTATAAATTTCCTTTGTGTCATTATAGGACCAAGAGTTATTTATTTATTTGTTTGCTTTCTTCTTTGACTGGCTGAGCATCTATTTTCTGTCTTGTATTTTATTTTCATGCTGACTGATGACTGTTACTTGTGAAGTGACTCATGACTTCCAGTGCTCCATGGAAGCATGTTTTTTTGCTTTTCTGACAAAACCTGTCGACACCTTGTCGCCTGGGGACAGACATGACTAACTTGGTGCATCCAAAACTGCATACAGCATGTATGTAATTGCATGTTTCACTGCGATAAGGTTTCCCTTGGTGTAGTTGCTGTTTTGCACAATTAATAGGATAGCCGATTATCATCAATAAAAAATGCAGTTTTTTTATTGTGTGTGTGCATCTGCCTGCCTGTCTCTCTGTCTGTTTGCATATGGGGGGGTGTGTGTGCGGTGTGAAGGGATGCTCCAGGCCTTGTGGTTTCAAGTGCTGTTTTCCGAGAACAGAGAAATAGCTTATTTAAATGCTGGGGTTATCTGAGGTGAAGGACCACATGTCTTCCAACGAAATGCCGGGTTTGTGTCTGATATGATACAAAAGATGTATGAACATGTTAACTCTCGCACTTTATTGTGAAAGTAAGCGACTTTTTCTCTCATCACCCTGTTCAAAATGCATTCACCTCAGCTGACCTCGGTGAGAACCTCTCCCCCCGTGTCGCACTTAAAAACTCCTTTCCTGAGAGAGCAGTGAGAATAAATTAATTTCTTTCATGCAGCGTAGGAACTTGGTGTAAACATGCTGTTTTTCCTATATGAAAAACTGCCAGCAAAGTACCAACTTTACTGTACTAACAAGATTATATGTTTCAAGAAGATTACTTACGTGGAAATCTTTTGGCATACACAATCTCCAGGCTGTATTTCCCATCGAACACTGGTGAAACTGTGTATATGATGCATATGTACTGTAATACTCTTCTGTTGTTCTTTTTCTTTGTTTCTCAATGAAGAAAACAGTAAAGATGTGTTTTCTGTGTGTTGCAGTCTGTGGCCCGGATATCGACCTCCGAAACGACATCGATCAATTTAAGCGTCTTGAGAACTGCACGGTGGTGGAGGGCTACCTGCGCATCCTCCTCATCAACGAAAAGACCAGCAACAACAGCCAGCAGGAGGACTTCCGCTCCGTCAGCTTCCCGAAATTGACCGTCATCACCGGCTACCTGCTTCTGTTTCGTGTCTCGGGCCTCGATAGCCTCAGTGTGCTCTTCCCCAACCTGAGCGTCATTCGTGGGCACAACCTCTTCTACAACTACGCCCTCGTGATCTATGAGATGACCAGCTTAAAAGACATTGGGCTTTACAACCTGAGGAACATCACCCGTGGGGCCATGAGGATTGAAAAGAACCCTGAGCTCTGCTACCTGGACTCGGTGGACTGGTCATTTATTATGAATACTGAGTTCAACAATGTTATCAACGGGAACAAGAAGGCAAAGGAATGTGACAACGTCTGCCCGGGGATCATGGAGGATAACCCTCTTTGTCAGCAGACGACGTTCAATGACAATCGTAACTACCGCTGCTGGACCTCCAACCATTGCCAGAAAGGTAACCCTGAACTCCTTGGTAGTTTTCATCATGGCGATGTTTGAGCGATGCTTTGTGCTGCAGTAGAGTAAAAGCGGACGTGGCTTTGATCTAGCTCGGAGGTTTCCAGCATCACAAACATGATGAAATTGTAAATTTCTTCACCAGTGAACAAATCCCATGAATCTATGCAGTGTTTTTCCTTCATTTCCGTCAGGCAGTCAGATTGTCCATGGGCCAGTGCAAACATTTCCTCTCTGTTCGTTACAGAGACCTTGTCTTTAGATCAGGCTATTTGTGGAATGAAGGATGGCTGCAATATAGAGCACCAGGTATTAGAGAGGCATACTCAGTTGAGGTTAAAGTTGCCCTGCCAAGAAATGAGGTAGTCTACCTGTCTGGACCATGTCAGCTAAATATTTGCCTGAGGGACGTTTTGCGATTTATGAAAAGGGGTATATTGAAAAATAAGGGGGGGAGGGTAATTCTTGTTTAACTTTGGCCTTGCGGTAGGGTCATGCATTTTTTAACAGTTCAGGGGAGGGTCATATTTTTTTATATTCATTGCATTTAAATTCCTTCCATTCTGTAGAGTTGAGTCAGTTCATTTATGAATATCTGATACTTTGTGCATCCATACAGCAGGCGGGTGTAGCACCTTGTGGTCACATTACTTATCTTCACTGTCTTTTTCACAGATTTTAGAGTGTGAGACAGTTTGTGCTTTCAGATCAGAAACTGGGACAAGTAGATCTTCCGTCTCATGCCTCTTCAAAACAACTCTGTCAACCACTTCGAGTCTTTATAGGCCAAAAAGATGAGCAAAGAGGCTTTTTGGAGAAATTTTATGTTGTTGTTGTCTAACACATTTCACCCACTCTTTCCATGAATTTAAGTAATTATTGCTGTTTGCTACCATTTGCAATACTTTTTGCACGTTTTGGGTCTCCACCTGTTTATATGTTTATGATCATGGGAAATTTTGGTATTGGAGGACACCTATATATTCCAGCAACTACTTTGTCAGGTGTTTCTGCCTGCCTGCGGGCAGATGATGTCACAAAATGCGAGATACAGTCCTAAAACTATAAGGGTTTCTAGATGGGAGCAACATAAAGGCTTAGCTTGAAGACTGATTTGGTCCAACATTGTCTCTGGTTTGAAGTTCAGTTACAGGTCATGAAAATTTATTCAAAGTTGGAGTCAGGTACACATTTACAAAAGGGCTCATCGATCTATGCGTCAGAGGTTTGAGTTTTTTTTAACCATCTGCAACTAAAACTAGCACATGATGACATTTTTATGTGAAAACAGTTTTTTTTTAATGTTCCCCCTGCCCATTTTTGAAGGCATCTGTGCAGGTGCTAGGATTTGTTTGAAGTCACAAACACCCCTGTCCTTCATCCCTTCAGGGAACCTCAGAATAAACAGTGGAAATCAAGCTTGCTGCTTTTTCCTATTGACCAAGTCGATCTCTATAGGAAAGCAATGGTGTTTACTGTGTGCGTTTTGTGACCTGCTGGTGCTCTCTGTATGTTATCAGCCCTTTGATCGATACACAATGAAAATGAACAAGGTTTTGTATGGTTGTCTTTGTTCGAAAACACTGAAATCTTAAATGGGCATATTTTACAAATACCATACATAGTAAAAGGTGCAAATCGCCTGTGATGACTTTTTAGTCACGTCTGTTCTTCCCACACTAGCTGCTATGTGGCGTTTTGTGGTGAAACCCTCTGTTGTTCTCACAAAGCGGACTTGAGAAGCAGAGCCGGAGCATTGTTTGAACCAGTTCACTTCTCTCAGAGGCCCAGGCGAGGTCAGGGTAAAAGCATTCATCTAGAAGGCCTTGAGGTCTCAAGGCTGCAGATAAAGGGTCTGGGTTTAGCTACACAGTGGTAAAAAAGGAGGAGTTACTGAGGCAAAAATAAGACACAATGAAGCTAGAGCAGATCTGTGATGTCTTGTAATATTCCAGGCTTTGTGCCTGTCTTTGTTTTTATAAAGGTTTGATGTGTCTCTCCTCCCCGCTTAAGATTCCTCTCTCCTCCTTCCTCCGCCCCTTTGTATAATTGCCTTGTTTTTCTCCAGTACAGATGTTCCTTCAAGGGCATGCAGTGGTATTCTAGTCAATACAGCCCGGTCTCCTCTTTAATTACACAACATGAAGAGGGAGTGATGTCTGCCTAGCTCACTGCTTTGCCCTCTGGGCCTTTCCAAATGTTTGTCCGCTCACCAGATACTGTTTCCCACACCAGGTTTGGGTGAATTAGACCAGGGCTTCTCAGAAGTGAGCTTTAATATGTTGCGTTACATCTGGATTTATGACAGGATGGACGTGAGTAGGAGTGACTGTGCAGAGAAGTGCAGATTGGAGCAGAAATTCTGGGTGCCTTTTAGTGGCAGGGAGAGAAGCTGTTTACAGGAGGAGGGGCATGGAGGGGAAATGTCAGACAAATGTCAAGTATACAAGCTCAATGCCAACGTCTCGCTGAAGGGCAGTGTACAGAGTGTTGAAAAAGGCCCCGTTCCTCCCACTCATCTATAACCCCCATGCTTCCTCGTATATCCTCTCTGCCTTCCTCATTGTTACTCCCTCCTCTTTGTATATGTTGTCTGTTCTCGTCTTCCTAACTGTCGTTCTCCACTTCACTTAGTCTCAGTCTCATCTCTGATTGTCCTTGTCAGTTGTTCTGCTGGTGTTTCGTTTTCTATTTTCACCTAACTCTTTTCTGCAGGGCTTATCAGGGGCTGTTAACAGCTCCGGCTGTCAGATATCTCTTCATTGTTTACTTGTCGAAAGGCACTTACTCACACACACGCACACACACACACACACACACACACACACACACTGGTCAGAACCACCAAGCTTTTTTGGCGAGACTCTGGCTCCTTCCACGCTGCCAGCTGCTTGCTTTGAGTTATGGGGGATCCCATGACTAAAGAAGTGTGACCTGCTTCAGATGTCCTCCTCAGGTCTCTGTGTTTGCTGTAGACAGTCCTGCTTTTTACTGGACCTTATCCAAATCCGCATAGTCAATAGGCAGATGAACACTAAGCATGCCGCTGTAGTCACGGCTGGTCTTAGGGCCGGCTAGTCTTCATAGCTCCACTGGGAGGCACGCACTCTCTTACCCGCTGGTTCTCACATAGCTCACGTCTTTATGCAATAGAATATTAATTTATGGTATGCTCAGCCTTGCAGGCACTCCGGTCTGGTTTCTCAACCTTAACTTACCCTGTCTAATTTAAAGCAGCACGTCTGCCATGCTTTATTTTTATATTAACAAATGCACGTCATAATGATTTATTTATTGTTTTTAAGAGTAGTGGGACATTAGGGTAAGTCAAAACTTTAGCATGAGGAGACCACAGACTTTGCTCTGGAGCCCTGGCTGTTGGGAGAGCTTTGCACCAGTCTCGGAGACTTTGCATTATTTTGCATTTAGTAATATGTTTGCTCTCTCTCTGCCAAAGACCTACTTGATATCTCTGGCCTGAGTGCTCTGACCTGAATCCACTTCACAACAGAAGTGGGTTTTTTAATAAAAAAAAACTAAACAAACCCCCCCAAAAACCACTATTTTACTGTAGAGCAAGGTCTCACAGGCAGATGCGATCTATGTTTCTTCCTGATGAGTAATAGCCCCAATGGTGTTAAGTTTTCGCAAACCTTCCCCAAATATAATAGAAAGAGCAAAATGAATCATTCTGACTGTGGCATTCAGTCGGTCTTATCTAAACGTGTCAAAACGGTGCCATTTAAAAATAAGTCGAAAGTGCTTTTTTTAAACAGCTAGTCCTGTAGTTTTTGAAAACGAGTAAACAGTATTTCATTTCCACTAAGGAAAATATAAAATGTCACAAAGCTTGGGTTTCAGACGGTGTTAGGTCCTTGAGTATTTGAAATCTCAATTCTAATGGGCCTCTGGTCTCTAACAGTGCATAATGATCATCTCTCCACCAATAATTATAACTCTGTGGTATGCAGTGTTTGAGTCTTTCAGTAATAGATGTTTCGCTTGGTAAATTAAGAGGAAATGACGATAATGTCAAGGTTGCACGTTTTATCAGTGCTTGCACCTTCTTTATCCTATTGCTCCATGGAAAAATCCAGCAGATGGCTCAGAAAATGACTCGGAAGTTGGCCTGACTTCATTTTTGAGCTAATGTTATGCCTTGGATGTTCAAACAATGATTATTTAACACCTTAGTGTTTGCAGGGATTTAATCACCACCTCTCCAAATTCGCCCATACCTGGTGTTTTGTAACAGTACGGTTACACACTGACTAGCCAGTTTACTTTTGGTTGTTTTCCTGGCTCTCTGCTGATTAATTTAATTCAAATTTCCTGGAAATAACCACTCATTAAATACATTTGTGCAAAGTGGTTCTACGGTGGGTTTGCAAAGAATAAACTAGATTTATTGATCTCTACACCTCTCGTAACATGGAGTTAGTAGAATTGTGTCTGCCACTTTAAGTATATAAGGTAGACATTCCTGCTGGCTTAGTCATTGCAGTTGTGAGGGGATAAAGAGGGGGGAAATACACAGCAGAGGCTGTGTGCGGACTACACATGGAAAGCCGTGGAGAAACTTTATGTGCTTTTCGAATAATAAAGAGTTAAACTGATTTGTGTGTGTGTGTGTGTGTGGTCTGTTTGGTGTATGCAGCCATTGTTGTGTAATATAGTGAGCCAAGTTCATATGATCGTGCCTTCCCCCTTCTTTTGTTTAACCAACATCCAACAGTAGATACAACGAAGCTTTTGAATATTTAATGGCTTCTGGAGCTTATCAAAGTCCTGCGGTTACAGGCACAGGAAACAGCTCAAATACCAGTCTTGAGAATCCAGTGCTTTCCTGGGGGCATGCTCAGCACCATGACAAGTTCCCGTACATCCGCTGTTTCCACTGGGCACAAACTACTTGCCTGCGCTTTGCTCCAGTTTGTACAAAGCTTGGGCGGAGTGCCAGCGCTGGTGACAAAGTGAGGAGAGTCACTCACTCCCACCATCCTAAAGCCACCAGACTGACCATGGAAAAGTCCCATCTGTCTTGGTGTCTCCTGCCATGTTCACTATATCACTGTATCACCACAGCTCCAAAAGGAGTGAGCGTGCCTGTGTGTGGTTTCTACTAAGAACTAAAAGAGAATGTAGTCAACATACTCCAACCCTGCTGGCACACTGTGCATGGCCCCTATTATTTCCCATGAGATCAGGATACTATTGATTCACAGTGTTATAACTCCATGGTGTCACAAAAATAAATGCATTAAATAGCAAATAAAGCTCCCTTTACAGCAGCCCTTTGTTTTCTGGGTTCTCAGATGTCTCTTCAAACCAAGGACAAGAGAAGCAAAAACAAGTTACTAATTGGTTTCTTTGCACGTGTGTGTGTGATACATGGGAAAGTATATTGTCTTCTCTGAATTTATCAGGCATCGATTTTTTAGATTTTATTTACTATATTGTCTTCACATTTTATTTGACTTCTTGAAGCACATTTGACAGTCAGTGGTTATGTTAGCATTAGATAAAAGAATAGTTTAGTGAAATTGTTATTTGCTTTCCTTGAGACAGTTTATTTGCTGTGGCACGTTTACAGTGTTTTTAATTGTTGACATTACATGATACACAGTGCTGCTACAGTATATAAATCATATCTGAATTTCTTTTTTTGACAATACATCATTAGGTTTTTTCTGATAGGATATTAATTACAAGCAGTTGACATGTCTTTCTGCGCTGTCATCCCATCTAAATCCCATCACCCACCCTCCCTTCTCCTCTTTCGCCTCTCATGGCCTTTGCCACATTTCCCACCATCCACGTCACATCCATAAATGTCATGCTCAGGGCCCGTTTGCAGATGATGTTGGTGCATTAGCCCAAACAGAGACCTTCTTCACCGAGTACCCAGAACCTGAGCCCTGTTGAAGTAAAACTCAACTTGGTTACAAATAGTTGTTCTGCTCAATTGGTTTTATTGGTTGCCTTTGGACTTTCGAGGGGCTCGTGTTGCGATTGGTCAGAAAGGAATTCATTTTTCCTCAGACTTTAATGTGTTTTGAGTTTCATGCAAAGACAAAATTGAAACCTATATTATTTCACTTTGCTGTTTGGGCCAAGAGTGGTGAAAAGCCACAGACACGTGTTGACTGCTCTTACTAACTTTTAATGTCAACAGCAGTGTCCCTCTCTGTTATTTAGAATCGGTTGCAAGTTTGCAAAGTTTCACCGAGTCATGATGACACGGCTGTACAGTGTGCTATTGTCCATGTATGAACAGCAAGGCTTATTGTCTATTAATGCTTGACCCTGTGAGTTTATCTGACTCCTGTCCTCTGTGGCCTACAAAGGTCTCCTCTCAAAGCACTGACAGATTAGATCCGCTTCCTAGGATTGCTTGATTGACCAAAATAGGACCTGTGTGTCTCGCTGCCAGGCTCCAAAGAGACTGACTGACATACTTGTACTCACATCCAAACATACAGACATATGCTCTCTTCTCTCACGTGCCATCGCTTTTGACAAATTTTCCTCAACTTGTGCCCACTGTGACTGTATCTGCTGTGTTTGTGTGTGTGTGTGTGTGTGTGTGTGTGTTTGTGAGAGAGAGAGAGAGCCTGTGTAAGTGTCAGCCCAGTGTGTAATGTGTTTCCAGCCTGTTTGATGCCTATTTGAGCCACCCAGTTCCTCTAGTGTTAGGCTGCCTGCTGGCTTGTGGCTGCGCAGCTCGGGAGCTGTGACTCATCCTTTGCTCTCACTACTCATTCATAGTATTCATAGTATTCATTCAATACTATAACACCCCCACCCCCACCCACCCCCAGCTCTGTGGTAGGTTCCCCTCAGTCCTGCTCTAAATGGCAGGACGGGATGAGGGCTATCGCCACCTCTTAGCGACGCCTCTCTGAGAGGTGCGAGAGATGAGTGCCTGTGTCTGCTGCCTGTGCCTGCCTTCGGTGCCTTAACTGTGCCTCTGTCTGCCTGCCTGCCTCAGCTCTATCCCTCTTTATAACTCCGGCCACAGCAGCCATTTACTCATGCTAGGCTGGCTTGGCTGTGGCTCCTGGGAGATAATGCGCCATGCCTGCAAGTAAGCTCAGAGCATGGGTTAATTCCACAGTGGGGAAAAAAACAAAATCTCCTGCTGACAAATCTCTCCTGCAGAGGTGAGGATGTATGCTGGCATCCCACAGAGAGAGAGAGAAGAGTATCCTTTTTTTTTCTTGCCAGAATAGTTAGGTAGGTTCACTCAGGTCACAGAAACACTGGTCCTCTATTCTCTTCCCTTTAAATGTGTGGCGAGGAGACCAAAGGAGGATCTGAGCTACTCTTGTCTACCTTCCTCACCACACATGGCTAAAATGTGTGTGCTTCTTTAAAAACTGTTGGCCTCTGTTTGTTTTCTTCCATTACTTCTATAAACTATAAAAATATAAAACATGTATAATTACTAAGAGCCGTTTTGTATCCTGCAGCTGCTTAACTAACGATGAATCACGGATCCTATGGTTGTGTTTGTACGTGTCTCTTTTGTGCGTACGCTATCTCTAAAGGAGATATCAAGCAGGCCTCGGCGTGCCAGTGGTGATTTGCCGTCTGTTCTTTATCGGAGCATGTGTACAATGAGGAGATGAAAGGACATAATAAAATTACAAAGGAAACCTCATGAATTATACAGCTAGATGAAATGCCTCTGACAACCACACACTTCCCTTTCAGGCCTTATTTCAAGTTCCCTATTTACCAGCATGAGGATTTAGATTACAGAAGTTTGAACCAAACTTTGGATAAGGTTGGCTCTTTAAAAATCTTCCCCATCTAATGTTCAGTGTCAGCAATCAATGAAGGAGTCTTAACTTGTCTAATGTCATTAGCCTGCTTTTTGTCAGTGGCTTAGAATGACCTTGACCCTGTCTTTTGCCTCCCCTTCCTCTCTTCGTCTTGTTTGGGTGAGATCCCCGGAGTCCAGTGCAGTTGTCAACGCGCAGCCTAATGGGCACAGGTGGCTGGGGCTCCTCTGCCTTCTCCAGCCCTCTTGGCATGGTTCTCTTGGCAGACCAGCAGCTCCTTGGCCATTCGCCTCAATGGGCCACTCCAAAGCAGTAATCACCAGCTGGTGCTTTGTTAGCATCAGGGTGGCCCCCAAGATGAATTATGGCTCTCAACTTTGAATTATGGTTTCTTCTGAAATCCAGCAGCGTGTGAAGTTCCGATCAGGATTCGCTGTATTTCCTCCTCCGGCAGGCGTGGATGCAAATGCAGTTTCATTCATAAAAGCTTTCAAAGAGATGACATGTCGCTAGATCATCGCTGATTTCCTCCCAGTTACTGACCACAGCAGAGCAATGTCCGAGAAGGGGATGTAGAGTGCGGAGGATGGTGAGTGTGTGTGTCGGTGGGGGGGGTTGTTGGATGAAAGAAAGCTCTGCAGCTGTATTGCACTATGAAGCAGTCAGACAGCGGCTTGTTACTGTGTCAGATAAATATAGAGGTCTCTAGAGCTCTGCACTGCAGCTCTATCTCTGCTCGCTGCTTAAAGGAAGGGAAAGGCCGCGTCACCTGGGAGATGCCACTCACCTCATTCATCCTCACTAAATTGGCTTTAGATTTGCAGGACATTAAAGATTATTGAGAATCTGTAGGGATAGGGTGGGGTATAAGGTGAACCACAGAGAAGGGCTGAAGTTAGGCACAAGGTACGCTTTAATGTTTTATGCCCACATACTGTCTTTTCACAGAGCTGTCATCCGACAGCACACTTGAGCTCAGTAGCTGTCATGATTTCATCCATAGCACTTACCGATTTCTTATGTTTATTGGCTTAAAAGTTAAGAAAATGGTGAGTGATGGCTTTGCTAATTCAGCAGCAAGTGCGCCAACCGACCCGCTGTGTATGCGTGCTTTGGTCCGAGCGCGCTTGTGCATCCTCCTTATAACAGCCTGGCTCATGAGGTCTGCTGATCGAGCAGAAAGTGCAGCCTGTTAGGGGTAAAAGAGGAGGTGCATTAGCTCTCCTTTCATCTATTTCATCCTCTTCTGTTTGACGAGCGCACAGTGGTTGATAAGCGTCCAGCGCGCCTTTGAAGTCCCAGTCGGGACTTCAGTTCAACCCTGCCACCACCACCCACCCCCATTACTGCGTCAATTACAGAAAGGCTTTGCAGGCCTTGTTTGCGCTTGAGTGTGGATCAGGCTCCTCCCTGTGGCTGATAAACATACAGTCTCCATGTAAACATCACCCATTGTCATTCATATTTTATTACTCACACTCGTTTACTCAGCGTAGGCGCTCCTCTGTCATCCCAGCTTAAGCTTTTGTTCTGTTGCACCTCTGCTTTTATGTATGATCTGGTTTTAAAAAAGTGCTTGGCTTTCTTTGGATGAGTAAGTCAACGTCCATTGTTTCACCCCAGTTGGGAAAAAAAGACCCTGCAGGTGTATTCACTGAGTTGTGGTCTGTTTCTCAACCCTTCTGAGAAGTTGCTCTGTCCTATATGTACTGTTGTTAGCACTTTTCCAGTCCAGGCATGTACTTGCTTGTAAGAAGCTTGTTGTTGCATTCCACCTACCTCCCTGCATAATATATGGTATTAACTTCCAGCCCTTTTGTTTGTGTCTCCCTTGGTCTGCCTGTGTGTGAGGTAAAGACACTGATGCTCGTCTTCAGACAAACCCTTGAAACTTTGGTTTCCTTGGAAAACAAAAACTCCCAAAATTAAGAGAACACTTGGGCAATTTTTAACTTTTACTCTTGGTGTGATTTATAATCAAGATTTTGGATTCCATTTACTGTTTATATTGTCACTTTATTTGCAGCAAAAGACACAATGTACTGTTTGTCAGTAAAGATTTTCACCTTCAATATTCCATTTGTCAAGAGCTGATGTGTAATTTATGTGTTCCCTTCACTTTTTTTGACCAGTATATATTTTAGTGGGTAGGAATGAAGCCTTAGTGTGGTGCTGGGAAGGAAAGACAGGAAAAAAAAGAGCCATAGTCCATTTCAAACACGTTGGATTGTTGCTCTTTCTGTACGTAAAAATAGCCTCGCATAAAGCAAAAGGCCACATTCCTTTTCATATATGCGAGCGTTACATCAGTGGAACTTTTATTTATTTTTCTTTGGTTAGGATCAACAAAACTAGGAAATCTTTTTGTTCCTGCTGTTTTGTTCCTGATTGTTCTAAGAAGGCAGGGCCTTCAATGGCCGTTGTTTCCACTGTATGTTTTATTTACAGTAAAGATTTCAGAGTGTGTTTTTTTTCCCCTTTGTCTCTTTTTCAATACTGCAAACGGACTTCCTGTTTAGGAATATCATAACCACTGAATTCGAGCTTGTTTTGAAATCCGTCCATTAACATTCCCCCCCCCCCACAAAGAGCGGTTTTCTTCATAACAGCATGTCCTTCAGTCAACAGCAACTTTTTAAAGGACTAAGATTAACTCAAAATACTCGGCTTCGTGTTTAAAGTAAATGTCAAAACCACCACCTCCAGATGTGTGTCATCTGGAAAATAAACCAGGGACCAAAGATGGATGAGAAAGGATGTGTGACACTGCCTCTCGGCATGTACTGTACCTACTGTATGCACTGTATATATGTACGTGCTTATAGCGTGCTCAGACAAAAATAGCTTTTGTTTAATTAGCGGTGTGACGTGCATGTTTTTGCTGTGCATATGTGAGTCATTCATCTGCACTAAGGAACAGTTTCCTCAGGCTCAAATCGACGCATGTAAAGGTTTCTTTCCCCTTTCTTCTGGTTCATGGCTTCTTTTTTTCAGATTAGTGGTTCATTGTGTTTACATCATCTCCATTAGAGCTGGGTTAGGCAACATGTTTTTAGCATCGCGGGAAGAAAGAAAAAAACGGAACAGCTTTTCAGGATATTGTAATTGAAACATTTTGAGAAGGAACTAGACCCCAGTATCTCCTCTTCTCTCTGTTTTCAGGCTTTAGAAAATCCAGCCTGTGACAAAACACTTTAATCGATCGCAGGTATTTTCAGACAAGAGTAGATGAGTCGTACAAAAGTTATATAAAGTGCAAAACATTTCCACAGAAAAAGTGACACAGGGTCAGGGCAGGTTAAGCGTAGGTCTTTCCTGGAAAAGCAGCGTTTGAATCCAAAGTGATGCCGTTAAACAGGAGTTTCATGAAGTACTGTGAAGATCCAGCGTGGTGACTGCTAGGGAAAGGCCACCCAGTGACGGCGCTTTCAGGCTGTAAGAGAGAACAACACCCACAGTAAAATTTTGCTCTGTGGTTGGTGAGTGTCTCGGCTTGCCCGAGGTGCATCACAAGGTGCTGAACTCATGGCTCACGTAATTCATTTTTTAAAACATAATAAATATACTTGTGACACCCGCAGGCACTAAATGACGCAATAAAGAACTTTTCCATCTCTAGACAACTTTGGGATTTTGCAAAATGAAAATGAACACAAAGCTAATAAATGTTGCTTTGTCTTCTATTTTTCCTTTTCAGATAAATTATTTTACGACATTTTACTAATTAGGTTTTTTTTAGCCTTTCAGTCACTCGGTCGACGCTGACCCGTTTCAAGTTGAAGTAGAACAAAAACCTGCTGAATGTCTGTTTTTGTCCTCAGTGTTGCTGTTTCATTTTTAATTTATAGCATTCCGCACGGTTTACTCAAGCTGACCTTTAAATGCCCATTTGATGCTTCTCTTTGTGGAGTTTTTGGTTATGATGGTTATGTATTTATGTGTGCTAACTGGTTATGTTTTGAATGTTTTGAATAACAACTACCTGTACTACAAGTACCTGTTCTCCTTCATCATTTTTCTTCTTATTTAAACTGGTGTTTGCTGTTCTTCCAGTGTATCTTTACATAGCATGCCAGTGCCGTGGAATCAGACAGACCCGGCATCTTACATCACACACTGTGCCGCCTCCGCTTTTTACTTTTCACGGATCGGTCAGTTTGGGTCTCCTACTATTTTCCACATCCCGGATAAAAGCAAAAAAAATGTAATGACCAAGAGGAATAAAAGTGCACTATTCCTGCTTGGAACATGAGAGTGAGGTGGGAGAGAAATTTACTTTTTTACATTTTTTTTTGCTTAGGTGTGCGCTGATGAGAACGATGAGGTCAATGAGAGCATTATGGATTGTCTTTGAAACTATGTGGCCATCTGATACGTGTGATGAAGCAGGACTCCTCTTTGTGTGTAAGGACAGTGGGTGCACAGACTCTGTGAATGGCTCACATTGTGAGCCACTGTGTTGGCACCAGTGGCTTTACTGGCACGTAGATGTAGAGTCAGATATGCTGGACCCTGGCCTACTCTGTGGTATTATTAGTATTCTGTATCTCTGTAGAGGTCCTGCACACCTCAGCCTGCTGAGAAGCTGTCATGTAGAATCTCAAATCAAGGAATGGTTTGTTTTTACACCTTTCTGTCCACTGAGTTTTAATTAAGTGAAAGCCCAAAGTGGCTGAGGTACAGGCGTGTTTGCCTAAGTAAACATAATATTTAAGACCGGCAGCGATACCCCCTGAGAATGTGACCTTTTCTAGTGACTGCCTCCACTGCAGGATTAATTTAAGCTCTTGGAATTGGGATTTAACATTTTTTTTAATTCAAATGTGTGGCTCATTTTTTTTTAGCTATCTTTATGTTTGTTATTTTTTCTTAATTGTGCGTAGATGCACAAAAAAGAAAAATCACAGTTAATCCCTAAAACTCAATCTGTGTCTGCTCCCAACAAATTTTAACATCGTATATTACAATTGAGTAAGTGTGTATTTCCATTCACGCCACATGGCAGCAGACACTAGCCCAGTGTTGTTTTGCATTGGAGTGTATGTAAATATCAGAGGGGGTTGTTATTTCCTAGCATGTAAGTACGTGCTCTGCCCAGTGAGCTCTTCTGTGCCGCCATGGAGACAGACACATCTGCATTTGGCGCGTCGCTTAGTGCCTGCGGGTGTCAGAAAATGCTGCACACAAGCTTGTGTTTAAGCTCTTGGCTCCGGTGCGGTGGGAGGAAGCGGCCTCTCGGGGCACAGCAAAGAGAGCCTGTGCTGTTGCCTCTTTTTAAGTGCAACAACGGAGATGTCGCTCTTGATTTACGGAGTATGAGCTGGGCGGGTCGTGTCCTGACAGAGAGGCCGGCTACTTGAGGAAGAGGAGGGGAGGAGAAAAAAAGTCAAGAGTGGAAAAGAATTGAGAAGAAGCAAGTGAGATGGATGCTCATGCATGTCCATCCAGCAGTCAGATCACATCCAGACTGACATCTGTACAAGACCAAGTCACGTGTTTATGATTCCTCGGGTCCCAGAAATACCCCCAGAACTCCGATCTCTGACCAAGCCAAACGGTTAGGCTTCTCATTAAGTAATCACCATCAGCTTAGGCTGCTGAAATATTTGGCAGTGAAGAAATGAAAATGTAACTATAAAATGTAATAAGCAACCTCAGTGCGGTAAAATGCTGCCTGGAGAATTTATTTGTTTGTATATGTATAGTGTATGTGTGTGTGTGTTATGTTTGGATGAACTGTGGAAAACGGCTGTGGTGTCAGGGCGACATACAGAAGCATTGTGCTTGGAAGTGTGTTTGTCTGCGACATTATTTCTCCTACCCTGCTTTCGTTTTTTTTTCTGTCACTGACAGACACACCCATACCAGGAATCTCTCGTGGTTTTTACCAACTTTGACTTTCTCATGTAAATACTTACCCTTTGAATGGCCCAAATTAGGGCTATCATGCTGAAGATTGATTCAAGATATTGGCCACGGGCCACTGTGGGGATGGTCTGCAGCGTCGCATTTTTTCTGACATAGCTCAATGGAGGAGCTCTCGCATGTCTGCCTTTGTGGTGGAAAAGGCTGTGTTTGTGTGTGTGTGCGAGTGTTTTAGGAGGTGGAGTAGGCGGGTGTGGGGTAGGGGGAGGTTAGGCCTAAAGAAACAACAGCGACTGCTCTTGAGTATGTCGCCTGTTCCCAGCTTCTTGGCAGTAAATTTGATCAGAAAAAATACACGCTCTGGCTTCACAATGCAGGCCTTTGTCTCTGGTCGGCATCGGAACTGTAAACCATTTTGGAAACTGTTTCCAGCTTATTAAAACGTTTCCAGACCGTGACTGTTGAAGTAGTGAGTTTTCCAGTTAGTCGCTTGGCATCCTTCCCCATCTTAGGTCTGTCATGGGCATCTTCAGAGAGTAAAGACTGTGGCTAGGATTAACTATTGGACTTCTCTGCTATTCACTTTCTCCTCTCTCTCTCTCTCTACCTCCCCATGCCCCCTTGGCTTTGATTAACTGTGAAGCTGTGAAGATCATAAGCCAGTTCAAGTGTGGCCTCATACCCTCATTGCCCAGTGTCATTGTTCTAACTAAACTGCTCTCTTCAGCAGGAATGAATTAGCCTTTTGTGCACCAATGGCCTCTTTACAAATAGCCATTAATGTTCTGTTAGTTTAGTTTGGACTCTATTTAAGTTAAATCACAAGCACTATTAGGCAGTGTAGGCTATTACAGACTTGCCGCTAATTGTCGGTGGAATTGAAATGACATTGTGAGAATAATTAGATTTCTGTTCTCATTTATTGGCTCCAATGTGTTTTGTTTAATCTGAGTTTAATCCGGTTGTCGCTCCCGATATCCTTTCTGAATTGATGTCTTGGAGATAATGGGTGCACGGCCCCCTTGTTATTGTACACCGAGGTGTTCATTGCTCTCTCCGTTACCTTCTCTTCTCTCGTCCCTTTCTGGATTTTTGCCTGTCGCTACAATTCAAATGACCATAAATCTTCTAACTTTGTTTTCTAATGTGTGTTGCTCCATTAAACTCCCAGAAGAAAATGTTTTAAATGGACTAAACAGAAACATGAGGAAGCTACTGAAAAGAAAACGCTGTTCTTTGATTTCGCTTGGCTAATTTATTTCCACTTAGAAAATGTATCCTTCATTGTTCACTAGTGCTTTCTGATGCCCTGCGGTCTGTGACCTCCGAGGCATCTTTTGACACTTTTTGAACTGAATGTAAAATCAACATGGATTTCTCCCTCATGACATTCTAGATTTCCCTTGAGCTTTTGCCATATTTGTATTTTGTCTGTTCTGTAACATTTTACCCCTGGTTCCAGGGTTACGTAAGTTCAGTCTTGTGGCTGGCTTCCCTGTTGGCATTCTTGTCGCATACTGAAGATTCCTCTGTCTATGAGAGAGATAAGGAGAGAAGATACAATGGTGGCGAGGAATGGGAGATGTCACAGAGGGCAGACAATGGGCAGATTCTGTTAAATGAGCCAACTGGTATTGACTCAGGCTTACTGCAACTTATCGTCTAATTGCCACAGTGTTGGCGTTATTCCCTGGGTGATATGTGGCTGATGAAACGAAATCCCAGATATATGGCTTGGTGAAGAAATGCTCTAAACACAGACAGTGTTTTGTAGGACACTAAATGTGGGGGGGGGGGGGGGGTCTGATTCTCACAGGGAGATCTGAAACAATACCTTTTGTTTCCTCATTGCTTGCTTTGTCTGATAAACTCTGACCAATAGCTGAAAGCTGTTGACCCTCCATCACCAACTGTTCTCCTGATACACTTGTTAATTCCTCATCCTTCTGCTGATTCTCACCCTGACAGCTCCTAACCTGGAAGACCACCTCTCTGCACTCTGGGTACTGTTGGCCTGTTTACCTCACAGTAAAAAAGAAAAAGTGCCTTGGATTGGGCAGGGATTATATAAGACTAGCGACTTAGCTGTCAGTACAGTTGATTTCCACTGTTACAAAAGAATAACAGTACTGTCTTCACATAATGTCACAAACTGAAAGAGGACATAACCCCTGTCCTCCAGAAACCTAATTTCTCACTACTTCTCGTCTTGTTCATGCCCACGGCGAATCATTTACTTAGGTTTCTGTGGCTGTTTTCACACAGGAACTTTGGACAATTTCAGAAGATCGAGTCGGGATATTTTCCACAGCTGTCCTTTCTTACATGTAGCACGCAGAAGAAAATGGTCTGTTTCAGATGCGTTTGCACTCAGGGAAATACTCTGTGTGGTTTAAGTGAAGGAGCTGCCTTCATGTATGCATGCAGGAGGCACCACACGTGACACAAGCTCACTAATAATGAATGCACCTGTGCTGTTTGTGCATCAGTACATTCCAACATTATATAGAATTTGTACTGAGAAGTTGACAAGGTTAACAACAGCTTAATATAAAAACTGACTGTGTGGGGTATTTGGTTTCTCACATGCACTGCTGTTGGGTGATGTTGGGGGGGGTTCAGGGGTGCAGTACATGTATGAAAATGGGATAATATGTATCCTTTCTTCTGCTGTCGGTCACATGGAAAATATGGATGACGTCTTCGGGGTTGTCAGGTTAAGTTTTGTTTGTAGACATTAGTGTTTTCTGAGGCTTCATACACCAAACTAACAATTGTCTAAAGTGAAAAAAAAAAAAGCTTTTTCCTATAATCCAGTAATCCTTATTTGGAGACGTGTTCACACTTTAACCCATATTCCTCATGCATTTGTAAGGTTACCTAAGGCCCCCTCAAGAGGGATACAGCTTAAATTAAGAATGCATGACGGTAAGTGATCCGCTGGCACGTCACTTGCACTCAGCTCAGCTTCTCTAGAATGCAGTGTTTAGCCTCTAAGACCCCAACAAATGAGTTTATTTTTAGAAAATCCCACTTCTTATTCCTCTTAATGGCGATTATGGGGTGACGACACATCTGTTATTTTTTTTCATGAGCTGCACTGGAAAATGCCATGTTTGAAGGGTACGCGGGCTCTGCGCAGTCGGTGCGGGCGCACTCGTTTGTTGGTGCCACTTCTCCCCTAAAGAAAAAGGTCCTTTTCTCTCTCTTGACTCTGTGGTCATATGTTTGGAGTCGTTACAATTGTGCACATCAAGCTTTTATGTGTGTTGGCTCGGCTTAGAGCTGTATGAACTATTGATGGTTTCTATGTGTGGCAATTATCCGGCAATAATGGATTGTGTTCTTCCTGAAAATCAGGAAGAAGATCATGTTGTTCTTCTCATACCTCCGCCAAGGAGTTTATGGGGTTTTCTTTGTGTTTTTTTTATATATTTGATTTTTGCCTGTTAATATAGACAAAATTTAACCCAACTTCAAATGATTAACATTGTTACTTTTGCTATTTTCTATTAAGACATAGGGCAAAATTGGACATTTTGCATCATATTTTCACTACAGAATATGAACTGAAAGTATTAAATTTAAAAGCTGCTGCCTTAATTTTCCTATCCTTGGTGGTGCTGTCACTTGGTGTTCGCTCGCTCTGCGGTAGAGTATCACTTCCTGTTCCTGCTCAAACACAGTGGTGTTTCTGAGTAGCTTATTTGCTTAGCAATTTAATTAACAACTTTTAAATACATTCTTCTTTCATAGTATAATCTTCACGTGCTTCATCCGAAGCACACTTTCTGTGTACTCACTACCTAATTTATAGCCAAAGTATTCACTCACTGTCTCTGTACTGTTTCGCTAGCTTAGCTTAGCTCGTAGCCGACTCGTTAGCACCATGGCTACTTCACCTGTCCCTCCTGCACTTTCTTGCTCACTGTGTCAGATGTTTAGTTACTCCTCGGCCTCCTTTAGCAGTAATGATATCTGTAACAAATGTAGCATATTTGCAGCTCTGGAGGCCAGGATTACTGAATTGGAGACTCGGCTTCGCACCCTTCATTCACCCGTAGCTAGCCAGGCCCCTGTAGCTGGTGCAGCCGAAGATAGCGTAGGCCCCGCTAGCTGTTCCCCGGCAGACCCCAAGCAGCTGGGGAAAGAGGGCGGCTGGGTCACGGTGAGGAGGAAGCATAGTCCTAAACAGAAGCCCCAGGTACACCACCAACCCGTTCATGTGTCTAACCGTTTTTCCCCACTCGGTGATACACCCGCCGGGGGTCAAACTCTGGTAATTGGTGATTCTGTTCTCAGACATGTGAAGCTAGAGACACCGGCAACCATAGTCAATTGTCTTCCAGGGACCAGAGCAGGCGACATTGAAGGAAATTTAAAACTGCTGGCTAAGGGTAAACGTAAATTCAGTAAAATCATAATTCACATCCGCAGTAATGACACCCGGTTACGCCAATCGGAGGTCACTAAAATCAATACTGAATCGATGTGCAACTTTGCTAAAACAATGTCGGACTCTGTAGTTTTCTCTGGTCCCCTCCCCAATCAGACCAGGAGTGACATGTTTAGCCGCATGTTCTCCTTAAATTGCTGGCTGTCTGAGTGGTGTCCCAGAAACGATGTGGGCTTCATAGATAATTGGCAAACCTTCTGGAGGAAACCTGGTCTTGTTCGGAGAGACGGCATCCATCCCACTTTGGATGGAGCAGCTCTCATTTCTAGAAATATGGACAAATTTATTAAACCCCCCAAAATATGACTATCCAGAGATGGGACCAGGAAGCAGAGTTGCAGTCTTACACGCCTCTCTGCAGCTTCTCTCCTCCTGCTACCCCCCCAAAAACCCATCTCCATAGAGACTGTGTCAGCTTCCAAAAAGACAAAAAACAAACTAAAAACCAGCAATAAACAACTTAAACATAAACAATTACAAAGAAAGAACAATACAGTATCCACATCTGAACCAAAGAGTAAAACAGTGAAATGTGGATTATTAAATATTAGGTCTCTCTCCTCCAAGTCTCTGTTAGTACATGACTTAATAATTGACCAACAAATTGATTTACTCTGCCTTACAGAAACCTGGTTGCAGCAGGATGATTATGTTAGTTTAAATGAATCAACACCCCCGAGTCATTCTAACTACCAGAAACCTCGAAGCACAGGCCGAGGGGGCGGTGTGGCAGCAATTTTTCACACCAGCCTATTAATTAATGAAAGACCAAGACAGACTTTTAATTCATTTGAAAGCCTGATGCTTAACATTGTCCACCCCAGCTGTGAAACTCAGAAACCAGTCTTACTTGTTATCATCTATCGTCCACCTGGGCCTTACACAGAGTTTCTGTCTGATTTCTCAGACTTTATATCTAATTTAGTTCTGAGCTCAAATAAAATAATTATTGTGGGTGATTTTAACATCCATGTAGATGCTAAAAATGACAGCCTCAACATGGCATTTAGTCTGTTATTAGACTCAATTGGCTTCTCTCAAAATGTAAAAGAACCCACCCACCACTTTAATCACACTCTAGATCTTGTTTTAACATATGGCATAGAAACTGAACATTTAAC
This sequence comes from Perissodus microlepis, assembly GCF_051167445.1. Classification (NCBI taxonomy): domain Eukaryota; kingdom Metazoa; phylum Chordata; class Actinopteri; order Cichliformes; family Cichlidae; genus Perissodus; species Perissodus microlepis. Next base: position 10,415,994 of record NC_140467.1, read on the forward strand.
AGTGTTTCCTGAAAACCCTCTCCTGTCTGATCATTTCCTGATAACATTGACATTTACAATAATTGATTACACAGCGGTGGAGAGTAGATTTTATCAAAGTAGATGTCTTTCTGAAAGCGCTGTAACTAAGTTTAAGAATATAATCCACCCACTGTTATCATCTTCAATGCCCTGTACCAACACAGAGCAGAGCAGCTATCTGAACGCTACCCCAACAGAGGTCGATTATCTTGTTAATAATTTCACCTCCTCACTACGTACGACTCTGGATACTGTAGCTCCAGTGAAAACTAAGGTCTCTAATCAGAAGTACCTGACTCCGTGGTATAATTCTCAAACACGTACCCTAAAGCAGATGACTCGTAATCTGGAGAGGAAATGGCGTGTCACAAATTTAGAGGATCATCATTTAGCCTGGAGAAATAGTTTGCTGCTTTATAAGAAAGCCCTCCGCAAAGCCAGAACATCTTACTATTCATCACTGATTGAAGAAAATAAGAACAACCCCAGGTTTCTCTTCAGCACTGTAGCCAGGCTGACAAACAGTCAGAGCTCTGTTGAGCCAACCATCCCTTTAACGTTAACTAGTAATGACTTCATGAACTTCTTCACAAATAAAATTTTTATCATTAGAGAAAAAATTACCAGTAATCATCCCACAGATGTAATATTATCTACAGCTACTCTTAGTACCATTGATGTTAAGTTAGACTCTTTTTCTCCAATTGATCTTTCTGAGTTAACTTCAATAATTACTTCCTCCAAACCATCAACGTGTCTTTTAGACCCCATTCCTACAAAACTGCTCAAAGAAGTCCTGCCATTAATTAATTCTTCGATCTTAAATATGATCAACCTATCTCTAATAATCGGCTATGTACCACAGGCCTTCAAGCTGGCTGTAGTTAAACCTTTACTCAAAAAGCCATCTCTAGACCCAGCAGTCTTAGCTAATTATAGGCCAATCTCCAACCTTCCTTTCATATCAAAAATCCTTGAAAGAGTAGTTGTCAAACAGCTAACAGATCATCTGCAGAGGAATGGTTTATTTGAAGAGTTTCAGTCAGGTTTCAGAGCTCATCACAGCACAGAAACAGCTTTAGTGAAGGTTACAAATGATCTTCTTATGGCCTCTGACAGTGGACTCATCTCTGTGCTTGTCCTGCTAGACCTCAGTGCAGCGTTCGATACTGTTGACCATAATATCCTATTAGAGTGATTAGAACATGCTGTAGGTATTACAGGTACTGCACTGCAGTGGTTTGTATCATATCTATCTAATAGACTCCAATTTGTGCATGTAAATGGAGAGTCCTCTTCACACACTGAGGTTAATTATGGAGTTCCACAGGGTTCAGTGCTAGGACCAATTCTGTTTACATTATACATGCTTCCCTTAGGCAGCATCATTAGAAGACATAGCATACATTTTCACTGCTATGCAGATGACACCCAGCTCTATCTGTCCATGAAGCCAGATAACACACACCAATTAGTTAAACTGCAGGAATGTCTTAAAGACATAAAGACCTGGATGGCCGCTAACTTTCTGCTTCTTAATTCAGATAAAACTGAGGTTATTGTACTCGGCCCTGAAAATCTTAGAAATATGGTATCTAACCAGATTCATACTCTGGATGGCATTACCTTGGCCTCCAGTAACGCTGTGAGGAACCTTGGAGTCATTTTTGACCAGGACATGTCCTTTAATGCACATATTAAACAAATATGTAAGACTGCTTTCTTCCATTTGCGCAACATCTCTAAAATTAGAAATATCCTGTCTCAGAGTGACGCTGAAAAACTAGTTCATGCATTTATTACTTCCAGGCTGGACTACTGTAATTCATTATTATCAGGATGTCCAAAAAACTCACTGAAAAGCCTTCAGCTAATCCAAAATGCTGCAGCAAGAGTACTGACAGGGACTAGAAAGAGAGAGCATATTTCTCCTGTTTTGGCTTCCCTTCATTGGCTTCCTGTTAAGTCCAGAATTGAATTCAAAATCCTGCTCCTCACATACAAGGTCTTAAATAATCAGGCCCCATCTTATCTTAATGACCTTGTAGTACCATATCACCCTATTAGAGCACTTCGCTCTCGCTCTGCAGGCCTACTTGTTGTTCCTAGAGTATTTAAAAGTAGAATGGGAGGCAGAGCCTTCAGTTTTCAGGCCCCTCTTCTGTGGAACCAGCTTCCAGTTTGGATTCGGGAGACAGAAACTATCTCTACTTTTAAGATTAGGCTTAAAACTTTCCTTTATGCTAAAGCATATAGTTAGGGCTGGACCAGGTGACCCTGAATCCTCCCTTAGTTATGCTGCAATAGACGTAGGCTGCCGGGGGATTCCCAAGATGCATTGAGTTTTTCCTTTCCAGTCACCTTTCTCACTCACTATGTATTAATAGACCTCTCTGCATTGAATCATATCTGTTATTAACCTCTGTCTCTCTTCCACAGCATGTCTTTTATCCTGTCTTCCTTCTCTCACCCCAACCGGTCGCAGCAGATGGCCGCCCCTCCCTGAGCCTGGTTCTGCCGGAGGTTTCTTCCTGTTAAAAGGGAGTTTTTCCTTCCCACTGTCGCCAAAGTGCTTGCTCATAGGGGGTCATATGATTGTTGGGTTTTTCTCTGTATCTATGAAGCGTCTTGAGGCGACTTTTGTTGTGATTTGGCGCTATATAAATAAAATTGAATTGAATTGAATTGAATTAATGTTATTAAAAAAAATCAGAAGCTAATCTGCAGCCAGCTATCCTTTTAGATCTAGGAAACGGATTCATGCATGATGTGGAATGTATTTAAAACAGTTGTCAGTGTTCTTGTTACAACTGTTAATAATTGCTATTGTTAATAATTGATTACAGTAAAAATCTGTGTTTTGCACTTTTCATGCTGTTTTGTTAAAAACATAAGAATTAACAGAGGTGGTCCTTTGCCTCCACATGCCTCCCACAAACCAGGTTTGAGTGTTTTGTCGGGTTCGTCACAGGATTTAATTAACGAGCTGGAATTTAGGTATTATTGTAGTTCATGTGCAATCAAGTATGCTGAATTCCACAAATTTCTACAAATGTTTGGACGGTTGAACCCTTTGAAGTCCCTGCAGGATTGGCAACAAGCTTTTCTGTTCTCCCTGTGATCCAAGGATAAGTGGGATGGATGCCTTGGAACCATTTCCCTTGTTTAAATCTGTAACTGGATTAGAGGTACCCTCTGGAGAAAGGTGCCATAATAATACAACATTACTGCACAACAAGCCCTGCCTGCATTGCTCTCGTAAACTGTATGCTAAACTGATGCTTTGGGTGAAAGAACTATAAGATCTCCCAGATGCGTTTGGGGAGGGGGCAAAACGTGTATCACTGCTGGACACCTGTGGCTCAGGTTTACAACTTCACAGCACACCCCCAAGGAAGGAAGAGGATACAGAGGAAAGGAAAAATATGGTTCTGCAAGTGAAAAAGCCAGAGAGCATTAACTCCTCTGTGAACTGAGGAAACAGCCAGAGTCCTTCGGGTCTTCCCTGACAGCTGCGGCAATCTGAGAACTAGAGGCTCACCTCTGACGAGAGAGGGAGAGCGCAAAGAGCAAACACAGCCATCGGACAAAGTGGGGTTAAAAGCCTGCTGCCATGTCCCATGTGTTTCATTTACAGCAGAGACACTGAACACGCAGGGACAAATTATCCATCAAGCAGTGATCCAAACTCTGCTTCTTTCAGTCCCTGCACACATTTGCACACAGGGAGAGACACGTACGCAGTTTTACAAAATGGCCCTGACCATCACCGTGTACTGTATACTGTTCCTGCCCGCGAACAAGGAAAATCCCTGAGCTATCAAAGACGATTAATGTAGTCATTTATCTCACAGCGCTGTCTGGTTAATAACAGAGTAAATGTGGGAGGATGGAGAGCAGAGTGCAGGTACATTGATGAGAAAGGTTTAACGAACTCTGCTCTAATGAGTTGAGCATGTTCTTCGGCAGCTCTGAATTGCAGGAGTGTTGTGGAAAATGCAGTCCTGAGGCTGAAACACACTCTTTGCAAGGTGCACTCACAACCTCTCTTCACTTATAGCTCCTGCCTTCACACCTAACGTGCTCTCGAGTAGTAATGTACACTGCAAGTTCAATGAAATGGAATCACGGCTTCAGATTTAGAGAAGGCATGTTCAGTGTTGAGAGTATGTGTGGGCTGAATACCAGGGATAACACAATGTTTTACAATCGAGATAGACAAAAGTGTATATAAATAATAAAGATTAATATTGCAAATTCTCTATTAAAGTTGAACTATATGTTCACTGGCCACTTCACTAGTTACACTTTGCTGTTGCCAGGTTGGATCCCCTTTCGCCTCCAGGGTATAGACCAGGGGTCTGCAACCTTTCACACCCAAAGAGCCATTTGGACCCGGTTTCCACGCAAAAGAAAACACTGGGAGCTGCAAATACTTTTTGACATCTAAAATGAAGATAACACTGTATATATTGTTTTTTACCTTTATGCTTTGTGTGAACAACTAAGGTGTGCTGCTTATGACATCCATGAAGTGCTACAGAGAAAATTAGATTTTATTTATGTAATCAACACATTTTGAACTCTTAAAGAAATATAACAAAAGGAAAGACACCCAGCTGAACTAAAATGATCCATGTAGCAAACAAAAACTGTTGTCAGCCGCCACCCTTATATCGCCTTTGGGCTGTTTGAGCCTTGATCTGACTTTTAAAAAATAATTGAGAAAAAAGCACTATGCTGCTAAAAAAAAAAAAAAAAAGGAAAAATAGGTATTTGCAAAATTCTGCCTAAATATGTATTTTACCTGGTTAATGCGTGCGGCGGGGCGTGGTCTGCAGCGCCGCTGCAGGGGAGGCGGACGCACCTGAGCGACACCCGCAATTACGCCTCGCTGCCTTTACGTCTGCGCTATCTGTGCTGTTGGTGGTGTATGTCGGGCTGTGAGCTGAAAAGCTACAGCCGGCTGTGTGCGTACAGCAACCGTGTGTGAAAAGTGGTCAATATAGAGATGCTGAAAAGCATGTTCATCGTCGGGTCTGCCGTGGTATGTTTACAATGGGACTTCTGCTCCTGAGCCTCTGCGCACAGCGTCTGCAGATCGGGGATATACGAAGTCAGTTTACGCAGGACTGTAAGCTGTCATCTGTGAGGCGCGAGCGGTGTTTGTTTTTAACATAGTTCACAGTGGAGAACAGCTGCTGACATAATGTGGATCCGAAGATCCATAATTGGCCTATCTGGGGTTGAAAGTCTCGATAAATGCGGGTATACCGGCTTCCGCGAGTGTGACTATTATTTTGAGCGATGAAAAAATAATAGAATATAATTTTATTTTTATATTTCAATATCACAATCTTCCAATTTAGAACTACAAGTTAAAAAGAACTAACATAAATAAAATACACTTCAGCTAAATACTTCTAATTTATTTTCCCAAACCACGCGGAGCCGCAGTATAAGGACTAAAGAGCCGCATGCGGCTCCGGAGCCACAGGTTGCCGACCCCTGGTATAGACTAATCAAGGTGCTCTAAATGTCCTCTGAGATTTTGGTTAATATTGACAACAACTGAGCCTCCTGAGACCCGGCAAAGTTTTTTTTTCAGTCTTCGGTTGTCTAATTTTTGTGAGCCTGTCTTAGCTGACAGGAGTGGCACCCATTGTGCACTTCTGCTGCTGTAGCCCATCTGCTTCAAGGTGCTCTTCTGCACCATGCTTGTAAAAATTGATTAGTAGTTACTGTTGCCCACCACCTGAAGGGGTATGGCCTTTCTCTCTGATCTTTGATATCAACGTTGCCTTTTTCGCTGGATATTTTCTCTTTCTTGGACCATTCTCTGTAAACCTTAGAGACTGTTGTGTGAGAATATTTCAGCACATCAGCAGTTTCTGAAATACTCATGCCATTAAAACCATGCCATGCTCAAAGTCACTTAAATCACCTTTCTATTCCATTCTGATGCTTGATTTGAACTTGATCATATTTACATGCCCAAATCCAGTTGTTTGCTGCTACGTGACTGGCTGATTAGATGTTTACGTTACTGAACACTTGAGCAGGTGCATCTAATGAAGTGACCACTGAGTGAGCATACACATTAGATTTAATAGTTGACTCAGAGCCTTTTTAGCACTTGGAAACTTGTACATTAGATGTGTTATGAAGAGAAATGTGCATGTTTTAACCTTCTGAGTTCTAAGACGTCTTAGGTGGTAATCCAAACTCCTGATCTTCTCTCAGTTAGAAACGTTATTTCCTTTGTTCCCTGATTGCCACTAATTGGAAGAACTATTTAATAAAAAGAGAAATAGGATATTTCGAATGCCCACAGTTAGAATTAGGGTTATGCTCAAGGTTGTCACGCATAACCTCAAAGGGTTAATTCCTTGAGGTTAAAAGAGGGAAGCCAAGCACAAGTCCTCTCCTGTTGTTGTGATTTGATTTTGGCGGTTGGTCGAGCAGATGGGACGGATGTCTGGAAGTTGGAGTGCCTTTGGTGCTCCCTCCCTCAAGTGGGTGTGTGTACGCAAAGTGCTCTCCAGTCTGTCTTTAGGAAGATAGACAGCTGGTCAAACAGGCTTACGAGAGCAGTGGGCAGTCTGGTCTCTGACTTAAGCACATTAGTCTTTACTCCTCATTGGTCAACGGCTTCAAGTTCAAAACTGTTTTGTAATGTATTGATGGGTGAATATTGTGGACCAGTGACGATATGTTCTCTTTTGACTAGACAGTGGCAAAAATCATTAAGAAAGCATTATCGACGCATGCGTGCATGCTGTACCCCGTGCCAAAGTGTTTTTACGTCTGTGTGTCGTGATTGAGGGTGATGGGGTGCACTGAGAGGGTAGATACCCCCCTCCACCCACCCCCAATGTACGCAGTTATGTGGTTGTGTTGTGCAGCACGTAGGCTTGTGGAAACCGGACCGTTCTGCTGCTTCTCTCGTGGCGGGTGGCCTTGGCGGTTGGAGCCAGCAGAATGGGTACCAGGAGGGTGCAGGGGCGACACAGGGATCAGTGTAATGTGCTCTGGAGTTGGTGTTTTTGTGGCTGTGTCAGTGATAGAGAAAGATCAAGATTTAATTTCATGGCCAAACCTACTTTTTTTTCTGTGTGTTTTCTTGCCTTTGAGACATTCCTTCTGGCACATTTTATCCAGCCAAACAGACAACAAAGTTAACTCAGCATCAGGATGTCATTTATTAGCTAATGTAATACAACACCAGACACGACTGTTGTATTCCGTTACCCTGCACTGACGCAGAAAACAGAATACAACATTGTATTACACAAGAAGCACAAAGAACAAAGGGCAATATTGACTGACAAAGGTCTGATTTTTATTTTTTTATTCCAAGAAACCTGCCCATTCGATCTGACATGATGTACCCTTGACTGGTGAAATGATTTACTTTTATTGCTGTCTCCTTTGGCATCTGTATCACTTCTCTTTATATATAAGCCAGCAGCTGCTGGTCAACCAGAGAGTGCTATTTTATTTGAACATTGGCCTACTGTGGGCACCAAGAATGCCTCAGAGTTATTTGAGAGCAGACGTATAATTATACCATTAGACTGACAGTGATGCTTGCTGTGAAATACTAATACTGCTGTTTTATTTTGCGTGTTCTAATCAAAGCTGATCTCAGTTTCTGTTTTAGGGGCTACAAATAGTTGAGACATCAAGATTGTGCTCTCTTCCCTTTCCGTCCTCCTTTTCGTTCTCTGTGTGAAACCAACTCGTGCAGGCTTCTGGTCAAAGCACACATGTGCTTGACGTCACGCGGGCTGCTTGTGGGCTGACGTAGGTGTTCAGACTCGAGCCATATCAGAGGGGCGAATGGGCCCCAGTGTGGCTGCCTGGTAGTGCAGTCTACAATGGCTCCTGTTGAGACCTCATGTCCCATGCCCCATAACCGCAAATGATGCTTGTGTGTGTGTGTGTGTGTGTGTGTGTGTGCACACGTCTGTGCTAGCTTCAGCTATCTCATGCCAGACATATCTGATGCAAGAGCGGATCAAGGGATCACCATGTCATGTCTGAGAATAGTCCGTATCCATTCACTATGGAAGAGAAAAATGTGGGTTGACGGAGCCAGATGTTACTAGATTAACAGCTGTCCACGGCCTCTATTGTCTGCCACATCATGTCCGGTGGCTGTAAGAAGACAGAAGAACAAGAAAAGAATGAAACTGTACACTGAACAGATGGACAAGTTATTCTATCATTTCAGCTCATTCTGTACAAAACATATCCAGGACATCATATCCTCTCTTCTCTCAGCTCAACTTTCCTTTAAACCAGGGGTGTCGAACTCCAGGCCTCGAGGGCCGGTGTCCTGCAGGTTTTAGATCTCACCCTGGGTCAACACACCTGAATCAAATGATTAGTTCATTAGCAGGCATCTGGAGAATTTCAAGACATGTTGAGGAGGTCATTTAGCCATTTGAATCAGCTGTGTTGGATCAAGGACACATCTAAAACCTGCAGGACACCGGCCCTCGAGGCCTGGAGTTCGACACCTGTGCTTTAAACTCTCTGGTGGAGATGTTCTGAGAATACAATTAAAGAGTCTCTAAACTGACAGCATCCTAGTACAGAGTCTGTGTGGACCCATGTAGAATAGCTGAGGTAACTGTCTGGAGAATAGAGAACTTGTTCAGTGGGCATTATGTGTGCACCCTGAACCCGGGCAGCACCTTCACCCAAACCAAGCATAGTATTTGTACTCTATAGATGTTCTGTGTAATAGTGAGAATGCATGTGCAGCAGATTGCCTCCTACATGTAACAAAGGACAAGTTCCAACAAAGTATTGTCCTGATTCTCCTGACCCAGTCCAGAGGGCATGTGAAAATGCCTGTAGACCCTAGCTCTTAGGAGACCGGCCTAAGAATTGATCATGTGTCATGGGATCTACTAGTAGATCAATTGGCTCATGGCCCACTGGGGTGCTGCCTACCAGCAATTCATCACCAGCGGTCACAACACATTTAGTCCTGCTTCACAGGCACTTGCTGACATTCAAGTACTGTGGCTAAACAGAGGGAGGAGGAGAGCAGTGTTAAGTTATGGTAGTTGGCTGGCCGAGAGCGTAATTTAACCCTTGAAGTCTCAGGTGAGCGGTGACGTTCACCTCTCAGAAACGCTTAAATGTGTGAATGTTGACTTATTTAGACACATTTTTAAAATTCACATCCGTCCACCTTCTCATTTATGATACACTTCAAAGACAAATGTAGTCTATGTGGTAGTACATGTGTAGTAATGTTTTTGTCCTTGCCATTAGGAGTAATGCCGCTGTTTCCTAAATGATAGCACAGTAGTTTAAGCAGCAGTAGAATCTCAACTGGATCCAGGCTGTTACCTTTCAGTCGAGCTGTTGTCTGTCCTTCCACTCACATCTGGATCCAATAGGAGCGGCTTCCTTCTCTGAAGGAGGGACACATATAAATAGCCAGGCAACCGTAACCACACCATGCAACACAGCCTGGATGTTAGTTCATTTGATTACTGCTGCCCTGTTTTGCACTGCCAGCTCAGATATGGGATCTTATATTCACGTATCCTTGCATGTATAAAGACCCCAGGTCTGTCATTTCCACCTCTGACCCTCTGACACCCTGGTCTGTGGTGTGACTGATGCATGTACACTGAATATGGAATGCACATCAACAAAATTCTGTTCCCATCTGTGAAAAGTTTGAATGGAATAAGGCCAGGACTGATAGGCAAGAAGAGGATGGGTGGGCTGAAACGTGTGGGCTTAGGAGGGGGAACACTGTATTCTGGTTATAGCAGAACAACTAAATTTGCTGCTTTTATGAGATACAGGACACAGTAACAGCTACATTAGTAGTGCAAAGATTATGTAACCACGGCACAGTGTCATTTTGCAGCAGGTCTATGCATTTACGTCCGGTGTCCTCATTTTGATGTGAGATGCAGAAACGGCAGACGTGCAGCAACGACTTAAGCATATGGCTGATTCTTTGTTTTGTTTTTTGTTTTTTTCAAATTGCATCCTAAGAATGACCTTCCTCATTGTGTCTCCGATATGTATGTACATTCCAGTGACTTAACACATGCTTCTTTCTGTGTGGCACATGTGCATGTCTTACCACAGTCCTGGCTCAGCCCAACCCCTATCAAATTAAGGCTCATTCCAGCAAGAGGTGGGACCGTTCATCTCGTGGCCTCGACCCTTCCTTGCTCGTACCGTCTTCTGCTGGGGGCTCCAGGGGCAGCACAGGGGAGAAGGTGGGAGGAGGAGAGGGATTGTTATTGGGGTTTAATGCTTCAGCGGGAAATCTACGCCGTAGCTACGTTGTAACCGCAAACCCCTCTGAAACTTTATGCTGTTACCTACGGTGTAACCTGACATGCACCTCAGGGTTTGTGTGCTGTTATTGAGTGAGTTTTAATTTGTGTGATTTCAGAAGCAGATATCGCAGAGTGGTGTCGTGAGGAAAACTGATGCAATAGGCCCAAATTTACCTTGACACACATACTTTTGTCTCATACCAAGACAGGTATGTGTTGGCAGGTTGGGATGAGTTTCTCGGCCATTCAAGCTGCCCCATTTTGTTGCTCCTTTAACATAGATTGGTGTTTTCGGAGCAAATGCTATAGCAATCAATGTCCTGTTGTTTTTAACCCATGCCCTGGGAGTTTGCATGTGCGTCCGTGTGATGTGGTAAAACTGCAAAAACATGGAGGTTGTGTTCCAGGGATGGAACCTGAGATTGTCCCCGTTCCCCTCTTGCTGGCCTCTTAGGAGAAGCCACCAGCACTTGCTCCTGCCCCTTCTCCACTTCGTGCCTGCCTTCCTCTGCCAGATGCATAGCTTTAGTTTCCCTGCTAGGCTACAAGGGTATCAGGTTTGTTTTGGAGGGGAGTGGGTAAGAGGAAAGGGGAGGGTTGGGGTAGAGATGAGGAAGGCTGGCATATGTGTGGAGGAGAATTAGGTGGACAAATCGCATTGGTGTAGGTTGTTTTTTTTTTTTTATCCGAAAAAGGAGGAGGAGAAAAAGATGGGAGGGGAAAAATAGAACTAACAAGTCCCCCCTGGCCTGTTGCTGCTCCTGACCCCTTATCCATAAATTCCATGCCAGGAATTGGAGTTGTGAAGCAGCCATTTTATGAATGAGGGTTAGGGGGGAGGGAGCGGGAGACCGAGAGGAATAAAAGGAGCAAGAGAGAGTGAGAGGGGAGGCGGGTTAGGTTGTGTTTAGTATATGTGTGTGGGTGGGTGAGACGCGGCTCAGAGGCGCTTGTGGTAGAGTTAGTTATGTGTGTTTGTGTGTGTGCGCGTTAGCGACTGTTCAGGCTTCGTGTGCGTCTGTGTTGTGTTTTGTTCATGCCTCTACTGAGGCACTGTGCAGTCTGGAACAAAGGCCCAATTTGGGTTGCGCTTCCGTCTGAAGCTGCTCGCTTAGCAGCCACTGCAGATCAGTTATCAGATCGAGGAGTAACAGGCACACCTCAACATTTTGTAAACTTCGCCAGTTACAGTTAGGAGAGACATCTTGATTTTGCACTTGTTTAACCATGTGCTGTGGAAGCATGTAAACATCATTTCTGTGCTCTCCTGCTGTCTCACAGTGAAACTACCCCAGTGTTTTTTTTTTTTTTCTTGTTGGGTTTTGTTTTTAAGTGGATTCCCAGGGTCTCACCACACAACTTTACTATTTGCATTGTTATTTAATTAAAATCTTCCAGTAGATATAATCACCTTTTTTTTCTTTTTCCAGCTGAAATAGCTTTAGACAGGTGGAAGAGACGGTATACAAGCATACTGAATCATTTTTTAGTAAATCTCTTTTCTTTAGTTAATTTATTTTATTGTCTTCAAGATATCATTTGCAGAAAGTCTTTAAAATCTTCAAAAAAAAAAAAAAATGTTACCCAAGAAAACAAAGCAGAGTTTGGGGATCACAGAGAGTGCATCTTCTCTTCTTCTTTGCTGAGGAAATTGACCCTTGTGCCCCTTGTACAATGACGGCACAGTGATCCTTTAGAGGTGAGTTAGAGGCATCTATTGTTCTGTTATCCATTAGAGGAAAAATGACAATCCAAGGGGAGTCTTGTTTCAAGTGACGGAGCTTATTCTCTCGTTTGTGATTCCCCTATATCTGCTGTCACAGAAATATGGCTGCAGGCGAATAAACACAACTTAGTTTAGATGGCAAGGCGAAGCCGAACCTCCACTATGTGAACTGGGCCTAACTTAGTCCGATGTAGGCGGCAGTTGAGTGGTTGCTGTGTCTTCTGTGTAAATTATAGATATTTAACACATACGAAATCAACTGAAATCGGTTTCTTGTGTTGCATAAATGAGTAATAATGTTTAAACGAACAGATTATTCCACGTGATCGAGGTCAGGCATAGTGCAATCTCTGTGTTGTCATGGCGATTCCCAGCCCACTGCTGTCATCCATAAAGCAGTAGGTAGCAGGTGCCATTAGCCAGTCAGTCACTCAATGCTGCTCGTGCAGTGCTGTAGGTAATGAGAGCTGACACAGAATGACAGTGCAGACAGCAGGACATGCTGTCACTGCGGCTCAGGGACACGAGGACGTCCTCTGGTGTTGTTTACTCCTCCCTGTGTACATTAACGCTGCTGATCCTGCTGCTGATGGCGATGCCGCTCGCCTTTTCCTGCTTCTCTTTAACTGAGATAATCCGTTAACCATTTGAGTCACCGATAAAATAACACCGCTAACGATTACCCGTTCCAGCTTTTCAAATATAAGAACTAATGTTTTGAAATTATCCCAAATGAGTCATGTTTGGACTGTTATTAAAATCGTTTGAAGACTCTGATTTACATGCGCATTACTTTTTTGTTTGTGGATGTATTCCCGCTGTGTACATTTACATAAACAATTAACAATTAATGGACACAGGCCCACCTGATTTCATGGGTGTTCAGGAATTGATGTTAGTATTGATTTAAGAACAGGGATGGATATCCGCATTTATCATTGAAAACTTTATTATTATTCCTGTTGATAAAATTATAGGCGTGTGTGTGTACCTGTTTAGACATCTGTGTGGGGACCAAAAATCAAAAATTACTATACTTGTCAGGACCAACAGACACTTGTGAGGACAAAAGTGCCTGTCCTCACGAGTTTGAAGGCATTTTTGAGACTCAAAGCTTGGTTTTAGTGTCAGGGTTGCAATTAGGTTAGGTGTGAGCAAGAAACAGGCCAGCAGCTAGGGAAAGCATTATGTCAATTAGATGTCCTCACTAAGATATCAAAATGAGAATGTGTGTGTGTTGGTGTGTTTAGGTTGTTCATTTTCAAATAAAAATCAATGTTTCGACTAAAATAATCCAACTGTTCAGAGTAACTAACTGCAATTTGTGCCATGTATTCTTTTTCCCCCTTTAAGTGGTATAAGTTATCACGTACCGCTTGTACAGGTGTTGCCAAAGCAGGAAAAGAATAGCTATAAATAACAGTAATCACTTGCTGAGTCCCTTCTCTGACGTGCTTTGTTTACTTCCTCACTCGCCTTTTTTCCTTACAGGAACCAAACAGACAACAGAAAGGTGCTACTTACTATATGATTGCTGCCGCCTCCTTGCCAGCCTTTTCACAACCTCTTGCTGTCTGGGAGCTCAGCAGAGTGCAGAAAAGAAACCCCGCAGCAGTGAGCTAGTTAGATAGCAGATAACTGCTGTGGTGCAACACACACACACACACACACACACACACACACACACACACACACACACACACACACACACACAGAGGAGTCTAGTAGTAGCTCTAATGAAACCACCACAAGACAAAGCAGTGACTGGAAATTTGGCCATGGAAAAAGGCCTGGAGCCAGAGCCAGCGCTTTGATGGCTTTCTTTTGAGTGGTAGTTAAAGGATATGGTCTCCTGTTTCATGTCTTTGCTCCTTCTTGCTGTGTGTATGCATTTGTGTTCGTGTGTGTGTGTGTAAGTGTGTGATTGATGGCTCATTGATTGAGCAACGTGCTCCCATTCCCTCTCTCAGCCAGCTATCTGTCCCGTGGCTGTATGTAGCCAGCCAGCCCAGCACCAGCTGTTCAAAAGTATGCGTGTGTGTGTGTGTGTGTGTGTGTGTGAATCTGTGCGCACATTCATGTTTGAATAAGTGCATTCCGGCGGAAATCACTGATCTAGCAGGTGCGATTTCTACTCTCCCATGGTGTCTTGTTATGGTCTTAATCGGGGCGTGGGCAGCATTTTAACACCAGTTGATGTTACGTAGAATAAGAATATGTTGCATTATTGATGATTAATATTTAACACACAATTCAAGTAGGATAAAGGGCTCGTTGTGTTATTATCTGCATGTTCCTCAGTGGAGTTAAATACTACAGTCATGTGTTATGAGGCATATGATTTTTTTCTCTCTCAAGTAATTCCAGAGCTGATCCAGTGCTTCTGTTGAAGAGAAAAAATATAGCCTCGGGACCTCCATTTATTACAGTTTATGATGTTCAGTTTAGCAGCATTCAGACCAATAAGAGTTAACAAGACATTTATGAAATAACTAATGAATTACTGCATCTGGGGACAGCAGAGATACAGCAGTTCTCGGGTAAATATAGAATCGGCTCATCCTGTGCTTGCAGTTGGTGCAGTGTCCTCTTTACGCAGGTTACCACATGTGTGTCAGAGGAGCAGAGTGATCTTTTAAGGATGACAGAAAACTTGTGTAAAGTGATCTGCTCGGGGAAACCCCGGGGCTGATTAAAACGGAGCTGAAGGAATGATAATAAGTCTGAAATATCAAAGTTCAGACGGTGTGAGAGATTGTGGTAGATATGCTGTGTTGCTTTAGAAGACGCTCACTGAACCATTAATGGAATACAACAGATTTTTAGGTCACAACAAGGGGGAAAAAAACTGGTTCCTCAGCCCTGTGTTTACAATCTCAATGAATGTGTGTAACATGGCTGCTGTGTTAGCGTGCCTCTCTACCATGGCGTTGACCCCCTGCTGGTGCTCCGCTACTGTTGCAGCCTTGTTCCTTGAGTTGTTTGAGGCCTGTAACAACAGGAAAACAAAAGCATTTTTTTCTAAGCAGGGGGCACCTAAGTGGGCCACACTGTAGTGCGCCCCACATTTATGTCCCGGTCTGTCCAAACTGAAGGAGAGAGTTGTCTGCAGCCTCAAAAAAGAAGGGGGGGAAACATGCCCGCTCTTTCTAAACTGTGTCTTTATATCTCCCCTGACTGTTGGTAGCCACGGGCTTTCACAAAGGAGACTATTGTTTGTTTGGTGAGGAGAAAGCATGGGCATTTTGTTTCAATCATTTCTGGAAGTCTTATGTTTAACATGGTGGGGGCTTAGCACGCTTCCTGTAGCTGGAAGCAGTCTTGTTCCCTGTGTCCATTTCCCAGCCTCTGCACTGGCATCTGTCCTCTCTGCCCTCTGTGTCGACTTCTGAATGCTCCGGGTTTATAGTGTGTTCACACCTGTGGAGGTTTTCTTTTTGATTAAGCTGCAGCTTTTGGTGTCATAGCAGGACAAGCTATACGAGCTGAAAGTGTGTTCAAATGTAGTTTTTGTGCTTTGTGCCCAACATAAAAAACCCGCCCCAGATCTTTCTCCATCTTCCCGTAAGTCCCAAATAAACCCTCCTGCCTCATGCTTGCTAACCGCTGCAGCGTCTTTGAGTCCTCTTGCAGCGCTTTGATGACACTTCACCTCTCCTATATGCACTGACTCCTCCTTAATCCGACTTAGAGCTAATCTATCGCCGAGGGATGTGATCCGGCACTAAACACTAGGTTTGATTGTCGCAGAGCAGGGGAATCTCAGCCCTTAGTCACTGTCCCTCATCACGCATAGAATGCGTGTCTTGATCATTTTTGTGTTTTAAATCTCCCTAAAAAGCCGCATCCCTCTGCTGCATGTCTAGTTTAAAACACTAAAAAAAAACAAAAAAAACAGTCTGATTCTTCTTCTTTTTACAGCGCATATTTTTATATTAAGCAATTATTTCCCAATATGCCTCCTCTTATTGTCTCCCTTTGTGGCTCTCTCTCTTTTTTTAGTTTTCTTTTGCTTTAATAATCTTTTGGTTTTATTACTGGAAAAAGAAAAAGCCCAGCTGTAGCTGTCCTCTAGTGAAAATGTCAAACCCAGAGTTTTACAATAACATGATGAAGCACGATACGCCAGACAAAACTCCTCATTTGGCATGTGTTAATTAGGAAGGACTTGCTCAAGTCCGAGAGCCTAGGAAAGAGAGGAAAAAGAAAACATTATGGCTTATATGCAGATTCTGCTTCATGCTTACAGACCACACGCTGACCCATCGGGGAGCACTTTAACGATAAACAAGTGTGATGTGGCAGTGGTGCTTCGTATGAGAGTCATACAAGGCATGTACCTGCCACACAAGTTGAAGGAAACTCTCTCTCACACACACACACCTCTGTCTAGAAATGTAGATAAAATTAGCAAAGCTTCCACACTACATGCTTTAATCGTTCTTTCATCTTTCTTTCATTTTCTTGCTCCCTCCTTCCTCTTCTCTCTTCCCTCCTGAAGCTGCTGAGGTCCCTAAAAGGGGAAAAGAAAGCTGAGTGTATTTGTGTGTGTGGGATAGGGGGGAAGAGAAGGAGAGACGGGGGAGGAGGAGGAGGAGGAGGAGGAGGAGGAAGAACTGAACTCTCCACCCACCCTGAAAAGAGGAGGTGAAAAAATGGGGATAGAAGCATGATGTCACAGGCAGCCAATAGGAAGTGTGGGCTGGGGACTGTTTAAGGCCTGTCAGCTGTCCTGCTCCATCCACATAGGCAGTGTGAGGTCAGGCACAGCTTTATCCATCCCCTGCCCCATGTCTGGTCACCGGCCTCTAGCTTCTGACCTTTGAGTCCACGCTCTATGTATGGCATATGAAGGTCCTGAAGCGAGGTCTCACTTAATGCTCTAGCTGAACTGCCATTGAAACACTGCCCCAAAACCAAATATGGTACAGATTAGGTGGAGAGCTGCAGTTTGTCATTTTGTATTGTTTCCACACGCTCTTTATCATGACTACTGTTTGTGTTCGCGGCCAGAAGTGAATGGGGGACTTGCGTCATGGTAAAATCCGATTAACACCGAAACTTAGGTTACAAATGAGGAGCTACGTCTGCGTTGAGCCTGTGAGAGAAACTTGCTGAAAGTGACGTAACTCACAGTTTGTTCAGAGACTTGTAAATAGTAGTTCATTCCCGCTGCAAGGCTTTGTGCAACTGGCATGACGTTGGGTGTTGCTGTTACTCAATTACTAATAAGGATAAACCTTTACAAGTCCATTGTTGACGACACTGTAGTGGTCCTTTAGTGTCGTTCGTGGCTTTACGTTGACATGGTAAGCCACCCTTTTGGGCTTATTGTCATTTTAAGACACATGGATTTAATGGGATGTTTAAGGTAAAGTAGCCCTTATTTATGATATCCAGTCACCCCCTTTTGATGTGAAAGGATCGAGTGAGAATGAGCTAATTGCTGAATGCTGCCAAACATTTCCCGTCACCGGTCCTGTTTGGCCTTATCAGTGTGCATGTCAGTAGTAAGTGCCTCTATTCTTCTCTGTTGTTCAACTGTTTATGAGGAAAACTGCAAACCTTTAACTCCTTGTGCCAAAAGGAAATGTTCAAAACAAGCACGAGGTTTGTGTGTATTCTACTGGATCAGTACAATACTGTTTTACTGTGACATCATCTGGGACTGTGGTATCTTATCAGGCCATTACACTTGAAAGACCTAGCCTTAAGTCTCAGTGCAGGCTCTCTAGATAAAGAGAGTGATTTGGTGCTTGTCCTTTTTTTTTCTGTGCATGAACACTCAAGAATTCTGCTCTTGCTCTTGACGAAGGCGGTCGCACTTTTCTCCTCTCCTCCCCTCCTCCCTTAGCTTCCCTGCTTAGCCTCTTGTGTCCTTGTCTAGTCTCGTGTTTTTTGTATTACTTTTCCCTGGAACACTCTCTCACAGTCCGTTCTCTAAAATCTAAAAGAGAATTATGGATTTGATCAACTGGTCCCTGAATGCAATTGACACCCCTTTCTCAATGAGAAGTTTGGGCTTGGGTGAGCCTGAGTGCTGAAGATATCTACCTATTCGGAACCATGATAACAGGGTTCTTGCTGATCGGAGCTGGCTTGGCCCTGACGTATCGAAGAATTAAGGAAGCGGAACCGGCTGTTCAAACCCCCACAAGGCTGCCCGCTGGGATTGAAATGATGGGTTGAGGCGTGAGTTTCTCAAAATGGGCTCATTGAGTGCAGCACGGATAAGATCTTGGAGAAGCTTACGGCTGCCGTGAATACTCAGAACAAGACCTCGGAGTGCAAATTGGATTACATCTTGGATAAGCTCACTGCGGTCGTGAGTTCTCAGAAATCGGCTCTTTGAGCACAAGAATGACAACATCACGGAGCGTAAGTTTGATAACATCATGGAGAAGCTCACGGCTCTCCAACGGGAGATTGAGAGACCAGTGTCGGACTGTTAGAACAGTTTTGAAATTCATGAGTTGTTCGCACTAAAGTAAAAACCTCCATCACTTCATGCGGATACCCCTTTGGCGCCAGCTGCGGTCTCAAGGCTGGAGCTGAACAACAACACCCTGATAATGGACTGTGTTTAGACTGTTCTTCCCATTCTATGCAAGGCCACCTGGGTTGGCTGGAAGACTGTTTACTTAGCCTGGCAGGGCGAAGGACACTGTCTCAGCTGAACTCTGGACACACACGCACACAGACATATATATACACATGCAGATATACACTCATTCCCCCTCCAAACGCCTTCGACGCTTATTCCCTTCCGATGCTGATGGTGGATCAAGGAGACCAGCGCATAGGCTGCAGGCCCGGATGCACTGTCTACATTGGCTGTCTCTCACCCTTCACCCACCCCTGTTGCTTGTCATGTGTTTCTTTGGTGTATTAAGAGTTTTTTCATGTGCTTTGTGCAGAGGTGTTTTTTTCTGTTCTCAAACTGATCTCCCTGTTGGAGCTCAGTCTGGGGGGAGTTATTTTTTTCTCCTTATCTTTCCTCATGTGGTGCATTTTCCATTGTTATACCTCTCTGACCTGTCTTCCCCATGTGATGTTTTTGTGTAATGTACGTATGGTCGGAGGGTAAGATGGCGCCGCCATTGCGTGCAATAGGTCGGCAGCCTTAACATGAAATTTCCCCTTGTGGGACTAATAAAGGTATATCAAATCAAATTGAATCTTGCTTCTATAACAACATCAAAGGGAGGAAAAAGGAAATCCTTAACCCGGATGTTATTCATGAAGCGACTATTGGGATTGGTGGCTCCATTAAGGTGCCAAATACTGAGGTGTGTATCCTAAAGAAAAGAGAGCGATGCACTGAAGAGATGGGCAGAGTAACAACACTGCAGTCTGCCTGTGTGTGCCAACAACCAGAAAGTGTCTGCAGACATACAGAGGTTTTAATGTGGGCTGTATAACTTTTTTTTTAACTTATAAAATGTTTTTATTTAAAGTAATCTCAAGCAATTTTAGGCTTTATCATCCTCTCGCTATCACAGAGGAGCAATCAACTAATGGCCTCCTCAGTGCTAGCAGAGATCTCAATTTTAACCTGGTGGGAGTGCTTGCAATGAGCACAAACATATCCCCATCAGCTTTTTAGCTCAAGGCAAATGTTGCTGTGCTTAATCAGGATTAGGACCTCTTTGAAGTCGATGTGAAATGAAGATTTGTCATGTTGAATCCAGACGTCATGCAAGCAGGGATAATGTATGCCGGATGGCGCACCAGGATGAAGTCTGGGCACCGTGTGTCAGAGTTGTCGATGGTCATTTACAGAAATATGCTCTGGTATGAGAACCGTTACTGTTCTCTGATGTTCCGATGATGATTGGCTAAGATTGTCTGCGGACTAAAGATGTTACACATTTCCCTGATTGCAACTTGTACAAGCAGCACTAAAATTCAGGAGTGTTTTTTTTAAAGGTGTTTATTAAAGTTTAGATTGGAGTGGGTTGGAATATGTTGAGAATCAACATTGGTCCATATGGCTGGAAGTTCTGTCTGGTGGCATGTGGGTACACAGCCAGGTTTTAAACTGTGCCTGCAAACATCCAGCGCCTGAGCCAAAAGAAGCACCAAGTTGTTCATTTTATGACCAGCTATGTTGTTTTTTTCCAGTGTTGCGAAATAAATCTGTAATGATTCATCTTACAGTGTATACATGTAACTAACAGCTATGAAGACAATCACTTAACAGGAGGGATTAGAGTGCAATGCGTAGAAGGCTCTTACTAACCCTGACCAGTCACTCGGCTTGCAAAACAGTTAGTCAACAGAGGAGTGCCAGGAAACGCACTGTATTTAATGAAAGAGATCTGGGAAGTCAGGTATTTGTAGAAGGCACCTTTAGTAAGAGGAAACACCTCAGAACCTCTGAAAAAATGCCCAACTTCTCTGCAAAGTTTCTCTTTCCATCCTTAATATCTATCTAAGGACCTTATTTAGCTTGTTAAGTTCAGTGCCTGCAGCTGAAACATTTCTGCAAATCTCTGTGAACTCTTCATGACCAGATCAACTTTAGACATGTCAGGCGAAGCACTTACTTGCCAACCATTAGGTACGAGTCACACAGTCAGTTTTTGCAATAATGCCTTCTTTAGATTTGTCAGTGCAGCTGAATGTGCTTTTAATTTGAACTCCCCCTCTGAGTCATGACAACCACTAGATGTGAGTCTTGAGGATAATTTGGAGAGCTGCTGGAGAGGCTCATCTTCATGGCTACAAACACTCCAGGGGTGATGAGCTGGGACTGTGGGGCTATTAGTCGACTAGAAGTCAGGCCCACAGGGATTCAGAAGGTCAGCTTTGATACAGAGAAAGGCCCCACTATTTGACTTCCATCTAATATTCTTTTCTAATGAAACTGGGGAAATTACTAAAACTACTATTTGTTATTGAAACAGTTGCCAATTAATTTTCTGTCACTCTAACTGACCTGTCCTGTCAACCATGCATTAACTGCTTCAAGCTAGAATTACAAGATAGAAGAAGGATATGGTGTTCAAACACCGAATTATTTAACATGGGTGCATCTCTAACTTTAATATAAAGACCTCGATTAACTAAATGTTTGGGCTTTTTACTGTTCAATGATTAGTTAGAATGAGGATTTTGCCTGGTAACATCCGAATGCGTAGAATATATTAATCTGTGTGGTAAAATGTCCCTTTTGAAGGATATTCTTACTCACTTTTTCCATTGTTTTAGCACTTTAATAGCTTTCAGGCCGTCCTCTGTCTCTACAGTGATAAAAACAAAGTTCTTACATATGGTGCTGCATACCTGTGTCTTTTTAGTGGGTGCAATCAATCAACAACAAAGCAACAACAACAACAACAACAACAACAGCTGCAGATTGGGCCAAGGCCCGAGGGCCTAAAGAAGGTGTGTGTGTGTGTACAGGCGCATGTGTGCGTGCCTGTGTGTTGTTGTTGTGACTGAGATCGAGTGAGGGGAAATACCACGCATGCCTGAACACACAGACCAGCACATAGTTGTGTGAAAAACACATTGCTGTTCTTTAGAGGGCATGGGAGTGGAAAAGACCCAGAATCAGTGGGACAGGGAGAAATGGGCTCACACACACCTTTGTGCGCAGGCCCGAACAGAGATTTAGGCAAGCTCATCTGAGCCAGCTGTCTGCACGAGAAAATCGCATCATGATGCCGTGCAGCGTTCCTCTTCCAAACAAAACCCCCTCTGATCAGCGAAACGGTCGATCTTGCCGAACGTGCGCAGCCAGACACAATCTGCCTGAAAAAGTATTTAAAAAAGAAAAAAACAAAACCTCTTTAGATTAGATCGTCCCAGCACTTAAGACTCTATCGCTGTTGGAGTGAGACCGCACTGGAATCTCTGATGCGGTTTGCCTTTGGCTGTGAGCAGAGGAAGCATCCTCTCTCCAGCCGCTCGGGCTGATGTGGTTTAAACAAGTGTCTGGAGTGATCCACTGGGGGCTCCCGGGGAGGATCGGGTTGCCGGATGAGGATGTGGCCTGATTGAGCTCAGGGAGATGGGAGGGTCAGCCTGGGATCTGGACTGCAGCAGGCCCTGACAGGCCCTGCTGTTTGCTACTGTACAGTTGAGCTACCTTGCAGTCTGCTTTCAGAGCTGGTAACCTGAGCTCAAATGCCTTGACTGTGCACAGACAGGCTGTGCATCCCCCCCAGTGCAGTGGATCACTGTAGCGTGCAGTCGAGTGAATGCTTTCATAAATGGAGGTGATATAGAGATAAATTTAATTATGTCCTGATGAAGCTACGACCCCATTTATAACGTGAAGCAGCACCGGCGGTGTGATTGACGCCTGATGTGCACGGCTTCTATCCTAACAGCCTTCATAGGCAGTCACAGCAAAGTATGTGGTGGTTGTGTTCTTTTTATGAATGTGCAATATTTTCAAAGCGCACATTTTGTGTTAATTATAATGTATTTTTATGGTTTTGTTTCAAACTGATGCGTTTTTAAAATCACTGCCAGTTTAAATGTTACCTATTACATCCTGAAAGGTTGTCCCACCTTCCGCGTAGCCCAGCCAGGTTTGTTATTTACGAATGTTCCACTAAAGGGTCTGTTCAGGTTTTTCCTTAACTTATGGTTTCTCTAAATCTGTAGAAAGGTCATGCTTAATCACTATGGTTACAACTCCCCCTCCCAGTGCCTGCTCAAGAGAGGACTTGTTTACCATCTCTGCTCCAGACTCAATAACATGTCAGTCATCTGGAAAAGAACCTCCCCTCCCAGCTGCTATTGGTCCAGCAGACAGCTAACAGTGTAAACCCTACCCACCTATATTCGATTCGGCACCCCCTCCTTCTCCCCTGAGCCCCACTGTGAATAATGAATGATTTCCTAGCTGTCTGTCGGTCTTCCTACTTATTCTAAATGACTCCGGGAAGACGCACTGAACTTTGATGTGCAGAATGACTTAAAGAATGAAACATTCTTTGTTGGATAATTTGAACGTTTCGGCATGACTGCACCTGGTTGGTTTGGGATTAGTGTAACATTTTACCGCATTACTTATATTTTCACGCGTACTTCATCTTCAGAGGTGGCAGTGGCCAGCTGGCTGTAAACATGTCACCAGCCTTCCAGTGTAAACAGTGTAGTAGTCTACTTGCACAGTGTGCTCTCCGGCAAACAAGACATGACTCGCATTCAGATGAGGAGAATTGCTGCACTGCAATCCTCTTCCTCTCAAGTAATGCACCAGTTTGAACCAATAACATTGAACCTTCTCACCCATCAGACAGACACACACACACACACACACACACGCGCACGCACGCACGCGCACACACACACACACACACACACACACACACACCCTCCTGAAAACAAACAGTGTTGAAATTGAACCATCTTGTTATAAGATTAAAGCTGCTTTTTGGTTCATACAGTGTTGAGGTGAGTGCTGTGGGTTCATGGGTGGTGGGAGACAAATGCACTTCCTATAAAATCTGTTGTATGCCTACATTTTTCTCATATTGTATTTGCATTTTCCATGTCTGTAAGATTTTCTCTCCTCTGACTGCTCTGTAATCGTGTTTGCAGCTAGTTGTGGAAGTTGTTACTAGGGATTAACATTCTCCTTGTTGAATTCTCCGTAGCCTGGAACATTCTGCAGATTTTTCTCATAGCCCGGCAGCTGGATAATACCTTTAGAACAAAAACTAAACTTGTCAGCCTGTCTCCCTATTAGCAATGCTTCCTCCCCCTGCTGCTGTATTTAACAGTGACTATAGCCAGGGCCTCGCCAGCTCCTCAGAAGGAGATTCCTCTGTGAGGATTGTTGTGCCGTTTACTACTAATGAAACGAACCTGGCCACTCCTCATGTCGCAGCGGTCTGGTGAACAGCGGGGGTAGACTGTTGGTTGGCTCCGATGTTTGACCAGACATTGTTTGCGGAGGGAGAGAGGAGGGTTGTGTAAGTACTGTGAGAGAGGAACAACATTATAAGGTCCCCTAACCCAACAATCAGCAATTTGACTTTCCTGCAGGGAGGTGGGGGTGGGATTTGCAAGTTTTGAAAAGGTTACTTAATGCAGTGTGTACTCAAAAAGGGTCAAATCCAGACCTGCTGATGCTCCTCATGCATTCCAGTTCATATTAAACATTTACCCGGGGGACTACAAGGATGATGACGACTCATCTTAAGAGGAGACCCTTGTTAGGTAGTCCCTTTCCTTTGAAGTAGTGGAAACCTACATTACCCAGCATAGCTATGTGTAGACAGCAGCAGCGTGGAAATAGGGCTGCATTAGGACCATCTATAAATAGGGGATTGTATCCTTGATACCACGGGTTGTTTGGTCACGCAGTGAAACCGGATCGACTTATATGGATTTAAGACAGTTACTCCCCCTCCTCGCCTCTGTCTGCTTTCCTCTGTAGGAAGGTATGCATGTTTGGGATTTTTCTTCATTGAGGAGTCGTTTAAAATGATGCAGAAAGAAGCTCCAATAAGGCTCATTAGAGTTTGCTTTGGCTG
This sequence comes from Perissodus microlepis, assembly GCF_051167445.1. Taxonomy (NCBI): domain Eukaryota; kingdom Metazoa; phylum Chordata; class Actinopteri; order Cichliformes; family Cichlidae; genus Perissodus; species Perissodus microlepis. The sequence goes on from NC_140467.1 coordinate 10,440,566, forward strand.
CCCCCTTTTGGTAGGATTCCAAGAAAATGAAGCCACGCTGTGTTTTTTTTCTTACTAAATGTGCAGCACCAGTCAGCCTGCTCTGGCATACTAGAGTCAGCATCATGTTTCTAATCAAATCATAGCTGCTACATGCGAGTATGTGAGTGTGTTGGCATTTGAAGCTGTAGTTTAAAAAAAAAAAGATCTTTGGTATTTGTACTGGACCCAATCTAAAACAGTTAGATACACTATTGGTGAAAATATACTGTTTGTGAAGGAGCCGCTCGACTCCTGTCGTCACAGAAAATGTGCGTAGAGGAAGATATACATAGCATTATGGCCTTTCCCACGCTGAGTATTATACTCATGTCATCATGCAAACACTTGTTGGGGTGGTGCAGTATAGAACTATAATTATGATTACGAATTATAATGTGGCATGTAATTAAACTAATGATTTAAATATGCTATTCAGTAGCTTTCTGGTCATATAACTCATTCAAATTTTAGTGATTCCAGTACTTCAAATACTTGAATTTTTTTTGTCATTAACTACTGAAACAACCAATATGTGGCCCATAATAAGAACACTTATTGAGAATAGGTTCTTGTTTTTTAAAAAGAAAAAACACATTTCTTAAATTTTTGTAACTAACTTAAAAATATTAAACTGAAGGGAAATTTTGAAAATGAAAAAATGGGAATTCTAAATTGATTATTTTTATTTATTTATTTAAAATGGAATATCTGTGTAGGCATACATACTTTTACTTGCACATTGCAATGATGATCAGAACACCTCTTTCCAATCAGTTTAACACAGGTAAAGACCTAAAGGTTTATTAAAGAAGCTATAAATTAGTGATGGAGATTTCATACAACTGTGTGCATTACCTCCTTCAACAAATATTGCTGATAATTTTGTTTTGATAATATAAGAAAGATGTATTTGAGAAACCTTGCAGAAATGAGAGTCTCAGACTGAGTATGCATTTATTCCGCAGCAGTGCTGATCTGTACCGTGAACCGTTTTAACCTGCACAGATGTTTTGTGAAGCAAGGGGAAGTACCCTTCCAGAGATTAGCCCAACACAAGGGTTTCATTTTCTTTACTGATTAACAAATTGAACACAAATGAAACGCAATGCACCCAAACCTGCCTTTAATTTAAAATCAAATAAACAAGCGGAGCAGAGTCCTTTTCTGCAGCGTACACAAATATTCACATATCTACATGCATGCTAACACGTTGGACACACATGTGCACTCTCCACTCAGACAATGGCATGTGTTACGAGGAAGGCTGAAACAATATGAATGAAGTAATTTGTGTATTGTCATGGTTGTGCAAATTTTAATAATGATATAAAAATAACACATAAAACATATTGATGGCGTGTGTGTACTCGTGTTTTCTTTAAGCTCTGACTCTGCATGGTTGCTCTGCCTCATTTTTTCACTTCATTTCATGCAAAGAAATTTGTCTTGTAGTCAAAAGCACAACAATAAATGGTAAACCCTTACGTTCTCAAAATCTAAATAACAAACGTCTGTGGAGGCCGCAAAAAGCATTGCTCTTTCCAAATAGTTTCTATGTAAATTAGGTAGATTTAAGAAACGGCGATAAATAACAATTAACAAAAAACAATAGATTTATTATCTGTTACAGAGGGCAGCTTTTTTTCCCCCCAAGTGACTCCTCAGCTGCTATTTGTATAAAGTACAGTGTCACCAGGCCTTTCACAACCACACAGATTCCCACAGACACAGACACACACAGTCCAGGTGTTTTGTCTATGGAAGTAGGCTTATCTAAAACTAGGGCACCCCTGTGTCTCATGATTAGCTAGCGGTGGGAAACGTCTGCTTTCTTCTCTTTACATCTGTTTTTCCTGAGGAGACTTTCTGTGAATAGGCTACAGTATAAAAAATGCTTTTGAACATTAAAAACAGACGTTTCCTTTTGCTTTTGCTGTTTTTATATGTCACTGTTCATTTAGAGTAAGACAGATGGGATTAACACAAGTACTTAGGAAGACTACATACAAGCAAAGATCGGGGTTTTGTAGTGTGTTCTTAGCTGAATGAGTACTTTCTCATAACTGTAGTCTTTCCTGCATCAAAGTTTGGACTTGGAAACACTTATTCTCTAGTGATGACGACTCGTATATTAACCGTCCCGTTTCAAGCTCAGTCAGATAAATCTGACTAACTGTCTGTCCTTCCAAGAAATGGGAAAATGCCGCGCTTTATTGATAACATATTGTTTGCTGCTTGGTTTCTGAGTGATGCCCAAAAAACAGTGACTATTATTCATGGGGCTCGAGCTTAATTCGAAACACCCTGCACAATCATTTTCTGTGGGAAGTGATTCTTTGTTACACGCTGTAATAGAAAGGGTGTGATTCTCTTCCACCATGACAGAATATTTGAAAGTAAAAGAATGCATTGTTCTTGCCTAAAACCAAGCACAGCAGGCCCAAGAAGTCAAGCTCGGCTACAGTGTGGTGATGGTAAAGCTAATCCCCTTCTACACATCCATTCATATAGGGCCTTTGCAGACCACTTTGGAAAATATCTCCTCCTTATCTCCTCCTTTTAATGCGATGTCTAACTTTTTTTTGTTTTTTAATTGGGTGTCTTGCTATTTCTCTTCCTACATCCGGCTTTCCATGTATATGGATGGAATGATGCTTTCTGCAGACCTGTGTATATGGAACAACATTATCCTTGCATACTTTCTTTGTTTAGGGTGTTCTCAAGCCATTCTATATGTCTGACACTTACTTACCGTGTCTTTCTCTGTCTCTGTCAGTTTGCCCGAAGCAATGTAGGCTTGCCTGTACGGACAAGGGGGAGTGTTGCCACAACCAGTGCCTCGGTAGCTGCACCGAACCCAACAACGACATGACCTGCTCCGCCTGTCTCCACTACTACCACGAGGGTCGGTGTGTCCCACACTGTCCCCCGGGCACCTACAAGTTTGAGGGCTGGCGCTGCATAACCATGGAACTGTGCGCTCAAGTGCATCTGGCCAGCGATTTTCACTTTGTCATCCACGATGGAGAGTGTATGCTCGACTGTCCCTCTGGCTTCACACGTAACGAGACTAATCGGTAAAGATGAATCCTTTATTCTTAGACCCTGATCATTTGGAAATACCATGGTAACATATGTGTTAAAGTAAATACATTCACATTATATTAAGTGTTTTCCAGGCTTGCCCATCATTCTTAATACTCTGTATTTGAATTTGTAAGGGTTATAACCTGACTGCTATCAAAAGGAGAGCCACAGGTCTTGGTATTGTTTCTGAAGTAGATGCATGTTTATTCTGCAGTGCCCACATACACTAAAGCACTGTGCACTTAGGCATAATGAATCTATTTGCATGAAGTATCCTTCAGCTGAACTTCACCTGACCTCGGCTCTTCAAAAACTTCCTTTCTGCAAAACTGGAAGTGCTAGCGGTTTTAGAGTATGCGGGCTATTAATGTTTCAAGGTTTTTCCCAGACTACTTAGAAAGTGTAAAATGTGCTCAACACTTGCCACTGGTAGATTTTACAGGCTAGCAAATAAAGGTATTAAGAAGAGACTTGGCTTGAGTGTCCTAAAACTTCCTGTACTTAACATTTCCCAACCAAGGATATATATATATATATTGAAAGAGAGAGAGAGGAATAAAAACACCCTTTTTGTCCCGTTTTGTCTCTTTCGGATTTGTCTGTCTGTAAAGTTTCCATGCAGCCTTTCTGCTGCCGGATATTTTTTTGGCCGTACGACTGCTGCTCTGTCTCTGAGGTCAACACAATGAGTCACTCTCTCACGAAACCGAGTTCAGTCAAGGGCCCATAAAAGATTAAACTCTCCGTGTGAGAGGTGACCTTGTATCATGCACTGAAATTATTTGCATGAATTCTCTGGAATGCTTGGGAGCTGGGGAGTGAGCAACTTTTTTTCAGGGCGTGGTAGAAAAAGTTTTTCTCTGTATTTCTGACACTTTTTTTGTTTTTTTGTTTAGTTTTTTCACATGGCTCTTCTTGCTCATTCACCCCTATATTTGCTTCTTCTTTATACAGTATGCTATGCAGTGCTTGTAATGGCCCGTGCGATAAGGTCTGCAGATCCACTGTCATCGATTCTGTGAATGCTGCCGAGTTCCTGCAGGACTGCACCGTCATCGATGGCAATCTGGACATCAATATCCGCCGTGGAAGTGAGTGTAGCTCTGTACAATGAACATTCCTCTTAGAAGCACATGTACTTTACATTTTGGTGTGGACTTCACTACACTGCTATGCTGCAGCTAGAGTGGCTCAAAGGTAATCCCTGTATATGATAAAGATTAATCCGTTATGTGTTCATTGGCGGATTTGGATGAAGACCAAATTGGTTATCACAGTAGCAATAGATTTTCTTTATAGCTTTTTTGTATTTTTGTGTGACCAAATGTGTTTTGTTTTTCTTTGTTAAATCTCTTGTCCTCAGATAATATAGCCCCCGAGCTTGAGAGATTCATGGGATTGATCCAGACAGTGACGGGCTATGTTAAGATTCGGCACTCTGACGCTCTTGGCTCGCTGTCCTTCCTCAAGAGCCTACGTTACATCAAGGGGCAGGAACTCATCGACAAGTAAGGCTCGTCTGCACTTTTAGGCTGTGGTAGCGTGCACGTGCGAAGCAAGAGGGAATTAGAGGACATGAGTGGATCGGAGCCAAGCAGCAAGCATACTGTTTTACATCCATAGATGTCAAACTAACCTCTTGTTGATAAGAATGCTTTTTGCAACACTTTTCACAGATATCGCAATATCCTTATAAAATGTCATGCACAAAGGCTAGATAAGTGACTGTGGCTACTAAGGCAACACATATTTTACAGACAAGGAAGTTAAAAAATACAAATCAAGTTAAAACGACTCAGTCTGAAGCAGGAGCGCTAAACATAACACCAGAATCAGCCCGGATATAAAGGAGAGTATACGTTTTTTGACTTATCATTGGATTTTCATACGTTGTATAGCTTTTTCTGCCGATAAAGACTTCCCCCACTGCCATTTATACCTTATCAAAATAGTCAGGTGTTAGTTAAAGAATTAAATGACAGAAAATGTTCCTTTTTTCCACTGTCTATAGAAATTTCAGTTTTAAAAATGAAAATGTTTAATCAATCAACAAAAACTATGCTTACAGGAAATACAGGAAGCAAGCTAGTAGAACATTTTCTGTGATCTGTTATTTATCATGTATAAAAACTAAGATGTGCTGTTGAAATTGCATCTCTATATCTTATGTTAAGATATCTCAGAGATTAGATGTGTAGATGAACTTCTTTGTACTGACAGGAATTAGGGCTGCCACGATTAGTCGACTAGTCACGATTACGTCGACTATCAAAATCGTCGACGACTGATTTAATAGTCGACGCGTCGTTTGAAGCTTTGTAAGATCCCAAAAGACGCAGGAATAAGTAGTAGGATTTAAGAGTGTAATAACGGACTGAAACAGAAGATGGCAGCACTGCATGTACAAGAATGCCAGCTGCCGTTAAACCCCGAAGAAGAAGAAGAAGCTGTGTCCCAGAATTCATAGCACAGCCCAGCTCAGTTTCCAACAATGGCGGCAGCTAGTTAGTTTTAATGTTACTCTTATTATTCTTTCTGGGTCACAAAATAAACGTTTAGCATATTTTCAGGCGAGAATGTATCTGTGTAAACCTCAAATATCGGCTCAGTTTATCAAGACACCACATATTTTCAAAAGCGCTCCGACGTTTTCGGAGACGTCTGTTACCCACTAGCTCGATAGCTAGCCGGGGTTACAGGCTCACTAGAGCCGGTGAGAACACCGGACTCCCGGCAAATCGTTTTCAAACCCACCGCCGTCTTTCGCTACTCAGGTGAAACATATATAAGTGACTTAGATAACTTAAAAATGTTATTGTTTGGCTTTTTTTTTAGTATTTTATTTGTTCCTGAGTAAATCGGTTTGGCTGAGCTTAAAGTTACAGTTTTTACACAGCTGAATAAACGTCAAGCAGACAACTGATTATCAGAAATGTGAGATGCTCGAGAATATACTCCGGTGTCCTGTTATATTTTAGATAGCAAGGAGTTTATTAAACTTCACCGAAACAATCTGCAAATTTCATTAAAATTTAATAAACTATCATCTTGTCTTTATTTTTAGTTAGCACATACCTTAAACACTTAAAACTGTAAGCTAATGATAGTTATATAAGAGCAGATGCTGCTAGTGCAATAATCTGATCTGATTAGTCGACTAATCGCAAAAATAATCAGTGACTAGTTGACTATCAAAATAATCGTTTGTGGCAGCCCTAACAGGAATGCAAGTTTCACTCATCCAGCCCACTTAGGATCAGGCTGTATGCGGGCCTTTAAAATAAGTTTGACTTCGCTGGTCTAAAGAGAGCTGCTATGATAAGTTTCAAATAATGGGGTAGACTTCCATACAAATATGCCTGAAAGACAAAATCTCAGTTTTTGGGGTCTTTTTTTGCACTCTTGGCTCTGTATGACGCCTGAGGGAACAGCTGTGATTAATATGGTTATAAAACCCCGCCCACCAGAAGCAGCTAATCAGACTAACGTTGGCTTAAATGGAAAGTGACCTTAAAGGGAAACGAGATAAAATGACTCAGTTTATTATTATTATTATTATTATTATTATTATTGTTATTGTTATTATCATCTGTTCCAGTAGAGTGCAAAAATTAATATGTTACTGTAATTTAGCACAATAGGTCAATGAAGAGATGAATTAATAATAATCTTAATGAAGATAATAATGATAATACATTTTCAGTAAGATTTAAACAAAGTTAAATGTACAGTCCATTAGTGTCCACTGTGATATTAACACTAGTCCAAGATACAAGTGAAAGTTTTTTTTAGTGATGGCCAAAGGGGTCATGGGAAAGCCTGTCGCCCTTCTTGTTATCATTTCTTCCAGGGTTAAGTTTCACCAAGGAATGCTGTTGAGGGTGGCAGGCATTCCTTTCCCTCTGGAGGTGTTCATCTGTGTTACTTGGACTGGTAGAGCTAAAAGTGTTGGTGTGACAGTTTCTGTTTTATGTCCTCGTCTGTAGTAATGGAGGCCTGTTTTCAGGCAGACACACAAAGCCGAGGCCGTAATATCCACATCTGCTGGTCCTTAGTGGGACCACCAGGTGGCAAAAAAAAGCTCCTTGAACAACATTTAGGGGAACGTTATATCCTGTGAAACACTTTGTTTTGTTTTTTTGATAGAGACTATACGAGGTGCTTCTTACAGTCTTTTGATCTTTTTCCCCCAGCATGTATTCATTCTCCGCCATCAACAATCAGAATCTGAAGTACTTGTGGAACTGGACTGAGCACAACCTGACTATTAGCAATGGACGTCTATTCTTCCGTCAGAACCCCAAACTCTGCATGTCTGAGATCTACAAGATGTGGGATAAAACTGGCATAGCTGTGAAGCCAGAGGAAGGGGATTTCCGCAACAATGGCGAAAGAGCCAATTGTGAGTAAATTCGTGTGAATTTTTGGTCCACATTCATTCAGTCATTCAGCTTGTGTGCACGTTTTTACTTTATACATATGTCTCACCGGGGGCCCTCCTCTGCTGTGACAGGTGAAAGCCATATCTTGAAATTCAAATCCAACATCACATCCAGCCATGTGATCAATCTGACATGGGAGCGCTACCAGCCCCCCAAAAATGGAACCCTTATCAGCTTCATCATTTACTACAAGGAATCGTGAGTACACAAAGGCTTATTATTAGCCTCTGAGCATAAAGTAATTTAGTGTCTTACTTTCATGTCAACTGTCTTTTTTTTTTTTTTTAATGAAATTCTTTTTTTTAATGTATTTTTTGCAGTCCTTTCCAGAACATCACTGAGTTTGATGGCCAGGATGGCTGTGGCTCAAATAGCTGGCACATGGTGGATGTGGATCTTCCTAAAGATAATAACAATGACCCAAATGTCAGACTTCAGCACCTCAAACCTTGGACTCAGTATGCTATTTTTGTGAAGGCCATCACCCTGCAAGAGAGCGACAAAGATGCCACTGGAGCAAAGAGTGACATCATTTATATTCGCACACACCCATCGTGTAAGTGTGACCATCACTTTTGGTTCTGGCTTCAGTTTTACATTATTATTGTTGCGCAACTATATAAACACATGAACGACATAAAATAATCTAGTCTTTCCCCCTGGTACAGTGCCGTCTGTGCCTAAAGATGCCCGTGCATATGGTAATTCCTCAACAAAGCTGGTGGTGAAGTGGTCACCTCCACTTTTGCCCAACGGCAATCTCACTTACTACCTGGTCCGCTGGCAGCGTCAAGCTGAGGATAGGGAGCTCTACCAACATGACTACTGCTCCAAAGGTCTGCACTCCTCCTTAAATAAACAGCCAATATGTCTTTATTCTCTGACCTTTCAAACCTTTCCAGTTACTTAGTGAAGGCCACTCAGTCTTTCTTGCATCGTACAAACATTATTTGTTTTTTTAAACTAATCTTAATGCACAGTTAAAAGAGGACAATTACCTGAAAGAGCTTTAGCTTGCCAAAACAAAAAGCTGGTCATTGTAATTGGTAAGGTTAAATCCCACCCTTGCTAAACACTCTTTTTTCTTGGCTTTTCATTTCATATTTTCTTCAACAGACTTGAAGATCCCAATCCGAATCCCGGCGTCGGAGCTCACAGACATGGAAGAGAACACAAAGCCCACGAAGTCAGACCTAGCAGGGCCAGAAAAGGTCCTGTGCTGTGCTTGCCAGAAGACACCAGAAGAGAAGGACCGTGAGAAGGACGACCGTGTCTTCTTGAAAGTTTTTGAGAATTTCCTCCACAATTCCATCTTTCTGGCAAGGTATGTCACATCAGTGGCCTCCTTAAACCGTTTATAGGCTGTGACCTCCCTTTCAAGTGCAGACAGCTATCAGAGCACTGAATGTAATTGCCTTGTTGGGTCAATGCGAAGACTGAGGTGGTGGAACGGGTTTAATGGCTCCTCTGTGGAGCGAACAAGATCTGAGCATGACGGGTGTGGACGGACCTGACGGACGCTGAGCTGGCCCGCTGAGGCCGGCCCTTTTGTTGGGTGGAGCAGATGAAGGAGACATGCTGAGTAGGTTCCAAAGCCTCCTCAGCACTCATGTGGCTTTTTTATTGCCGTGGCAACGGTGGCACAGGGGTTGATGGGGTCTACCAGGCAGCAATTTGGACAAAACAAACAAACCCAGGAGAGAGACGAGATTAAAGAGTCTGAAGGGCCTCGTTTGGCTACACAATAGCTGCTTATGCTTTTGTTCCCCGCAACAGGACTGACATCTGTGTTGTGTTATCATTTCACTTGCTCGTGGCTATGGATGTTTCAGTGTTCCTCTCCCACAGTTCTCGGATAGGATAGGATAGGACAGGATAGACTGATGGATATTCATTTGTTAAAATGATGAAGTTTATTTAATTGAACAGCACTGACCTTTTACTTCGTAGTGCTGTTCATGGAATTTGATCAATATGTTTTGGAGGAAAACTGCTAAAAATGGCTGAACTGTTATCTATCTACACCTCCTCTTCTCTCTGGCTGTGCTGATTTGTTTCAGTAGAAGTGTCTAGGAAACTGGCGGGTGGCAGGTCCCTGGCCCTCAGCGAGGAGCTCGGCCAGTGTATGCACAGCCTCTCCACTGTAACACAGCCAACATTATTACAAACCACTCTAGGGAAAATGAGGGAGTTTTTTTCTTTCTTTCTTTCTCAAAAGTTCAGGGTTTAGACCCAGGGTGAGGGAAAAGAGGGTGCATGAAAACAGAAAGAGAAAGAAAAGGAAATGTTTTCCATTCTGTCCTTCTCAACTCGGCACTTCACGCTACTCCTCCCCTTGCATGCTCTCTTTGTCCGAGGCTTTTTTTCCCTCTTTTTTCTTTCCTGTAACGAGGCAGCTGCCAGGAAATGTACAGTGAATCCATCTGGAATCTAAATGAATGAGGGAAGAGCCCCATCAGCCGTAGAAGACAAGTAGAAAATAAGGAAAGCAGACTGATTTATGGGGAAAAGGAAGGGGGCTGCCTCACGATGAATACATACAGATGAGGTGAAAAGGACTCCCTGAAGTTGCCTCTTCTTCTATCAGATGTTTCACTATTATCCATGATCCTGTTGTATTGTATGAGTTGCCAACTGCTTACAATGTGCCCCACTAACCATAGAGTGAATGTGTAGTCACGGCTTTCCTCTCTGGATTCCGATGCATAAAGGTAGAGCTTTTTTAGCAGGTGAGGTCAGGGCACTGTAGTAACTACAGCTACAAAGCATGTGACAGGTAGCAGATGATTTCTTTTTTCTTATTTCACTGTCATTATCGCCCATACAGAAAGTCGAAGCCATAAAATGTCTGTCGCCTGCTCATTTCTTCTTCTTCTTCTTGGCTTTGATGAACGGCTACTGTCAGAGTGAATCAGTGTCACGAGTCTTTTGTCTGTAGTCTCTACCATGTTGTCAGTTTTCATGTATGTGTGATGTAGTCAGTAATAACTAAAAGGCTGGGCTTTGGTTTGCTGGACTGCAGCACTTTTAGCTGTCAGAGAGGAATGCTGACATGTCAGTGAAACTGCCTTTCCCACATTTCTGTCTTTGTCTGTGCACTCCTCTTCCTGCAGGTCGACTTGAAAATAAAACACGCATTCTGTAGCTTTCGCTTAGTTAGCTTCTTAGTTTAACATGGTAGTCTACTGTACTGCGTAAAAGAAGAAGTCCCATCCAGCCTCCAGCATAGCTACTGCCACTGCACTGAGCTGACCACAATTACATGTGATTTTGTTAGGGCCATTGCTCCCTGCTCCGAGGACTCAGTGAAGCGCACATAGGCAGTGCAATCGACTCCCATTCCCCAATTCACAGACTTACTTTTGTTTTAAAGTAAAACAAAAGTAAGTAAAATAAAACGCGCATTCTGTAGCTTTTGCTTAGTTAGCTTCTTAGTTTAACATGGTAGTCTACTGTACTGCGTTTTATATTTTGCTAGGAAAATGGGGAAACAGGTGTAGAAGTTTATTGAAATGTGCAAACATGCAAGCTTTCTTTGTAAATTTTTAAAGTCGTCTTCATGAATAGTTCTCCGGGCTTCTCCAATCTCTTAGAATTTTTGTTGTTTTTTGTTCTGTTCTTTGTCAAGCTGCAACAATCTTGAGATCCGGTTTTTGGGGAGGCCGGTCCATGACTGATCGTGTTGCACTGTGTGTTTTGCTATCCCGTATGGTTTTACTTGCATTGGCAGTGTGTTTGGGATCATTATCACTCTTTGCCTTTCTTACACGTTCCAAATGGTGTTGCATAACTTGATCATTCCACCAATTTCGACAAAATCCACGACACCACTGGCCGAAATGCTGCAGACACATCTCTCCTGACCTCCTCTGTCCATTGCTGCTCACCTGGACCTGTTGTCTTTGGCAACTAAAGAAATACGTCTTTGCTAAGTTATCTGCTATGCGTAGGAACAACACCGCTGCATCCCTCGAGCTGGGTTCTTTTATAACAATTTAATGATTCAGAGATTCGTGTTAAGTTGCTTAACAACTAAACAAAACAAAAAGTTTCTCTGAAAATGCTCAGAAAATCAGAGAAATACCAAAGAAAAACTTTGAAGGACCTTCAGAAAGAATGAAGAACTACTGCTCAATGTAACTTCTAAAAATTAAAAGAAAGTCTGGCTTCTTGGAAGCAAAATATAAAGAAATCAGAACTGAATCTTTATTGTCATTACAGCAATGAAATTGAGGTGCAATTCTCTCAGTGCAAAAGAAGAATAAAAAATAAAATAAAGAATATATATATTTATACGCCTATAACAACAAACACAGTTGTTTCTGTATTGCACCACTTGCCAGTGATGTAAATGCCAACGTTATAAAGAGAGAAGCGGTGGCTCAAGATTTTAGAGGAACAAATTCTTTTTTCTGTGGATTTTTGGTTTCTGTTCATCTCATGAAAAAATTACAAAAAGTAGATTTTATGGATTTGAATTATTAGTCAGATTGTTAAAAACACTGTTTAATGGTGTTGTAGATCAAATAATGAATCTATTAATTATTACAAAAACAACAAATTATTAAAGAAAGTAGTTGCAGTTCTAATTCTCAGTGTACAGTTTGAGTCTTTAGTTGAAGTTGCTATTTTTCTCTGAGCTAAGCTGTCTAAACCCAGTCACTTGTTCATGTGACATTTCTCCTCATTCGGTTTTAGATAACCCCCAAACATGTCTGTGTACGAGCTCTATAAAGGGCATCAGTAACGCTTTTATCTTCTCAGTCACAGCAAGTGCTTTTTTTCTTTGTCTGTCTGTCTTATTGACCACCCTGCATCTTTCACAGGTGGACAAGATGTCCTGTGGTATCTCCTGCTGCTAAGGTCACAGCTGTCATCGCCTCAATTATGATGATGTCCAGGTCTTGGCAGCTCCACCCAGTATCATATGAACTTTGAGTGAACTGAAGGCTAAATATTACTTTTCAGAGTTTAACCTTTTGGGTTTTGTTTTTTTTTATCAGGGGTATGTTGGACATTAGTGTTAATGTCTGTTTTTTGCATTTCTCTGTCAGTCAGCCTCTCAGTGATCTAATGACCTAATAAGCACAGCACAACTGGGAGTAGCAATCACTCCGTGCTTTCCATGAAAGATGTTTAGCTTTGCGCAAACATTTTTTCAGGAGGTATAAACCATCACTGACATGCCACAATAAGGGTTCCAGGACATACAATGCACCTTTTTGTCTTTTGTTTCCCCAGCACTGCTCATTGAATTTTAATGATCTGTGCTACAGGTTTTATATTCAATTGTGTCTTTGTATTTCAGACCTCAAGAGCGTCGGCGCAGAGACCTTTCTGGTACAGCAAACAACACACTGTTTTATGAGGGCGGCAGAGGGAATACCACTCTCGGCGCAGGGGATAACAGTACAGATGGCATTCCTCCTAACGTAGAGTTCCCCTTCACTGAAGACAAGAGCACAACAGAGTATTTAGAGATCCCCAATCTGCGGCCCTTCACCGTCTACCGCATTGATATCCATGCGTGCAACGAGGTGGTGGGGAAGTGCAGCGCTGGAGCTTTCGTCTTCTCCAGGACCAAACCTGCAGGTTAGAAGCATAATAAAAAGCCTGCATTCAACTACCTGTTTTCAGTAATGCTGACAAATATAAAGAGAGTGCATTTCTTTTATTTACCTGAAAAAGTCACAAATATTACTTTTTCCAGTGTTTTTTGGATATCGGGCAAAAAACACTGGAAAAGGTGTATAATGCTGAAAAACACTTGGTCAAACATCTCACACTTAGTTGGGTTAATTGGAAGGAGGTCGGTACCATGACTGGGTATAAAACAAAGCTGAGCCTTTCGGAAATAAAGGTGGAGAGGATTAAAATATAAATATAATATAAAAATATAAAATCTCTCAGTTTTCAAATAGATTGAGGATTTAAAATGACTCCAAGTGATTGTGTTGATTTTGTTTTCATTTACACAGCATCCCTGCTGTTTTTGGTAGCATAGTGGTGTGGAAAATGGAAAATGAAATGTGCTGGCACCTTTTCTGAAATTAAATATCCTTGTTTGTATTATTGTGGTTGTGCCTGTTCCCCCAGTCAAAGCGGATGACATCCCGGGCAAGGTGATTTTTGAGAGGTGTGACAAAATCGAGGGGTGTGTGGTGCTGCACTGGCCAGAGCCCGTTATGCCCAATGGACTCATCTTGATGTATGAGATCAAGTTCCGCCTGGGTAATGAGGTGAGCTGGACTGGGGTAATTATAGCTTATTATCATAGGTCATTTCCTTTTTCAACATTGAAAAGCCTGGAATCCATGACTATCCAAATATTGTAAACAACTGAAAAGTCTCTTAGTGTTTGCTCAGTGGAGGATTCACATGTTTAAAACATGCACCAGACTCCAATCATGCTCATGCATGCAGGGCTTAAACACTGAGTAAAACCAAAAACAAATGACAAACTCTACACAATAGAAAGCTGATTGGAGGCCATCAAACCTTATTCACCTGAAATAAGAAACAAGAAATCATATTTTTGATTAGATGAGAACATTAACCTGATGGTATGTTTTCTTCCAAGCAGTAACCAGCGTGTGCTTGTTCTCTTCCAGCCTGAGAAGCACAAGTGTGTGTCGCGACAGGATTACCGCCGGTACAAAGGAGCTCGACTAACCAACCTTGGCTCGGGGAACTACTCCGCCCGAGTGCGTGCCACTTCCCCGGCAGGAAACGGCTCCTGGACAGAAAATGTTTTCTTCAATGTGTCTCCACCTAAACGTAATGAACTTCTCCCTAATTACATGGAATGCAGAGGAATGAAAAATAAATAGGACTTGACACCATCGGTTTTTATCTTCTCTGACAGGTGATGACGGTGTTACGTTGTATGTGGTCATCATAATTCCCATCATTGTGACAATTTTTATCGCTAGCCTCACCACCATCCTCTTCTATGTGAACAAAAAGAGGCAAGTATCTTTTTGCAGACGCGCTTTTAAAACTGCCTGACAGAAGTTCTTTGATTAAGCTGTTCTGCCTGGCTATGCTCATGAAGCTTAATGATCAGTGTAATGTTAATCAGCATTAATAGGTGTTGTTTTCATTAACGTTCCCCTGTGGTAAAGAGTAGACTTCCTCTTGAAAATTGTACACAGCATCTGCAATCAGACTTGCCTGCAGGCTAACTGAGTTTGTGTTAACAGGAACAGTGACAGACTGGGGAATGGCGTCCTGTATGCATCAGTCAATCCAGAGTACCTCAGTGCCACTGAGAGTAAGACTGTTGGATATTTGGTCTATTTTTCATTGGGTTTTTTGGGTGGGGTGTTTAAACTCTGATGGTGACCCGCTGTCTCTTGTGCCACACCAGTGTATGTCCCAGATGAGTGGGAGGTAGCAAGGGAGAAGATCACTATGCACAGGGAACTGGGCCAGGGATCCTTCGGCATGGTGTACGAAGGCATCGCAAAGGGAGTAGTGAAGGACGAACCTGAAACAAGAGTGGCCATCAAGACGGTCAATGAGACGGCCAGCATGAGGGAGCGAATTGAGTTTTTGAACGAGGCCTCTGTCATGAAGGAGTTCAACTGTCACCATGTGGTAAGTTGGACGCGTCATCAAATCCTTACCATCTGGCTCATGTGGTTATTAATAATAAACCAGTGTATTGTCATAATGAATCCAGTCACGAGATGAAATTGATCCTCGCAGACGTAGACTCAAGTACGCTGTGGTTGTCTTTATTCCGACAGCTGCAGCATGACTTGCAGTTCAGACTCCAGGATATACTGTATATTCTCACTTCAGTGTGATCACAGCATCAGTAACTGCATAAAGTGGATGTGTTGTTAAAGCCTTTTTATTAGTCACTGTTTTGTTTTTGTTTTTTTAAGGATAAAGATCTTTAACAATGCTCCAAGCAACAACAACAAAAAAAAAAACACATTTAAATTGCAAATGCAGAATGGAGCTGAACTGTAACCTAGTGTGCTTCTGAGTCAGACAACCTACCTTACTGCCTAGTAATTTATTGCTACTGAATGCACTATGTGGTGGTCTTTAAAGTTATCTAGATTTAGTGGAAGCCAAACATTTTATTCTAACAAGAAATCACACAAAACCCAACAGCGAGAAAGTCTAGTGAGACTTTTCCTTTGTGGTTTGCTTTGTGGGAGAATGGTGTTGATCAGTGGAAAATACAAAGTGATTTGAGTCAGGACCACTGTAATAGGTGAATACTCACAGGTGCAGTAATTTGGATTTGGTGGCATGGCTCTGTTCACCCCAACTGCACGAGTTGGGGTGAACAGCAATATGATCCACCAAAGGCAGGCAGGCAGGTTAAAGGTGCCATAAGAGATTTGTAGAAGTGTAGAAGGGTATCATCAATCTGCTGGATCACAGCTGAACTTGACTTGCCTATTTGAATGAACTCTGTGCTGTTTTTTTTATTAAAAAAACTTTTTTCAGAGCTTAAAGTTTTGAGCATATTTCATATTTTCCTATGTGAACAAAACCTACTTTGAAGTTATATGTAGCATGTATTTTGGACACAGTTTTGTTTTATTAGAGCTGACCCCTCTGCACTGCTGTGATTAATGTAGGTGCGGCTGCTTGGCGTGGTCTCTCAGGGACAGCCAACCTTAGTGATTATGGAGCTGATGACTCGTGGAGATCTCAAGAGCCACCTGCGCTCCCTACGCAAAGAAGTAAGCAACCTGTCCACGTGTGCACACACACACTCACCTCTGCTCTCTTTCTTAATTTTTTCAATTTCTTCTGCCACCCTTATCCATCATCCACGCTACGCTTTGTTTCGCTCAGCTGATTAAAGCAGAAAGGCGTGATATGTCGACTGACTGAATAGTGCTTTTCATGGAGTTTCTCTTCTCACCGCCTCTTGCTCTACTGCAGAACGCCACCAGCCAGGTCTTACCCCCACTCAAAAAGATGATCCAGATGGCTGGAGAAATCGCAGACGGTATGGCGTACCTAAACGCCAACAAATTTGTCCACAGAGATCTGGCAGCGAGGAACTGCATGGTAGCAGAGGACTTCACTGTGAAGATTGGAGGTAAGTCAAGTTAATATATTGCCTTCAGCCTCCTCCGCTCTGCCGGCCTTGACAAAAAACTGTTTGGATTTCAGTGTCGGACCCAAGCACGTTAATGTAGATGGACAGAGGGGAGGGAGGAGGTGAGAGGGATAGATGAGCTCTCTGGAGCTCCCTCTCCCACACATAATGAGTGATACTTAGTGGCTTCCTCAACTTCTGCTTTCATTTTTTTTTTCTCCAGATTTTGGCATGACCAGAGATATTTATGAGACGGACTACTACCGAAAAGGAGGAAAGGGCCTGCTGCCTGTCCGCTGGATGTCTCCAGAGTCACTGAAAGATGGCGTGTTTACTACAATGTCTGATGTCTGGTATGGCAGCAAATCACTCTTACATATACACAAGCCTGCATTAGACTAGGGCTGCCACAAACGATTATTTTGATAGTCAACTAGTCACCGATTATTTTTGCGATTAGTCGACTAATCAGATCAGATTATTGCACCAGCAGCATCTGCTCTTATATAACTATCATTAGCTTACAGTTTTAAGTGTTTAAGGTATGTGCTAACTAAAAATAAAGACAAGATGATAGTTTATTAAATTTTAATGAAATTTGCAGATTGTTTCGGTGAAGTTTAATAAACTCCTTGCTATCTAAAATATAACGGGACACCGGAGTATATTCTCGAGCATCTCACATTTCTGATAATCAGTTGTCTGCTTGACGTTTATTCAGCTGTGTAAAAACTATAACTTTAAGCTCAGCCAAACCGATTTACTCAGGAACAAATAAAATACTAAAAAAAGCCAAACAATAACATTTTTAAGTTATCTAAGTCACTTATATATGTTTCACCTGAGTAGCGAAAGACGGCGGTGGGTTTGAAAACGATTTGGCGGCAGTCCGGTGTTCTCACCGGCTCTAGTGAGCCTGTAACCCCGGCTAGCTATCGAGCTAGTGGGTAACAGACATCTCCGAAAACGTCGGAGCGCTTTTGAAAATATGTGGTGTCTTGATAAACTGAGCCGATATTTGAGGTTTACACAGATACATTCTCGCCTGAAAATATGCTAAACGTTTATTTTGTGACCCAGAAAGAATAATTAGAGTAACATTAAAACTAACTAGCTGCCGCCATTATTGGAAACTGAGCTGGGCTGTGCTATGAATTCTGGGACACAGCTTCTTCTTCTTCTTCGGGGTTTAACGGCAGCTGGCATCCTTGTACATGCAGTGCTGCCATCTTCTGTTTCAGTCCGTTATTACACTCTTAAATCCTACTACTTATTCCTGCGTCTTTTGGGATCTTACAAAGCTTCAAACGACGCGTCGACTATTAAATTCAGTCGTCGACGATTTTGATAGTCGACGTAATCGACGTAATCCAGAAAGATGCTAAGTTTTCCATAACCACCTCAATATTTTTTTTTGCCTTTGTCCTTGTGTATACTCTAAAACAGTTCATGCTGTGGCAAAAAACTAGATAATATATTCTTATGATAATTTTCTACTTTAGTTTTTTTTTTAAATCATGACTACTGTTTCCAAAAGCATCCAAACCTTTGGTTTTCTGGCTGCCTCTTTGGAAATTCCTGGCAAAAAAAGTACATGCCAGGAGTATTCCTCTTCTTCTTTTTTTTCATTTACTGACAACTCTATTATTCCACTGTTTCGTAGATTCCCAGCCTACAGCACTGCCACTTTTTTCCTGTGTTTTACTACTGTTTACTAGAACCCCCTGCGTGTTTGTTTCCCCAAATGTCACGGGTTGGTCCCTAAGAGTGGGCTTAAACTGCTCCAGATGTCTTTAAATGAGAGGTTGCCGTGCCAGCACAAACACACCTCCACATTTTGTGTACTATATCCTCCCCTTTGATGTTGTAAAGAAGTTTAGTGTAAGATAACCCTGATGTCATCATGAGTAGGTGACTGTTTGAGATCCTGGTGTGCAGTATTGTAATAGGCCTTTTTTATTTATTTTGTTTTTAAGTTAAGCATACCATCTGAAAATTTGGCTAGCCAAAGTAGTACAGTAAACAAATATTGTGGTCATCGCGAGGCAGTCTTGAAGTTAAACTGAAGAAATACTTCATGCTGAGGTTTTTCCTGCAGTATTGTAATCATGTAAGCTGTGTTACAACATACCGTGCCACACGTCATGAAGTTAAAATAAGAAGCAGGGTAAATGCTCAGTACCAGCTCTCCGACATCCTGCGCTCATTTTGGATTCTAGTGCAGATTATTTGGGGAACTTAAAGTTGCAATATTTAAAATAGCATTCATCTTTTTGGGGAACTTGTGGACAGATATGAGCTAAGGATACATGAAACACTCCAAAAAGAAAATAAAAGAAATGAAGCCTGAAATAAAGTCAGCAGTGTCAGCTCAGCTTGTGCGCTGTTAGTACTGCGATCGATGGATGGCAGTGAGAGTATTTCAGTCCAACACGGACAGAACAAAAAGTCAGAAACTATCGGTTAGCCTTAGATTAAATTTGGTTCAGACATTCACTGCACCCAGGAGATGAATCCCACTTACTGCTTTACAGCCACTTTCTCTGCCTTTTCATCTTGCTTCATCACGAGATCAGAATTTTCAATCTTCTAATACATTTTTTAATGACTACATTCCAGTAAATCTCACCAACTTAACACAATAAACTAAGGCACAGAGCACGCCAAATCAGATACCTGCCTAGCATCGGCCTGTCACTGTGAGCATGTTATCATGCTGACATCAGTTTTTTTCCCTCTTCTGTATATTAAAAGGCATTTATTACCTTTTCTGTATCAGTCAGTCAGGCTGTTTGACATTTAGTCCCTCTAAAACCATTACTAGAATATTCCTCTCTGTTTAGGTTGGACATTTATGCACATCTCAAGCACCACGGCTCTCAAACAAGCACCATATGTGGCTCTTATTAAAAAAGGAATATATGAAAAATATGATTTGTACTTATTGTTTGTATGCAAACAGTGCAGCTCAATTTTGAGTGGAGGGAGTTTTTGCTTTTATTAGATGGTTACCAAGTATTACTGGTGAGGCATTTTCAGGTCACCCTGATAACAATTTAGTCACTAACATAATGGATGTAATTTCTTTCAAATTTAGAGCGATGATGTAGGATAGGCTCTTCAAAGTAAAGTTTATTCCTAAGCAATAAAAGAATATGTGTGCTTGATCGATGGTTAAAATAAACGTTTACTGTGAAAGCTGAAAGAGCATCACATAAAATACCACAATATATTACTTGAATATGTTGCCTAATTTCTCGCTGCAGGTCATTTGGTGTCGTGCTGTGGGAAATCGCCACCTTAGCTGAACAGCCTTACCAGGGGATGTCCAATGAACAAGTGCTGCGCTTTGTCATGGAGGGAGGACTCTTGGACAAACCTGACAACTGCCCTGACATGCTGTAAGTCTTTCTTTTTTCAAATCTGTGACCCTGCCCTTAAGAACAATAAAACTAAGTAACATCAGCTTGGATTTATGAAGGATATTTTATCCTCTACAGCCGCAGCCACCCATGTCTTCTGTCCTATTAATATTTTGCCCTGTTTTATTTTAAGTTGTGGCTCTGAGTGTGAAGGATATCGTGTGTATAAGTTAAGGTAGAGCCAGGACGAGGGCCGACATTAACGTCACAGGATAAATGTGGTCCGTTGACGACATAGCTTCAGTGGTCAGCTGGCAGTGAAAACCCTGCTCAGCCTTCAACGCCGGCCCATAGAAGGGATGCCACAATCAGTGTGTGAAAGATGCCCCTCATTCCTACTACGGAGGGAGGTAGTGCCTGTCTGTCAGCGTGGTGGATGAGAAAGTTATCATTATTTAACTTTAAATTAATCAGTCAATCAATCAAACACTTTGGCTGTTAGAGGGGAAAGAAAAGCCAGAGCACAGCCTGCTCGTCGGCATGCAGCGCTGCATACATGCATTTTGATTCTCCGTCGCTGACCTCAATAAGAAGGCATTCTGCTCTCTCCCCTCCCACTCTCCACGGCTGACCTCACCTTAGAAAGAGTGTGAGTAGCAAAAAAAAGAAAAAGAGGATCAAGTGTTGTGCAGACACAAACCTCGTGTTTCTATGGCAGCGTGGCTGTTTTGTCCTGATTACAGGAGTGTGTGGATTGTGTTACAGAGGTGGTGGAGTCGGGGCTTAGCAGCACACATGGAAGTCAGGCCACTGTCGATGGTCGCCTCTGCTGTAGTGACTTAATGGAGATTTCCAGAAGATTGCCCAAGTGCAGTGAAGCCAGAGAGTTCATACAAAGACTGAATAGAAAGATACAGAAGAAGTGGAAGTGGGCAGGTTAACACAAACAGGGATGAGTCATATTTCGAGAGCCTTAAATGTCTCCTACTTGTACTGTTTCCTTTGTTTCTCAGGTAGCTTTGGTCACTGATTGTTATTCTCATGTTTCTGTCTAGAGTTTCCCAGAGATAAGAGTGCTTTTCCTCCTTCAGAATTGGAAAATAAATGTGACTAAATTAAACATCATTATTTTTCTGTGGAATATCACTTACACGCTATTATCCGTCAAGGTTTTGCCACGCCGGGGAGGTTGCACGTGTGAAGTTTTTCAGATCTGGCAGGGATTCCTGTTCAGGTTTATTAAGCATTTAGCATAGATGTTTGGAGACTTTTTTGCACTCACACTTGGCCTGAAATTGCGTCTGTTTCTGATTTTTATCAAGCTTTGTTGGCCCATCTCTTCTGTGAATATTTGGCTTTATCCAGGCCAGTGAAGATTTTCTTATAATTCTGACACCGACTATCTCATATTCACTTGTAACCGTCCTTATACAGTATATCGGACAGTGAAGTCAGAATCTGTTTATTGGCCAAGTACGTTAACACACATGAGCTCTCACTATATTTTAATACCGTGCAGATGGCAAATTCGCAGGATAATACAGATACAGACATACAGCCAAGCAAAGATATCGAATCAGCCAGAGCAAATAAAGAAAAACAGAAACAAAAAAGCAGACCCGAGGCAAACCATACGAGCCGCCATCTCAGTAACTTAATAGCTGCTGCTCAGCTGTATTTATACAGCACATTTGGTACACTCAAATTTGAATGTGAAGTGATTCGGGGGGGAAAAAAAACACAGCTAAAGAACAAGTGGAGTTTTAATGCAGTGCAAGTAAAGCTCATGTAATCTGTTTTGTGTTGCTGACAGGTCCAATGTTAGTCAGTTTAGCCAAAGCATGTGGCCTGTGGGTCACGATTGGCAGGATGCTGACAAGAAGTCAGGATTTACAGTGTTTGTTTTCTAAATTTGCATCAAGAAGCCTCGTGCGAGACGGCGTCGGAAGTTTGCAGCAGACGGGTTACTCTGGTGCATCGGCCTTACTTCCAAGCGCCGTGCGCCTTTTTCACGGGAGGTCCTTGCTGCCCGAGCTCGGACATCTGAACGTCAACTTTGAGACACTTCCTGCACATGTGCAAAACAAGTCTGAGCCGCCCCCTGCTGCTTCAGAGCATGAAGCGAGGCACGTGCTTAAGAAAGCTTTACCCATAATTCCTCTGGCGCGGAGAGGAGCTGGCACCCAGCTGCAGAGGTTATTCTAGATGGCAAAGAGACCACTAGGAAAAACAAGACAGAGGGAACAGCAAGAACGGAACAGCGATGGCCAAGGTGTTTATGTCAGCGGGCCTTAGAGAGTATTCTGAGCTTGTTTGTGTATAATTGGAGCTGTGGTGTGCGGTCCAGCACCACACAAAACTGTAATAATTCTCCTGTTTATGATGTTGTTTTGACATTCCCAAAGCTCGGTTGCTGGCCTGGCACAGTAACCTTAAGTATGATTTACTGTTCTGCTGAGTGCATGCTACATTTCTGATCTTACTGTATTTGTTGTTAAAAAGAAAAAACAAACAGAACCCCCAAAATAGAAGGAAAAAAAAAAAATGGCAAAATTTCAAAACAATTGAACTGGCATAAAAATAGTTTGTGGATTTACTTACTATATTATTGCCACTGAAAGCCTTGTAGCTTGCAGCAACTTTGGAACGCGCGCACATATATTTAGTCTTTTGGCCACAGTCTTACAGGGTTTTAATTATATAATTTTATGGGACAGTACTTAAAGAGAAGGCATGCTCACCAAGATTACCTGCCAACAAACCTGCTTCGAATTAATGAGCAGCTACAAGTGGTAAGGACGGTTATTTACAATAACTACATCCTTTTTTTTTCTTTTTTTAAAGAAAAAACTGTGAAGCATAAAATCTAGTGTAGCACACTTTACCAATGCTGATATTACAGTCTCTGTTCTTTCTTCACCATCAGTGTTATGAACTGAGTTGTAGTGCCAAAAAGCCCTAAAGGGGACTTCAGTTTCTCCTGCCACCTGCTGGACAGAAACAAGACTTACAGGGCCACATGCTGTTTTCATCCCTCCTGTCCTTACCGGTTGTAAAGTTTGCTTATATGTTGCAGTTTAAGAAGTTTCTGTTTGTCAGTTCAAGCTGGTGTGTGAGAAACGTTTACACGGAAATGACAAAAATGATGATTTTGTCATTTATCTTTCAGGTTTGAACTGATGCGAATGTGCTGGCAGTATAACCCTAAGATGCGTCCGTCCTTCTTGGAGATCATCA
Source organism: Perissodus microlepis (assembly GCF_051167445.1). Classification (NCBI taxonomy): domain Eukaryota; kingdom Metazoa; phylum Chordata; class Actinopteri; order Cichliformes; family Cichlidae; genus Perissodus; species Perissodus microlepis. Next base: position 10,463,788 of record NC_140467.1, read on the forward strand.
ACAGCATCAAAGACGAACTGGATCCTCCCTTCAGGGAAGTGAGCTTCTTCTACAGCGAGGAGAACAAGCCGCCGGACACAGAGGAGCTGGACATGGAGGTAGAAAACATGGAGAACATTCCACTGGACCCTTCATCCGTGAGGCAGCCGTCGACTGCTGTCATTTCCTCGTCTGGGTGTGCAGGAGGCATGTCTCCTCCTTCTACGCATCAGTTATCCCCCATGCAAGGCCCGAGTACGCCATTACTGGGACCTGTTTCTAACTCTCCTCCCGGCCCACTTGCTTCAGCCTTGGCGTCTCCAGGACTAGCCTTGGACAAGCACTCAGGACATGCTTCGGCCAACGGGCCTGTCGTGGTGCTGCGGCCCAGTTTTGATGAGATACAACCCTATGCACACATGAACGGGGGCAGAAAGAACGAACGGGCGCTACCACTGCCCCAGTCATCAGCCTGCTGATATCAGACCAGCCCTCTCCTCCTTCCCCTTTTACACAGGGTATCACAGACCTCTCATCTGTCTCTTAAGGAGGGATGGATGAGGTAAGAAATTGCTTTCTTCTACTGTTTGCCAGTAGATGGTCTCTCCACTCTTAAGGTCAAACATAAACTCGGAAGAAATGGAAAACAAGATAGCACAGAGCAATTGGTGGCTCAAGCTCAACACTGGGAAACTCCATCCTGCGCAGCCTGTATCTGAGTCTTTGTTATGTAAGAGTCCTTAAAGAAGGAAAACGATACAGGCATGTATCCTGACTTACAGATTTACACATGAACTTTAAGAAAATCTTCTTCTTTTTTTTTTAAAGCATATCTGCCAGCAAAACCAACAGAAGAGCACTTTTTCCTCATGATTTCAGAGGTGATGTGATGGATATTCAAGTGTGTATTTATACACATAATACGGTATAGCTCCATTTCTAAAATTACTTTCCATCAAAATGACTGTATTCACATGAGCAGACTGCCTCATGTTGCGTGAGGATTAGAAAGGTTCCAACTTTTCTGATCCTCTAAGATCTTTTTTTTTCTTTTCATTTTATTTTACTGTTGATGTTTCTATGGGATTTTGTCCTGTGTAGGTCAGAATGGTAGAGGAAGATCTATTTTCTGTCAGACTATTGCCAAATCATGCTTTCTCTTCAGTTTCTTAAAAGGTGTCCCTTCTTACTGACGGTTGTGGTTCAGAGTTGTGTCTGTGTGGAAGATAATGCCAAGATTGCCTGGCTGTTTTCAGTCTTCATGTTTATCTGTCACTGCTCCTGGAGCAGCTGTGTGTAGGAGTTTGCTGCCTTCACCATTGGTTATCACTTATTTTCTATGTTTAACGCAGATTTTACTGGTTCCATCTCAAAACTGAGGACTGGCTGACTTGTTCTCAGCCTATGTAATAATTTTTCTTTTTTTCTGTGTGCACGCCAATCACATGGCGGCACAGCGGTATAGTGGTAAGAGCTATGGCCTCACAACGTAGAAGGTTCTGTGTTCAAACGCTGGCTGCGGACACTGTGTCGAGTTGACATGTTTTCCCTGTGCCTCTGTGGGTTCTCTCCAGGTACTCTGGCTTCTTCCCACAGTCAAAAGACGTGCATGTTAGGTCAATTGGTGTTTCTAAATTGGCCACGGATATCTGCTACAGCCTGCATCCATGCCCATTTAAAATGTGACTGAGTGGTCAGCAAGACTAAAAGAGCACCATATATGTGAGAGCATTACAAACACCTGACAGATTTTCAGAAAAAGAGAAAAGCTGTGGTGCTGATTGGCTAATCAAAAGTTTGCTTGCCCACCTACATGCCCTTCATTACTTTCATCTTTCAAACATCTGAGGGAAGAAGGCATGTGATTGAAGCACAGCCAACTCTGAGTCACAGCCTCTGTCTTTAATTTATTTAAAAAAAGAAAAAAGAAAAAAAAAGACTGAAAACATCAAAGCATCAGAAGGTCGCACTTCAAATGAGCAAATCACTGAACTTTATACTTTACGAATACAACTCTGGCTCCACTTTGACTTCTTCTAACCTTTTTTTTCTGAGATTTTCAATTGTGCATTTCACAGTGGGAGGTGAACATGATTCGCCGGCACTGCTGTACCGAATACAACGCAAGAGACAGAAAATGAGGTGATTTTAGTAGCCTAGAGACAGCCTTCAAGTCACAGGTGGTCTCTTTTTAGAACAGTCAATAGTTTATCTACATTTCAAACACATATAAAGGTCTTACAGTTGTATTTTTGACTGCAGGATCGTTTTTATACACTCATTGGTTTTTGTCACTTTTTTAAAACCTTTTTACGGTTAAAAAAATGTTTGCCTCTATGTCTGTACAGAACAAAGCTGCTATTTTATTCTTTTCCTCTTTTGGATGTTATAAATAAAAAAAAAAATGTATGTACGTATGTGTATATATATATATGTGTATATATATATATATATATATGTATATATATATATTTATTTATAACATCCAAAATATATATATATATATATATATATATATATATATATATATATATATATATATATATATATATATATATATAAAGAAATCCTTCAGGTTTGGTATTTTATGGTCTCCACAACAGTCCATTTCTAATACCCTTAAACTGTTCAGAAAAATTCAAAATAAATCACAAAACGTGACCCCCGAAAGGTTTTCTGCAACACTGCATTTTGTTAATTGCCTTTTCTTTTTATGAAATGTTTCTTTCTCTATTTCTGGATGTCTATATTATTATTATTAATGTTATTATTATTTAGAACGGACACCTTGGCTCAGTCTGTGAGCAAAGCGTGTACTTTCTGCACCCCTTTTTTTGTACTTTATTGTCTAGCACTGCGCCTGGCATTGGCCACTAGGTGCGACTCGATCTCAGGTCAAAGTTAAGGCTTTGCTTTCTCCACACATTCTCACAACATCATCCTGTACTTGCTTCACCATTTCCCCCTCCTTTCCTGCTCCTGATCATCCTTCTGAAGTCAGGATAAGTTCCAGTATACGAGATATTTACCAGATCTGGTATTTTAACCCATCCACGTCCTGCCTCGTTTTTTTTTCGAATAGATAGGGCTAAATTAGGTTGTCTCGTTTGCCTTAATATATGCCAACCATCTTTTAACCGTTTCACTTCTACTCCCTCCTCTAGCTCAGTGTTCCCTCTGCTGATTTCCTTTCTTCAGACTTATTGTTTAATCTTCGCGACGACTGCTTCTTAAAACCAAATAAAGGATGGGTTAAAGTCCAGGGAAGGGAACGCATTTCAATGTCACGAATGGCTGAATACTGAAAGTGTTTTGAAGGATTTCTGCTCATGTTACCTGGTGATTCCCCTTCCCCTTCTTTTATTTTATTTTTTTTTTCTGTAGAAATGTTATTTATTTCTTCTTTTTTTTTTTTCCTTTTGTGATATCAGTTTAAATCACTGTATAAATGCCCCATGATTCAGTATAAAGTTGGATTTTTTTGTATGCATTTTCTTTGGTGTCATGACTGGGGGACTTAAAACCTTTTCTTTTTTTTCCCCTTTAAGTATATCTACCTCACTCTTTTTAAATATATGTATGCGTATGGAAAACAAATACATCTCACTCTTTCTCGTTTTTTTTGTTTTTTTTTAAACCCCCACAGGGATCTAGATAAACCTCACGAAGCGGACTAACACAGGAGATGGAATGGAAGTGTTGTTAAGTTACCCCGGCCATTTCTGGCCCAGCGGGTTAAAGCTTTTAGAAAAAAAAGGACCGCGCGTTTGCTCAAATTGAACAGCAGCCGTTAGTACGGTGTAGTTTTGCTCTCAGTGTTAAATGTAAATGAGTATTTATGTGAGGACGTCAATCTACACTGTATTTTAACCGAGGCAGGTGCAGTACGTGATAAGACAGGAGGCCAGGGCTCAACACCACACATTCCATCTCCAAACATAAATGTCACAACCTCAAATCCTCAAAAGACAAAAACTTTTAATTTTTCCTCTTCTAAAATGCTTTTATATAAAAGTCTAAAATAAAAAATGTATATACATACATATATATATAGATAGATATAAAACGGGAAATATTTAAAAAGGGAAACTTTTTCATCACCTCCAATAAAACAATTTGACCTGCAGCCTGTGATGCTGCGAGCGTACAGTGCAACTCCACCTCTCACTTTATTCCAAGCAAACAGATAGCATTCACTTTTTCAGAACAACAACAACAAAAACTAGATAGTTGTGTACTTTCCATAAGATGGGGAAAGCAGCCTCCTACGTATTTCTAACTTCTGTAGGAACCCCTAAATCAATGATTTCCACATTGGAATCACAAGAGCAGTAAAACAGTGTCATTTTCTACCCTTATAAACTCTTCGTGGTTATGTGAATGTCATCATCCCCCTTCCCCTTCCTTCCCAGTCTACCTGCTGAATGCCAAGACATTCTGACCCCAGCGTTCATTTCCACTCCCGTTATCGGTGCCACTCCCTCACTGTCTGTTCAGAGTTGTTTTGCTCTATCAAAAGTCAAGTCTGCACCCCCCGTTTTTTTTGTCTGGCCCGTTGTAACTGATACTTACAGTAATGCTGCTGGTTCAGTCACCTCAGTAGATCTTATTTTGTCACCACAAAATAGGAGGGAAAAAAAAGAGAGAGAACAAGCGTGAAAAGGTGGCAAAGTAGCTTTTACATCTCAAAGCGTCTCATTAAAAACAAACAAACAAACAAAAGAAACCTCAGTGCTACTTTTTAACTCGCAGTGGCTACTTGGCGAGCGTTAACTCAGTGCAAGGGCTGATGGGCTGGGAACATTAGATAATTTGCATTTATATGAATACCCAAAAGCAATAAGAAAAGAAAATGGGATCACAGATAGGCAACCAGGTAACTTCTAATGTGAAATTTGGGTGCTCAATTAAAGTTCGTGGTAAATAAAAAAATAGATAAAACTGTCTGATTGCTGTTTAATATCACAACGGTTTAAAAATCACCACTGACAAGCAAACAGCTTAGGTAGTTACTTAACATATCTATGCATTTCTGTTTTTGTTTTTTTGCTGTATTATGGTATATGTCAACTTTCCAGTTCTGAGAGTAGACACTGATCTGTTCTGAGGTGAATAGCTGTTGAATAACTAGTTACCATTAGATCACGAACCTGTCAAAGCTTACAACATTTACAATGAACTCGTGGACATGTATAGGACAGGGATGTTGCGTAGATTTACGGGTAGTCACGGTGAAGAGTAATCATGGTTAGAAAAAGACGATAGTTTACAGCTTCACGCGATACTTTTTTTTTTTTTGCGTTACCTTAGGCTTAAACAGCATAAATATACACTACAGTTTAGTCGTCTGTCAACATTTCAATTCTTCAGAATGTTCTTCATGCAAATGTCAGGTTTATGGAGAATGCATCAGTGCATTTAAACTGCAATAATAAGTTTGAGGTTCATCATCGTCATCATCATCATTCTGCGCCTCTGTTTTTAATGATTTGCATTCCTGTACCTTCTGAGGGGGCCTTGGTCTACTACTACTATTACTTTATTATGATGCTTTCACAAAATCTGTGTGTTCATTACTTGATTGGGGAAAGAAATAATCAAAACAAAAAATCACTAGACTGTCTTCTTTCAAGCTCTATATCTGAGGCCTCAAAGTTTTTCACACCTATAGCTGAGATGGTGTATTTTTTTAAAACACCTTCTCTGAATATGTATCTGAGAATTTCTTGTATTTTCTTTCTTTCTTTTTTTTTTTTTTTTGCTGAAATTTTGAATAAATAAATGAATGAGAACTACGAATGCCTGCTATATTTAATTTTCCATTCACGCCAATCAGTGGGTATCTACTATAGATCACGATCTACCTCATTGACACAAAAGGGGGATCTCTTGTTTTTGAATGCTCCTCCAGCTGTTCCAGGATCTTCTGAATGAGGGCTTGCAGCAGAGGCACCAGTCTGTCAGCTGAGGCCAAGGTACCAGATGTGGGTACATGGATGAGGGCTGCTCTCCCCTGACCGTGATACAGTGAGCAGTAATATGCAAAATCGCACAGGTACCTAAAAAGAAGAAATCAGTCATTATCTCATATTCAAGAGTGACTCTTGATCGTGCTGGAACACTTGCCTACCTGCCAGCATCTCTTGAATAAACTACATCCATCCCTGCTTGTCTGAAGTGCTTTGAGACTGCCCTCATGTTAATGACTGACTCCAGCTTCTGTGCCCCCCCTTCGACGCAGCAGCGAGTCTCTGGACAGTAGCCGCAGACATCTCGGTCTCTGTAGCCAGTGTTCTTTCCCGTTTGCTCCAAAATCACCACACTGGAGCCTCTGGCCAAACCCAGATGTACAGCAAACTGAAGTAAATGCACACAAACACAAGAGTGAGTTATTCACCTTGTCTTATGTGGTGGGATTTCTTTATTATTTATTTTTCATATTTGGAAGAAGCACAATAAACATTTTGGAAATCTATTGACAGAATTAAGTTTTAAAATAATAAGGTGATCAGTCTACAAGTCACATTTCGCTTTATTTTTACCTTTGGGTTAAGAGTGTGCCAGAGCTCACCAATAATTTTCTGGGTTTTCAAGTAACTCACTGGTAACTCCCTCACATGGACGTCAACATTCTCCCCCAGTCCGATCAGTTTCAACCCCTGCAATGATTTTTCAAATGAGTTATTTTCAGACTCAGTCAGCCGGTGGCGTTGATCGTTATTACCTTGGCGGCTTCCCAGCTGGTGTTGGTCAAGAACTGTCGAAAAGGTCCAAAACCTTAAAAGTAAATCGAATTTGCCAATTCAAAATAAAAGTCGGTTCGGTGCGATTATGGAGGACATGAACATTTACAGTTTACCTGTAACGACCACAGTTTCGCTTTTATTCATAGCCGAACCGAGATTGCAGCGCCTGTAACAGCAGTTCAGGGATTTCATGCAAGGATACTAAAACGTAGATAGATTTTCTTTAGCTTTCGTTATCCGTTTACTGTCCGCTTGGGGGCGCTCATCTCTGATAAATGTGATGCCCTTGTGAGGGTGATGCATTCAGGTGTCTCAGGAAAGTTATGCCATCCACAAATCATATTGAACTTAAAACAGCGAGACAGACTAGCATTTGTACTCTCAATAACACTTGCAGGCAATTTAGAATCACCAAAAGTCACCAACCCCACTAAGTGCATGTCTTTGGACTATGGGAGGAATCTGGAGAGAACATGAACAAAACCTTCTTGCTGTGAGGAAACAGAGCTACCCACTGCGCCACTGTGTGTACATTGTAGTTATCAATATTAACTACTTTCTTGCACAATCTCAGTTTACCTTTTACTTTCCTTCAACTTAACCTTAAATCGCTGTTGGATATATTTAAAGTTCTTGCACTCTCACAGAATCAGGCCATCACTATGTTATGCCTCTGGCACATTTACTTTAACTTGTGTTTATTTATTGTAGGATGTTCTATTTTTAAATATTTACCCTGGTGCTGTAACACAATAACTTCCCATGCAGGGTGAAGAATCTATCGGTCTATTATGGCAAGTAAACAACAAAGGCAAGCACTTCATTGAAAGAGTAAATCTTCTGAATTAAAAAGTATTAGGGTAAAAAAGATTCAATTAAAATTAAAAAAGCAAAATGAAAAAGCAAATTTACCAAATCTGCAAACTAGACGCTTACAACATCAGTGGGAATATATTTTAAGTGTAACACACATTCTAAATAATATATATTTATACATTCTAATATGGAGCTATATTATAGCTGCAGTTAAATGTAGACTGGTTTTTACATGTGGGAGAAAAAGCCAAAAGGTAAATGTAGCCAAAACCAATATACTGTGTTTAAACCTCAATTATTATCATTTTTTTTTTAACTCGTGTACGTTTCTTTTTAGCTTGTCCTTTCTTTTATTTATAGTTGAGGTGAGTTTAGCATTATAGTATTTCAGAGAGCACTTAAACGCAACATAACGGACAGGGACGGAGGGACACGCTCGGGACGCTGCTATGATGCAGCAAAGGACCCGCCCTCCTCCTCCTCCTCCTCCTGCACTTGTCAAAGGCCACCGATCACAAATTACATCACAGTCGCGCCCACAGACGCAGACGCAAATTGATGCCGGGAGAATCCGTCTCCTAAATAATAAATAAAATCACCGGACATTTTTCTCCATCTAACTTAACAGAGATAATTAGTTACCACAATGCTCCCTTTCAAGAGAACTTTTGAGAGCGAGAAGCACCAGCTGCAGGAGCTCAACAGCAGACTTACCCAGTATCTATCCAGAACCAAGCAGCTGGAGCAAGAAAACGCGCATCTCATTGCTGAAATAAATAAACTGAGACAGGTGAGGACTACCGGATGGGAAACTAAGTACAGGGCTGAGATGCAAGACCTGCGGAGAATGGTGGGGCAGCTGTCGTTTGAAAAGTCCCAGGCTGAGATGGAGAGGGAGAAGCTATGGCGGGAGTTGCAGATGATCCAGAGTCTGTGCAGCGAGCAGACCGATGTGTGCCGGGACGTCAGCGGCGAACTAAAGAACTGCGAGCAGGAGCTTCATCACGCTCACAAAACCAACAGCGAACTCCAGCAGCGGCTGTTGCAACTAGAGAACGAGTATAAACGCTTAGAAGATGCACACAGGGAAGAAGTGAGCCGCCTTTGCCGTCAGGTGGAGTCCCGAGTGGCACCCATCATCAGGCAAACTTATCGTGGGCCTCCGGTGGTCTCCGTGGAAGAGGTGCAGGAGTATGCCCACGGTATGTCCGAAGGATGGATTCAGACCTTCGAAATGTACCAGAAGACGGTAGAAGACATGGAGCAGTCAATTAAAGCGGACCAGGCAATGCTGAACGACATGCAGAGGGAAAAGATACTGTATGCGTCCGAGTTGGACAAATTACGCACGGAAGCGGAAAAACAAGGGCAGATTCAAATGCGACTTGAGGAGCAACTGATGCACATGCAGGAAAAATTCCGTGTGGACTACAGTCAGTATCAGGTAAGGACGAATTAATTGTGCTACAGTAGAAGAAATGTTTAACTTGGCATTGTTTGATTCGTTTTATCAACAAATTAACAAACGAAAAACCCACCACTTTCAGTAAACCCCGCAAAATAAGCTCTAATTTTGGAGACGGGGGAGCGGCTTGTCCCTTGTTGCCCTGCCACACCCACTGTCCTTAAAGGTACTCATGCAGCTGCAGCTCACAGTGGCTGCTACAAATGTTTTCGATCTTTCTAATAATGTGAAATTTACATTCACATTTACATTCACATTCTAATAATGTGAGATATATATATATATATATATATGCTGCACCATTCTGGCGTCTGTACCAAAACACTACACAATAAATAAGGAGGGGTCATTATTCAACAGTGAGCAAGGCCTGTCAAGTTTATGTACCCATAACTAAAAAATATGGATTGTGCACAACATTTGACGTCAGTATACCAGGACAGCATAGCTCCATTAGCTGGACAAACACTATACTTCCGCCCTAGTACCGTCCAACTGCTAGATTACACCAGCCACTTAAACCAATTAGCTGTCAGACTGGCAAATCCTTATTAGCCTAAAGATGCAGTCTAAAGCAGGCCAGTCAGTTACATACCACTTCTCTTTCCACCCACTGCAGGGCTGTCTTCAGTAAAGTCACACCAAATACATTCCTCTGTTTATCTGTATGTAAGGAAGGCAAATGTTAACATGTACTGGAGAGGGTTTATGCACAATACACAAAAGCACTACTTGAGAGGACACGCCTAAAATCTTCAAATCTGTTAAGAGCACTAAAAGCTGCCTTGAGATGAATTATGGTTTCCTGTTTTTGCTTTTCCCCCCCTACCATCAGATGACTATTGAACAGCTGGAGCATGAGAGGAATGTGATGGCTGATGTTATAGCACAAAAAATGAGAGAGCATCAGCAGCTTCTCCAGGTGAAGATGGATCTGGGAATGGAGGTTGCTACTTACAGGTGATGAAACCATTTAGTTTGTTCATTTTTTGTCTAAATAAATGAAATGGATATTTTATAATGTCATGTCAAGTATAAGTCTTGTCCCAGAAGCCATTTTTACTTGTGTTTGCATGAAAAGCACAGATGGCACGAATAAAAACACTATGAGAGACAATCAGCAGTCAGCGTTGTTGTATATGCAACTCTTCAGTAAGCCTTTATTATATGATATGAACCATACCTGGGTGCTAGAACCACATAGGAGTATGTTTCACTGCTTCCCTTACTGTGAGGGGAAATGTCTTCCATAGAAGAAGTACATGTGGCGTCTTAAATGTTTCAGAGACACGTTTAATACAAGGAAAAGCTGTCAGATGCTTTTTGCAAAGGTGTTGCTAACAGTCAGTCTACTTTAAAAAGTGTAAGCTACAACAATTTTGAACGATTTTTGTGTTGTTCATGAAGAACTCCTTTGGGGAATGAGCGCATGTGAAAACAGAGACAGTACTGGTTATTTGTTTGGAATCATTATTTTTTTTCTTTTCTGAAGAAACAATTGTAGAAAACATTGTAGAAACAATGGCTAAAATGCAGAAGCTTTCTTTATTCTGAGATATTTCTATGGTTTTGAAATCAGATTACTGATTAAATCAGCCCAAATACCTCTTCAAGTTAATCTTAACTCAATTAACTTCATAATTTACATAAGGAGACATACTTTTCTTGCTCATTCCTGGTTTTGGCACTAATTGCTCAAATCTAAGATCTCAAACAAAAGTCATTAAGCTAATATAGCTTGGATTCATATTTTTCATTGTTCACTCACACCCCACCTGCAGTGGCCCCATGCACCAACAGTGGAGACTGCTATACAGTTTAAAAAAAACCCGAGCTGCTTAACTGAAAATTAGTGTCTGACAAGGTTACATAAATACTACACATGCTATAGATCAGCGGTCTCCAACCTTTTTTGCGCTGCGGACCTGTTTATGCCCGACATTATTTTCACGGACCGGCCTTTAAGGTGTCGCGGATAAATACAACAAAATAAAACTAGTACCAGTACTGAAAAAAAGAAGATTTATTCATAACACACGTGAAAAGACCCAGGAAAACCGAGTTAACGATAAAAACGATAACAAAATAACGCTGAAAACTGTTAAAAACCCTGAAAACCAAACATTTCACACCTGAGCCTCAACTCTCGCGGCCCGGTACCAAACGACTCACGGACCGGTACCGGTCCGAGGCCTGGGGATTGGGGACCGCTGCTATAGATGATTCTTAAGTAAAGCTGTTAGAACATATTGTGTGAAGGAGGACTGATTTTATAAGCAATAACTTGTCTTGTTATAGCACTCAGTGTCTTGGCTTCATGTTCATGACACAGGGAGATGCTAAGATATTTTAACTGTATCTCAAAGCTCTTTATAAAACAGTGGGTAAACACTGTACTGGAATGTTATATCAATGTACCCTTGATATATTATAACCTCTTGCCTCATATTGACCTACATTTAAACAGACTTATATCAAAGATGGTGATAGATATTAGCATTTTAGCTTTAGCTTGTATCTGTATGGCAGGCTCTCCACAGGCACAACTGGTTTGTTTTGAACTTTTGGAATAGACAGAATACCTTATTAGAGACGTGGCAGCGGCATTTGTTTTTGTATGTGTCACGTGTCCGTTTTTGCACTGGGATTCACAGGGAAGCATAGACAGCCATGCTTTGTGGGCGTTATTTTTAGGTCAGTCTTTCGGAAGGCACTCTCCAGAGAAGTTGCTCGTTTCATTTGCTATTGTATGTCTGTTGAAGCATGGCCAAGGAAAGGTGAGCTGTTTCAAATACTAGTAATGCATCTATATTAAATGACGGTGGCTTATTTGAATTTTTAAGACTACTACCCTATATGGTCAGGTACAGGATTCATGCCTTCTCGTAAGCCAGTTGTGTTTAGTTTGAGAGGGTTGAAATGGCAGAGCTGAAGGATGTACACGATCCCGTGAGGTACTTGTCGTTGATGTTTTGAAAATATTTGAGAAATTAACTTGAGTTAGGACCTTTTTGCCCCTGTCTTCATATGTAATTTGCCTTGTCTCCGTTTAGGGCTCTTCTGGAGGGTGAGCGAATCAGTCTGCAAGATGCTCATAAGAGAGTGAATCAACATCAAAGAGAAAGAATAATAGGTATGTTTCTCAGTTATTTTTATTGATGTGATAATGATGGGAAAACACTGCAAGACTGGTTTCTACTTGGATAAATCATATACACATTTATTAAGCAAAACTGAAAACAAAATGTCAATTCATCAAATAATTATTACTAATTACTTCTTTACTAATTACTTTTGACTCAGATATCAAAATGCCTGCCCAACGCTATACTCCAAGAGCTTCCACCTTAACCACCAAACAGCACATGGATATAAGGTACATGCCATCGACTTCAAGCTTGAAAAGAGCCCCCATCCCTTCCTCTGGGTCCATAAGTCCGTCTAGGGTCATCCCTATTTCAGTTACAGGAAGAGCTCGCCATCAGAGTCCGGCATCCAGAAGGGATATGATCTCATTTAACAAAGCTCGGGCAGCTGCTTCTGCCTCTGCTACTACCATTACCACCACCAGTACTACAACCAAAGATAAGCAAGCAGGCCATAGTGAAAACCAAGTCAGTCGGAGTGTACCAAAAAGAACAGCAGAAGAGCAAACTGTGAAACTCATCTGGCTCCCACACACAGAGGGCCAGATGAGTCCTGACAAGTCTTCTACTCCTGATACCAAATCCGTAAGAGTGGTGTCACCATCAATGAAGAGCCTAGTTACGGAAACCGAGACAGAAAGCAAGAAGTATGTGTCAGATGAAAAAGAAAAAGGCCCCGTTGTCGACGGTGAGGTCAAAGACAAAGGAAGAACAGAGTTTACAATAGGCCCAGCTGAGAAAAAGATATTAGACTCTGTGTCTGTAGAAGAAATAATTGAGAAAGTGATAAAACCAGCAGGTTTTGAAGCCAAGGTCTGTTCAGCAGGAGATTCAAAAGTCAGATATCACGTGGAGAAAACTGAGCAGGAGGATGGCACGACTAAAACACAAATCGTGCTGGAGTCCAAAGTGGAGGAAGAGCTGGATGTTTCTCAGGACAATGCCCTGGAAGAACTGTTGAAACAAGGTGTGAAGAAAGTGTCACTAGAGGACATCAAGGACACAGCAACAGGAAGCATAGTCAAGAATCTGCTGAGTGGCTTGCAAGGAGGAGAGGACTTACAAAATAAGTCAGTCAATGTGGAAATCATCGAGGAACCAGTGGAGTCTTACAGTGATGAAGAACTTGAGGCTGAGCAGAAGTCCGGGTTTACTTTTCATGAGCCTTCTGCATATTTCCAAGTTGAGGAGCCAGAAAATATCCCTCATGGCATTCAAGATAGCAGGGGGGATGATAATGTCATGAAATCCAACACAGATGAGTCAAAGTTTGGATCTGTACAAGTCCAAGAGGTCTCTAGAGAGAGTGAATCTCCACATTTCTCCCATGATCAAGAGTCTCATGAGTATTTTGTCTCCACACCAGATGAAAATCTTTCTGAATCTGAGGAGGGTGGCGGGATAACCTCATATGGCCATTATGGAATTGTAGATGACCTGTCGGATGAGAGGTATTATCAAGATGATGGCCTTCCCCAGAAAAAAGTGACTGTAAAAGAAAGTGATGAATATGAGTTTATGTCAGGTGACCGGTTGTTTGCCAAAGAGAGTTTTCCAGAGTGCATAATAGAAGAAGAGGTTCGGGTCTCACCTGTAGTGCAAGAGTCAGTGCTTGAGTACCTGAGAGAAGACTCTTTGGAGCCCAAAGAGCAGCTGAAAGGAGCTCTTGAGAAGCTACAAAGTTCAGTGTCGGGACCACTGAAAGAGGAGTTAGCTTTCCTCACCAGAGTGAGTAGTGAAAGTCCAGAGAATGTAGCCGTCGATGTCAAAAGAGTGGAACAGTCCACTGACAATGGAACCATGACTATAGTTGCAGAGCTAAATGTTTCTCAAACCCTGGAAGAATCTGGGCTGCTGGAAGGAGATGACCTATCTGAAGATCATATCATGGCAGCGCTCAAGTCATCTAACATAGGGATCGAGAAAGCCTTCCAGAGTGGGGCGGGAGGAGGATACAGCATTAGAGTTTCCAGGGAAGATAATGTTGCTCATAGCGTGGAGTATGGCGACTTCAGCGACAAAGGAGAATCTGCATCTGAAATCAGTGAGAAACATTTTAAACTGGGGCCATCAGACAAGTCATTTTCCTTCCAGATGGATGTACACGGTGGCCATGACGAGGCTGCCTCAGAGCAAGAGCTGCAGCCTCCAGTCCTGGAGATGCCAGTGAAGATTTCACAGGAGAAAAGAATCGCAACAGTTTACCTTGAAAGCCCTTCTAATGACTAAGAACTAAATCTGATTATTTTTTTCAAATTGAATAATTGCCAGTGCATTACAGTATGTTTACTTAAACATACAAAGCATATACTAATGGTGATTGCAGGAACTGTATTCATGCTATTTTTCAAGTAAACAAGCGTACTTATAATCCATAAGGCTAGATTACCTAAAACAGAGTACTAGCTATTTAGTTAAAAGTATCTGATTTCCATATATTTTTCTTTTTGCTATTGATTGCAGAGATCCCATTACTGAAATACTCCATACTAACTACTGTGGGCTAGATTGTGTAAGGATTGAAACCTCTACATATTGTAGCCAGATTTAATGGTAGGCAATGCTGTGTGCTGTACTAGTATGTTTGGCTTTTCATAAGGTGCAGTTTGAATATCCTTGATTATTCTCTTTATAGTGCTTCATTTTGTACTAACCTACACTTAACAGCTTAAACAGCTCATTCTACAGTTTACAGCATATAATCCACCCAGCCATCATGTCGTGGCTGTACTTGCCATGATGTTAAGTCTCCTTGGTCAGCATTTATTGCTCTCCGGGTTACAAGGTGCTGTGCACTGTTTGCAGAATGGGGCTTTAATTTTTTATGTTTTGAGCACCTCTACCAAATGGAATGATGTTAGTACACAGCACATGCTGGAACACAGTGGTTTATATTAACAAGTCATTGCTAACATGTGTTCAAGACTGTTGACCTTGTGACTGAGGATAATATCATGAGAGTTAAAAAAAAAAAAAAAAAAAAAGATCTATTTGCTTTAGAGTTTGTCTTAACAAAGCTCTTGTGAAGCTTAAAAGTGATTTCTTGGGGTTTCTAGGGACGGCGCAGTGGTTAGCACTGTTGCCTCACAGCAAGAAGGTCCAGATTTCAACTCCACCATCTGGCTGGGGACTGTCTATGTGGAGTTGGTTAGGTTAACTGATGATTCTAAATTGCCCATAGGTGTAAATGTGTAATTGTCCAATGTGTATCCCGCCACTCGCCCTATGACATTAGGGATAGGCTCCAGCACCCCCCAAGGGAGAAGCATGTTTTTAAAAAATAAAACAAAAAGTCTATTTTAACATGTGCCAAACATTTGTAAATTGCAAACAGTTAAGATTTTTGTTTTGAGCATATAATTGGGGGTAACACTACATTTGGAATTCTAAATGGTCCCATTTAGAATTCCAAACATGGCTGTCAAGTTGAAAACAATATCCTGATAAAACGATTAAAGTAGCAGCAGAGGCGTTTTGCATTAAAAGGATGTTGCAGTGATGAAAAAGTAATCACACATAGGTTTGATCTTTGTCATGTATAGCACTTATGGCTTGTCCACAGCTGTTGGCTTTCAGTGTTGGCTTGAAGGATTCAACTTTGCTCTGACCTACAAGTGTGTTTATAACCGCACCTATTTTTGGATCATCAGCTTAGCATTGAGTGTTGACTAGAGTTTGTTGTGTTGTGTATGCGTTACAGAAGCAGAAATGAAATAGCATGTGTACCGTCTGGTTATTTTTTGCTTATTTTCTCTAACAGTGGCTGTATAATTTACTTCTAACTACTGAAAAGTCTTTGCAAGTCAACTTTCTGGTGTGATGGTAAAGCAATCCAAAAATACAACATCTGGCATGAATGCCATGCTTTTACAAATAAAATAAATTAGAAGTCATTAGCAATCTACAAAAAGAACCCTTCATTTCATGGATTTGTTGTGATTTACTCTTTAAACTCAAACACTACTATATCAGTGCACCTAAAGTGTTTGTTATTAATCTTTATGCGGTTATTATCTTCACTAGTGAAAGAGTGACTAATACAGTGTTTAATAAAGGTCAAATGGAGAGACTGAAATCATTGATTTATTCTGAATTCTTTTGAGACCATTGCTTATATTGGTATTAATTCCAGTCCTTAGATGAAAACTGGCCCAATATTATAACATCATTAAAAAATATTATGCGTATGTTTTGTTTGAGTATTTATTTAGACTTTACTTTCTTCACCTAAAGTGCAAATTGACAAAAAATCAAGTACTGCCAGATGACAAAAACCATTTAGTTACAAAAACCATCATGATGGAATATCAACCGTTGGCTTAAACTTTAAACCACACTGAAAACAAACAAAACAAGTGTGTTCAGTTATGAAGTTTTAATTATTACCACTGGATGGTACAAGTGGAAAGATTAGAGGTCGTTTTCCTTTTACCTTTTTTCTCAGCCACCTCTGGTGCCCTGAGAAACATAGAGGACACAGTTCCTTTACTAAAACATGAGCTGCATTCTTATAAGTGTCTGTTAGGTTTACCCTAATGTAATCATATTATCAAAAAGAAATAAATGGTAAGTGTTGACTGGTGAGGCCTGTCAGATTTCTTAACATAAGAACACTGTCATTATTTCACAAATTTACCTAGCCAGCATGTCCACAGCTTTTTTTTTTACTGCTTTGGTCTTCTTGAGCTGACGCCCATACAAGGATCTCTGGATTTCAGGCACTACACACGGGAAAAAAGATAGCTGAGAGAGTGGTCAATGGAAGATAAGTGTTGAAACTCAAACTCGGAGGGGAAGCGCCACTTCCTAGCAACATGTGAACGCACTAAACATACCAAAATAACCACTGTAGCTGTCCAAGGTTTAGATAACACCTGTGCCAACTGCCCAGAGTGTCAGATCAACAAGCAGGATTTGATTTATTATGAAGACCCATCAGCAATCTGCTGTAAAATAAAGACTCGGTATGAGCCAGTTGTTGTTCTCTATATAGTATAATTATGAGAGAGAAATAAGCAACTTCATAAGAAACTGTTATGTAAGTCCCCCACCCAAAAAAACCCAAATCAAAACCTTCATCAGGAAACACGTATATGATTACACAATGTGCCCACACAAAGTGACACAGCAGACATGATGAATGGCTGTCAGCCATTTCTAGAATCACCATAAATAACAGTTGAAGAGGGCTTTATTAAAGCAGGGAAAAGAAGAGTGAAAAGTTACCCTCCTCACCAGGAAAAGTGAAACACTGCTAATCTGGAACAGATCCATTTGGCCTCCTGAATGTTTTCACTGTTGCTAAGGTTGATGTAATGGAAGGCCCTTTTTTTCAGCTGCACTTCAGAGGAAGGGGGGAAATGTCAAAAGCGTAGCTGTATGTGGGCTATTGTTCTCTTTGTTTTTAAAACTTCTTATGCATTGTATCTGCTACACAAGCCGGCTTAACTTCAGAAAAGAAAAAGTTACTCATTTTGAGTGATGTCATGAGGAAAGCAGTGAAAATAAACACTCCGGGCATATCTGCTCTCTGTCAGAAAGTTTACCACTTGAACGGCGAACAGAGAAGAGTGAGCCCTGGTGTTCCATGTCATACTTGGACCCCGACTCTGCACTTCAACAGCAATAACACAGCAACATAGCAACCAGGCTCCTTCACTTAGAGGCATGTCATTACTAGTGTGGAGCAATCCCCCCTTTCCTGGTATATTTTAGTACCAGTGTTCTGTTGCTGGTAGAACTGAGCTCATGTGGCAAATAATATACAGCATGTTAAAAAAAAACCCTCATTACATAAGAAATAAAGAAAACCTGTAAGAGCTATGAAAAGAGAAATTGAATTAAATGAACTAAAGAGCTGCTGTTTATTCAGTGCTTGTGTGGTGATTGACACAGAAATGCCACTTTTGTTTCAAAGGACATAAAGACATACCGCAGTAATTGGGGTCAGCCTCCTATTAATTGAAAACAGTTAGCAAACTGTAATTTCCTTCCCAAAAGTGTTGCCCATCTGTCAGACTCCATCCAAACCAAAGAAGCACAAAGTCACTCTTCAGGATATTTTACACCAGAGAGAGGGGCTCTGCACACTGCACCCTTCCAAGATTAGCATGCAACTCTGACCTTTTATTAAAATTCTATGATGTCAAGTTCAATGACAGTAAGTAGTCCTCTGTCAGGCATTACACCTACACAGGTGTTAACCAAGACAAATATGTGCTCTGTAACACATGATTATTGTTAGTGTCTTGTAAGCCTGGCTTATTCTGCCCTTGGTCATCTTCACTCATCCAATCAGCTGAAGGGTATCGGCTACCTCAGCACCCAGGTCATGCAAATCTTTTAAAATCAAGAGAGGTTCTCTGGATCTCTGCACATTTCTACAGTGGTACAACAGGTAAATAACTTCTTATTTCCTACTTTATCTCCAGATAAAGCAAGTAAATAATGAAACTTTAAGGGGATTCATCCTTTTAAACTTTTGTATGACATTCTGTGCCTGAAAATAATCTTATGGAAATCTGGCTGTCTTATAGAGATCGTAGTTTGTGAGTGGACGTAACCTGTTTTTGTCTATTCTTAAGGAGAAAGTGACAGAAGTCATCCTGGGCAACAAGAAAAGCAGGATCCTGTGGACCTACAGAGTTCTTCTATGCTTTTAAAGTTTGATCAAATTAGTGACTTGCAGAATCTAAAACAGCAAAGGGGAAACACACACACACACACATAAAACACACACATTTGACAATAACTGATTCTGAAAACTTGGCAGCACTAGCTAATACCTTCAATATGAGCACCTTAATAGTGAGATCAGTTGTTTGGGGTTGTAACTAAGAAATCCTTGTATTCTCTTTACAGTCTCCAGATGTTATGCTTTATATGGCTACAGTAGAGAATAGATTGTCCATTGTTGACATTAGTGATACTGAGGTCTTCAAAAAGGCTACCATAAAGCTGGATTCTGTATTACACCATTTGACATATAGACAGTGGAATATTTAAGTCCCAATTAACTTCTCTGGCCCAGCCTGTATCTGTGAATAGACTTACCATTGTGATGGGGTTCTGCTGCAACAGAAAGGATGAGGGCCAGGCTGTGGGAGATCTGAGCCCCCTCCAGCTCCTCTAGGCCATGACTCACAGCTATGGCATAAGCCTAACGGAAACATGCACATGAAAAAATGAGAAATCGCATACTACCAAGTAAGAGCTGAAGGAAGACTGGCAAATAACATCACTATCTCAGGAAGCCGTTGTGTTTGTATATGTTGTGCAGAAGAATTGTATATAATGTGCAAGTTGTGTTAACTTGAATCTGCTTGCCTTGGAAAGATGCTCTGTGGCCTTGGTCTATAGACAGAGCAAGTCCTCTCTGGATTACTACAGTCCATCAGCAGTTGCAGGGACTTCTGACACTGGCTTAAAGCTTTCTTTGGTTTGTTCTGTCTCTTATAGATTCTACAGAGAAAGACATCCAAATACTCAGATTGACAGGAAGTTACTCAATGTTCTCCTGAGTCTAAGTTTCATATGCATGCAGTCCTTGGTCATTTTGATTGCCCATACCATAAACCAACTATGTTAGGATATAATTAGGATGTTGAATTATATCCACAAGAAATCTGTGGTATGTCTTTCCATTATGGAACAATGATCATCCTGGTATAGAACTGTGCAGGTGATAGGAGTACACTGAAGCCATTGCATCTTTGTGTCTGTATATTCTGTGTCTGGCATTGTATTTTGATTTCCATCTAGAACAGGGGTAGGCAACTCCAGGCCTCGAGTGCCGGTGTCCTGCAGGTTTTAGATGTGTCCTTGATCAAACACAGCTGATTCAAATGGCTAAATGACCTCCTCAACATGTCTTGAAGATCTCCAGGGGTCTGGTAATGAACTAATCATTTGATACCCCTGATCTAGAAGATCATCAAAGCAAAGACTATTAGTAATAGTGCAATTATTAAACTTCCAGGAAATAAGTGTCTAGTATATAACCACAAACATTTTACTTTAATACTATGAGCCTGTTTAATAAGACTAAATTACCTACAGGTTGTCTAGCCTGGTTGAGGCCTTGCAGAGAGAAAAAAGAGCTTTGGCTGATGGTTCCAGTTGAGGCTTGGTGCAGTGCAGACAATAATAGGGAAATGTGCCTTTCCGACTCTTTTTGTTGCATCTATTCACAAGTTAAATGTGACACTGTTGGTAGCAATGCTAATTAAACTCTCATTTTAAGGATGTCTAAATAAGTGGAGATTCTTATAGCCTCAGTGGAAACTACACTTTCAGTACTGACAGAACAGGGTAGCTTGGAGGTTTAATATGTCTGTGAAGGTTCTCACAGGTTTAATGTGCGTATATACCACTGTAGACTGTAGAAAAAATACCAATTTGTAACCCATTTGTTATTGTGTGCTTTTTTATTTTGCATGTTTGTTTGTTTGTTTTTTTATTGACATGTGGTCAATAAAAGGCACCACTGGCATGGATTTCATTGTAATTTTGGATTTTCAATTATTTCTTTGAGTTTGCAGGATGGAATAATTGCACAGCATACATCTTTCAATGACTTACAAAAAACAAGAATCGGATGCACAAGTCTGAAATAATTTTTGATTTTTTCTAATTTACACAGAGTCAAAAGCATACATACAGGCTCAAATACAGGCTCTTCCTTCTCTCGCCCCAACCAGTAGCGGCAGATGGCCACCCCTCCCTGAGCCTCATTCTGCCAGAGGTTTCTTCCTGTTAAAAGGGAGTTTTTCCTTCCCACTGTTGCCAAAGTGCTTGCTCATAGGGGTTCATATTTCCCAAAAACCTGATGTCAACCTGTTGGGTACCAAAAGTGTCCAGTCAAGGTGAAATTGTAGCCACAGCCGCCCTGGGGCACACTGACAGAGGCGAGGCTGCTGGACACTGGCACCACCGGGCCCTCTGACCACCACTAGTAGGCAACAGGTGAAATGTCTTGCCCAAGGACACAATAACCAAGACTGTCCGAGCCGGGGCTCGAACTGGCAACCTTCTGATTACAAGACAAACTGCCAACTCTTGAGCTACGATCGCCCCATGGGGGGGGGGGTATGTATAGATTTAATCCTGAATGTATACTTTTGACAATGTGCAGATGAATAAATTCAAACTTGTGTACCCATTTCTTGTTTTTAAAGTCGTGTCATTCCACCCTGTAAAAAGAACTGTTCAAAAATAATTAAAAGACCCAAAAAACCATGTCATTCATGACGAGTGTATGTAAACTTCTGACCACAACTGTGTGTCATTTCCTGTCATACTGAGTTGCTCTGACTGATACAGAACTAGGGAGTTGGAGAGGAAGGAGAGAGCATGATATGATGGCAGCATTACCCACTTCGAGGACACTGGATCCATCAGGCTACTGTGCCAACAGCTTTAAACCACTAAGGGACTCTAAATTTAATTCAGCTCTCCAGTCAAGGGCCTGGCCTTTATAGGAGGGCAAATACTCACTTCTATACAATCTCTAGATATGAACACAACATCAGCCTTTAAAAGAATTTCATTTGATTTAAAGCCACACAGTTTATCATAATATCAAAATTGTATTTTTTCCTGTTTTACTAGGAGCAGAGTATATGGGAACCAAAAGTCTAAGCCTAACAGTGTTATGTTCCCATCGTTGCACTGCTTGGATTTAGGTATTTATGGCTTACTGGCTATGTACCAGCAGCACAGGTTACAAAAGCAGCGTGAATGCTCATTTCTTTGAATTTTCCCATGAATCTAAGATTATGGTACCAGACTTTGATGGATAGAAGAAGTGCCCCACCCATATATCCAGGCACATTAGACCCTTTTAGGGCACCAGTTACGGCTGAACCCATCACTACATTCCAGCATGGCTCAAGCCCCACCGCTTTGCCTGCACGGACAGACAGACAGATACAATGCCTCTCTATCCTTTTAATTCACTCTACCTCCTTACGCACATCCTGGCAGAACGATAATATGTCACATCCCACTGAAATATACCAAAAGCCCACAGGGCAGGAAAATTAATATAATTAGGGATCTGTAGATGTGTTGCCAAGCAAGCCACACAGTTCACTATTGTAAACGTTTCCAGTACATGACTGACGCAAGGTTGTTGGGCTTTCATTTGGAAAATGATACAGTAAGGGCAAACCAAAGTAAAAACAGAGAGACTAAAAAACAGCTATCTGATCCAGCATACTGGAATGGTGCTTCAAACTAATAGCATTTAGCCTCAGCATCACAGAGAAACAAATTCCCGTTTTCTCTTGGGTATTGATTGGCAACCATGGCCTACAACAAATCAGATAAACCAGTAAAGGTTGGTTTATTTCAGTAAGCTAATTGAACAAAAGTAAACTGAGAGAAAGGGGTTCTTTTTGAAAAGAAAAAAAAAATACTTCATTCCAAGCAAGAGAATACTACTGACATCTGACCTATAATACTTACACTGCAAAAACTATACAATCAATAGCCTAAGAAAATTAAATAACTGCAGCTGCAAAGTGTTACAGTTCAGACTTTGGGAACTTTTTGCACAAAGCTGGTAAACAGAGACTAAATGTCAGTGAATACGGACCATAAACACGAGTTGTCAATTAAGGTTGGAGGGAATATGTATGACTCATAAAATATGAATTCATTATCTAACTAGAGATAACTTTGGAAATACTATTTCCAAATGTTTAATGTAATAAAGTCTTTCAAAATCTCTAGATTTGCGAAACTGAAGATAAAGAACAAGAAAAAAAACATGTCATCTTATTTGGCTATGCCCTGCCAATATAAGAACAACACAGCAAATTTGAAACTTCAGCAATAAAGGTTTGGCACAAAAATATCCCATCTACTGATTATATTGTTAGTGCACACCTTGAGTGTTAATCAAAAATGGACCTAAATATTTGGACCAGGATCCATAGCTAGAGCTGAGCTCATTGTTCCAGGCTTTGGTGGGAACATTCCCCTCCATCACAACAGTGGTGACTGATAGAGCTTTAGAGGCATGCCAAAATCTTACTCATCACCTAACAAAAGAGATTTAGTAAGCTTACACACCAGCCAGAGTCTGCACATTTTTTCAATTACACACATCATGTCAACAAACTCTGGCTCTCTGAAACAGAACAAGATTGGATCATTTACAAATTCCTCTGAGTCTACATCACCTTGCCTCAGTGCTCTCAGTTATAAGTGACTTAAGATGCATGCATTGAAAAGCATGCAACAGGATCAAAATAAATACAAAGGCATTCGTATGTTGGCCTAAACCCAGGCAACACTATATTTTCTCTCCTAGTTGTGCTTCTAATTTCACCCCATGATTTAAACTATGCAAGTGCCTGCTATTTTTTATGTTGCCAGGCCACGAAGTTCCCGTAACAGTGCATACAGGACTTGATATCTGTGGAAGGTGTCGTCACCGTGATCCTTTAATTCTTTAATCTTATCCTGAGCATGCAGTAGTGCCCTTGGGACTTCTGTTGTCAATACGACCATATGGTGGTAATGCATTTTCTAAAGTGATGTAAACATATCAGTTATATAAAAATGCTAGCCTGTTTAGAGGAAACAAACAAAGGAAGTGACATTTAATAGAGTAACTACAAGCTTTACACTATCTCTATGAGCCAAGGAGGAAGCCAAACTAAACAAAAAGAGAAAAAATAATGAAGCCAGTTTCTCTAGGCTGGGGCCTGCAGTCCACAGCCTAGAGAAATGCTTAAAAATATGTGCTTCTTTCCCATCTGTGCCTCTGCTTCATTAATGATTAACTGGGTTGCCATGCAGCAGTCCTACATTCCATGTCTATAAACACCACTACAAAACACCCCTGCTTACTGCCGAGCAGACTGGACAGTCATAGGGGAAATTCTGGTTTGAAAGGCTGTTGTTTACAAGTGGTCAGCAAAAATTCCCCTTTCCAAAAACATCCTAAAAGGTAGTTTTGTGCAAATCTGCAGAAATCTATCGCCATCTTGTGGCCAATCTTAAAACATAAAGTACCATACTTAAGCATAAGTGTTTCAGTTATTTTTTAATGAGCATGACAGTTTAAGGAAATAGAGGAAATTATCAGATCATCAGAAAACTGAGTAGCAGCTGATATAACACACTAATGGCTGCAAATTTGGAATTCTGTTTTATGTTTACAGCTGTTTATCTGTTGACTAAAATACCTGTATACCCAGAGGATATTTCCAGCTCAGTCTTTATCTTTTCTTCCTGGGTGATAACACTGCACTTACGAAGCTGCTTCAGGATATGTTCTGCCTTCAGAAAAGATAATTTTGCCCCAGGCAAAGTTCACAAGTCAAGGACTTTTTCAATTTATCTGAGTTGAACTGATTGCTTTATATAATACCATATCAGCAACTGTGGTAACGATGTGTGACCGTGAGAAGGAACGCACCACCTTGTGTGAGGTTTACATTTAGAAGACATGTGAAAATCTTAACCTTTTCACCTGTGATTGTAGAGGTGGACAGGAAATTTAGCACCTCTCTTGCAAGAGCCGAGTGCGTTTGGGCCTGCAGTCCCCAGCCTAGAGTAAAACACACACACACACACACACAGAGAGAGAGAGATCATAGTGCAGAGTTTAAAACTGATACAAAGCGGATCTGAACATTCTCCTTACACCATTTACAAAAAGAAACCCAAACAGCAACATGTGAAAAAATGGCTAATCACTGTCATAACTACGTCTGTGTAAAGGTCGACCAGACCTAGCGGAATGTTAATCCTGAGTTGAAGTATGTAAAGATTAAGGTAAACATAAGGCAATTACATATTGAGACTGAGATTCGCAATGTACTCACAGCATCTATGTAAAATTACCTTTTAACTTGAAATATGCTTTAGCAAATCTAGCATGGGCCTCTGCTAGTTTCAGGTGTCGTTCCCCATATACTAGCACTGTCATTCACCTTGCCCAACTTAATGGATTTATTTAGGATTTATATTATTATATATAATCCAAACTTTGTGTTCTGTCTGACTAACAAAGCACAAAAGCTAATGTTGGAAACTTGGTTTTTTAATCTTCTGCAGATATACTGTACATAAACCATTCTCTTTCCTCCAGACCTTTTAGATTTGCTTGCTTTGGTTTTTGATTTACTAAATACAGCACATCTCCGCACAAGACATTATTGATGAGTGCAATGCAATTATTTAGGGTTCGATTTTTTTCCCCTTTTTGTTTCTAGATAAAATTACTTTTCACGCAAATAATGTGTGGTCTCCATATTGTATCCTTCCATTTGAGCCTGCGCCATGACAACAGTGAGCACATTATTGAGCATCTGGGTGTGCTGCACATAGGCTACTGTAAAGTGTAGTTTGTGAACTATTCGAAAAGCCTACTGTTTCCTATTTCTCTGCCTTCCCCTTTAAATTAGAAAAAGAAACGTTTAAATATTTGGGAATAAATATAACCCGCACAATGAAAGAGTTGCGGATTCATAATTTTGACACTTTGTTAGAACAAACATCACAAGATTTTAAAAAATGGGCAACACTTCCAATCTCATTAGCAGGCAGAATAAATATAGTTAAAATGGCGGTCTTACCAAAATTTCTCTATGTTTT
This sequence comes from Perissodus microlepis, assembly GCF_051167445.1. NCBI lineage: Eukaryota > Metazoa > Chordata > Actinopteri > Cichliformes > Cichlidae > Perissodus > Perissodus microlepis. The sequence goes on from NC_140467.1 coordinate 10,489,551, forward strand.
CCAAATGGTTCCTGTTTTCATAACCAAATCAAGTTTCAAAGATTTAGATAGATTAATAGCAACATTTATTTGGAAAAATTCAAATCTCAGAATGGAAAAAACATATTTGGAAGTACCAAAAGAGGCTGGTGGGCTACGGTTGCCAAATTTTATCTTGGGAGGCTAATATCACCAAATTATTGCATTGGAAATATGTTTATGAAAATAGCGAGGGTGAGGCTTGGGTAAAAATGGAACTGATGTCTAATCCACTTCCCCTCTTAACCTCATCCCTAGCTCTAAATCAAAAACAGAAAATAACAAATTCAGTTGTAAGAACATCTATTAAAATATGGCTTCAATTCAGAAGGCGTTTCTGTTTGCAACAGGTTAGTAATTTTTTCCCTGTTGCTTTTAACCCTTTTTTTGCCATCCATTTCAGATAAAGCATTCCAAATTTGGCATAATATTGGTTTGAAGGTTTTTTTTACAATTTATTTTCAGGAGAAACTTTTAACACCTTTGACGCTTTGATGAGAGATTACAATATACCAACCTCACATATGTTTAGATATTTGCAAATACGAAGTTTTGCAAAAACATTGTTTCCTTCTTGTCCTTACCTACCTCCTAAAAATCAAGTGGATACTATTTTGGAAATGGATCCTTTTGGCAAAAGGCGAATCTCTGTCATATACAAACTGATACAGAGCTTAAGGCCTATTACTTGGGAAAAAACTAAAAATAATTGGGAAAAAGACATTGGGCTGGTTTTATCTGATGATGAGTGGAGATCTTGTTTGAATCGTATACATACTTCCTCAGGAAAATGCCATTGCATTTGCTACATTGCTTGCCCGTAGACTTATTCCATTCCACTGGAAGTCTAATAAGGCTCCTTCATACATACGATGGTTAAAGGAGGTGCTTTTTTTTACCACTGGAAAGATATAGAGTTCTCTCATCACAAAAAAAAATCTCTGCGACTTGGAACCCATTTATTGACAATATAAAAACGTATTTTCCTGATGTGTATTATACATTTTTAGTGTGTTTTGTTTTGTTCTGTTTCTCTTTACATGAGCCTCGGGTGGGGAGGGGGGGCTGGGGTTTGTCTTTGTTTTTTTTTTTGTTTTTTTAGTTTAAAAAAAAGGGAATGCTCGTGAAGCAGGTTGCCTTGTTTGGAGAGATTAGGTCTCTTGTTTAATATTTTGTTCTGTCAAAATGCTCGAGAATGAAAAACTCAAAGCCAAAAAAACCAACAAAAGAAACAAAACAAAACAAAACTTCCTGTTAATCTGTCAGCTGGTGTCACACGTTAACTGATTGTGTCCTTAGATTAATTAAGAGTTGCTTTATCTGTCTGTGTTGGGCTGTGGCTACGTCCAGGAGTTCACAGTGTGAAATGTTACAGGTACTATGTGCAGCTATTTTGCATCCCAGCCTTTATTTATTGCTTTTTATACACTTTGGGATACAAAAAGGTCTCCCGTGTGTTTCAGCGCCTGCCACCAGAACAGTCAAATTCATCAGGGATGGCTTTTATTCAAAATACCATCTCAGAGAAATAAAAACTGAAACGCTAAAATATTAAAACACCAGATTTGGTGATCATGTTTCCCTTTGTTTTAGTCAGGTTATTTTGGATAAAACCTGGTTTAAAAACATCATTGATGACAAACAGCAATCAGTAACAGCTGGACAATGAAAAATCTGCACAGCTTTAATTAGCGTGAGATCCACAATGGTTCAACAAAAGCTAAATGACTGCCTTGGTGTGGTCTGTGTCTATATCCTGGAAAGAACTCGTAACATTTCTTGCACTATTATCAGTTTGTGAATACTTCCATCTTTACCGGAGTCACCAAATGGCACACAAGAAAGACCGTTTTTAGGGTTTGTTTGTTTTTTTGGTTTTTTTTTTTTTTTTTGCTTTTCTGCAGGGTGGGTCTATTTCCTGCTCTATAATGTTCACTGACTTTGACTGTATCGTTGCATTTATTTCTGTTTCGTGAAATCTGACAGGAAGTGACAGACTCCTCCTTTTTGCTTTGCCTTTGTTTCTTCTGGACTCTGGATCATGGGCCCTTACTACGCCCTGGATTATACTCTGCCCCAGGCTAGCTCCATCTAACTGGGCTGTGATTATATTCTGGACATTATGCTTGTAACAGATTTTGTGTTTTATGTTATAACTGCCTGTTTATCACTGCTTTTTTGTTTTTTTGTGTACACTGCAGCACATATCCAGCGCCGTCTGATGTTAGGAGTTCAAAATGTCAACATGTGGGAGGAAAACTCGAGCTGTTTTTGGTGCAGCTTTAAGGATTTTCAAATCTTAAGCTCAAGGGTGTTTAAACCAAACATTAAACAACTGAAAATTTCCCCAAAATGATCACTTAGCAGTTGAGCTGCACCACAATCAGATCTTTTTTTTCTCTCCACTTTTGCTTCAAAGATGGCACTAACCTGATCGACTGGGATTGGTCTATGTGCTGGACAGGGACTCGGCTGGAGCTTTTTGTTTTTGTTTGTAATGTTTAAATCTGTACATAAACGCTGCAATATGACTTCTAAAGAAAAAAAAAAGTGTAGTTTGTGTCACTACAGCCTATACCGTACTCACCTCTCAATGGTCCTCATGGGCTCGAGCGTGCCTCTAAAAGTGTTTGAGCTTTTCTTCAGGAGGAATCATTATATAAATTTCTTCTTAGCACTGTTTATTTGTGAAGGTTTCCCTACATCTGAGCCATAAAAAGGAAAAAGAAAGAAATATGCACCCCTGTTTCTGCTTGCCATGTTTTCATGGGAACATCCATAGGTTTAATCGAATAAGTCATGTTAACACTTTTTTTTTCCTGGAAGGAAACATATGTAAATGCTTGCGTTCATTTAACCTACCACTTAAACTACCAACACCTTACAGAAACGCTTAATTTTCTTTAACTGTAAATAAAATGATCAACATTTAGCTAGCGGAGCTAATTAAACGAATTAAACAAATAAAGGTAAACATAAAGGATACTCACTTGATGACTCACTTGGTTGTCATCTCTAAATTACTTTGTTTTATTAATTCGTTTATTCATTTGCCATCAGTAGAATGGTTTCCTTGGTTACACACGGCGCGTGCGAGAGTAGCAAGTTAATGTGACCAACAATGGATCCTCGTCCACGTTATTCACCGGAAACATTTAGCGGTCTAGCAATTAATAGCTAAAAAACATCGTCTTACAAGCTAAACCAAAGCCAGGCTCTGTTCAGCGATGCCGTTAGGGTCCGCTGCTGAAAAATATTCACCGCTGAAGCGTTTCCTGAAGGCGCAAACTGGCATATCATTGAGCGGGCAGCATTCAAGAACTACACTGTTCGTGGACGAACACGTCGTTTTTAAGTGTAGTACGATTTTTTATGTGACCACAAACATCATCAACACGACTTAGTTTAATGAAATACATCAAACCGGATATAATCGTTAATGGTTAAACTGCGCCTGCATGTTTCAGTCTTCTTGTTAACGCTCTTTCAGTGTGCTTTTTGAACTAGCCTGGGTAGAAAGTCACTAAATCAAAGAATAGCCACATCCACGTTTTCTTTTTCTTGTGATTCATTTGTCATTAAGGCGGTTGACTTAATGCAATTCTACACATTTTGGATCCGATACCAAGTAAATACAGGGTCAGTATTGCTGATACCAATATCGATACCAATACTTATAACCTACAAAGGCAGCCTATGTAGGGGAGAGCAGTGTGTCATGATTTATGAGATGAATTATTATTAGCAAATTATTCCAAATACATTATAATGACCATTAAATCACTCTGATTTTACTTTCGACAACTAAACTCACTTTTCAGCTGTATTTTTTCAGCTGTATTTTGAAACAATTTTTTTTGAGACCTGGAATGTAAATGTGCGTGTCTCTAAAGCACTTTGGGTCTTCTGCTGTTGTTTGAAAGTAGGCTTCATCAGGGCTGGACTGGGACAAAAGAAATCAGCCCTGGCATTTTTGGTCCACGCAGCCCATCATGATCACTCAAAAAAAACAAACAACAAAAAATAAACAGCAGCATGTTTTATGTTGTTGGGTTAGTTCTTAGCTGCAGTGCACTATGTGAGAATTAAAAGCCACACTTTTGCTAATGGTCAATGTAGCCATTCACTTTACTTCCTAATTATGTTCCTTCATCTGTTTTCATACCACATTAATTTCCCCTTCCTCTGTCTCTTCCTCACTCTCTTGTTGTGATTGCAGTTCCTCCTGCTGCACTTCTCTACGGCTTGTTACTTGTTGCTGGTGTTGACGGTGCAGCAGCAATAGAGACAGCTAACATGTCGGTTAATCTGACACATTTTTCTGCATTTATTTTTAGTTTCTTTGCCACTCCTTCCACACTAAACTCTGTTTTACAAGCCGCATGAGTGCACATCAAAGATGGGGGAGGGTCTGATTGCATTAAGAGATTTGATTGGGCAATACATTGTCTGCAATGAAAATGAACAAATGGACTGTCGTGAGTGCTTGTAGGGTTGGTGCACAGCGCTCCTTCAGTTGACCCGCATCAGCCCACTGGGCAAACCCCTAGTATGCCAGATTATCCTGGTGAAGTATTAATCCTATTCCACTAGTATCGATTCAATACCAATACCAGGGTTGGTAATGATAATATCAATATTTGGATCATCTGTCCACCTCTAGGCAGGGTTTGTATCTACTCCTATCTCTGGTCTTCTCCAATGCTGCTTTAATGAACGAACAAACCGCTTAAGTGAACTGCTGTGCGCTTTGTGTAATGTTGCATGTCATTTTTAGTCCTTGTCCCGCTGTTCTACATACTGAGATAGTGTCCCACATTTTAATTTGCTCTAGTATTCAAAGCCCAACACATTAGTACAGACCATTTTCAAAAACCTGAAATATATTTTTGGCTGTGAACAGGGGACAGCTGAGACTGAGGCAGCAATTTACAGGATGGAATACATCAGCTTCCTTACACCTGACAGTCCTAGCTACGGAGTTTTTTTTTTTTTAAAAAGTGTGCATAGAAAGATGGATTTTAAGGGCCTGAAAATCAATGAAAAACCTGACTGTTCCTGGCAGGCAAAAACAAACTTCAAGCCACCATAAAACCTCCCAGTGCTCCCGATGGCTGTTTAGCCCCTGGCTTGAAGAAAACAGACAAGGTTTTTAGACTGAGAACCTTCACAGACAGACAAGGTTTTTGACATACAAAATTTGCTTTAAATAGGCTGTCTTTCTGTGAGAAGTTGACATGTTCTCCCTGTGCCTGCTTGGGTTGTCCCCAGGTGCTTTAATCTCCCAATAACATACCAAAGACATGCTTGTTAAGTTTATAGGTGCAAAGGTGCATAGGTGTGTCATTGTCTGTATTCTTGTGATAGCCCCTTTGATGCACTGGTGAATTGTCCGTTGTGCACCCTGTCTCTAATTCCCTATGACCCGAGGTAAGAGAGGGGTCAAGACAGTCAATGACAAAGGAACTGTCTCATTAAAATCAGGGTTTGTTTTTTTATCGTCTTAATAAGGCCACAAGATGTCAGTGTAGCAACACAAGAGCTGTGGACTCAGACAAACCGTGGGATTTACTGTTGAGCTCAAGGGAGTATTATAATATTGTTTTGCTGTTTTAAGAAGTGATGGCTGAGGTTTTGGCCATCCCTGAGGGCATGCGCACTTCAAAGTAAAGTGCAAATATGTATACTTCAGGGCCTTTGTTTTTCTTTTTTTTCCTCTGTGTCATCCAGGCTTCATCCTCTGGATTAAGTTTTCTTAAAGCTCTTAGGAAGATACTTATGATTTATAAAAATCACCATTTAGTCATCTGCACATTTCAGCAGTCACACAAATGGCAAAAACTTATGACTTCACAATGCCTTCACAAGTATTTTATGATGACAACAACCTGCGTAGACCACAGAATTAAAAAAAAAAAAAAAAATCTCTGTATGCTTATTGGTTAATGTACCTATGGGTGGGAGGCAACATTGACCTTTAAGTTGTTCAATGTCATCTGTAGCTCATTAGTTTTAATGGGTGGGTGTTAAATGGGCTGAAGTCGCAGTGGTGCGCAGGTTGAGAGGTGCCACTTTGATGAGATGGTAAACAATGAACCTGAAAGACATTCTTCCATGGCTTCTAATTTTACTGCTTAAAGGAGTTTTTTTCTTGTGTTCTCTAATTGTTTGTACTTTGCTGAAGTTACACATCCAGAGATTAAAGTATGCTGTTTGCACACAAGCTCTGTCGTTTGTCCAAATCTCGTGCAAATAAATGTGATTCAGTGTTCTACACAGCAACATGCTTTCCCCTTGATTAAGTTAATTTATTATTTGTCACTGGGTATGCAGTCTGTTTCGATGCTGTGCAACATTCTTCCTTTTTATAAAGGGTATGATAGTACAATTGTATGGCTATAAATTGTTAGTACAGGTGTATTCGAAGAACTAAACAGCCTTCAAATTAAAATGTTGCTGTAAAAGTGCCGATAACCCATACCTGTGTTTCCCATCATTTTGTGCTTTAATATAAAAGCTATATACCCATAGCAGGAGGAGGAAATGTACATTTCCTTGTGAAAATATACTTTCTTACATCAGTACCCAATATTCATGCCAAATAAACAAGAAATAACGTCTCTGTGGCTGCTTTGAGAAATTGGTCTCCAGAGACCGCTTTCTAGGTTAATTTATTCTGTATCGTGCTGCTGGGAGTGTGTGTATACTGTCACCACTTTTAAACTCGGGGCAGGGCACATTTTGTGTGCAAGACTGCCTAAGATAACTTCTAATGGCTCCTTGGGATGGCTGCTGCCGGTTGATTCTGGCAGGCCATGAGACAACTCGTTTATTTGTTTGTTTGTCCCGTGAGTTTTTGGCTGGCCATTCAGGGCTCTGTTTGGCCCCAGTCCCTGTTGGGCTTCTATTTCTGAAACCCAAGTGGCTCTTAATGAAGCTGGTAGGGTTGGCATGGGCCCTTAACAAACCCAGGCCTGATCAGACCCTTCTTCTTCTGCCTTGGCAGCTACACACCATTTGCTCCCTCTGGCTTCCTAATTTAGTAACGGTGGGTAAAAATATGCGCTAACGAACAAGGTCTGGTATGTCAGGCTGGCGTCCAGAAAAGAGGGAGGGGGCTTTGGGCTGGGGGAGGGAGAGGGAGAGAGGGGGGAGTGTTTTCACAGTAGGCACCCAGTGACAGGGCTAGAGTCACTCAGGCTTCTCTGACATCTGTGTGTGTGTTTGTGTGTATGTGTAGATATTCAAGAGAGTGTGTGGGGGTGATGAGAGGTGGAGAGTGAGTACTTAAAATTGCTCACCACTGCCAAACGCCATTCAAACGCACATTCTTCTATTTTATTCTTACTGCGCCGTGCACAAACGTATGGTATACACACGGTACAAACGGAAAGGATTTCCAAAAGAGTAGTCTCTTCTTCTTTAGCTTTGTTTTACTGTAGTATTGGGTTTTAAGTGGACTTTCGCATCTGCAACTCTTGGTCAAGTTTTCTAACAAAATGTTCTTACGCTAATATTAGCTCCAAAGAGTGTCATGTAGCGAGATAACGCGTTAACAAAAGAGCATTTCTATCTACAGAGCATTTTAAAGCTTAAGCAGTATTTTGTACTCAGCAAAACTGATCTTCCCTTAATCTTAATTCAAATATAAACCGTGAGATTTAAAAACTATGACACCTCATTGAACATTTAGTGTTTTCTTCATGTAGTTTTGAGATGTTGCATTGCACACAGACTCCTATGTCTGCGCTGCTTAGTAGGAACAGAGGATATAAGATAACCCTTCAGAGCTTCCAGGCCAGATCTTTGCCAGCTACAGCCCATACATGCGGCGGAAGAAAAACAGTTTTTAATGTATGTTTACCCTATACACCTCTGACTTTCCATGTTCTTAATTTTCCATGGAATCGTTCCAAAAACATTAGCAGTGAATAACTTTATTTTAGGTGGTTTCTCTGAGAGACAAAGGAGAAGGCAAGCCAAGCTTCCTGCAAGGATTTAAAGATTATAACTATTTGATGATGAATGTTTTCTTTCTCAAGTGCTGCTTCGAAATCATACATGTTAGCTCTTTAAATAATAATCAATACGAAAGCAATACTTTTATTTAGTATTGAATTTACTTAGGACATACCCCTACCTGGGTTTAGCTTGCAATTACTCAATTTTCATCTGTCAAGTCACCATAGAAACCTGCCTTCAGGCACTATAGCACTTGCCCTTCTGTTCACAGTTCAAGGGGCTCATGGCAACCTTGTCAACATCACTAGCAAAGCCAAAGCTTTAGATGAAAACTGAAAACTTCCTTGTCTGTTGGGTTTTTCTTCAGCAGAAAAAATAAAACATGCAGGCAGCAGGGCAACTGCTCCTCAATGTGCTGCTAACATAGATGTTCCACTGTTTTTGTTTATAGAAACCAAACTTGGGATCTTAAAAAGTCACATAATTAGTCAGAAAACCTGCGTCTTGCATGCAGTTGCACAGGAAGCATGGGTGAATTCTCTGCGCTTGTATGGTTAACCTTTGCCACACAACTTTGGGGTCACAAACAGGCAAAGTAACAAACCACACTGTCCCCGGCTTGTGAAGGGATGGCGTTATGAACATGCAGAAATATAATATACTCCACAATGAGCTGAATCAAAAGGGAAAATGAATGCAAAGTTAATGGCGTTGTCATGAATTGTTAGTAATATTTAAAGTTTTGCGGTTTTAGTTTGACACGAGTCATTCTACTCAATAAAACAACATCATGCATTTTTTTTCACAAGATCCTTTTGTCTTTTTTACAACAGTTTAATGCAAAATGTATATATTTTTGTAATAATTTATAATGTACGTTTTATTATTCGCATACCCAGCTTTAACTTTCCACACAGGAATGTGCTAGTCCTGCATAACAAGAAATCAATTTATGGGTCCAATTCACAGATAAATGAAGCCTATAAACTCAGCTCTTATTGCAGTCGTATTCAATCAGCAAGAGTCATCAATCATATTGTGCTCATGCTTGTCAAATATGTCACAGTTATTTGTCGAAGCCACAAAGTAGAACCTGTCTTTTAGACAGCTGTCCCCACTTCCTGTGTTAGTTTACCCACAGACACCCACCCCTCAGCGATAAACTTGAGTCCCTGTTGTCAGAGATGGTTTGTAGCGTGGGGCCAAATAGAGCAGACAACATTTAATGTGACATAGCTTTCAGGAATGCCTTAAATCATTAATAATTCTACAGGAGCTCTGATATTCCTGTTTCATCTTTGACGACTCTATTGTGTATTACATTTGAATTTAAATCAGTCTGAATTTAGGGACACAATTCGACAAATCATAATTTTAACTGTTAAACCACACAACTGGTTTACCCCTTCAACAAATGTATCATATTCTGACTCACAGCAAATATGCAAATGCCTTGACAGCTGCTACACTTTAGATAAAGCGAGGTTTTTGGAGGAACATATCCAGTGGCACAGTATTTGTGAAAGTAATGCCATTGTTAAGAAGTAGAAACAAAGGCGGACACTTAAGCCAGGAACCCTTTCCTTTGAACCGACTTAAGCCATCTATAGCAAAGACGTGATAGTTACACTGCGATAAGCTCTCTCTGCATCCAGCAGCATCCTTCCATTCCAGTGCTTTGTTAAACAATAGTGTTTTTTATTCATATGCATACAATTCTCTGCTGTGGTAAACACTTGGAATGGCTTGAACTACTGTTTATCCTTACCTAAACCATGGCCTAATTTGAAACATACGCAGAAAACAAATCTACTATTGTTTCTCCCCTAAAGCTTATTCTTCTCTTTCTGTTCAGTGTCAAAATCAAAGATTATGGCGCTTTGGAGTTGATATTGCTATTCTTTATTTAGACAATAGCGGCCTAAACCAATAGACTAGCCATTTTGTGTGCTGACAGCATGTATATTCCTTCGTAAACACAGTTTTAGCAGCACTGTGACAGCAAGATATGTGTATTGGAGGGTTTTGGCTCGTTCCACAACCGGCAATCGAGCTTTAGGTGCTAAAACACAGATCAGCAACTGCTCTCAAGACATTTCCAAAATGATGTAAAGGACTTTTTCTATATCCCTCCAAGCTAACACCAAAAGAGGCACACACATACATACACATACACACAAACAACTGCCAAGGATGTCCCTCAGAGAGATGAGAGGAAGGTGCAGCTCCTTGGTGAATAGTGCTCGAGCCTTGTACACATTTTCACCTTGATACCAACCAGGAAAGAAATCTGAAATTTATAGTAATTTAATTGTGTTTGTACTCTATCAAAAGATCTTACTTTTAATATCCAAACAGTTACAGCTAGTAATGTTTGCAGTTGACTTTTGGTAAAACCTTAATAATTTAATAGGTAACCATCTAACTCCTCTTGATGCATTAATAAAGCTGGATAAGATAAGATAAGATAAGATAATAAGATGACCTTTATTAGTGCCACAGGTAGGAAATTTGCTTCGTTACAGCAAAAGTGCAAAGTTATGTAGCAGAAATTAGAAAACACTGGAATGCAATAAAATAAAATAAAATAAAATACTATGTACAATGGAATAAAATAGAATACAAATGCTATATACAACTGAGTAAGAAAATACAAAAGTACAACTTTGTCAGAAAAAGAATTGCACATATAGCAGTCTTCGACTGCTTAGGGTACCAGCATTATCACCATCTTTATAACTTTGTGTGCGTGTCTGTGTAGTAGCTGATCACAAAACTAATGGCGATGTGTACAGTACGTGTATATCTGTGTACGTTACATACCGTAACATACAATACTATCATAAAGTGCTTTAAAAACAGCCACAGCAGATACAAAGTGCTGTACACAAACACGGATAAATAACATGTACGTTTTTGTTTTTAAATACATTTAGTTAAACAACTTTTAGTCCAGTGGCACGTTTGGGCTCTCTGGAATGTGCGTAAGGAGTGAATATATATATAGATCCACTACACAACCTGCTGAAATGCAGGCCCAAGCCACGACAGAGTCTCCGCCCTGTTTGTTTGTTGTACCTCTCTCCTGACCTCCCCCATACATACTGACAATGATTTAAACCAACGTTTTAAAATTTGGACTCATCACTCAATCAGATCTGTTGCCACTAATTTGCCAGTGCAGCCTTTAGTCAGATTTCCTTTCCTTTGGCTACTTCACAGCCACCCTTACATTTAAATAATTTCTAATGAGGCTTTTGTGAACAGTAGATGACTCAGCTAAAAGCCCAGATGCAGTCCCCAGGTCTTTCAGATATGTCATGTCATACACATACTATGATCAGCTATAGACAGTTTTTTTAGACTTGTCACTCCTTCTTTTTTTTCCTGAACAAGAAACTTATTCAGTTTCTTCAAATACTTTAAGCACACCTTGTCACGACACGGCATGTTTTCAGCTAATAGCAGTTTGCGAAGCACCTTGTTACTGTAGAAATACTATTTTGAGCCTGTCGGATTCTGTGTTTTTTGGCATTTTTTTTGTAGATTTAGATAAAAAAAAAATTGGAACGAATTATATGTTCATGCAACAGTCTGCTGGCACCAAAGAGCCGAAAGTTAGAATTTAAAATAGCTTCTTTGCAAAGTGGTCTTGAGTTTACACAAGAAAAAAGAAAAAAAGGTACAAAGACTGGACTGAAAATGAATGAAAAAGTAAACAATTTCCAAAGAAGATATTTGAAATATTTTCAGAAAGCCTGGAGAACTATTGCTCAAGAAGAATGTCTGCTTCCTTGGAAGCAAAATATAAAGAGATGTGGAGTGACTCAAGACTTCTGCACAGTACTGTACTGTAGTTAGTGCTCTTTCAGCATATCTTCTCTTCTTGCTTAAGACCACTCAGTTAACACCCCCATCTTCAAGAATACACTTCCAAACCGAGTGTTTCGTTTACAGTAGGCATATCAAAAAAGGGGGGTTATGTCACCTACCTTTGACTGTGAATGTGAATGAGAGGCTAAATGTCTGCCTGTGGTTCTCTGACCTTTTGTGGCTCCTCTGCTGACTTGGTTCATATAAGTTCAGGTTGTGTGATGCAGTGATATCAATAATGGAAGAAAGGCAACCCCCCTCCCCCTGGCTGGTATGTGGGTCAGAGGAGGCTCTTGGTGGATGGGAGAGACTGATGAAGAGCACCAGGGATTGTCGGAGCGACTACCTCACAGCGGTGCAAACCTAGCCGCTCCCCTTGCACTTGTTCTGAGGCCCCCCTCCTGAGCTGCAACGCCTGGCGCTCTTTAAATGACCTTCAAATTAGCCTTATTTTTCAGGGCCCCAAACCCTGCAGGGTCCTTCCTGAAAGGATGGTGGGTCTTGTTCTCACTCTCTTTGTCTGCTTTTTTCCCCTCTTTCTTCTTTTGTTATCTTCCTGTTGATGAAAGAACGAGTCGAAAACAGCAGAGGTAGAACTGTTTTTTCTACCCCTCTGATGTAACCAGACCAAGTGAACGGTTATGTTTGTGTGTTACACGAAAACATACATATGCATAAACACCAATTTTATAAACTTTCATTACACACCTTAAATCAGTGGTCACACATCACCATCTCAGCATCTGTAAATAAAGGTACATGTGGTGTTTAAATATGTTTGTGTGTGTGATGGTGGATGGGAGTCACAGTGGGATTCTTCTTCAACTGCACCGTAGAACAACACTCTGCCAAGTAGCCATCCATCATTACAGCTGGGATTTATGTACACACAGCAGGTCATGCTGGTCCTTTGTTCAGACCTGATGCAGAGCCTTTGATTATCAATCTGCCTTAAGAGAAATACATCTTTCTGCTGCGATTGATTAACAAATGGCTATAGTTGATGACTTTGCTTAACCTGCCTTTTCAGCGATTTTCATGACGATTTGCACTTGTAATCTAAAGTTGTGGGTTGTTGCTTACCAGGTGTTTTAACTGTACCTCTTAGCTGTGTAGCACAGCAGTCTTAAAGGTGACCTTATATAGTACAGGCATATGTTGCACCCTTTTGGGAAATGCTTTGACTTTTTTTTTTTCATTTTTTTTGTTAAACTGGAGTGAAGACTTAACCCCCCAAGAAGACAACACACATCCACATGATTCTGGTGTTATAAATTTTATTTTTACAAGGAGCAATTTGTCATGGAAAGCCTTTTTACATCCTATACTTTTTAACTGACCTTGTGCAAAACATAGAAGCTTTACACACACCAACTGAAGACACTTGGCTGTAGATATTAAAAGGATATTTTTTCCTTCACACCCCCCCCCCCCCCCCCCCCCCCCCCCCCCGCTTTCTTGAATCTGCCAAACATTTGAAGATGGGATTGTAACTCATGGGCAGGAAGAGAGCAGAAGAGAGCAACATCAAGGGGAATCAAGGGATAACATAATAAGTCACTGTGTTAGGTGTGGAGTGAAAGAGATGGTGTGAAAATAGGCAAGAGGACAAGCAGAGGTGGTGCATGACTGATGGTGGGGTAGAATGGCGCCTTGTTTCTCCAGAAGGGCAAACCTGACCTGATTGATTGCTTGTATTCCCATTTGCTTATAAAGTTGGAATACTTTGTAGCATTTTGGAGAATGACTAAAATGCTCATATGGCAGTATTTTATTTATCAGTTTAAAAAAAATGCAGATGAGAAAATTTAGTATTTTTTTCTGGAGCATTTGGACTTAACTCATATGTGGTAAATAAATTATATGAATGACATTCTAGTTTATAACACTAGAAATGGTGTTTAAAAATGACAAATCTGAATGCATCTGTGTCAGTATCACTTACATCAAACCTCACAACATTGTCTATAACAGGCGTGTCAAACATAAGGCTCAGGGGCCAGAATCGGCCTGACAAAGACTCCAATCTGGCCTGCTGAACAGTTTTGGAAAATATGAAGAAGGGCATACAGTTTTGGACTTTTAACTGTAATTTTCTGCAGCTTTTCATGCTAATAAAGACCCCCACACCCATTAAACTACACTAAAGTGTATTTAAGTAATAGACAAACAGTTAAATGACAGAAAATTTTCTGTTTTTCACGGTTATAGAAATGTGAGTTTTTCAGTTTTACTAACCCGCCCCAGTTAAGATCGAAGTGAGCTGTATGTGGCCTTCGGTGTAAAATAACTTTGACATCTCTTGTCTGCAAACTGCACCTTCTCTAATGGCCACTTGAGGCTGGCACCAAGGGTTAGCCAATCCCACAGACGGTGTAAAGGACTTTTCTGGGCCTCAAGCCAACATGAAGTGTCTAAAATCTGCTTTCTTTACAATGACCAGCAAGGCATGATAGCTGTGGTTGCACTAGAAGTTTGAAGAAATGGGCTCAGTCACTCATTTGAGGTCATACTGAATAAAAGATCCATTTTGTTCATTTCATCTTTCTGTGTTTCAGAAAGGACAGTTATCCAGGGTATGCTCATTGGCTAAAGATTGGCAATTTGTTAGCTCATGACTTGGAATTAAGAAAACAAGTAGTGGTGTCCATTTTTTTGTACTGTACATGATATGATAAACACTATAAAACAAGGCGGTGTGGCAATGTGGTAATATAGTGTTTTTAGAGCATTTTTGCGGTAGTTATCTGCTAAAGAAAATATCCTGCAGTAAGTTACAGCCTTGCTTCAGTTTTTGATGAATAACTTTGTTATGCTTGTTTGTTTTGTACTTAGCACTAACTAGCAACATAGCAACTTGCTAACCACCAGCTAAGCATTCTGCCCTCTTGTACAAATATTGGCTCCAAAGCACCACTATGGTGGTGGCTGAAATGCTAATGTTGAGATTACAACATTGTCCATGATTTCTAATGACTCAGTGTTTCAGAGTTGTGCATTGACGTGTACATGGAATCTGGTAAGCAAACCATCATATGGAACTCAATACTTCTTTGCCCAACAAATTTCTAAGCTAGCAAGCCCGTCCCATTTCCATCACCACCAAATGTTAAAGGTTGTGCACTATGATCCATGTTATTCCCATGATATTGCCAGTTGGAAAATATAACATATGCCCCACGTCTGAATAGACCATCCAAACACACAGACAGCTCAAAAGTGATATAGAAAGCTGTGGCACTACGGTTCAAGACCAAAACTTTTGATTTTTAAGCTTAATATCCCTTGCCTTTTTAATTTTCTTGAGCAGCACTTCTTTATTAAAACATTAAAATGAGAGGCTCAGTGTGCTTTGAGGATTTTATTGCATTAAACCTTATATTTAATCTCCATGGTCCCTCTGAAGTAGCGTATGGCTCTGTTCCATCAACTGCAACCAAAAGAAACACTTACTTCTGGAATGTGCTTCACTGAAGAGCTTTACTTCATCTAGATAGTGGGATTGCTGTTTCCTGATTGTCTAATGTCTGCCCTGAGAGGTTATTACAGAGAGAGGGATATCATGGTGCATTATCCACAGACACGGTATAAAAACAATCATGGAAATGTACTGAGCGCTTTGTAAGAACACGACCAGCTGTTTGACTGTTTTAAAGGAGGAAAGAGGATACATGCTGCATCCACGTTGCACTTTTCCTCTGCTGTTACCTCTTTGAACCTACTTCAGACATTAGTCAGTGTGTGTTTAGTGTCATGCCAGCCATGTGGATGGCATATGCTAACTCTGTAAATGGGCGGGCTAGGTATAAGTGTGTGTGGTGACCAGTAGCTCTCAGTTATGTCCTTGAACTGTAACTTTGATGTGAGTTGGAGAACGGCAGTGGTGGAAAGGTGACGGCTAAGGTGAACGTGTGTATGGAAACAATTCAGTTCAGTTGCAAGCAGTGTTCAACAGTAGCCACATGAAAGGCCCCTTTGTGGGGCTCTTCTACCTTACAGATGGTCAGCTTCCCTCGTCCATTAAATAATAACAGTGCTCTGTGTCTCCCTGGGCCAGATGTGCTGAACGGGTATGATGCGAAATGGAAACAAATCAGATGGGCTTTACTCTTTAATTGAGCACTGAGTGTTTACTTTCTTGAGACTGTCATAATAGACTCCAAAATTCCCATAAAACTCAACTCCGAGGGCAGATTATCCCATTTAGCACCTCTTGACAGTGTTTTCCACATGAGACGAGTCTTAAGTGCAGTTCTGCTGGTGGCCAGACTTCCACACGGGACTGGCCACATCTTTAGTCACTCCTTATTTCTGCTCTATGATCTTGCACTTAGAGGCACCCCTTGTAAAAGCAGCAATCGCAGGGAGGTCGCCTTGACATCTTTATCATAATTGCCCTAAATACCCCCATTAGAGAGGCTAGCCAGTATCCTCAATAACACTAGTCATCCCTGGTAGCACTGGTGCATCTAATTGCCTGGGCCTTTTTTGAAAGATTGCCTGACATCAGCACGGTTCCCTATGGGCTGGCCCTCTTCATTCTCTGCCCAGCAAAGCATATCGTTATCGCAGCCAGCAAAGAGACCTGGCCTCCCCTGCTCCTGGATAATTAACTGTCTGGCTTAACTGCATAATGGAAAAACGAACATTGGAGGTATGGTAGTTATTCAAGCAGGCCTTGGAGAGGAGAGCTATAAGACAATACAGGGGTCATTCATGCTCACCATTTTTCAGTGGGATGGGCGATAATTTAGAAAGATAGAAAGACATATTGGAGGCAGAAGCTAGTTATGGAGGATCGGTTTCATATGATAATTAGACCCATATGCTAATTGCTGGAAAAGCTTGATGAATTCTTCCAGCCTAGCTCTCCACTCCAATGTTGGCTCTGCTGTCAGCTGTCCCCAACGTCCCCCACTTCAAAGACTTGAACCATCTTTACATAGCATTACATTCACTCCATCTCTTCCTGCATTGGAACAACAGTTCTCCCCAACCGCACCCAGCGCAAACAAGAAAAGATGAAAAACAGGAGGGGGGAGTAAAGGGGCGTCTGCCATTGTTTGACATTTACAAGTCTCTTAGTAAAATGTATGATGCACATCCTCATGAGTGTGTGCGCGCAAGTGTAATTAGAACACGGCAGGCATGTGTTTGTCTTTGTGTTGTTGTACGGTGGAGGTATCAAGGACAAGTGCATTAATGAGCACCTGGAGAGGAACAGCTTGTGTCTCCTGGTTAGTGTGACCGCGAGCAGGGCACAGACTCCTTCACTGACTCAGATGACGTGACTGATGGAGGGGGAGGTTTCTGTCAGATCTGGGGCACTCCCAGGAGCTGCAGTTTGTCTCGGCTGACAACAACGCTCACCAAAGGGGCCCTCATCCCACACATCAGCTGGAAAGGCAAGAGAGGGTGCTGTCCTTCCCTCTGTACTTTTGCTAAATTCTCAAAATTTTCATGTGTTCTTTTATTGCCGTTTTATGACCACGCACACTAATATTTGAAGTTCAAGTTGTATTTGAGCCTGCGGTGTGATTTGGCAATACAAAAAAAAAAAAATCCACATGATAAGTCTGGTCAGAAAAGGATGAAATAAATTATCCACAAATGCCGTCTTGATAGTTGTGAATGGCAAAAGAACAAAGAAGCAGACTCATATCCTCACTTACATATGGATTGAACAGGATACATATGGGACTAGAGAAATGAAAGACCGGCAGGATTTTGGAGTTTGGAATAACTTGAAAGTGTGCTGAGATACTGAGTTAACCATATAATGGGGAAAAAAGAGCACACAGAATCACCCCTGCCACATAACAAACATAATGCTGTGTCTGTGTTATACCACTGGCGTTACACTGCCCCGCTAATGGAAATGCTTTCACAGTGTAAACTGCCTTACATTCTTTTCAATATCTGGTGTCCTCATCTGCACAAAACCCAGCAATGGCCTGTCATATTCCTCCCAGTTGTTATGACATGAAAGACAAAGCTGTACAAACAAACTGAGCAATATGTCCCAAACTGATGACTTTATACTGGACTTAATGGGATGCAAACATTTTAGAGCCCCCGGTAGTGCAACAGCTGTCTGTCATTCAACTGAGGTGTCTTTTGGAGTGTAAAACATTTACCAGGGAAACAGTAGATGACTAACTGTGCTCTGGACCTTTCAGTCATATCACATGGGTATCTCAATCAGCAGACTGGGGTTTTGCCAGTTGCGTACAGATGATTACCTTCATCTTATTCCCGTCAATGTAGAAAATGCTTAGAAAAAAGGGGAAATTCAAGTATCTGCTAGTGCAGGACGACTGGGCAAATTCAATCTGCCAATGATGACCATGTGATCTTACTTAAATTCCCAGAACAAGTATTTTTTGTCCTTGTAGGGACATTATATTCCCAGACAACTGCAATGTTTACTTTAATTAGATGGGAGGTTGCGTGACAGAAGCGACAGGTTTTGAATAGACCGCGCTGATTTTGTCTGTTTATCACATTTACCTGTACTTACCTTTGAGGTTTAGCCAGTGATGACTTTTCAAGGTTTCAAGACAGAGCCGTTGGTTTTATAGGTACAATGACTCTTTACAGCAGAGTTAAACACATGATACTCATTACAGTAGGGCATCTAGGGAGAAAGGAGCACGGAAATCTGGAAGGGCATAACACAATGTCCTTTCCTTCTCTGTCACTTTGTATTGCGTGGATTTATTATTATAAACCAAAGTTTATAATAATAATAAAGAAATAAACAAGGTGTTAAGGTGTTTTGTTTAACCTTAAGCTATTTAAAAGTTTAATGGACTTTAAACAGGTAGTGTTGCTGATAAAATCTGCGAGCAGTATGCTGAATGCTAAGTATAACCACGGAATTAATAAAGTATTGATACATTCATTCCTCTTAGCAGTTTTTTCTAAACTCTCCGTCAAGCATATGGGTGGATTTGTGCTTGTGCTACAGCTGCCCATGTTTACCATCCTCCACCTCAGGCTCTTTCCACTGAGAGAAAGATGCTGGCTAGGGTGCAACTCTGCAAATCCCACCTGGATGTGGCATTTGTAATAAACAACCTAGGGGCATGGCTGCTATCCTTTCTCTTCACTCCCAGTGCTCTTCCTGAAGATCCTTCAATACTGTTTATAGGCTGCTGAACAGCCTCTAATTTGTATCTTGATCACTGGCTTATAAACTGTTCTTATCCCGAGTAAGACTATGGGTAATATGTGAGACGGCTGTTTCCTGCATGCTCTCTTTTTCCTTGCCTTTCACACGCACATGCACTACACTCTTATTCACTGTGATAGCACATGAGGGGGAAGATATAGTTATTCAGGGAATTATCTGCCTCATTGGTGCCATATCTCATCCCATGCGTTTGTGCCAAATGGCCATGTTTCCATGGAGCCTGCCTGTGTTTACTGTGACGTGCCATGGCAGGGCCCTTTCTGGTACAGAGGGACTTAGTGCACAGCAGTGGAGGGTATTTCAGTCCCCGTCTGGAGTTTTGGGGCTTACTTTTCCAGCTCTCCCCTCTTCTCCCACCTGCTCTCCTTGCTGTTCCTTCACTGGGTGCCTGTGTGGCTGTATGCTGGTGCTCCTGGCCCTGTTCTTAGACAGACAAGGCTAATTGAAAGGGAAGGCTGCTCTCTGCTGATCAGCTCTGACAGCAGTGTCTTGCCAGAGGTGGGTGTGCCACCCCATGCTGAGTTTTCACAGCAAAATAACAGTGCTGTCGTGAAAAAACATAGACCATGCCACAACTACCCGGGCAACTTGCCAGGGGAGCCAGATGAATTTTGCGGACATAAGAAAGAGGGGAAGCCCACTTTTTCTGCTTTACGACTTCAGGGAGGAGAGCTGTGCCAGCATTTAGTGGAAATCTAACAGGCATTTCTGTCATTTCTTCCAGGGCTACAAACAGATAACGTCGTGTCTTCTTTTTTTTAAAAGACTGCAACAGCTAATGATCATGTTTGATCACAGATGTACAGTCTCATTTGCACTGCGTTCCACTGTTACGGAATAAAGGGCTCACTCAAATTTAAATATTCATTAATAACTTCAAGACCTCATCCCTGAAATTCCCCTGAGGTTAGAACAAAAAATATAAATTGAAGAGATATCAAATACTCATTTGCCACAAAAAGCTGAAGCTTAGCAGCATAACTACAGCTCTTTAGAAACTGGTCTTCATGTGTTTTGACTGGTTGTCATGTGCAAGTAATCAAATCTTTTAAGTCAAAGCGAGATAGTCTCAACAAAGCATTTCTTTTCCATTTGCTTCAGGTTCTTCTTAACACCTCTTCTTAACTTTTGTGATGTGTCTTAGGCCGCTTGCAGGTCCAACCCACTGCCAATATCGGAGGTGCCACTTTTCAGTGTGACTTAATGCACCAGGACAGGCTGGGACCCCTCAGCAGGCCCATCATGGACAGCTGTGATTACTGCTGACAATAATTTATGGTCCCCTCTGATTGAAAACATGAGAGCTGGAGATTGAAAGACTGGTGTGGAGTCAAGGCACCACCTTAAGATATAAAACTGAGGCCGCAGCTGCTGTCAGAAGCGGGACTCCTGCCAAGCTCTGCAGGCCTTCTGCCCATACAGACAAACACAAGCTCTCATTTCTCTTTGTTTTCTCTTCCTTTCTATTTTCATTCCTTCATCTCTTGGCCTAGTCTCAGCCCTCCTCTGCTTTGTTTCATGTGTAATACACATATGCTACAGGCATATTTTAGGCACTATTTTTCACTTTATCTATATCATAGTGAATGTTCATTTTATCATAAGAAATATTTGATCAAATAAGATTTACTTTGCCAAGGTAAAAACTACAAACTCTTGCCAGTCTTGTAGTACAGGTTGTACAAATATGTAAGGTATGGCACAAAATAATAGACATTTCATGAAGGGAGGTAAAAATGTATATTATGATAATATGACTAATGTTGAGGAATGCTGTTTGCAATAACTGCAAAATGAAAGAGGAACAAGCACCCTGGCTGATCAGGTGTCTGTAGTATGAGATTTTCCAGCCATGAGATTACCCCTCTAATCCTAACAATAGCACTGTGCAGCTGGTTTGAACAACTTTCTGCACCATTGTTTATGTTGTCATCCCTTCTCGATTGTATTCGTCAGAAGTAACCAATTTAGTGGATTTACATTTACTATTTCAATGCCATGCCCAGGGATAAGGAAAACATGTGTGTTTGTACTATTGTGGGTTTTTATTTTTCTAAAGGAAGCCTTAAACCAAATAGAAGGAGTAGCAAAGCTTCTAAGGATATAATGCTGAAATTAAACAATTCCTGGATTCCTTAGAAAAAGATTCAGATTATGCAGAATCAAATCAGATCTAAACACCACTAAGTAAAAAGAGGAAACTGTTTTAATTTTCCAAAGTGTGGTATGCTAATTAGAGAAATGTGTGTTTGCTCAATACAGTGTTTGCACAATGTAAGATAATAATGATAGAAAATAAAGTGATACATGTTTTGTGGTCATGTTTAAAGGTCTCAAAATCTACCAGTTTTGCCTCTTGGCAGCTAGAATATGTTTTGGCCCCCCAGAGTTCATGAATTGGATAAGCAGCAGAAAATGGATGGATGGAAATACCTACATAAACAACCTATGTTTCCATTTGAGGCATATTGTCATTAACATATTTTAAAATGTTTGCATTCAGTCATATAGAAGCTGTGTAAAAAGTATACATTCACCAGCCATTTCATTCGGTACATGTGCTTAACTGCATGTTGATGTAAATATGTAATCAGCCATGGCCGACATCTCTGTTAAGACCAGAGATCTGAGAACTCTTGCCTTTCTAAGTTTATAGAAAGGCAACAGTCACTCAAATAACAACTTGCTACAACCAAGATATGCAGCAGAATATCTCTAAATGCACAAGTAGATGGGCATGGATGTACAGCAGAAATATGTGTCAATAACAAAAAAATAAAAATAAAAACAATTCTTTGATATGGACTAAAATCTATGAAGAATGTTTCCAGCACCTTGTGAATCTATGCCATGAAGGATTAAGGCAGTTCTGGAGTCAAACCTTTTAACAAGATGTGTCTACGAAAGCAGCTGGCTAGTTTATATATTTACAATATGATGTAATTTTCTACCACTGACTCATTCTGCCACTCTGCTACCTGTTTGTGTAAAAATAGCACCTCAATCTAAGGATGAAATATGTTTCCTCTCAGAGCACAATGGGTTACAAAAAACTCAGAGTTAAGTGAACAAGAGAGGGAATGGAATCTCCCCAAAATTTAAGACACGCTGCTTTGTTGTAATTTTTAGACGTCTCCGTTCACATGGCTACTGGATTTAAAAGGAAAAAAAAACACACAAACATGTACTGACTGCACTGAGCTATCCACTGATACAACAACGTGACAAATGAAAGAGATGAGAGCAGTACAAAGTTAATGATATAACTTGAATCTGCATGGTATTCTATGCTCTGTTCATTTACTCCAGTATGTGTTGAGACAGGCTTTAGTATCCCATGACAGGCATTAGAAAAAATGGTGGAAAATCAACTTTGTTTTGGGCAGGGAAAAATTGTGTGGAATTTGCTGTACAAATACAAAATGTTTCTTTAAGGACTAGTTTGTGGGTGTGTTTGGAATTAACACCAGTACAGCAATAACCGTGCACAAACAGTACATGAATATGACTGATGATAAATCATTTCAAGAGTAGGAAAAGTGTTTATTATGTGCTGTGTGAGGACATTTCTTGGTGTTTTAATGAAGTATATTAGCCATACTTTAAAAAAAAAATCTAATTTAGGTTGTGGTCATGAATCCCTCCTGTAATAATGATGGACAGTTTAACAATTGGAATATGTATGTATGTGCCTCCTTTGCTATGTCTCACAAACGGAGGACAAAAGCAAATGAAAAACTCTTGACTTAGACCTGTTAAATGGTGCCAGATGACTTATTAATGATTTTTAAAAATACACATTATACTATTAGAGAAAAAAAGACAGATGCAGAAAGTGAAACTGACATTATGGCAGAGTTGCAGTTTTTTTGTTGCAGTGTTTGTTGCTGGTTGCTTGATGTTGTACAGCTCACAGAAGGCTGATACTATCAGACTTGCTATATCCTTTTCTCTCTCATCTCTCTCCCTCTCTCCCCCTCCGCCTTCCTTGCTCACATTCACTCTCTGCCACCTGCACACACTCGCATACGCACACATCGATGGCATAAAAAAGACTGCTTTCTGATGAATAAATTTGTATATTTTAGAACCTATCCCTGTTTCAGCACATATTCTCCAGAGGCCCTGCCTTCTTCTCTCCTGAGTTCCCCTGCAACCCAGTGGAGTCATTAGTCTGCTTGCTGTGTTGAACTCTTTAATCATCTGTGTGTTACATAAAAAGAGGACTATTCCTCAGTGACACACAACGGCATGCTCAGCTTGGTTGGGGTTTGCTTTGATGTGTATAGGCTGTTGTGTTGTGTCTGCTATAGGCTTCTTCAGACTCAGTTTTTCCATTTCTCTGTGGCGGTGAGATAAGATGTCAGTCTTCCTCTTGTTGCTGTAAAGATGTGACTGCGGCTGTATAGTTTGCTGCTAAATAAGAGCATCAAGCCTGCGTAGACATACATACCACTGCAGTGTAGTCTAAGGTTTGCCCCTGTTCTTATGGTTCCTTGAATATGTAAACATTTTTTCCATGTGATGAACGTATAAGTGATTTCCTTGCACGCTGATCGCTCACATCTTCGACAGATAAGACTAAAGTGGTGAACAGTTACTCCACTATAGTTTTATATAGAAATAATTTTTTCTCTCCTGAAACTTAATGTACATACTCAAACACACCCACATGCACATATACAGTGCATGATGAAGCATCAGTGTTCCATGGGGATGTAGGCAGGCGCCTGCTGCTGTGGTATCAGGTTGCAGGTCTGTCCGACACAATGTTGAGGAGTTGCCCGGGGGCTCGACCTGAAAGGGCAGAACAATGGAGCCGCAGTGCAGACGGAGCAGCAGAGGGCACGGCAAGCCGATCTGTCAGCCTGGCAGAGCTGCGCACTCTTCTCCGGCCTCAGACCTTCTCCTTGCACATACAATGGAGGGTGGGAGGTCAAGAGCAAGAGGAAATGGTGGGGAATTCCCAGCATTCTATAATAAAATGGAGTCCTCTATTTCGGTGACTATAGGAATAGGACATAGTTAGGCTACACCCAGAATTTGTAACAACTTTCAACGATTACAGTGAAGTCATTTCTGTGGCTCAGCGTGCAGCTGGAGACAATTTATGGGTCAGTGGTCACTGCTTATAACTTTTGTGCAAAATTGTCTGGCTTGTCTTTGTGACAGCTGAACTTGCAACACGAGGCTAATACAGCACTGTCGCCATGGTTATCACAACAAGTTACTAGACAATCTGGTTATAAATGACATTTTCAAAGAGTCTAATGTTTTTTTCAGTATTGGTCACTTTTTGTATGTTTTGGAATGCTGTAAAGGTTGTCGTGAGGCACATCTAAATAAATTTAATCACCTCAAGCCATGACATCCAGGAAAGCTGAATATATGTGATCTCCTTAAAGGATATCAGTTTAAACCAGTTTCCCCGTGAATATATACAGAACATCTATGATATCTCCACTCTCTGCTTTTATCTATCATCCACATGCACTGCCCCCAATCTTTTCAGGGAGGAAAAAGCATTTAGTCAGGGCTGTGTACAAACCAAGGTCCCAAAGTCCGCTACCCTCACAGTGGTGACTAAGGGGGGCTAGTGAAAGCCAGATTTTGTAAAAGCTCTTAATAAGACACAGTGTGATATATAAGCCCGCAGGCGGCAAAGCTCTGTGTGCAAACACTTCAACCACTCGTGTGATAGGGCAATCTGTGTATGGAACAGTGAATGGCCTAACAACTCTGTTATTTCACACGCGACCCTATTTGGCCTCTCTGATATCCTTAATTTGGAGCTGAATTTGATATAGTGCTGCAAATATTTGCCTAGGCACATTTACTCTGTTTGCCTGGTATGTTACGATAAACAAACCGCAATGGTGTACTGAATGTAATAAATGTTAAACAGTGCATGCAATTATATACTTCACATATCTGGCTCTCCACACTGAAAGCAGGCTTTGTGGACCTGAGCTCTATTTTGACAGATCGTTATTCCCCTTCCTGACCACCAAGGGTCACATTCAGAAATTAACCGTTTATGAGATGCTCAGGGTAGATTACAAATTTTAGCCTGTATTTAAGTGCAGCCTGTATTTAAGTGCAGACTGTACTCTGTCTAAGGTATCTTAGACAGAGTACAGTCATGAAAAAAGGAAGTTTTTTGCAAGAGTCCAGTTCTGCAGGTTTTTGCAGTACTGTTAAAAAACAAACAAAAAAAGCAACAACAACAAAAAAAACTGTGCGTAGGAATTAGGGGGTAAGTAGCGGCCAGGTGCTGCTAATCAACTGCACTTGATTAATTAATTATCAGCCAGTGTGAGTACCTCGATAAAAGCAGACATTCTGGCAGTTTGCTGGTCTGGAGCCCACAAATGTGCATTAACACAGTGTCACAATCTTCTCTGGAGTGAAAGTACAATTTGAAAAAGATTGGACAAGTATGGCTTGTGTGAAAGGGTTGCCAGGAGAAAGGCTCCTCTCTCTAAAAAGAACATGGCAGCACAGTTTAGGTTTTCAAGGTTGCATCTGAGCAAACCACAAGACTTCTGAAACAACGTCCTTTGGACACACAAGATCAAAGTGCACCACAACACAGCATATCAGTACCTCATACCAATTGAAAAGCGTGGTGGTCGAGGGGTGACGATTTGGGCTTTTAAGGTTTTTTTTGTAGCCACAGGACCTGAGTACCTTGAAGTTACCGAGTCAGTCGTGAACTCTGTATACCAAAGTCTTCTAAAGTCAAATGTGAGGCCATCTGTCTGACAGCTAATGGCTGAAACTAGGTCATGGACAATGATCTCAACCACAGCAGCAACTCTACAAGCCGAAAGGTTGAAGAAGAAAAGAATCACTGTGTTACAATGACCTAGTCAAAGACCCCAGCCCGACTGAAACACTGTGGCAGGACCTTAAGAGAGCAGTGCATTAATGGATGTCGATTAACTGTAGCAAAACTGAACAGAAGCGTTAGACAAAATTCCTTTGCAGCGATGTGAGACACTGATAAAGTCATACAGAAAATGATTACTACAAGTTATTGCTCCTAAAGGTCTTTTCCACAAGCTATCAAATGTCCTGCGTGCTTACTTATGTGTAGTTTGTTTTTAACAGGACTGCATAGAGTCATGCAAAAACTTTCTTCTTCACGTGACCGAACGTACTGCATAACCAATCCAACGATCTAGAACCAAACGCAGATTTAAACACAGACTAGTGAGGGCACAGATTAAAGTCCCAAATTTGAATGAACTCAGCAGAGGGCATGCACACGGAGGCGGTCTGCACAGTAACTAAAGCAGTCAGGTAGCAAAAACACTCCAAGGTTCCAAAAACACACAATGCATAAAGATCCTGCAAGATACTAGCAAATGCACTCGTCAAGGTGCAAGCAGAAATCACAAAAGAGAGACTCAGGGTAAAGATTAAAAAGACAGACACACACAGGACTTTCTAACAACCAAAAAAACCTAGCAGAAAAAGTAATCAAAGTGCAGACGTAAAACCATCTGAAACATGTCAGATGCTTTGATCTCTTTTCTAAATATTGGATTTTAAGACCTGAGCTTCAGAGTCATCCGTGGTCTTTTCTTCTGCCTTTTTAGACTAAAACTATTTGTTGTTTGCGCTTTTTCCTTTTGCTCACCTTAACTGAACAAACTGGGCAATGGCAAGTTAAGGCCTATATGTTACTCAACAAGTTTTATCATATCGGCTTACTTTCGCCTCTCCCTTTATATAAACACCCTTCCTCCTCTGCTATTATTCCTATTATGAACATGATGCTGCAGTAAAATCCAGATGAGAGATTTTTTGTGTCAGGGTTTGATAGACTTTTGCTGCAAGAGATCAAACAGGAAACTGCACAAAATATCACATGGCACTCACAACTAATGCAAATATAGCTTCGAGGACTAACTCTCGCCTCACCGACGCAGAATGGCCCTTCCTGCGTGATGTTTTAAACGAAAGCACTATTGCGCAATGTATTGTTACTGTCAGGAGTGTTTTTCTCTTGATGTTAAACTCCAAGTCAAAATCAACTGATCGTACTGTGAGAAGATTCTGGGCGTAATAGCCTGCTACTCTGCTACCACTGTGATTAATTACCTCAAATTCAGCCTCAAAATGGAAGGAGTCAGTGTGCGTGATTGGTGGAAAGTGGGGCATCAGCAGTCAGCTGTATTTGGATTATAAGTCAACATGGTTTGTGCTACCTGCTGAATCAGCTGTTTCTGCGTGAGGACAGTGAATGATCTTAATCCTGTATGTCTAGGTAACCTTCTCTGCACGAGGACGAATGCAAGAATAGCACAGTTTATGGTCTTGCAGTAAGGCTGCCATACTGCATGAACAGCAAAGAGAGTCGTGTTTTAGTGCTGCAACTTTGTACCATTTTCTGTGAGTATACAATCTGCAGTTTCAGGGGGCACAGGCAGTTTCTTTTACTTCTTGATAGTTGTTCTGAAGTAAGCTTTTCTCGGGACGGTGACAGCTTGCAGCACTGGTGTGTGAGGAGGAGAAGACAAAGCACTCTGTTCTCTGAGGCTGTGTGTGATTAATGACAGAGGTGTGTGTTGCAGTGGGCACCCTCGGAGCAGCTACAGATCAGTCTTCCTGTAAGACAAATCTGACACTTACCAACCCACCGCCCCACCTGCTACCCCCTCGTACCATCAAACCCTCAGCTTCTTGCAGCCAAGTGCACCCAGTGCGACATTGCACTCATAAATCATCCTAAACAAAGCATGTTTAATCTGTGACGCGCAGGCCTGACACGCAAATTTATTACCTGTTGTAGGAAAACTGCACATGTCCCAGTGAGTCAAGCCTCTATTTACCTTTGAGAAACCAGTAAAATACTGGAAAGACAAAGTCCGCAACAAAGGAAGATGATGATGGCAATGTCTTTCGGGCTGAATTCGGGAGACAAAGCCTCGCTTTGCTCAACCATCGAGCTGCCTTTTCACGGTGGATGACATGCTTGCACGACTTTCTCGACTGCACATGCCAAAAAGATTTAAGGATTTTTCTCAAGCACATTTGTAAAACATGAATACCAAATTATCTCTTGTGGATTAGAGTTGGATAGCTGCTGTATGCCTGGTGTGAGTCATAATGCTTAGTGAGAACTGGGCACCTACTACCTTCAACTGCATGTTAGGGTAGCTTTTTAGCTTTTTAGGAACTGTGCAGTAATAGAGCATTGTGAAGGAACATGTAATTGTGCTTAAAGAAAGCAGTTTAGCAGCAACATATGTAAACAAACCAGTAAACACAAGTTAGTAATGGCATTTCAAATTATATGCTAAATTAGAGTCTAGTGTTAAACAACATTTGGATCAGAATGGAGGACACTGTCTTCTTTAAATCCTGCCTACAGGTACTGTACACTGAGAGTAGATTTAGATATCTTTTGGCTTTCCTGCTATACAGTCTGACAAATTCAATTACAGTTGCATTAGCTTGATGTGCAATCGTAACTAAAATGCCAAGGAGAACTGGCTGAAAGGCAGGAATTAAAGTGGTTTCTCCCACACATTCCCTTCCGCAGACTCCCCTGATCCGTCTCGTTCTCAACATGTCTTTTCACTGGAAATGGTGGGAATGAGAAGTGATGGCACCTGCTCACTGGCTTTGGCAATGTCAGAAACTCACACGTACACAGACACGCTCGCACACGTTTTTGCTTATGATGCAATCATCGAGTCAGAAAATCTGTGAAATTAGCCAACAGTGAACTGCCCGAGTACAAAATCACCATTTGCACTCATAGAAAATTAAAGATTTATTTAAAAACAAACCCTGAAAGTACTTCGAATGTTTTCTTCTACTAATAAGTGAGATCCTCAGGTGGATGTCAAGAAAAAATATGTTTGTGAAATCACTCAGTAGTACGTGGCACTGTTAATCATTTGAGCCATTCCAGGTGATTAATTAAATTGATATTGGCGACAAAATGAATAATGGCAAGAGCAGATTAATTCCTGACCTTGTTCAATTTTTAATGAGCTCAGTACAATTGAGACTAAATTTCAGAAATGGAACTATAGACTTGTGTGAATATTGCAGATAATTAAAGAACTTGCGTTATTATCCAAATCTCTGCACATCTGCTGGAAAAAGGGGGCCTATCAAGCAAACAAGACAGAATGGATGTTTGAGCTACTCCCCCTTGCAGCTGATAAGCATTCAGTAGTGCGATAAACAGAGACGAATACATTAAGAAACCCAAGAGACTGATAATCTCAAGAGGGATCATCAGCTCATCATAAGGACCTTTGTATGCTGTCGTTCTCTGCCTCAGGAACCGCTCAACAAAACTACTGCAGAGTGTCAAAGTTGTACAGAAGTGAGACATAACAAGCGAGAAACATCACAGAACTCTTGCAAAGTTATACCTGTCATTATTTCTATAGAGCAAATAAACCGAAACCGCAGCGTCTTGCTTTGCGCAGAAAACATTTGATTGCTAGCTGACCATTAAGCCTAAGCGGGCACCTTTCTCCAGACCCACATTCACTGGAGTGCACATATATCGTGTTAGCTACTCCGCTCTCCTCAGCAAACTTGTATCCTAAGGAATTTAGTTTCAAGTGTCACCTCTTCACATTAACAGTTGTCTGCTATTTGGAGCTTGAATGCCTTGGTTACTTTTAATTACAGTGGGTAATGAGAGAAGACTTTCAAACTGTGAGACACGGAGTATTTTTAGATCTCGATCTTGATTATCTAACACATTGCTGCGGTCGACTCAGATATGACTTTGTTGGAAGACTTTCTGTACCATCAATATGATTAAAATCAGTCTGGAGGAAAAGCTGTAGCACTTTGAAAAAAATATGATTTCAATCAATCGACACTTTTCTATGATGCTGTTAAATCTCTTCCGAGACTGAAAGTATTTTGATCTTATGCAACTCTGTTACTTTCACATTTAATAAATAAACTTATTTGGTGGTTATTTAAGAAGGTATACTACTGTTTTTCTAATGGTTGACTTATATATCAGAGTCATTATAAGTGTAGCTATTCAGTTATATCAGTGATATTCAGCATGGCAGTTGTTAGCAGTGCATGTCCCATGACTAAGGTGTAATGTGCAGCGAGGACAGAACCGGGGATTGGTGAGGGGTGTTGAGGGGTTTTAGAACTGTTGTTTTAATGAGCCTCAGATAATGAAATGTTATTTTAGATCCTTGTAGTCTGACTGCTGTCTTAGGAAATTGTGTGACTTTGAGTTCTGTTTGTGTTTTTCTCATTTACAACACAAGCATCTATTTCTTTCCTCGCGATCATAAGATAGATCAGACTTGACTTGTACGGCTTAATAAAGCTAGCTGCATGCATTTTTTAATTGGAGAGTGTCTGGGTCTATTTGTGGTCTGGCGCAATGTAAGTTGGAAATGCCAGCTGACGGCATCAAAACCCTGCTGGAACAAATCATTATTTGGCATGTCCGTTCAGCTGGTTGAAATGCATCACTTGCTGTGTCATATGTGTAAAAAAAAAAGCTGCTTAATTGATAAAGGCAAACAAACGTTTGATATATGAGAAAAATATTGTGACTTGTGACTTGTTTCACTCAAAAAAAAACAAACTCTCTCATGAACTACATTAGCATTCACTCTTTAAAAAACTGTTTGTGTTAGAAAAAATTAGTTTTTTATTCTTATGATCCTTTTCACAGAGTAGGGGGTTTAAAAAAAAAGTCCTCAACACCTTCATCTGTGAAGCTATGACTGACAGCTGTGGCTGGTCTAGAGAGCTGTGAGCCAAGCCCCATCACATAATGCATGCCCGACATGTCTATGTCCATCTGGGGTCCTACCCTTCAAACCACTGCCCCTTGCTCTGTGCCGGCAGAGAGACCAAGGGACAAGAGAAAGAACAGGGTGTGAAGACGGGCCTCGTAGGGCTCTGAGGGAAGCATCCAAAGCCAGCTGGTCTGGCTTTGAGGTAAATCAGTGGGTAGAGTGACACAAAGCAGCAGAAAGAAGACTTGTGGGCAGAACGGAAAGAAGAAAAAAGGAAAGTCAATGCTTGCAGAAGGAAAGGTGGAGATCGAAACAGCAGGTTCTGTGAAGGCGCATGTAGAACAACAGGTAAGACACAGGTGTCACAAAGGGCTTGAAGTCCTCACACAGGATGTGAAGTGAAATGTGACGCTAATGTCATTTTAAGTTTTATCTCCCATCCAGGATGATATGGGTTGCACATAGCTTTTCATATATTAGTCTACTGCTTTTTATTGGATTAAACTGACACAGGTAATGCAGATCACTACAATGATGTTCTTCTTTATTCTTAATAGCAAAAGTTTTTGTTGTTGTTTGTTCTTTTTTGCTAGCCTCAGTTTGAGATGATGGTAACACACGTTAACACAAAAGTGCTGCTAAGGTGATATCTTAGAACTTAGATATATAAGATATATAAGAACTAGGGGTGCAACGATACTCATATCGATATTGAACTGTTCGATACAGTGCTTTCGGTTCGGTACGCATATGTATCGAACATTTTTTATTTGTTTTATCAACTTTTCTTCTGACGATGCTGTCTGTGTTGAGCAAGACAGAAGCTAAGCTCGTTGCAACATGGCAACTGCCTCAACGCTACCCGAAACTGAACCTCCCCCACCCTCATTCAGATCTGGCGTTTGGAACTATCTTGGTTTTCTGTGAAGCATGACCCTGATGGTAAGTGCGTCATGGACAAAAGTAAAACAGTATGTTGGATGTGCCACGCAATGCTCAATTTGTGGGAACTAGTGCGTTAGCGCAGTTAGCTTGTTAACATGTTGACGCCGTCCAGCCCCAACCACGGGGCGATCCGCGGTAACTTGTTAACGGAGATTTGCCGCGTTATGGCGTTAATGTCATTTTAACAAGATTAACGCTGACAGCACTAGTGGGAACACAACGAATATGACAGCACATTTACGCCGACATCATCCTAGTGCAAAGACAAGTGGAAGCAGACAAAAACAACAAGCACGCATGCTACAAACTTTACCCGAGTCATTTAGACAGCCGTTAGCACATGATTCTCCTTATGGGGACCTGATATGTTTAATATGCTGCTGAGAATATACCCCAGAAGAAGCGTATAGTATAGCTTTTATTTTGGAAAGAGCCATTTCTCTGTAATAAACTCTCTTTTCCAAAGATGAGTGATTTCTCGATCAGATCGATTTATTTTTTTTATTTTGTTGTTTCAGCAACATTAAATTTAAAAACTGTACTTTTGAGTTAAAATATATATTTATAATTTTAATAAATGATAAATTAAAAAGGCATGAACATTTTTTGTATCGAAAAAATATCGAACCGTGACACCAAAGTATTGAACCGAACCCAACCATGAATTTTGTGTATCGTTGCACCCTAATAAGAACCAGCTGGAACTCATAAAGGATCATGACAAAGCTGAAACAATGCTGATTTTTGTTTTGGTTATGAGATGTAATATTGTTGTACTAACAATGTAGTAGTACTATTGTTCTAATAACAGAATACCACACATGAGACACTAACAGATTCAGTCACTTTGAAAACATACGTGATATATTATGTAATATATTATACCACTTTTATATGCTACAATATATCAAAGAGGGTTGAACTTTTACCACAAAGACAACATAAGAATACTTATTAAAGTACACGAAGTATATGTTCTTCTCTGTCTGGATAAAGAAAAGAAAAATCTTTTCAAAGATAGATCTCGCACCAGCATTGTTATGATATAAGCACTGCTGGGTGCAAAATATTCATTTTTTGCTATTGACTAAAATTTTCAGCCATCCACAAATTACAGGAAAGGCTTCAATGACTTCATCAAAGTGTAACAACTGCATGAATTGCTCATTAGACTAAAAGTACTTCAATATTTAACAAACAAAACAGAACAAAACAAAACTTGCTAACCCTGTCATGTGGTGCTTATAAATACATAGTAAATTTGGGAAACACACAAAAAAATAATAATTAAATGGCCTCCCACGAAAGAACAACCAGAAATGTACGTTACCTGGCAATATGATGTTATGATTTAAAATGCTAACATGATTTTTAGAATCAAATGGTAGGGCAGTGTAAATCAACAGCTGTAGATAGAATGGAAACATTATTACTCCCTTTTTGTTTAAGGACTTATTCTAAAATTTAATTTCATCACTTTGGCTTTTTTTTTTTTTTTTTGCATGGAGGGAGAAGTCTTGAGAAAAGTCTTGAGAAAGACAGGGTTTCCTTAGTGCTGATCCAATTCAGTTTAGTAAGGTGGTGGGGGGTGGGGGATGTTGGAGCATATTCCAGGATACAGTGTGGACAGGTCACAAGTCCATGATAGAATGAAGCAAACTGATTTGCCATTTAATCTGTTAGTTTGCTGCTTCTTGGCCTAATTATTCCAAGGCTGTGACATTTTGTGTTTTAATAGTTTTTTTTTAAAGGTATGTTGACTTCTTGCTTTAAACTTATGAGGAATCAGGAGGTCCCAGGAACACTAAACACAGCCTTTCTTTTTACAGCTCAAACTAACTGGTGACTTAGATAACACAATGCACCGCAGACGAAACAAACACTAATCAACTTTGTTCAAAACCCTCTCCGTCATTCCTGAATAAGTATAAAATGTTACATCATAGCACCATCAAACCATACAGTGTGTTTGCAGAGATACAAAATTGCTGCTCTGACTACCATTTCTAAAGTATTTAGAGGAAGTGAAAACATTCAGACACTAAAAGTTTGGTTACTCTTTGCGATCTAAAATTGATTTTATCAGCTGTATATTAATACAAATGTGCTACCCAAAAAGCTATTGTATATGAAGGAGTGATTCTATTCCTTCACAAATAGATAATGTAGTTTAATGTGGAAAACTTTTGTGAGACTTCTGGGTTTCACTCTTAGAAAGACTGAGGATTCAGGAAGTGGATCCTTTAATAAAGCAGCAAAACCACAAAAGGATATCAAGGACATTCTTTCATTTATGTTTTTAATCTTGGAGGGGAAAAGGGTTATTATGCTAACAAATGTAATTATTTTAAAATGAATAATTAACTTGTGTGAGGCGTAACCTGGCGTACCTTGTTAAGACAGAGTTTATGTTAACCTGCTGTTGGGTAGTAAGACATCAAGAAATAAATCTTATGCGATAAATGTATAAAGTAAATTGTAGCTAGAATAGTTTCTTGGTAAATACAGTCCAAGTTCGCATTTAAAGTAGAAGAAAAGGGTCCTTCTATTCAGGCTCCATTTCAAACCAGAAAGCCCTGTTAGCTTCAAACAGCTTTAAACTGCCACATTTAATCGTAATAGCCACTCATTTGTAAATTTGCTCCAGAATCAAGTCTATCAAATCCATAATAAACGCATAATTGCAAGAGAAAATGACACCTGCCTCCAAACGCCAGTATAAACAGCGGGGCGGGCCACTCGCCACTACAGCCCCTGCTAGCCACGCCTCCTGTGACGATGACCCCCGCAAATACACGTGACATGCCCGTATGGGAGTCACGAAGGTCCCGCCTTCCCGCTCCGATTAGCTGCTCACGGGGCGCTGCGAGTTTTCATCGGCCGACGGAACTGCTCTTCAAACCGAATTCCATCGCTGTTGTCTTAGAGATATGACGTCAAATGTAGTTTGTAATGAGGCCGAGACCAGTGAGTTCGGAAAAGTAGCTTTTTAAATAAAAATACGCCTTAAAGGAAGAGGAATTGAGGACATGCTTCTATAATTGTTTTCTTTGATTTTGTAAAATTTTTTGAGGGGGTAGTTCCATGTCTGAAAATGAGCACAAAATGGATTAATGTTCACCTCACATGAATGTTCAAGTTTAAAAAACAAAACACTGTTTAGACAGCTTGTAGTCTACATGTTTTGACGCTGTGTGTGAGAGAGAGAGTGGAGAGAGAGAGAGAGGGAGAGAGAAAGGAGGGAGTGGGGGGCAGAGGCAGTTCGTCAGATGAGGGGAGGAGTCTCACTGACAAGAGGGAGACTGGCTTTTCTGAGTTTGTCAGCTCCCCCTAAAATAGCAGTCAGCGTGTAAATGTGAACTGAAATTACGTTTATCCACTGGAGTCACCGATATAGAGTGTCTATATACAGCGACTGACTTGGGAGTAAAGGTGAGTAACGGAAATAGAAACAATGTTGCGGAGTGTGGCAGCGATACTGTAGCTACAGTGAGAGTGAGTGTAGAAAAGCGCAAGAGGGAGACGTAGAGTGGATTTGGGAGACATTAGGAGACATCTATCTATCGTATCCTAATAACATGTAGCTTTTGCGAGAAGACAGCGTAAAAAGTGGCGTCATTTAATATAAGTCACACTTGGTAATTAGTCGCTTTCCGTCTCGTAAAACACCCAAGTGTCGTGTTTTGGGGGGGGGGGGGGGGGGGGGTAGCTAGACGCGCGCGCTGTTGATATCTGTCAATTGTTAAAAACTTTTATAGGACTCATCTCTAAGCCGGTAATAAGTTGTACTAGAAGCTCGACTACATGGTCGGTTTGTCAATTGTGAGTCTTAAAACTCACACAGATTCTGACTTGTTGTCCAGAGTGTGAAATGATTAGCCGTACTTTGTAAAACGGGCGAGTCTCCTGGGGAAAATAGTAATCAGTGTGTATATAATAACACTGTTGAGCCATCATACTGACAACATCAGGCGAGCTCACACGGTGACAGTGGTAATAAAAAAGTTGTCTGGCGTGAGTTTACTGCAGATTGTATGTTTTCTATAAACACCTAACCTCCTTTAATAAAAAAAAAAAAAAGTAAAATAAAATACATTTTATGTATGCAGGGGTATTTTTTAATTTGTAGATGTACAGCATTATAACGTGAATTATAAAGTTTTTCTTTTTCATTAGAGCAATTGGCATGATAAAAGTCAAAGCTGGGGTAGTTGCCTATATTGTATATGTATACATATATGTACTATATATTTTCATAATTAGTTGAAATAGATGAAGGGATATGCGAATGGTTAAAACTGAAATATGCTCAGCCAAAGCGTGCCCAATCAAGTGAATTGATGTGAGATATTTTAGATGATCTTTGACCTTAAAGATTTCTCCCTGGTTAATAAGATCACTTGAAGGTGACACATTTTATGCATTTAAGTGACAGGCATAGTGACAGGGGCATCGCACCTTTAAGTTAAGCTGCATAAGGATCTTTGGCCAGCAGAGATTGTGCGAGAGAACCTTTGCTGCCTGGTGTTTCTTTGAATCTCTGGCACTCTGGTGACCTTAACCCCTGGCCAGAGTGGGAAATGGCCAACGGTAACCTGACCTTCTCAAATGTTTCTAGTGTATGCTACACCCTGCATAGCTCATTAATATTGCACAGAAGGAGTAGTTTTTATTCAGTTGGAACTGAAAATAAGACTTGAAATTGTCCTTATTTTATAAGCTCATTCATGAGTGGATCTACTGTGTGGTTGTGCTTCACATTTGAACGTATAAACTGCCTTTTGTGTGGATAAAACCCAGCAAAATCAAAGTTATGTTTTGCCGTGTTGAAAAAAAACCCCTCTGTATGTTGCATGCATATATAAAACGTGACTTTGTCTTTACCACAGTTGTAAATATTTTACTGCATACAGTATATTACCCCCTTATCAGGTTGAACTAATGACAAATTTCATTGTTTTTCTAGGGGCACGAGTTGTTACAGCAGCATGAAAGGGTACTTGCATTTTCTCACTGTCCTTTTTGTGCTACCGCTACTCTGAAAGCATGCATGTTACCGTACCAGCTGGTTGCCAGTGATTTCTAAAGCAAAGCATTAAAGCACCCTCCAATCTGCAGTCATTAGCTTCTGTGCTGCCCCAGGCCTCGCCAGTAATGGGCCTTGTTGCTCATGATCTACATCACGTGAGCTCCTGTGTCTAATGTGTGGATGAGGGATTTTTTCATCGTGCTGAAATGAATATCGTTTTAACAATTTATGTCATGTATTAGTCAAAGGAATGAGTATGAAGGCACAGATAGGGCTGCCGTAAATGTCTTTCTCACGTGCGCTGTGAACTGTTGCACTAACCTCAGAGACCTCAAATGTTCTATAGCGTCCATTAGACAAGCACACAGAAAGCTTTGATAATATGAGAGTTTTGTCCTGTATTTATTTAATCGTTATGGCTGGTATTGCACAATGACTACCAGTGTTTAGTAACTGTTTTAGCCTTGTTATATGGGATGTTTGTGTGCCCCTGCATGCCTGTGTAAATGTGCGTAAGCGCTTGTTTGCGTCTCAGCACAAGTTCTCAGTGGAAAGGGAGAAATGAGAGGTGGTGACGGTGCGAGGAATGGGCAGCTGCAGCATCTTTTACTGCACTCCTCATCCCACTTCAATCTCAGTGTCTCAGCTTCTCCTTCCAGGAGAAATGTGGAGTGTGTGGGCGAGTCGGATCTGCAATTAACGCCGGTTGTCAGAAGGAGAATGCTGGCGTTTACACGATGCCTCTGAATCACTGAGTGAAAGTCTTTTCTCCTTCACTCTCCTCCTCCCAGGACATTTTTTTTCAAGGAGGACAAAACAGCAGAGAGCTGAAAGCCAAGGATGCATTGAATAAAAAATAAGAGATAGAAGCTGAACATTCTTGGCCCGTTAAAGAGGATAGTGTTTCTCTGGTTGTGTGGTAAGCCAAGCTGTTCTTTTATGCTGCAGATTTCTTAAGAAAATTAAGGCCCTTATGGCTATTATAGTATTATACAGTGTAGTTTGATTCCTATATTTATTTTAAATTTCTTGCATGGTTATTTATCTGTCTGTGTTTTGAATCCCTAGTTTTATTTTGTGAATCCTTGAAGTTGTGTCTATACCAGGCTTGTTATTAACTTTAAACTCATTATACTGTGTTCTCTAGCACCCCCCCCCCCCCACCCCCCAAACACCGCTCCAGCTGTGTGAGTTGGTTTGGTCCGTTAAACTTGCTACAAGATACTGAGTCTGTTCACTGACGGCAATTAACTTGAGGCGACACTTTTTTTTAACGCACAGTTGTCTTTTCTCTGTTTTTCTTCTTTGCACGGCTATCGTTCTTTTAAATTTGTGGTATGCTTTTTTTTCTTTGCAAGAATTTGAATTAATATCTATGTTTAAAAGAGTCAGATGCATAACAATGATCAGTCTTCCTAACTAAAACATCTTAGCGTGAGTCATTGTTTGTTGGAACTCCTTACTGGAGCTGTATCATCAGCATGGAGATTCCAGCGTTCCTCTGTGAGACCTGGAGGTTGGATGCAGAATCTTGAGCCTGGGAGATAATGTTTTAGGCTACAGCTAACTGTAGACTGCTCCCCATGGACTATTAATTGTTATTATAAATATATACATATAATTACTCATGTTTAGTTACATGTTTTCTTTTTCTTTTGTTAATGCTAATCAGATCACTCATGTGTCTGATAAATTCTGGACTGTGGGAGTCACTATGGGTCTTTGGTTAGTGCCGGTCCCTTACTTTAAAGACAGAACATTCATGTGTTGTGACCGTGAACCACTGATATGGGCATGAACTAGCACTGGGTGACTGACAACAGCAACTTGCGTGAAGTATCTGACTGATTAAAATACACAAAATAAACTGAAATTTAATTAAGATATCGCAAAGCCCACTGGCAAAACTTGTGCTAAGGTGCTGATAAACAATATAAAATAATTTAGAAAAATTATTTTAAAAAAATCATAGCTCTTTGATTGAATGCTTACATTTAATTGACAGTTATAAACTATGTTCATTATCTCTAGTATTTTTTAAATCTCTATAACAGCTCAGAGGGTGAAGGCATTACTCACTGAGGTACTGTTTGTATAGCAAGACAGCTAGCAGTGACCTTTCAACTGTCCTGCCCTTGACTGAGACCTCTGGTGGTAAGCCACCCTTTTGGCTCACTCAGCACATGTGCTGCTGAGCAGGGCAGAGCAGCTTAAGGCCGCACCGTCTTTTCCTGTCTCTCCTGCTCTTTCAAACAAGGCCTGGCTGGAGGTCTCTTCACCTCTGCAACCTGGACCACACAGGAGACTCAGCAGGAAGATCCTCACACAGCGCCACACTGTAATGCTGTCAGCCTGCTTTTGCCACTGTAGCCTGTCAGTTTATTTGCATCCATAATGCAAGCAGACTATAATGGTGAAGAATCAAGCCTATAGTCTTAATGTTTTTTTGTTTTTTTTTTAAAATTATGCTATTGCTTTTTTTTAAACTCAGAATTTCTTGGTTTCTTGGGTTGTGGCTACTGTGTTAAGCATAAACTGGCCTTGCACAGTTGGTGTGGTTTGGGAGGGTAGACTGTGGAAGCATGTGCTAGAGCAAAGGTGATGACTTTAACAAGTCAAATCATTTAACACCTTTAAGATGCCTCCTCTCGCCTCTTTGACTTTCTGGACTGCACGAAAAACCACAGAATCACACTGTGCTTCATTTCTGAAGTGAGTGAGCCAAACTCAAAAGACGTAGAGCGAAAACATGTGCGTCCCGTGCTTTCAGTCAGTATTTTTCACCTTGTTTTCATCTTGTTGTCCTGCATGGAGACCTAATATTAGTCAATGATGTAGCTAAACAATATCACGTACAAAACTAAGCTGAAGTTAAGAAAGACATGTCTTTGCTGAGTTGCATTTTAGCCGCATCTTAATGAGACTTTGAAAAACACATAAATCAAAGGAATATATTATAATATAATTTACTAGATCAAAAGATCTCCCATGATTGCTAATATACCCCACTGTATTGAATTACTCATGCTCTACTGTAGATCTTAAAAAGCCTCTCTCGCTGGAGATTTAACTTCTCTGTCTTTGTATAGAGTCGATGAAGTAGAAGCCTCATCAACAGACAAACAATTGAACTGTGCGCAAAGTAAAACTTTCTTCAAAGTCTGCTGTTGTCTAAGTGATGGAGGTGTTTACTGTGCTGTTAGAGAGGGCTAATATAGGCTCTTTGATTCATCAGTTACAGCCACTTAATCTAGCCGTCCATTAGGTTACCAAAAATAAAAGTCGAATGCATTAAAAAGTGTTTATCAATGGCTGGTGTATTCATTACAGCTGTGAGACTTAGGTGTCACAGCTCATACACAAAGCCCATTGACTAAAAGTTCAGTAGCTTCTGGGAAGGAACAGTTGGATCTCCTGCAGCTGGACCGGCCCTGTGGCCAATTCATCTGCAGGAAGAAGGCCTTGTCTGTAATATCCTTGTTTTTCTGTCTGTCTGAGAAGCTTTGTGAACTAGAACAGCTGGGGGGGATGTGATTCCTCCTATTATTCTCCAGCACACATCAG
This sequence comes from Perissodus microlepis, assembly GCF_051167445.1. NCBI lineage: Eukaryota > Metazoa > Chordata > Actinopteri > Cichliformes > Cichlidae > Perissodus > Perissodus microlepis. The sequence goes on from NC_140467.1 coordinate 10,529,893, forward strand.
CCATATGAACAGGGAAAGGAAGTGACCCCAGCCCCCTCTGCTCTGTGGAAGCTGCTCCGGTTCACCGCAGGGCTCTGACTTACAGTTTAAAGTTGTCTTCCTCTCTACTGTTTGAGCACAGCTATAGCACCATGAACATTGCAGTGAGTTATGCATTTGAGTTTCCAAACCATTGTGCACTGAGTATGTTTTTCTGTAGATTCAGGATGATGAGATTGTCTTTTTTATGTTGCCCACTTAAGTTAAAGTGCAAGCCTGGCTGAATTCAATAGTTACATATCATTTTACTTCTGAAATCATCCAGAAAATTAAATATTACTTTTTCTTTCTTGTACATAGTCAGGCCATGTTTTCTTCTTTTCTTTCTTTTTTTGCATTTTAATTCAGTCAAAACTTGTCCCTTTAAATCCAGGGCATTCAGAAATGATTGTCTTTGCATCTCCAGTCTCCAAATCCCAGCTCTTCATAGTGTGACTGTGATTGCGAGTGAGGTGTTGAGTCTGCCCGCTGTTTGTGCGTCTGCCCGTCTGTCCTCTTCCTTTCTCCCAGTCCACTTTCCATCTGTGTGCTGTGGGCTGCCGATCTAGGTGAAAATAGTGTCGTGTTTCCACTGGCTGTTGCCATCCTGGATTCATGTCAGACTGGGTTGTTCTTTACTTTGTTTCAATCCTCCTCTGAACCTCTGTCACTGGTCCAGCTTACAGAGGTGTTCACAGCGGGTATTGCGATTAGGGAGGTCGGGATTCATCATGAGCCGCTGGCCCTGGGATAGAGGGCCTGAGGCAATTAGTTATTTGAAGCTGGGACACAGGACCAGAGCCTCTCCAGGAATCTTTCTGTTTCCTGGAGAGACAAGTTGTGCGAAGGCCTTTGGGGTCTTTCTGTCTTCCCCTTCTCTGTCTCTCTCTGTGCATGTTTGCACACAGTGTTCATGTGACAGCTAACACATATCATCTGATCTGGGAGAAACTGTAGGCTATAGCTCGTGAAATACCCATTTGATTATTTGCTCAGTGAATGATAATCATTCATGTCAATACATATCAGACTAGAATGGGCAGATCTGCCTTGCACATTTTTAGGAAAAGCCTCATTAAAACTGATGTTTACTGTCATTCACAAAAGCAAAGTGATAACGTGAGTGATTATTAAAAATGAAAACTGTCACCCACTGTGACCTAAAGGAGCCTTAACAACATGAAGCACTATGACAAAATGATTTAGCAAAACCTACTTTTCTCTCACACTTCCATCATCTCTCAGCCATGTGGTACAGAGAGATGAGTGAGTAGTTTCATTATTTTAAATGTAATATAAATGAAATGAAATGCATGAATCACAGGTCTGCATGCGATCATTAAAAGACCAATTCTATAACATGAAATTATGAGAAAAAAAAATCAGTGCTACTTTAGCTAGCCTTTTCACTGTTGTTATGACTCATGGCCATCCTCACTGCTCAGATTGCATAAACCTTTTATGTAATGGAACACTGTGGGAAAGAGGCATCGAGTGGAAGATAAAAATGGGAAGAGAAAATCAAATATTTATTCTGAGCTTTTTAATTTTTTTTCCCATTAAAAGCAGACATTCTCTGAAGATACCCAGTCACTATACCCCTAAACAATATGGACCCCATGTATGTGTTCCAAAACATGCTTTTTATTTAGTAAAATCTTCATGTGGATTTCCAAATGCTGGTGGAGAATTGAATATCTAGAAGTTCTGTGTCTAATCTCGGTTCCCAGTGTTTAAAAAAGACATGTTGGGATTGGGTAAATGCGCTGCTGCTGAGACGCATTATGCATAACGCCCCTAATATCCTTACACTGTGGATTCCCCCTGGAGGAAGATCTTGGTTCATCTTTGCTGTTTACCATTTCTGAGTTGCGGTCTGTGCAACATCAAAAGGCTGCCATGACACTTAACACAGCTCACAGGCTTACTGGGAGGTTGGGGGGGGGGAGACTATTGCTCCCTATGGGTTTGGCATTATTATTGTTCCCTGGTGAGAAGTCCATCTTATGATAGACAACCGTGCAAATGGACACATGCCATCATACCAAATCAGACCACAGAGCCACACTGTAATTCTATGCAAATTTATAAACCTCTAGGAGCATGCATGCATTAGTTTTTATTATTCCATGTGTGTTTGTGTGTAACACAGTGAACAGAGCAATAAGCAACAAAAATAATGAAATACTGAAAATAGGGAAATACTGAAAATACTTCATCAGTTAGAGCAAAGGGGTAACACAGGAAGTGTTTGTTTATATAATGTCCTCATTGCTAATGTGTCATGTTAAGACGATATCTTTTGAAGCTCATACAAAGTCACAGGGAGTATGGTGATGGAGGGATTTTGCTCAGATACACAATCTGTATTAACAGAGTTAATATGAGCTGAGCAGTTAGAGGTTAATATGTCAAGTGTGTTTAGGATGACATAATTTTTCATGACTCTAACATAGCACGACTGGCTGATTATAAATAATTTATACACATCAGGAGTTGAAAAGTTTCTTAAGCTGAATCATTGTGTGATACTATGGGAAATGCTGTTACCTAAAGAAATTCCAAAATCTAGTTGAACACTTGGCCTCTGCAAATACAAATAAGAAAATATGTTATAAAAACTCATACTGTGACCCAGAGTCAATATATGTACTACTGGTTAACATACTTTTAAACAGTAGTACAGTAGTACGCCTTTTTTCAGAAGCACTACTTGGTGCATAATGTGCCACTTCAACAGAGCAGTCTTGGTGGTTGGAGAACAGACTGCATGTAAAAAAGTGGGTGTAACCCATTCGTTTCTGGACTCCAATTTTTCTGCCTGTTGCCATCTGAAGTGATTATATGTAGATGAAAGAAGGGGGAAGAGCTAAGTTATCAGCCAATGCTAGCAAACTTGTTTTGCAAGCTACATCCATAGCCTTTATGATCACAGATATATACCTGCTAATTAGTTTCTCAGTAACAGACAAATAAAACACTAGAATTTCATAACAGAGTGGTAGGCAAGTATACCACACAGAAAAGAACCAATGATGTGTTGCTTACCAGAAAGCTACAGCTGCCAGTTGGTATGGACATTTCCCAAATAATGCAATTTTTATTAGTAAAAAATATATATCACATTTTCAGGGTTTAAGGTTATAAAGAAACAGTTGTATGGACTGTGATAAGGTTGGGCGATTGGACAAATTTATTGACTATTGACGACAGGCTGAGCCTTTCACCAATCGTTTTTAGAAGAGCGATTTATTTATTTACCTATGAGTAAGTTTGCTAATAATGTTGGTTGAACATAGGAGAAATAGTCAACGGAAAAAATAATAGCGCTGCTTTAATGGCACCATCTTGCAGCTGTGAGAAAATGCAGCCTCCTCAGGTGCACCCAAATGCAGCGATTTCTTTACTCAGACTTATAATAGAAAGGAAGAAAGAAAGAAAGGCAGTAGCCTATGTTCAGAAAAAAAAAAAATTTAAATTTAAAAAAAAAATGACAATGGTGGGGAGGGAGAAACAAAGAGAAACTGGCTTCATTTTTCAACTATAACTGTATTTACAGGCTGTTCCAGTGTTTATCTGTCCTACACACTCGACCAAACAACAAATACAAAATTAACCAAATAGTAAGTTAAAAATCAAAATGTCTCTTCCAGAGAGCATAAAAAAATGTTTTGACATAAAGTTAAGTCTTTTGTGTGATTTGTGGCGTCTCAAATAAATAAATAAATGAATGAATAATCCAAAAAGTAGCTATATTAATACTGAAACAAACAAGAAAAGAAAGTAAAATATTCCCTCCAAACAAAACTTATAAATTTTAAATGCGCAAGTCAGTCCATCAGTCCTGCACCAAAGTAGCAGGTTAGCATGGAAACTTAAAATGTAAGCATAGACAGTGAGTCCTAAAGGTATTTCCAGGTTGCTTGATTTAAAAAAGTGCCTTTGCACAGTAATTTTTCTTAATGATTTCTCAAGTTGGAGATTAAAAAAAAAAAAAAGCAGAACAAGACAAGTTTATTCGACCACCTGTCATTAAATCTAGAACACACAAATATCATGGAACTGTGTCAAAAATTTGTTTAAAATTCAGAAATACTGAATTAGATTAACTGAATTCACATTTTTAAACCAACATTTAAACCATCACACTGGACTTCTCTGAGAAGTCAAAAATTAATCAAGCATAACATTCAACCACTAAAACTATTAAACTAATATTTCTGTTTAGAAATACAAGCAAATAATTGTAATTTGCAAATTAACCAAAAGATAATGATATACTTTACTATTTTTTTCCAGCTTTTTTGTAAAATTGTAACAATAGCAACAATAAATATATTTTAGCATAAAAATATAATTTTGATTAAAGAGCTTGCGTATACAGGTTAACCGTTAAAACATTAAAAAATGATTTTGGCAATTGCCAATTAATATAAGGTAGCTGTGGCATAAACCTAACACTGGGTCGTGGTCTAACGCAGCCTTTAATCTCAGTGTATAAACACATTTTTCAAGTTGCTGAGAGCTTCAGGACGTCGGTAAGTTTTATTAAATAACCATCTGGAAAGCCGGGAACTAAAATGTTGAGCTCTGTAACTTAATAGTAATGGTAATATTTTAGAGGCAAATCCTTATGCTAACAGGACAATATAGCAACTTAACTGTATATCTATGTCATCAAGCACATCCATTTTTAATGAGATATAATTCATCATCCTGTCTGTGCATCGAAGAAGTTATCATGATTTTCTATGTTCATGAAAGTTTGACTCAAATATGCATCAAGGGATTTACCTTGAGGAGGAGAGTAGCTTTTCTACATGAAATGGATATAACTGTTAGGTGAGGGTCATCCCTTTATCCTTGAGAAACTGAGAATCCATTCATTGGCTGGGCTTGAAAACCTGACTGACGCAAATGGATCATTGGGAATAGATGTGTCCCAGCAGTAATTATGTTACAACGCAGCTGCCGCACACTACCACACTACCACAGAGGTGGGTTGGGATGGGTGCGGGGTGCTTCTTTTAGTCTTGTTTCCCTTACATCTTTCCACATAGTTAACACAGTCATACTGTCTTCTGTCTCACACTCCCCTTCTCACTCTCTCTCTGTGTTGTTTTCTTTCTGTCTGTCTTTCATTGGCAAAAACTGCCGTCAAACCTAAACACACGTGAGCTGCAGTGGAAAGTTTCTGACTAACATTTATCCTGATCTGCTGACTGAATGTCTCATCCTTCTGTTAAATTACTCGTATAATGAGGAAAAAGTTGGTATCACATCATGTCACCTATTTGTCACTGTTGTCTTCCTGGCCTCTAGATCCCTACTGCCTATGCCTTGAAGCTAAAGCAAAATGTCTGTTTCGTTTTTTTTTTCTATTCTCCAGGCCTCCGTGGCACTAAGTCAGTTAAAAAAGAGACATGAAATTAATGTAATGTCAATGGCGTTTTCTCACGAAACCCCAAGGCACTTAGTCAAAGTCACCTTGCATAGTCCTCTCATCCCCTGACACTACTGCGAGAGTGAGATGGAGGATGTCTGTCTGCTAAGGTTGTCAGCATATGATGTCCTTCAGTTACAAGTTGTTATATCCACTCATCGTCATTCATATTTTGCAGATTGAATACGTGTCTGGTGTTTATCTGAAGAGCGACATCATTTCCACTCAGTCGTCTATACAGTATGCTGTAGCCCACAGTGAAGCGTATTCTCAGTGAGAACAAGTTCATCCTGTGGGGCTCTCTTTCCTTTTGATGTCATTTTGCAGGTGATAAGTAGCTTTCTGTCTCCTGGTCCCTGTCTTACACCACCATCCCCCAGCCCAAGCAAGGTGCTAGCAGCATGGAGGATTGTTTGAACTTGCATTGATCCATTGTGGGATTACAGCTGGGTCATTGGAGAGTTGGACTGAGCTTCCAGTCATCAGGGCAGATTAACCACTCGCTGTCTGCTTGGCTGCCATTTCAGTGCAGGCACTCACTGCTGGCTTTGTGACTGTCCCTACATGCAGGTCACTGTTTGCTTTTGAACAATGCATTTTTATACTTTCTTCATCGAATTAGCTTCAGACTGATTTAATATGCAGGGAAACGTATTACCTAATGCAATAAGGCAAGAAACATTCTAACAGTGCTTAAATCTGTAAGCAACCTATGAAAGACTTGCCATTCCTGATTTCAGTCTCAGTATTTTGGCCTGCAGGATCTTCTTTAGTGCAAACTGTATGAATTTTGTTTTTAACACGTTCAAGGTGTTCATATCATAAGCATTTTAGCCTTTCCTTGAAATGATATTCAAATCTCTCCTGTGTGAGAAATGTCACCCCCAAGCTATGCTTTACAGAGGAAGGGGAAGTGCTGCAGAAAGTCCATGTTTTGCAGACTGCCCCACCTCTCTACATTTCTCAAAGCCTCCTTTTTCACTTTTTTGTTCACATGCCCTTGCGATAGCTCATGTTAATTATGTCTCATTAGTTGCCTTGGAAACTGAGGTGAGGGAATGTATAACATGAGTTTAAAGAAAGGGAGAATTAAAAAGAGACGATGAAAAATAAATCATGAGAAATGGCATGAAAGAATAAAAAAAAGAAGGGGGAGGGCAAAAAAAAGGGGGGGGGGGATAGAGAAAGTGGTTGTTAAAGGATCAGCCGTGTGTCAGATTAGCATCAGGAGACATTAACACTAGTGATGCTGCTGGGGCCACAATACTGCCTTTCACTGCTGGAGAGGGAGATAAGCGCACTCTCACAAAAGGGAAGAGGGAGAGAGTGTGAGAGGGCTGGCTTGCCTCCACTCCCCTCAGGCCAACAGCCCCATTTACAGGTACAGCACCTCCTGATTAAAGCGAGAACAAAGAGGTGGATGTTCATTTCCTACTGCGCTGGTGTCAAGGCGCCATTGAAACAAATTGGTAAAACTGTGGATTTAGGCCGCTTCGCTTTATGTTTTCAGTCTGCCAGAAGCTAATCATAACCGAGCCGCAATGTTGACACTTTGAGTTTGATACACTTAAGAATGTCGTCATGGATTATTTCACAGAATCTGTGTGTCAATGCACATCAGATTACCGCGTGAGGCTGTTGCATGCTCGGGAATGTACTTCTGTCTTAATCATGTTGTTTATATATTAACTTGAGTTGTGAGCACCGTGATTCATTCTTATGTAACCATTGGAGTGTTTGAATAACTAGAAAAGGCCTCTGCCTGCTAATTGTAAAGTGAGTGGCCAAAAGCATCCTGTGCACGTCGTCCAGCCTGTGTAATGATCCTTACAGTAAACACAGTAAACAGACAGGGCAAAGCCACGAGAGATGAGCCTCTGTTGTTTAGTCTTCGACTTACATTCAGGATGATAATAAGGGGAAGGATCAGAAGGGAGGGTATCCCCAAGGTGGTCCCTCCCTTTCTTCCTCCCCACTGCCTTGCCCCGCTCCCTCTGTCTCCCCCACAGAGGGGCACTTTGAAAGGTCCTGAATAACAGGAAGTCGAGGGGCAGGAAGTTAAGTTTTGTCTGCCCACGGCCTGTGGTAGGATACTGAGGCTAACTCTGCCTTGCACAGGAAGTGCAACTGTCACGGCTATGCTTAAGACTTTGGCTGCTGTCCATCACCTTCAAAGAAGTTGAAGCGCGCTTGCTGCGTATAGCTACATATGGTGGGTACATCTTTAACACAAGCCACATAGGATGAATCTTCAAAATCTTCTTTGACACATTCTTATTATATTATGACGTTTGAGATGTTGAGTGGAAAAAAAAAGTTTGTAGTTTATAAGCTTCGTTACGGACTAACTGCATAGCACTGGCCTCGTTTTTAGTTCATTAGGCACATCTCACAACAGAAATGTAATTTTATGTTACCTTTTATATAGGGCAGCAGATGAGAGAGTAATGGTTCAACTTTGTGTGGAATGAGCGCAGGCTTACAAGGAGGGAGGGAGGAGGCTGGATCCAGTAATTACACTGGGAATTGAGCATGTTTTATTGATTGTGAAAGGGCTAGACCTGTCACCAAGCCTCCCAGTGTCTCAGTGGTCCGTCTTAAGGGAGGAGGAGGAGGACTAGCATTCTTGTCAGTTGACCAGTGTTGCACCTCATCACAGAGGATTGCTGCGGCTCTGTTAATAAACAACTGCAATGCTTAGTCACTTGTATAGGCATGGCATATTCTAAAACAGCGTGTTTGTTTAACAGCAGGTATAGTAGGGGATGCCATATTGACTTTATGTCAAGCTGTGGCCGTTGCTACAGTGACATGTTCTCTGCACATTGATTTATGTGTTACAAATGTTTGGTAAGCATCTTTCAGAAGTGCTGGATTGGTTTATATCAAAGTGAACCAGGTGTGTCACATCAAGGTCTTTGTAATGTAGTGTTGTTATACAATGTGCTGTTTTGTGTGCACAAACTAAAGCTTCTCCTAAATGCAAAATCATTTAGTATCTGTGTGGCTTTTCATGAAAAAGCTCGAGGTAATGTTGGATTCACAGTAGATATGGTTTCTGTACGTGGAGGCAGCCATTCAGACATGTGGGTTTGTAGAAATGTTTCCTGCAGTGTCTTTATGAAACTGCAACATTACAATGCATCAACCTCATAATGACAAATAGCCAAGAAGAGCAAAAAATGTAATGCTGGAAAAACTAACACTAAAGCTAACATTAGTGAGCCGCATGAGTCATTTCTAGTTTTACAGAACTGGAAGCCTTGCACTATCTTCCAATCAGATTATTGTGCAGCACATGCAGAAGGCAGAGAAGAATAAGTGGTAGTATTAAACATGCGATCTTCTAGCTGTAAATCAACAAAGCGGAATAAAAAAGTGTATTTAATATGGAACTTTGATGCTAATCCATTCACCTCGGTCACTATCAACACCGTTCATCCATTTCCATGCATCTTTGTGCAAACAAGGTGACTTCATCTTCTTCGTCTACTTTGCTACTACCCACAGAATGTTTTATAATTTACTGAGTGGAACCTTTTGCAGCTGGTAAAGGACCAATGTGTATTATTTAGTGGCCACTTGCAGTGAAGGTAAGATAACAAAAACCCAGTTATCATTTTAAGGTAATTTTACACAAATTAAAACACTCAAATCGCTGCCAGTAGACTTCCACTAAATCACTCTGCTGGAAAGAAAGAGGTTTTACTGTTGACAGTGAGTTTACAGGAGACAGCTGCGTGACTATACTGTACATTTTTTCTAAGGTGGGCTCATAGCCTCATATGGTATCCTGGTTCTGGTTCAGTGCTTTTCTCCTTTTATGTTTATTGTCTATGTCTCTGTTTCCTACGCACATGCACACTCACTTGTACAAAGAGCACATGATTTAGGCCATAAACAGATACTCTGTCCCATTCCAACACTCACGAGAAGTTAAGAGTGTCACGCAGAAACACGCACTCTGCTACAGTGCAGACATTGTTCTACTTTGTAATCTGAACATCTTTTGACATGTTTATCCGGTTGGTAAGACCAGCTGAATTATCCCACTCACTTCAGGACGTTGAAATTGCGTTATTTATTCTACGCCAAAGTATATTGTGATAACCACAGTAACACATCAGTGATTGCTGTTGTTCAAGTCTTGAAAATAATGTCTTGTTAGCTAGCCACTTTAGATTTTGACTAACTTGTGATGAATATGGACACTAAGTTTGGAGCGTGGCACACCTGCAGTCTGAAGGCTCTCTCAGCTTGTCATTTCGTATCTGTGGAAGATAAAATGTCACGACACAGCCTATTATGCCTCTAGACTTGAACTGTCCTCCGGTGACAGCTCCTCTGCAAAACGGGAGGAAAGAATGTGTACGCGCTGCTTATACTCGCATTACACTGAACCTATTCACATATGCACACATTCAAATAACAGGCCAGTGGTTAGTTCAGACTAGCCTTGGCAAGTGATTAGATAAAACATCTCAAAACTGACACCATATTCACATGCACAGATAAAACTTGACAAACACAGAGGAGGAGCAAAATGAACTTCAGGGTGGCCAGTGTATTTCTTTAGTGGAATAGACACCCTTTGCCCAGGGCTCACTTTAATTCAAACATTAGTTTGTGTGTAAAATGCTGAATGAACAAGAGCACTGTCATTCTCCCTGGCCTGTTGTGATGTGGTTTGGGGAAATTCTTTGTGGGGGTTCAGACAGTTTCTTTCCTGGCTCAGACAGCCACGCGTGGGAAGTTAGCAAGGTGATCTCAGTCAAGTTTGCCTACAGTGGAGCCCCGATTCAGACAGCCAGACACCATAATGCCAGTCCATCTGTAACCCATAATGACTGTGTGCCACTGCAACTGGTCATTTTCATTTTCACTGCCAAATCGGCCCCTGGCTTCCTCACCTCGCAACTGCTGACTGCATCTAAAGGCCCGAGTTGTTAACCTTTCTACATTTGTACTCATGGGGGAAATATAGTTGTTTGGACATTTTCTATTTGCTGGGTGTAAGTGATGGATGTGCCTCCAGGGAGGGGGCTATATCTCTTCTTCCAGAGAAGTAGAGACAGGACAGAGTTAGATGTTCCTTGGGGAACACTGTGATCTGAACCACTGGCCAGGTTACAAGCTCATATGGGAATATATTCCAACTTCTTTTTATCCCTCTGGCTTATCCTATAACCCTGGAGATTTCAACCACCCTATTGTAAGACCAAACTATGCTCTCCCTCTTCATCATCTTAACAGCAAAGCTGGCATCAGTGTAACCAAGCTGAGACCGTAAAAAAAATATTACTGGCTGAGGAAGGTACAGTTTTTTTTCAAATAAATCAATTTGTTTCAGGAAAAACTCTGCTATCAAAGCCAGTTACCAAAAACGTTAGTTATGCTATGTATTGCGCATCATTTCATCCCAGTCTGTGTCACGGATGGGTCACTGGTGTCCCTTGATAACTTTTATGTGGCCAATATAAACGTTATGGGATAAAAAAAAGAATGAACTACTGTACATTTCATTCTGTAAACCCAGAATTAGAGAAAGGGAGTGTCATGCATAGAGTTCAACTACTCTGTTAAAGCCACCAAACCCAACCTGCTCCCTTTACCATCGTGTATGCCTGCTTTTAACTGTGTGTGAGTAACAATCCAGATGGTCCCTCTCCTAAGAGGACACAGTGTCCATAATTTGCCTTCTCGGGACAGCATGATCTTCTTTTGAAAACTGGCTATGTGTACAGGTGGGGGGAGAGACTGACTAAAAGTTTTTGTTTAATAAAAACCTTGCATTCTGTGTTAAATGTGTGAAATAGTGTTAAATGTAAGCATAAGACAAATGCTAACTTAAAGTAGGCGAGTATACTAAAAGTTTGGCATTTATAGAAATGCACTTCTTCACTTTCTTTAAAAGACTTTTGTGGAAGAATTTATACCTCTCCTCAAAGTCAAATGAACAACTAGTTTCTGGTTATCTTACCTTAGCTTAACTTATTACAAAGCCTGGAAATAGAGAAATGGTTAACCTGAATCTCTGTCAAGGGAACTAAATTTGCCTACAAGTTCAGAGCTCACTTAGTCACACCAGTTGAAACCAGTTGCCAGGCAACGACCAGAGACTCCAGGAAGGTAGTGCTCTCAGCCAAGAAATAACCAAGCAAATAACCCTTAATAAGATATTGAATTGTTTTTTTCCCCTTGACTCTTAACTTTTTATAGACTTAGCACAGATTACTTGCTAATTGGTGTACTTCAGAGGTTCTGGGGGGGTGTAGTTTGTCACCTTTGGACAAAAGTTTCCATTCGCTTTTCTAATTTAAAACACCACCTACTTTGGTATTAATTTTAACTTTGTCAGAAAAATATAAAACCTAACAAAATGTCAAACTGTTCTTTCAAAATATGAGCTTCTAATTGGAAAAAAACACAATAAATGTCAAGGAGACTTGAATAGTTCCTTCCCATTTAGGGTGAACCTGCCTTTCAGTGATTTCAGCTGTGGAACAATTGAAGCAGTCAAAGAGATAACAGCACGCTATGCAGGTCTCATAGTTTCTGTATGTGCTTGAGTACAAAATGCAGAACCCTCTGGTACTTTGGGAGATGTTGTTGGGTGTCATATTAACTTTCAGTTTTTCTCTTTCTCTTTTGGTCCTCTTTCAGATCCTGGTGTGGTCTGCTGAAGAACAAAGAGTGTCTTGAGAAGTGTGAGAGCCAATATAAGAAGAGAGACTTTTGCACAATGTGCTAGGAGAGAGGAGGAAGAACGAGTGTTGTTTTTCTGATATTGTCGAGGTGTCAGAGAACCAGGAAAGGAGACAACCATGGGGCGAAAGAAGATACAGATCACGAGGATCATGGACGAAAGGAACAGGCAGGTGAGTGGGACAGAGATAACAGTTCATCTATATATCTATGTTTGTCTGTGTCTAATCTAAGACTGTTTTAAAAGATGCTTCTGTATCTTTACATGCTTCTCTGTATCTATCTGACGGTTACAGTTTTTCTCTGTTTTCCTTCTTGGAAAAGTTCAGCAGCTGTCATGGTGTGCAAGGATCTGAACAGACATACCTCCCTCCCCAAAGTCCCAGCCAGCTGAACAGGGACCATGACATTTCTTTGTCAGTGCGGTCGCATTTACAGACATGATTCCCTTGCCACCCTGCAATTTCAACCAGAGAAGTTGATGAGGCAGCAGCAGGTCTGGGCCGCAGCGGGGGCCTCATGGCGTGGGAGTGAACTGAGTGTTGCAAGAAGTGCAGCGGGCTGCCTGTGGCCTTCCCACACTATAGGGCTTGTCCCCTGGCCCGGCAGTATGGCTGGGGCCCTTTGCTGTAGCCCTGTGTGTTTGCAGCTGTTTGGTAGTAATTAGGAGCAGCCACTGCACCACAGCACCCTCTCATTTGTAGGGTGGGTCAGAAGGACACACAGCACCCTTCTTTGCCTTGGCCTCGCTGGTCCCGACTAGCCACAAAGCGGGAAAGAGCTGGAATTCACTCTGTCTGCTCATGTTAAATATAAACTCCTAAACAGCAAAACAGTAAAAAAAAACAGCCTGGGTCTGTTTGAAACATGAATAACAGGTGCATATATCTATAGCAGAAATGGTATGTCTTATTTAGCTACGCTCCCTATGATTTAAGAGCTAAGTTAAGGAAGCATGTGCACTGTTTCTGACAAATTATACCAATTAATGCAGATACATAGGTTTCCTGTATCTAGATAGAACGCATCTGGTTAACATCGGCTAAACATGATTAATTATGTGGTAATATGCAGTTGGTACTCTGACTATGTTTCTATCTGTGAGGCTAGCAGTTCAGTCAAGTGCAAAACAAAATTCCACAGTGTGGGCCAATTATCAGCACTACACCTGGTTCTGGGTGGGTTCCAAATAGGGGGGCGTTAGGGGAATCGGTCTAAGCTCGTTGGTGGTATCCAAGCTCTATTCAGTCACCTGTGACATGAAGGAAAAAAAGAACATAAAGTTATATGAAAACAGGTTGTTTTCCGATTGCTAGGCGAGCAGGTTAACTCTTCAGAAGATCCATTCTTTGCACTGCATATATGAGGTGGTGAGGGGACACATTTTGCAGTGTTGTTTTACGGGAAAGTAAAGCTGAAGAGCTTATTATTAACATGCCTTCCAAAGTCTAGTGTTTGCATCAGATTTTAAATGTCTGACTGGATAATTTGTGAGAAAGTTTATCAGCAGCATGCAGGCATTTCAGCTTACATTTAGCATTTAGTTTGGTTTTAGCTGGCTCAGCAGAGAATTTGCTGTGACAATAGGCTGTGCTAAAATAAAGCTTTGGTATAAGGTGATGTATGCGTGTGGCTTTTTTTTTTTGTCTCTCGTTTTTTTTCCGTGGGCCATGAAGCGCACAGTGCCATCTCCCTTGGGCGTGCTCCTAACCAAGGGGGAATAGCCATTAGCATATGTTCCCCATTGTCAGGAGACAGTTTAAATCTTTGCTGTTAGTTTTCCATAGTGTAACACTGAAATGAAAGAGGTCCTTAAGTGGACTAATTAGACAGTATTTCTATAGAGGATGTTGTGTAAGGACAACAGGGGCTCCCTTGCATTGTCTCTGCAAGTGTTTTAGGAGGGTTGTTAACCCTTCAGGATTTATAACACTGTGTGTGACACAGGCTGAGAAGGTAAGTAGTTACAGCGTAGTGCAAGCTGTGAACTTCGCAGGTAGGTTTATATTCTAATGAAGTGTGTTGTGCATGTATGACAAATTGATGTGTAACTGTTTAATACATCATGTGTAGGGTAGAGTATTTTTGTGCCGCTTTCTGCTGTTTGACCTGGCAGAGATGCACTGGAGAATGAGACATGGAGCAAACTGAGGTCGTATAATGCTTACTGTACAACTGCAAAGAGCCAGTTTCTGTTCCATGGCTTGGCTAAATGATGGCAGCAGTAGAGTCATCAGCTAGACCGACTTTACTGATTGCAAATGAATGCAAGATAACAACCTGCACCATTCTTCTGATTTGATGTATTCACAGCAATTATTACCTTTTGAGACACAGACAGGTACAGGCATCATGTGCAGATTGAAAGGTTCTTATATTTTCCTCTTTTACTTTGAGTTTCTAGAAGAGTGGACGGACCAGTAAGAAAATTTAGTCTTCAACAATAGAAAGTTGTCATTCTTTCAGACTTCAGAGGTTTGGAACTCATGTTCTTTACAAAATAACAATAGTAGGGCCAAGAGCACTGAGCCAATTCAGTGCGTTTTACCTTCTTCCCAAAGCAGCTGCGATTTTTGTGAAACTATAGGGAGAACAGTAGTGAAGAAGCCAAGGTATGCATCAGTCTCGTAAGTTAGTGTACATGTTGGTGAGGCCTAGTGAGCAGTGTCTAGTGACGTCCTCTGGATGCCATTAAGCAGGCTCACTGGGGGTAATTGTCCAAGTCATTAAAAGTTTGATGATTTTGCTGCTGGGTGGAGGGTTGCCTGCCCTTGCTGTGGCTCATTTTGGATTTTGCTCCAGCACGTCAAATGCCTGTAGGCAAGCAGAGACTCTCTCTCACTTACTCTCCAGGGAGCAACACAGCACATAGCGCCTCTTTTTCAGCTTTCACTCAGTCCTGAAGTTCTGAGCAGTCATTGTTATATATTTTTTTAATTGATATATATTTTTGACACTTAAAGAGTTTGTTGATATTTGTTGCATCATCTCTTTATTGTTTGGTGTGTGAAAGTCCAAAAGGAAAGTGGAAATAGTGCTTGTGTCCATTAATTAGCTGATCTCGTCTTGGTTTTAGACAGGGCAGCAGGTTTACTTAGAGTATATTGAACACAACACACTCTCTCAGTTACAGTTTTCAATAAACAGAACAAATTAATTATCCATTAAATGCATCATTCTTGTTATTGATTAGAGATATTTCCAGGAAACCTACTTACATTTTGTTACCTTGCATGTCATCGTCTCCGCTAAACAGGATCCGTCACAGCTACTGTAGGTTTCAAGGTCAATCCCACCCACTGGATTAGCCCATTGTGCCTTCGAATGTCCACATGGGGTTCCTCGGGCTGTCCTCTCTCTCAGAGAGAGCTGATCCAGGCAGACAGTCACAGTGGCCCTGGCTCATCTCCTAAGCCCACACACTCTGCCACTGCGGAGCCAGGGCAGCAGCCACAGGGCCTGGGTCACTCTGCCAGCTGGTGCCAGACTTCACTGTCTCTGAAGCCTGCTCTCATGTCTGCCATAGGGGCTGTCAGAGGTGACATGAGGTTCTAATAAGGCCGCTAGCTCCTCACCCCTCTGAAGGTGTTAGTGACTCAGGCATCTCCTGCCATGCTCCAGTCACAGCTGCACTCTCAGTCCCAGATGTCTTGTTTGTCATCTTGGCACCTCTGCCTGCGGACAGACATTGATAGACCATTTGATTGACAAGTCAGTTCTGTGTGAATGTGTGTATTGGAGTTTGTTGTAGCATATGCTGTTATATGCTACACAAGTTTCCGTGGCAGAGCCTGTCTTGTGAATGTTGAAGACAATAAAACATAAACCGAATACAGCAGTAAAAGCATACATGACAGACCCATGCTTGTATGTTTACACTAAAGGTCTATACGTTGTGCAGTTAAACTTTCCATTGCATTTTACCAGCTAAGCAGGTCTATAATTATTTTTAACAAACAGGCAACTGTATTGCTGATGAGACCAAATTTACTTGTTGCCGTTCATATGCAGTTTTTTAAATTTACCCCTTGACTATGATTTTGTCCGTTCCAAAGAAGGTTTCCCCATTACCTGAACTTGCTATCGCTTAGGGAAAGATAGAACTGCAGCAGCATTTAGTTTGGTCTGCTATAAAAATATAAAAAATAAAAAGTAAATTACCTACCTCAATTAAAGCTCTATAAACATAGGTTGTGGTGGTGGGGCTCTTGGGAAGAAGGTAGAAATGCAGAAAGTGTGAATTGAGAGTGGAATTACTACTTTATCTAGACATTGAGAGAGCTTCTTAAAACATCAGAGAGTTTTCAGTGTGGCAGAGGCTCACTGATCTGCTGGGTATTGTGTGAGCTGTTAAAATGACCTTATCAAGCCTAGAAAGCTGGGATCACTTAAATGTGTTGGAAGTTTAAATGTGGCCTGTCTTTTTTCGCCACGGCATACGATTTTTGTGAACAACTGTAAGATGCACTGGAACAGTGTGGTGTAGAATTTTACAATACTGAGGCTAATCCTGTCGCTGTGAATTACATGAATTAGTCAGGGAGTTAGACTAAATTTGCACCACATCTTACTGCAGGAGCGATTCGAAAAAATGCTAAAACCGCATCGAGTGTGTTTGTGGGTGTATTTGACTCGGTGAAGCATAGGAAAGCTTTGCCATTGAACCTCCCACTTGACCTCAAGGATGTCTGTGGTTTTCCACTGTCGCACCAGTCACCCCAGAAAAGATGGGGGTGGATTGAGGTTTGTGCATTTGTGAATGCTGGTCCATATGCCCCAAACCTTTTTTTTTTTTTTTTTTTTTTTTTTGTGTTGTGACCCATCAAATTTAGACGGACCTCTTACATGTTCTAACAAAAGGATAAAAATAGGGCAATCGGTTACAAAATAACCTAAGTGTGTATGTACAGAAGAATAATATGCTTGTCACATTTTAATGGAAGTGTGAGCAGTAGCTAGCCCTTGTAGAGTTACTCTGTCTGTGGCTGGGGCAAGGACCAGGTCTCAGTACTGCTGCTGAGGTTGAAATGAAGCGATGCCTGGGTCAGCAGCTCTGCACTCAGCACAGCCATGCATCCAGGTGGAACAAAGTCTTCGCTCAGCATCTCATCCTGGGCTTCCTGCTGAAAGGTGACATCTCCATGGCTTAACAGCCACATTCATCTGCTAAAAAGCATACAATTTGTTAATCGTTTTCCCACATGACAGTCGCTGCTTTCCAGTTGGTTAGGCAAACAAATACGCAAGCGGGTAAATGAGCGAGTGGGCATCGCTGGTGTTTAATCAGAGGAGACTAGTATCAGGTGGTTACAACTCCAACTAGGTAGAAAGAGGCTGGTCCCGGCTTGATCCCCCACTGTGTGTCCACCTTAAGAAAATGCTTTTTTCCCCTGTCAGCCAAACTCACTCAAACACTCTGTAACTGTGATTTGTAAGGAAACATGTTATTTGGTTCAGCTTCTCCTGTACTTAAACCTTGTGATTTTAAGAAATTTCATGTTAGAATTTTGTTTTGTCATATGAGCTTGAATAAGATTTGTGCAGTGAAAAGAAAATGACAGCAGGACAGGCTCCGGTGTGTCTATAACAGGAATAATGATCCAGTGTAATTACCTGTAGCGTGGAAGATTTAAAATTCATTTATCACAGCTGTAGTGACCCCGCTGCCTTAGCGGTTACACATACACTATGCAACACATAAGATTATACTGCATTATACCAGTTAAAATGAGGGTATAGCTGCGAGCTGTGACCAATTAAAGTTGAACAAAGCAAGCTCATCTCCTCAACTCCTCTCTTAGTAGGTCAGTAAAACTGATGGAGGATATAGACCCCATGCACTGCTTTTTAAGACGGAAAGCTCTGAGCGCAGCTTTTACTAGCACATTCTCAAGCCACAATTTGACAAGACATATGCTGTGAAAAGTCAGATTAAAAAAAAGCAACGCATTTCCAAAACAGATTTCTGCACACAAGCGAGACAACGGCTGTATTTGTGTCCAGTTTCCTCACTAATAATGTTTTTAGTTTGAGAAATGAGTGTAGCTTACTGTAAAGAGGTAGTGTAACATAATGACACATGTGAATTGGTGTGAGTGACCACAGAGACAGAGCTGCAGAGCTACAGGACAGAAAGTCACTTTGCAGAGGGTTGCGTTACCATTGGAGTGATGTATGACCCAAAGTCCCATCTGAGGGCTCGTGTTACAAGGCTTATGCTGCACTACAGAGATAGCTTTCCGTATATGGAGACAGGGGCTACAGTAATGTATGGACCCCTGTTGTTGCCAAAGCTCTGACTCAGCTCGCTGACTCGTGGCTCTAACCCTGACCTCTGGCCCGATAACTAGACATTTCAGATATGCACTATGTTATTTCAGTTGTTACTAAAGCAGAAATGAATTTGTTATCTGTCATCTTGTTTACAGTAGTGTTGTTGCCTTTCTTATCTTGTGTTACCATGCTTGTTTCTAATGTTTTTTTCTACTATACATCTCTGCTGCAGTTCACTCAAGTGTTGTATTTATGTTGAAATATCAGCTATTTAGCACATGGACAGTTTACATACAAACATTCCTTTATAAGATCCACCTGGATCGATTATACGCTGCTTACAGGGCTTAATGCAGAAGTATCTAGCAGTTTTACAGACAGCACTGACAGTGGCTGTTATTATTATTGTTGATAGTACTTCTCTGCATTTACGTGAAGATTTTAAATGTATTTCAAAAAAATATGTAAATACCCCTTTTACCACTAATAATCACACAGCAACTACTGACTACAGCTTTTCGTTGTAATGAGAATGCTAAAGTGCAAATTAAACCAAACTGTGTGTACAAATAAAAATGTTCTCCGTTGGCTGCTTTCTGTGTTTCCTCAGGTTACCTTCACAAAGAGGAAGTTTGGCTTGATGAAAAAGGCCTATGAGCTGAGCGTACTATGTGACTGTGAGATCGCCCTCATCATTTTCAACAGCTCCAACAAACTGTTCCAGTACGCCAGCACAGACATGGACAAAGTGTTGCTGAAATACACAGAGTACAACGAGCCCCACGAGAGCAGAACCAACTCTGACATTGTAGAGGTGAGCAAGCACCGCTTTCTTAATTTGCAATAAAAAACTTCTTTCACACCATGCCATTTTAACCTCACACTGAGCATGTAGTTTATCTTCCTTATGCTTTGTTATACAAAACATATCCTCGGGTTTATGCAGGCTAAATTATTTTATTGCTTGGCTTCCACTTTAAAAGACGTATGTATTCTTTGATAACCATTGGCTTGGTTTGTAAGTGCTGTCAGGAACAAATAGCAGTTTCCTTCTAGTCACCATTCAGATAGGGCACAGGAGGTCTGCACTCTCTGATAAGTTCAGCTTCTCTTAGGCCCATCAACTGACGTGGAAAACCTATCTCTGCACACTCATGCACACAGTAGCTGCCGACCACCATTGCTAACCTTGTTTCCCATAGATACTGTACCTGCAGGGCACAGCTCTCTGGCTACTCCTCAGCACACACAGTTAGCTTGCCCAATGCTGCAGTATTTTTTTCAGAGAAATACAGTGTTTAGTACATTCCATACAGCTTTATAAAACTCAACAAGCACTTGGGTTTCCTGGCAGCTCCTGCATGCCCAGCAACTAGCGGAAGAGTAAGCCACTTGTTATGCCAGCATACAAAACTGTCAGCCAAAAGCGTAAAAGCCAAAGTAAATGAGAATAATTAGGGATACATCCTGTTCCAAACATCTTGCATTGGCACATGTGTGGTTTCTCAGCTTATTCAAGATCTGCTTTAAGAGGCCGGTATCTTCATTCTGACTAGATGAAAGCACACACAATGTATGTTAATGCCTATTGATGGAATCCACACTCTCAGTATGAAGTTGCCCATTAATCTTTATTGCTATTATTTGAAATAGACTTAGATGATAATTTTCTGCAGCAAGACACTTTTTAATAGACCATGCAAACTGCTACATCCCAATTCTCTGTTTTTACTGCCACCTGCCCACTAAAACATATAGCATTTTTATTACTCCTGCACTATTAAGAGACATTAAGAGTTTCAAATGGGCCAGAATGGATAGAAAAAAAATCAAGAATGCCAGTTTAAAAAAGACTTTCACTTGGAGGAATTAGTGAAATTACATGCAGCATAAAGGAGTCAGCTGTGGCCCATTATCTTTTATTTATACTGCTGCTGCTTGTGAATTACCTGCTTGGCAGAGCTGCACAAGAGTGTTCTGGCATCCGTACACTCATGCAGTCACTCCTCCATCAGGGGCCCTCAGAGCATAGCAAGGGCTCACCTGCATAAAAAATACATAAATACTTTCCTTACATAACAGTGACCACAGTTTTGCTTTTGCTGTGACTCTGGAGGCTGTCTTATTACAACGAAGACTTCCCGCAAACACCTTGCACTGAGAGTCATGGGATTTTTTTTTCACCACGTATCAGCCGGGTCAATCCACACCACGCTCTATATCTGTGGTCTGCAGATGTATGTTTATGTGAACAGCTTGGTGTAATTGGAATGTACATTTTTTGTTCTCCTGCTGATTTTCCCACCTAGTACTGCTGGCTGACCCCATCAAGCTGCCCCTCTGTATAAAAGGCGAGAACAAGCCACCGTTGTCCCGGCTCACTCGGCCAGCGTCTTTGCAGTTTATAACAAATGCCCCTCTGCCTGCAAGCTGTGTGGTCAGGGTTCAGATGTGAAACAGAGCTGAAGTAACCAACCCAGTCCACTTAACAGCATCAACACACTGTCTCACTATTCATTCTTCAGAGAGCTGTGCCTGAGGAGCCTGATAATGTGTGGAGGCTATGACCCAATCATAGACTGTATATATACATGTAGAAGATAGTTCTAGCCACTGTGACGTCACCCATAAACTCCCGTTTTGATGTGCCAATTTTAGCATTATGACTGTCATTGTTTTAATCATCATCATTAGCCAGAAATGACCATATTTGATGGATTGCTAAGTTATTTGCTAATTCTAGCAAACGTACTAGAACTTACTAGAAATTCACTTAGCTTTCAACCAGGGGCGGATCTAGAGAAACTTTCTTAGAGTGGCATGGAAATCAGATGGGGTGGCAAAATCAAAGCCATTTCTTTACACATATGCATGTGTTACAATTTAAGCCACATGCCAACACAGTAGATCCGCCCCTGCATTTAACACAATTATCCACAACTGAGCCATGTTATTTGTTATGCAGTGGAGAGGCGTGTTTCGCTAACTAGCTGCCTGGGTGGCTCTCACCTGTCAACAGCTCATAATACATACATTTAACAGTTTGTCATCCATCCATTTTCTTAACTGCTTGTTCATTTCTGGGTAGTGAGGGGGTGGGATCTATCTCAACTGTGATAGGGTGATGTAGAGGTT
Organism: Perissodus microlepis; assembly: GCF_051167445.1. Taxonomy (NCBI): domain Eukaryota; kingdom Metazoa; phylum Chordata; class Actinopteri; order Cichliformes; family Cichlidae; genus Perissodus; species Perissodus microlepis. The sequence continues at coordinate 10,551,467 of NC_140467.1, forward strand.
TCAGTCATAATGAAGGGGAAAATAAGCTTTTGAGGCCAAAACTGTGTTTATTTCCACTGTAAAAGTGGCCACTTCAGGAACTGCAGCTTTGTTTGCATTTCTGTGCTGGCTTTATTTTCCAGTCCCACAAGTTCCCGCTCGGATCTGATCATATTTTAAGAGAAAGCCTAATTTTGGCTGTTTTTTTTGACCGTCTCTGCTGGTGAGCACTTTCCCAGATTTTGTGCTTCACCACCGCTGTACAAATCCTTGTACACTACACAGAGGAGCTGATGCATTTATAATAATGGGAAGAATCCACCCCTTCCTCATTTATCTACTGAAATAGGCCTCACATGAGGGCACTTACACGGGACACTTATCTAAATTTTTAAATTGTGTTAAACAAGTCTTTGCTATAAAAACAGCCATGTGCTCATTTGTCCTGTTTTGGAGGAAAGAAAAATGCTCACCCACTTTTCATTGGTAAGACCTTTCCATGTGAGAAACCAAATCAAAGGTCACATTCTTGCTCAGTAGTACCATCTGTAGATAAAGGCTGGGCTGTGCAGTGTGGGAGAACAGTCTCCATGTTTTCCACAGATGGATGCATGCCTTGGCCACAGTTTGATAACCCAGTGGAGGGCTATGGACTTTGTCTCAAACTTGGCTCGCAGTCCAAAGCAGAGCAGTAGGCTCAGATTTTTCTACCCTGGTTGTGTGTGTGTGTGTTTTGGCAGTTCTTGTCTGCATGTGCTAACCTTACCGTCACTCCAGGCGAGGGTGAGCAGTGGTGTAAAGTCTTTTTATGAATTCACCTGTGTGCATCAAACAAACCTTTCACCGCTTTTACTATTAAAGACAGGTGGGTGTTTTTATACAAGCTACTGTTTTAATTTGTTAAATAAATAATTTTGCCAGAATCACATGGCCTGAGTGACTACCAGCAATGTCTCTTACTGTAAATAAAGACGACTTATTTAGCATTTATAGCTCATGTTGTCTCAGCGTATTCTCATGCATTAGGGTTATTCAATGTAACAGTGGACTAAGTAGGGTATTCCTGAATGAAGTTTTCATGGTGTTGTTTCTATTGTGTTACTTATTGAATTCTGTTTATTCCACAAATGAAAATGCTGCCGTTAGTCATTAGATTAATCTAATAATATTTAGTCTTACTCTCGTCTCCGCTTGTGGAGCTAATGAGATTTGTGCTCTGCTATAACCTCACGCTGTGTTTCTGCACACAGAAAGATCTCTGTGTCTCTCCAGGAGAAACCTTGAAATAAGATATTAACTTCACAGGCATAATTTGGTATCAATCTGTCCCCTATTTAAGCAATTCGATGCAATTAAGGTATATGGTATAGGTTAGCATTAATCAGGTTTGCAGACACATGGAATAAACATTAATTGACACTTAATTCTAATCTGATGAAATCAAGGTTGTGAATAGACTATAATCAAATTTCAGGAATGCGCTCGGAGTGAAATACCGATACCTTTTAAATACCCGGAGAGAGCTATATGCAAAGAAGTGACTTTTTAGCGCTCCTTTTCATGTCTTTTACCCTGATGGTTTCTGAGAATAAACAGCGTGAGATCATTCATAGGGAAATTCTGCTTATCTTACTCATAATAAAGAGAGGTGGCCATTGTTATTGTGACTCGGGGAAAAAGGGACAATTCCTTCTGTATTTATGAACGAGCAGTCCCCCCGTCTCACAAGACCAGTACAGTGAGAGGAAATGAGCACAGAATTATCAGGTAATTTCCATTAGGCTTTATTTCATGATCACTATGAACTTTTGTCATAAACTGAGCTGTATTAATAAGGTATGTAAATGTTGACCATTACTGAATGTCACACATTGTGTGCTGTAGATTTCGCGACGACAAAAGCTACGCATGCATTTATCACAATTCAAGGTTTAATTTCTCCTCATGTCCCTCATTCTGCGTGTTACACTTTAAATGATGGAGACGATCATTGCATTAAGTGATGAGCTGTGCCTCGCAAGTGTTTTTTTTTTCCTGTGATTTACAGATCAAAGCAAAATAAATATTATTACCAGTTATAGAATGAATCCCTTGAAAAGCTTTGGGCTGAATGGGCACCGGGAGTTTCAGACAGGAGATATTTATGTTCGTCAATCAAAGGCTGAGCAGTGATTAAGGCTCATTTCTATCCTAATGAATGCAAATTGGCACATCTGCTATGGTGGTCTAGCTGTCCAGACTCTTCAATTAGCATGATTGATCAATTATCCTCCTGCTGGTGGCTCATTGGAAATGGAGGCTGGGGAATGGGCCGGGGGTGTATGGATGGGGGGGATTAAGGAAGAGAGATGGAAGAACATGAGAAAAAAACAAGCAGAAAACTGTCTTAAGCCTCCATTCAGTGAATGTGATTTCTTATTTATTACTTTATGAGAGTGGAGAAATAGCAGAGAGTCATTTTACTCAAAAAAGGCTTCTTTTTTACAGACATTTCTTAAAAATGAACGCTTCAAACTACACTTGAAAAAGCTGTGATTTTTTTATCTTTGAACGACTTCTGACTTTTTGACAGAATGAAACATTTCCAAAGAGCTGATCAGAGATCAGAGAGATCAGATCAGGTGCTCAGATTAAAATTGAAAAAATATATTACTTTAGCAAATGTGTTAACAAAGTCAGGCTGTGGCTCCGGCTTTGTTTAATACTTTATTTGTTTTACATGGGAAAAAAAAGCCCAACACAAATTGCATTTGAATTTGTTCTCACCCTTCATCACCAGAATTACTGATCAAATATTTATGAGAGAAAAGAGCTTTAGCCTTGCAAATATTTAATAGATCAGCACTCAGTCAACTCTGAAGTCTGTCTAGGATATTGTGCTGTGCAGATTATTTGTGTTGGTTTTAACAGCAAGAACAAATACTTGAATATCAGAGTGAATTGGTGAAACTACTCCAAGTACCAGAGGCAGCTTGTCCTGAGCGTGTATTTATAATTGTGCTTTAAATTGCTATTAGTGCTACATGATTTACTCAAGATGATGTCTTGCCAATTATGTGTCGTGTAGATTGCTGCTGAGCAACATGCACTGTTGAAAGTGCATGTTTTTATATCTCGATGTATTGATTTCAAAATGAATCTTAATTTATAAAAGTAAAGCCTCACATCTCAGAAAATAGCAGTAAAGTGTGGTATACTTGATTTAGAGTTAACAGGTGAATACATACTGCACACAACTCAAACACATTTCATTGCAATGTTGACCCTGTGCTAACTTGCATATGACAAATAAATAAAACTGAAAGCAACTCTGACAGAAGCTTCACGTTTATAGAGAGACCTTGAAATGTTAGTTAACAGTAGATTGAAATTTATATTTCGTGCTTCTGCACTGGCGGCAGTCGTGGTAGGATTAGCTCACCTGGAGTTAAGGATGAAAATTTTTAATTTTAGTGGTCAAAGGTCAAGGTCTCTGACCTCATGTCGATCCCAGTCTTGCAAATAATTAGAATCGATCACCTGGAAGTATTTTATCACATCTAGCACAAAAATCCACTTGGACTCAGACATGAACTGATTAGAAATAGCAGTTCAAGGTCAAGGACAGTTTTAACCTCACTAAACACATTTATGGTCATAATTTAAAGTGCTCCTATTATACTAATTTCTGTTTCTGCACTTTTATTCTAGATTTACATCATTCCTTATTCCCGATTTACCCTCTAGTGGGCCTTGGTGCAGCCCCTTAATTCATCCTTGGTCTGAAACAAGCTCAATTAAGCCAACTTCCAAGTGATTGGCTGTTTTGTGCAAGCAGACTATATTAAGGCCATCACCTATCTTTGATGTCAATTAGAGCTAAGAGTTAAAAAAAATCCCTTTGAAAAACCAAGCATTTAGAGCGGTCTGAGCACACGATTTCTGACACGTGTAATTGAAATCTTTTGAACACAAATTGAAAAGATTAAAAGTCAACTTTACTGCAACAGCATGAATTTCTTTGCAACTTCTGCTGCAACTTTGCTGATTAGTGGAGACAATAGAGAGATAAAAATTCTAGTTTCTTCAGGAATTTCATAGTGTGACAGAAATGTGGTAGTGTGATTTTTTTTTATGTTTTATGTCACAGTGTTTAAATAAAAAAAAACACATTAATATAAATTTATTTTTAGACATCCAAAAGTTTTATATCCAAACATATTTTAAGGGCAATAAAATGATTATTTATTTCTATTCATGCTTTTTCTTTAGCCCTACGATACTTGCTTGTTTCTTTATCTCTCAGGTATTATCTCATAGGCTACAAAATGTGTTTGGTGGATACTGCAGTTATTGCACTGTTCATTCATTGGTCACTTAAGTAATATAGTAATAGGTATGTGCTGCCCACACACGTACACATTATGAAAGTTATTCATACCGATGAAAAAGAGTCTTTTTCACAACAAGTTAACACACATAGCATACTTTTCTGTGTAGAAAATGAGAGAATTTCTCCAGGTTAGAAAAACAGGTGGTGGTATTTTGAATGGTATATGGTCAGTTTTGCAATTGTAACATAAGTCGTTCAAGTTCAGCTACACAGATATATTTACTTAACTGAAATTTAGAATTGGGGAGAATTGAATTAGTATAGAATTTTATTTTCAACAACGCAATGTTTGTGCTAAGTGTCGGGTGGCTATATTAAGTGAACAGATGCATGATTAGGTGTTGAGTTTTATTTGTTGTTTGGATAATTACTTGTACCTGACACCAGTCAAAGTTTTTATGCATGTTTGAAGATTTTTCATTGTCTTGGTTTCATTTCTGCAGAAAGTTTTTTTTTTTTTGTATTTTTTATTTTTTTTTAGTTTGCTGTTAAGTGTTTCTATATTCTGCTGTCATGAAAAACATAAAGACATAGCATTCATTTATTAGTTTTCCCTTTTGCTCTCTCTGTAAGTTGGTAGTATCCATACTTTTCTGGTGTGTTTAAAGTAATGTGTATACATTAATATATGATATATTATGATGATATATAATATATGATATTTCATATATATATATATATATATATATATATGATATGCCGGTGAAAATGTTTTGGTTTTGACAGAATTTCCCTGTTGTCTGAAAAGAGGCAAAACAAGCACAAGTTGCTGTGTTCTCTGCAATGAGCGCTATTTAAAGGAATAAATAAATAGACCGGTTTAATGACTTCATTCTCAGTTCTCTGCAAAGCTCAATATCTGCCTCAGCCCTTTACCAGTATCTTTCTACTTTACCCTTTATCTGCACCATCATCATCCTTTTTGGTGTTTCGCCACAGACCTCACAGCAGCAGTGATGAGATATCCCTTTTAAGCTAAATCAAATGTCATTGCTGTTGACATAGATTTATTGGGTTGATGTTGATTTTCCAGGGCTTTTCAATATATGTGAAATTTTCAGCCAGCCCATTTTTAATATTACAGAAAAAAAATACATGTAGTTTGGGGCTTCTATGACTTATTGAAGTGATATTAAAATTATTTTTTATACTTAATAACTGTAGGTCACATACAATACTGCAGACCAACCTAAATATGATGTTATTGTGTTTTGGAAGTTTTTGTTTTGAGATTAATAGAAGTTTTCGGTGATACTGCATTGTAATAATGAAAATTTATTTATTTTTTTAGTTTTTATTTTAGTGTCTTCTCCTTGTTGCCGCATAAATATGAAACCTGTCAGTTAGTCTGTTGTCTCTGGAGAGGTTGATAATGTAGCAACAAAGGCAGCCATTAATTAGTATTTCTGAAATCCCATTATCGCCTCTTCATTTGGCGTACATATAAACAAACAGTGTTGTTAAGATGATGCACTTCTTCCTGTCTGTGTGCACAGACTGTTTTTTGGGGGTTTTTTTTGTATCTGAGGGCAGACATTTAACCTTTGGGCCTGTGTTTCCGGCCAGGTCAGCTCTACAGTTAACTTTTGTTGAGTGTCAGAGCCAACATACTAACTGTTATATACATACAAGATAAGTTATTTTCAGATTAGTGCAGTGGGATGAGATAAAAATAAACTCACACATTTTATAGTAAAAGCGGACGATTTATTTTGGACTACTAGAATACTTCTGATACATTTATAGTTCCAACAGAGGGTATAAATTTTATAGCCTCAGAGTCTACAGTATATTTAGAGTAGAGATACCCAATGTGGGGCAAAGTGTAAAAGTAAACTCTATCTAAATAAGTACTTAGCTTATACCACTTGATGTCTTCATATCTCTCACGAAGGAGTCTGATGAGAGTTTTCTGAAAGGTCTTCTCGTGCCACAGCGAGCAGTATTAATGGTTCTGTTGCGAGCAACACGCTGTGTTTCAGAAGTGCCACTTTTTATAGGACAAGGACTCCTTTTCCTCTGGGCTTTTAGCGAAAAAAGGTCAGCGGTCTTCTTTTGTAGTGTAATAAAACAGATGTTGCAATGCTCATGCAGATATATGGTTAAGCTATAGGTGACTCTCTAACACGTGTACTCTGCTGTGGAACTGATACTTTAAGTAGTTGTTACCCAATGGCATCTTGAAACGTAGTTTGATTATTGGGTAACCAGCAGTATCCCTTTTCTGTAGTTGTCTTTTGAATTGCTCACTGGCTTTACTCCATAATCAAGCACTGTTTTTCTGTGCATTTTAAATCCATCATGTACTACATCTCATTGTTTTATTATGACTCGGCTGTGTGTGTATGCGATTCCTGTTACCAGGTTACTGCTAAGAGATTTTTGCTTTTGGCTCATGTCGTGCCTCATTGACGTCAGAGCTCTTTTTCCACCCTCTCAACTACGTCGCATATGTCTCATTTCAAACGGAGGGTCTTTTAGTGAGCATCTAATGAAAAGAGATACAACAACAACAACAACAACAAGGACCACAAGACACTGTGTCTTATTCTAAACAGTACTTTCCAGTGAGCTTACTAGGACTCAAGGGTTTCAAGTGTGTTCAACTGAACACACTTCAGTTAACTAAGGAGAGAGTTATATTTTTATACTCATTAAAAAATTTCAGTGTTAAAAGTTGTTTTTAATCAGATTTTTTTCTGAAAAAGTAGCGTCACCACAAATGTCTTTTTTTATTTTGCTAGGAAAATGAAAAATAGGTGTAAAGTTTATTGAAACGTGTTCAAACATACATGAGCCGTATATAAGGCAAAAACAGAGCTGTTAAATCACCTGTTTCTTCAGGACAAGACTTTCAGATACATTTCATCTATTGTGGATAGTTCTTTAGGCCTGTTATGTCTTCTGATGTCCTCCACATCTCCAGTTTCCTCAGATATTTGGGAATAACTGTGTTCTCATTGGCATTTTTTTTAATAGATTTAATAAAATAATATTTTTGCATTAGGCTGCTAGTAACAAAGTGCCTAAAAATACAAAATATATGTAATATAAAATTGATTTTTTGTTTAGTTTTTTGTTATGTGTAGGCACAAAGTGGTTCAACCCTTTAATTAAATGTCTTTTTTATGCTTGACTGCCTCATTGGTCAGTTTTAAGTGGTTTAACAAAGAGAAGTGCATTCTTGTGAAAATGCTGAGGTATAAGGACTGGACTGAAAATTAGTCAGTACGCAGCAGATACCCAAAGAAGAACTTTTAAAGACCTTCAGAAAGCCTAGATAACTATTGATGGACACATTTTTTGGCACCAGTGCTTAGATTGTATTTTTTAAACTTGTTAGATCGATTGTTAAGAAATAGATTACATTATTATGCATTTTGACTTTGTTTGGCTTTTTTCTTGCACCTAGCATCAAAGCACCCCAACCTGTCTTCAGCTTTCTGTGAAATGTTCTTTTAAAGTCACTGCAGAGGCATAGCTGCCCTTGGAATTTATTCACCAGAAATTAACTTAGATTTCTTTGTCATCAGACATTTTATTTCTTCTGTTCAATGTAATGGACATGATTTCTTTCAACATTTTATTCTCATGTATTTACTCAAAAAAAAATGTTTCCTTCTGTACCTGTTATTTAGCAGGAAATTGTTGTCCTCCCCCCCCCCCTGTATTTTTCATAGCAAATAACACAAATTCTGTGTACCATAGTGCCTCAAAACTGAGCTCAAACCACATACCTGTCATCAACTGTGGCACGAACCACATGAAATAGGTCATACACTAAGCTGGCCTAATTTGGTTTGATCTAGTTACAGATCAACAGCGATACTAGTTATGATAAAGATTAGTAGAACCTCAAGCCATCGACTCCACCCTCGATGTTCTTCAGTGACCTTGCTTTCGTTCAAAACAGCTTCTGTGAGTTAGTTCGTGCAACAATCACTTTGCCCTTGTGCCCCCCTCCTCCTATTGTGCATGCTGTGCAGCCAACCCCTCCTGCCCAGGGGCGAGGACAGAGCAAAGCCTGCTGGGATGGGGGGGGTTAGCTGGCACAGTGCCACCTTCCCCCCCGACTGCCCGGCCTGACTGGGAGCAAAGAGGGAGGCTGCTGTGTCTCAGATTGATGAGGACAGGTCTGTGGTCTGGGTATAGAGTGTTGCAGAACAGACGTCCTGCTGGCACATCCTGCCCTCTCTGCCGCACGCCCCCCAGCCCTTCGTACTCGCCTTATCGGAACTCCTAATTGTCCTTATGAATATTTTAGAGGCGAGCAGGAATGGGAGTTCAGGGTTGGGGGTATGGTTTCAATGGCTCTGACAGCTAATGATCCACTCAATGACCAGAGAAAGAGGGAGATGAAGAGCCTGAGATTGAAATGGTTTGAAGGATTTTGTGTTTGTTAGAGTTTGTTCAGTTTTTATGTGTGCCACTACTTTCACGTGGGCACAGGGTGCTTGTTCTCATTCTTTTTAATCTGTAGATAATGATGACATTGGTTTGCCTTTATCCTCAATTTGTAGTTTAATTCCCTCTTGTCTATACTGAAAATATGCAGTCCACTGATTGAGACTGTTCTCTCTGACTCTGGCAGCTAATAGCTTTGTCACATCAGTCATTCACCACAGTCTCAGAGCAGAAAGCTCTGAAGGGACTGCTCACTGCACAGCAATTACTCCTCATTCAGTAAAATCAATGGACTATATTAAATTGGGAATCTAGTCAACCAAATGCAGGTAATCATTTGCAGTAAAATATAAGAGGTTTGCCTGATGTCTATCTGTCTGTCACGATTTTATTTAACAAGCATTGCCACTTTCGACTTATGGTCCACTGACTTTGAGGCCTTAGTTCATTGTTGTCTTCCATTGTCACTACTTTCAGGTGGGATTGAATCTCACTATTTATGTTGTTTTTCTAACAGCTGCAAGAGAACAATGTCAAAATGTAATGTAGGCAGTCAAGTTGCCCCCTCCTGTTCGCTCTTCCTGTCCACTGAGTAACTAGACAATGGACTGTGCTAAAGGAAGGACATGAATCCAGTCTCATATCCTGATATCACTCCACTCTGTAATGTTTAATGGTCATGAGATTAAACAAGATATGTCTGGGAATTACAGAGGACTCCTTATCTAAAATCTCCTTGCTCTAGTCTCACAGTATGCGGTAGGAAATGGAGAAAAATGGATTCCTAGTAACCCAGTGCTGGACAGTTTTAAACAGCGGCTAAAGACCGACCTGAGGAAGTGTTTATTCCCCTTGAGTGAAGACTACAGCACCACCAGAGAGGAAAGGGAACATGGCGGCACTGAAAGATTGTTAAGATGTTATATAAGAGCAGAAATATCCCTTAGTAGATAAAAGCCTTCCTATAAGCCACCTCCCCATGCTGATTTTCTAGTACGTTAACACTCAAAGAAGCCCTTTGATAAGCACATTAGATGGAACGGCCTGGACACAATAGTGATGTCATGAGGATTAGCATGCTACCTTGCTTAGTGTAGCGGCGGACACAAGGGCTAATTCACAGCACTGCAGGGCAAGCGGGCCAAGATACCCGGCTGGAATGAGGTGAGGGGAGGCCACAGGCACGGCAACCCGTTAAAATATGGCTTTTAACGGGGAGGCTTGAACAAACACTACGTGAATTAAACATTCATGATGTACTCCAGTTTATAACTACAGACTGTCTTTCCACAGAGGGCCTTGAATTGGAGCTGTGGTAAACCAGTCATAGGTCAGGTGGTGCTCTTCCAATAGTGAAAGCTACTGTAAGTATAGCCTTTTGCCGTGATTCAGGCACAGTAGAAGAGACTGCAGAAACAGCCTCTTCATGCCCTCCTTTCAGCCATCCCCCCCACAGTTTTGAAGTTTAGCTTTTATACCTAACCACTATCTTTCTCCTTTCACCCTCCCTTCTATTCATGTACAGTAGAGTACAGTACATGAATAAGTTAAGTGCAGAAAGCTCTCTTGACACAAGAGAGGGAGAACATCAGAAAGAAATGGTTTTCCAAGACTCACAGCAGCAGAGTAAATTGCTTGGACCCATCTCACTAAAAGTACTTCTCAAGAAACAGGTGATGTAGGTGGCTTATGCAATAGTTTGGGTTTTATTTTTAACCCGTTGAATGTGAAAATCCTGCTTAAAAGTAAACCTAGGAGGCAGAATTGAGCATAGTGATGTAAACTGATGATCTGTCATGCCTAATGACACACAGAAACTGTTCAAAGTTCACTTTTTTAGTAGCAGTCCGTGTCATTGCGCAGAATTGAATCAAAAAGAGAATTTATATTGATATCATATCAAAATGGAACGCAAGGTGAGATCTAACTGCTCTGCTGCTTCCTGTGCTGAACATACAGTGCAAACGTGAGGAGGCAATTACTGCGCTGAATGCTTCCCATGGTAACAACTAGGTTATTAGTCAGGGCTCAGATGGAAATGACGGATAAATGTTTTCTTCAAGACAAGGAAGCTTCAAGGCCTCCTGCAATAGAAAATATTTTTTAAGAGAAGTATCACAAAAGCAAACTGATGGACACACTTACTATAGATGCACTCTCAGACAATAGGACCCAGTAGGTTTTGTCATCAGCCACTCAGCCTCATTTTTATTTCAAGAGCCAAATTTCTATCAATACAGGTTTGGACCACTGTGAGAAAATAGCAGCTGGCCTTGTTCCCACTCATCTTTGTGAGCCTCTCAGGGCCTCGTGAATAGATTACACAAGTTCCCTTGTCTATAGCCTTTGTAACCTTCTCCCGCAACAAACAGGCCGTATCTTTCATCAGACATGCTACTGAAAATCCCAGCCTCAGCTGCATTCACGTCCAGCCAACTATACTTTCCAAAAAGTACGAACCCCAAAGCTTGATTCAACATTTGAGAGACATTTTAAAGCTGCTTTTAACAAGCTGTTCATAATACGGAAAAGAGAAAGTGGGTTTTTTGCTTCCTAATCATGTATTTTCTTCCTTTTCCGTGTCAGAACCCTGTAGCGTCTGGAGCAGTGCGTGGCACTGGCATGTAAGAACTAAGTTGGTCTGTGGTTGGGGGGCCTTCAGGGATACATGTGGTCCCTGCTATGGCTATGTCTCCGTGAGTGTGCCTCTGATTGGCTGGCATGGGGAGCCAGGTCTTGACAGGTGTTTGGAAGAGGAGCACCTGTTTGGCCATGTGCTCATTTAGTGATCCGTTTACTGAGAGCTGTAGGCAGTGTCTGTGGGGGGGCACCCGGAAACATGCCAAGTAATTTAAAAAAAGAATTACAGCCACGCTTTACTTGCACTTCAATATTGTATTCATTAGAACAGTACAGAGATGAACTGTTGCACAACACGACACCTTCTAGTACATCTCTTTGAAGATAATATGTATTGTAGTGACTCGTGTCATATATCATAAAACACATCTGAGTCCCGCCTGCCCTTGACTGCTATTCGGTTCTTGCTCGCCCACTCTGCTTCTGCTACCCCTCCCTAAAAGGCTTGGACTAGTGGGTGTGGTGTACTGAAGGTTGGCCAGGCTTGTTGTGAAAGTGGAGCAACCCTGCCCATCTCGCACAGCCGTGCCCGACCAATCCGACCAAGATATTCCCATAATGAGCAGGTTGGAACTTAAATTAGCAGGTTGAGATCAGATCTTTGGCTCACTGGTGGAGAAAGTGCATAGCTTAACCCCAGTAAACACAGGCCTTTCAGGACACTAACTAAAGGGGGTTGCGTTCAGTAAACAGGAAATGAACCAGCAAGGCGTTTTCTTAGAATGAGAAGAATGCCTCCACTCTGTACCACACCAAACAGTAATGCATCTGTGGTACAGTGCTGGTCATTCATTATCCAGAGGACTTCTCTCTCTTGCGCTCCTTTGGGCACTGTGTACACTTAACGTTTAAAGAGATGTGGGTGTTTTTTTGTTGTTGTTTCTTTCTTTCTGAGCTTCCTCATTTCGATCTCAGCTATGCACAGCATAATTTCTCTCATTGCATGTTGCATACCAACATTGTTACTGGGTTTTAAAATATACATCCCTCAAAAAGAAAATGTACGCGAAAAATGGAGGAGCAGTCGGGTGTTTAAAGTGGTCTAGTTTTAATGAGAAATTGTATTATGCAGGAGTCTCATACAACCCAGGTTTTAGGAAATGTGACTTACACTGAGGTTGTGGTGAGAACTGCTAGGTTAGCCACATTGTCTGCACAGACCTAAACGTACTGTCACATCGCTGTCAGAGGATGTAGCAGCTGTAGAAACCCCCCCTCCCCCATTCCCCTCACCACATTTACACACACACACAACGTACAGACATTGCACATATGCACCGCACACTCCTACTCACATAGTTTCTGTTTTTCTCTCTCTCACACACACAGACACACATTTTCCACTTTGCTGCATGATGAAGACCAGAAACAAGAGAGTGAGGTCTCATTAGTGTGTGTAGGTTCCTTTCCTCTGGTGTGCACTGTAACCCCTACATCCACAGGAGTCAGTGACCTTCCTGTAGACACGAGGTCTTCAAGATGGGGCAGGGTGCTGCTGTGGACCTGCAGCAGCCTGATAGAGAAGTCTTGGGAGCCACGCATAAATCATGTTTTGATGTACACTGCCTAGATATCACAAACTGTCACATGCTGTCAGCAAGTCTTGTTAACACTGCTTTTCAGAGCTGTAATGAGGAGCAGAGAATAGCCTGTATGAAAGTGAGCAAAAGAGCTTAGTTTCATGGCATGTTTCTTACCTCGCTAAAGTTAGAATAGGCTCTTTATAACATCACAACGGACCACCTTCTGTTGCTATAATTTCTCAATGACCTGCACAAATAAGCATATGTAACCAATTTTTGATAATCGCACATTCATTAACTTTGATCAGAGTATGCAAGTGCCAACCATACCAATTTGCTGACTAGGTGTGCTCAGCTGTAGAGTCGTTTTGTGCAGGGCATTCTAATAAATGTGAAATATATGGCCATGCACATGCATAGGCTGTGGGGACAGGAATGGATACAAGAAAAGAAAAAGGGAGTTTCCAGGTGAAGGGTGAATTGGTGAAAGTGACTTTTCCAGTTTATCCTTGTCTTCCACACTCTAGCCCACTGTGTTTGTAAATAGTTTTTCTGAAAAAAAGAAAAGAAAAAACAGAGTAGAATATTTTCACATGTAATTTGGTTTAAAGTACAGTACTGGTCAAAGGTTGCAGGTACATTTGCGAATGATTACCTTGACAAAAAGTGCAAAAATTTTAAAAAGTTATCTATTATTCGACCTTAAAATGTTACCACATCTATGACATAGCCTCACACAGAGTTTCTCCAGTTATTCAGCTGTGAGGTTATCTCAAGCATCTTGAGGAACTTACCACTGTTTGTCTGAAATTGGGTTACCTCAGTGTCTGCTTTATACTGTATATTTAAAAACTGGGCATCAATGTGCCTTAAACCTACATTCTTTCTAATGGTGAGCAAGGGGGTGGTGCTCATCTGGTTGCAAAAATAAAATCCTATTGTACGGAAGTCTATTATTAAGTTGTCCTACTGCCTACTTTATTTATTACCTCAGTAAGCGTTTTTTCCCCCTAAGCGTTTATGATCTCGATTGCTAGTTTCAGGCCTTATTTACCATAACGTGCTGTTTTATTTCATAAATTCTAGCCGAGTAAAATTGGCAGTAAAGCAGGTTATGCTTTAGGGAGTGGTTACTTTATGACATGTGACACTTTATCAGCCATATCCACCTCTCTATAAAATGGCAGCGGCCAAAGTGCTTAGTCTGAGGCTTCAAAATGAGTCCACAAACCAATGGGTGACATCACATTGGCTTTTTTATAAATACAGTCTATGGCATCTTCTGTCTCTTCGTTTGATCCTAGACTGACTCAGTGATGTTGTATGGGGGCCATACCATCTGTTACAGATCTGTTGTTTTTCTCAGCACTGAAGACATGTATTTATGGCTGACTGTGTCTGTAATGCTACAGAATTATTTTGTGACAGATCAGTTTCCTCCTAATGTTTAGCATTAGTATAAAAATGTACAGTTCTGATGTTCATAAAACTTTTGCACAGTGTTGTATATAACAGGTAACAAGCAACATAAACACAGGACTACTTCTTGTACATTGTTTCTTTTCAACTGTGCAATTTCATTTCAGAAATTGAGAAACAAAGGCCATAATGACTGTGCTAGTCCTGATCCTGATGACTGTTTTGGGCACAGCCCCCTCATGGATGACCATTTCGGCAAACTAAGCGAAGACAGTGATTTAATGTACAAGCGCTGCGGTGTAAGTACTTCCTTTGTCCCCTGCTGTTTTGTGTTGATTCCTGTCTTTATGTTGATGTTCACTACAGGCGCTAAACAAGAAAGAACACAGAGGTTGTGATAGCCCGGACCCCGATGCCTCATATGTCCTCACTCCTCACACAGAAGAAAAGTATAAAAAAATTAATGAGGAGTTTGATAATATGATGAGAAATCATAAAATCGTAAGTACTGTAAATGCAATGTTCTTGCTTGGCTTTGTGGCACAACGGATTTTTGGCTCTTTTTTTTCTCCATTTAACTCTTTCCTCTTTTTGTTGTCCCTCCGAAGATTTCCGTTAACTTCTTTCAGACCTACACTAAAGATTAATGCCCCCTTTACTGGGTGTGCATTTGTTCCTTACGTTGAGTTGTTTTGCCGCTGATATTTTGGCACACCCTGATAAGATCACACTTCATTAACAGATGAAATGTTGCATGCTTCTGCTAGAAAGATTACACCCTAGTATCATGGTCATGTTATCACAAATCAAACTGCAATCACTATCTCAACATAATGAATTTACAGTAAATACCCTAAGAGTAAAGTGAGTGTTTATTATAAACAGTTGCAGATCCTTTAATTTAAGGGTGTTTTTTTTGCCATCTCAATCCAGATTTCTATTCGATTGGTAAAAAAATATATAATTTTTTTGTCTCCGTAGGACCTTAATAATCCAACATTTTCATTCTTCTTTTCAAATTATATCTCTTCATCGTTACACTGCACTAATATTTACACCGTCCCGTTCCCTTCTCCAAGTACCACACTGGCTCTGTCTTTCAAGATACCACAGATCTCTTGTGATCTTATCACACGTGACAATATTAGACTTGTGCAAGAACATAGTGCTTACTAAGAAGCAGTTGTTTTCTCTATGTTCCTGACATGAAGAGCATCACTTTGCCATTAACAAACTAATGATAACACCCAACTGGCTCACTGGATAATGCTATAATGAAATGTTCTCACTGCCACCTGTCATTCTCACTTAAAGCTTTGCACAGTCAGCACTTTGTGGGTAAATGCAAATGAGTTGTGATTCTTGTAGATGTCTGGGTTGCAAGTCCCCACCACCGCTGTGTGTTTTGCAGAGAAACCCATTACACAATGGTGTTTCAAAAGGAAAATCTATGTGTCTAGTGCTGACTGCTGCAATGCACAGTGATCACCTGACAGCATGTTTTTATATTTTGGGTTTTGTAAGTTATTATTTTTGTATGTTGTGGTATTACTTGAAGATTTGTGTGTATTCTCTATGTATGATGATAATGAGAATGATGGTTATGAATGTTTATTAAAGTACCATGAATTGCTATATAAATATTATGTTATGTATACTATAAAGCATACAAAGCCGACAATGTAGGAGGTCTCCTTTGCAGTACTTCAATCTGCCCTGCCTGCCTGTTTTGTGAATCTGTTTATTAAAGCTAACCTTCAAGTGGAGCTTGCTGTTAATGATGCCATGACAACCAGTGACTCATCAGACTCATTGGAGCTTGGAATTTTAGTGTAATCTGTGTAAATATTTGTGTGTTTGTCTCCCTCTTCTAGCCCACAGCATTGCCTCAGCAGAACTTCTCCATGCATGTGGCAGTGCCTGTATCCAATCCTAATGCCATGTACCAGGCAGGAGGGACTCTGGGCAGCCAGGGCCTGGCAGCCGCCACAGCTTCTCTGAGTGAGAGTGGGATGCTGTCCCCTCCACAGGCCTCTCTGCACAGGAATGTTGGCTCTGGTGGAGGATCCCAGAGGCCCACCAGTGCAGGCAGTGCAGGTCAGTGGATAACAATCTCACTTCGATTTTTGTTAATGGTGGTTAAGGCAGTTTCCCACCAAATTGATACAAGAGTCGGTCTCACCAACATCAGAAATATTACCAAAGTTTTATTTGCAATAGTTTGAAAAGAGTAGCTCAGCAAATTTGGAAATTGCTGTTTTTGACTTTTCAGAATTTGCTGAGGAGATGAGTATCACTCTTATATCCCTGTTGAACATGGAGTTGGAGGCCAGAAGTTTGTTAACCTAGCTTAGCATAAAGAGTGGAGACAGTGGGTAGCAGCATGCAAGTTCACTTAATTTTATAAGCGGGATATATGTTGTGTAGAATCGACATACAAATTAATCTTGGATCCAATCAATTGTCCAGACTTGTCGGCTTTATTTGTAAAAAAGCATCCTGGCCCCTTTGATGGAAATTGTATCAACAACATTTATGTATCACTTTTACTGTTTCAAATAAATACATGCCAGTTAACGTTATGGGATTGGTATGCTCACAATTAAGACCGATCTGCAACAGAACAACCCAAGAAAGAAAAACAAAGTTCAGACATTACCAGACGTTTGCGGACAAGCGCAGGCTTTTGGCTAAGAGACGTAAGTAAAAAGAGAGGCTGCACACATACAGGAGCAGGGGGGATATGAGGACAGGGTGCACAGAGAGGCAAGGGAATATGAGAGGCGGGAATGGGGCACACACATGGCAGTGTGGACGGAAATGCTGGAAGCTCTGGGGCTAGATATTGAGATGCAGTCCCATCTCAAGGGTACGGGGAAAAAAACAATAAATGTGACCTATGTCTGAATGACAGAGTTCAGGCACTTGACAAAGCCAATAATGTTGCATACTTCAGATAGATTAGAGAAAACTTGACTGATCTAGCTTTTACCTCTTTAGTTTCATATGCATAAATAGGTTTGCGTTATCTAGGTTGTCCACATTTAACCTCTGAGTGGTCTCTATCTCAAATGGTTTTCAACTTTTTGTCCAAAATGGTCTCCAGGGTAAGTGAGCTAATGTCAAGTGGTCATTCAACACCTCTTATCTGATCTTTGGTGGATATATTTTTTTCACATCCTCTGAGATGCTCATTGTTACACCTTTTACTGTATCTGCATAGTGGAAAAATGATGTCAGTGACACTAGTACTGGTATGACTGGTCGGACTCAGTCAGTTCGGTTGGCTTTTGCAAGATTTCACTACAATGCCTTTGATGGAAGCACATGCAGCAAGGTGTGAAATGCCTCACTGACATTTGACCACATATCAGTAGTAACATGTTCTTGTTTACTGGGGGTATACTAAATGATAATTTTCTAGAATAACTCATCCCTTGTGATTAATAACTGTAAAGCATTTATCTTTTTTTTGGATGATTCTGGTGGCATGCTAGCATTATATTCTTTTGACCTAAGTGCATTGCTTAAATGTGTGTGAAACATCACTCAGAGGTGCACAAATTCAGAATTACACAAGTAACCGTTTTCTGAACGTGCCTCCTCACAGTGGAATGCTGCATTCCTCATCCTCGACTTGATAAACAAGCTGAAAACAAACAAGTTGCTCTCTTTAATCACATATTGAAAATTCCCTCACCATAAGGACCCTGGCAGAGCACGTTCTACTCTTTCGTGCACTGTGAAGATAGAGCTACATGACATTTTCATGTCTGGTCTGCCATCTCCATCACATGCTCTGCTAGCTTGCAGAAAGATGCAGATGGTTAATCATATCACTCTGTGCATCTTATTAGGTGGCATGCTGGATACCACAGACCTTTCAGTGCCAAGTGGTGTGGGCTCCAGCCCAGCGGGTAAGTCCTCCTGGAGAGATTCATTAGCTTTCTGTAGCTCTGCCCAACAGGCTTCCTGCTTAGCAAATGAGCTGGATAGTAGCATATCTATTTGTGATTGGCTAAAGACAGCCGTCAGTACCACTGACTGATTGGTTTGACTGTCTTTCCATTGCATGCAAAGGGCACACATGTCCTCTTAACAGAGAGCATGCACAATATGCTTGGTAAACGCACGTTTGAGAGATGGGAAATGGTTCCACAGCATTAAACACTGTGTGGTGTTTGTACTTCAAAGCGGTAACAGAGTGGGGCAATTAGCTGTCTTACTGACACGGGCAGGTAAATAAACCCAGTGTTTCCTTTAAACTTGTCGCCTCTACACAGTTCCCTCTTCTCCTGTTTCCCTCCCGTCTATTGACAGGTGCATCTGTTCCCCCCTGACTGCCCTGGCAGCCCTTATAAGGCTGGAGAGGGTCTGTAAGATGCCTAGACCAGCATAACCCTGTAGGTATTCAGGCCATGTCATTCCACTAAGTCCTCAGTACACAATGACCGGACAGCCTGTCATGAGTGAAAAGTGTTGTGTGACACGTGGAGGCAGGTGGAGTTTTAACTCTTTCCTTATTTTGTTTAGCAAACTGGCAAACTGCATGACAATCAAAGGTAATAACAATTTGAAGAACACTAGGATATAAGCTTTAAGAGATTTTAGGCTCGGCCTTAGTCACAGAGTTTAAAGACCACCAAAAAGAAAGTGCTCGGTTGGTTTTAAGTTTGGGTGTGGCACCAGGTCAGGGTAAAGTCAGGAGCCTCTGCCAAGGGGCGTCAGCATTTGGCACTGTATGGGCATGTTGCAGCTGTTGTTTGCAACAAGTGTGTAGCAGAGCATAGGCTACGAGGAGGACTAACTTCTCTAGCCCTGATGTCAGATGACCATTCCTGAAATGCTTATGATTTTCCCAAGTAGCCGCAGTGACCACAGTAGAGGCATTTCAAAGCAGCCAGATGGAAGATGTGTTGTGTGATATCTTCTCCCCGTTTAATAGTTTTAAGTACTTTCAAACTTTTTTTTCTAAGTTAAGCAAAAGGCAAATTTTTTTATCCCATTCAACTATTAGTGTGATAGCCGCTTTATTTATTAGCTTTTTGTGTAAAATTTCTCCATCTTACAGGCGCACGTACTGTATATGCATGCACGATACCACAGCGAACATCACTGGCAACATTTTCTGGCAGATAAATGTCAGTTGTTCTCTCTGAAATGAGCCATCTGTTGTTCTTGTCTAGTTTCTCATTCAGATAATGGCTTGAAAGCTAATACACCTCCACAAACCAAACTGCTTCTCTTTAAGCCTCATTTTATGTGCTTGAGTAGTGTGTGTACTTCACTGAGTGACAGTGCATCACTTCTTACAACAGCTCATACAATAACACCTAATTACAAGGTCTGGTCCTTGACTGGTGAGAAAGTTGTGGCGAAAACGAAGGATTTAGGAGAGTGCTCTCTGGTATGCAGTATGGTTGCGAGCTGTATACATGCCTTCATTAATACTGAATGATTGCAAGCTCTTGAAACGCATTTTCAAAGTTTGTTTGCATGCCCACCAGATGTCATTAAGTAACAGGCTCAGTGGTGCCGGAGTTTGTTTTCAGAAGGTTGTTTTTCTTTGTTGTAGTTTTACTTTATTAATCTTAGGCTGCTTGGATGTCCGCAGTTGCTGAATAATGAGGGATACTTTCCAACGTCAAATGCGTGTTTCAGTTTTTCTTCAGTCTAAAATTTTTATGGGGCGTGAACAGTTATTCCATCTGACTTCATTCTTAGCAGTTACACTTGGGACATCCTGTCTCAAATTAGTTTGCTGAGATACAACAAAAGGACCGCAGGCTACATGGCATCTAGCTATTATTGGAAAACTGCATTTGGAGCCCCTTGATTCACTTCTATGATTTCTTCTCATTCATCAAGACTCCCCCCCCCCTTTTTTTTTTTTTTTTTTGCTTGAGCCTGGCGCGTGTGGGATGTTGGACACAATAAGTCACAGTGTTTTCTTTCCCCAAACTTAAAATGAAAACCGAATGTTTCACTTGTAAACACAGGGGTTTATGTAATACCCCTTACCAGACCATTTTAATAATTCAGAACAATGAACAGAAACCAAACAGCTTTCAGCGTGCACAGGTTTCAGTCAGAGAGGATTTACCAGCACAACCAATCTGTTAAGAGAAGTCTGAATATAGAATGAGAGCAGAAAGGCCCGGTGACATGCCCTATGCTGAAGGCTTGGTCTTAACTTGTGTCTGTTACCTTGGATCCCATTGAACTTTGCCGTGTATTTGTTCAGACGTGTTTTCATCCTCACTTATTTTCAAAGAATTATTTCCTTCACTCATCGTCAGACGTATGAAGTCATAATCAAACTCACATTGCACACATAAGCAAGTCAGGTGGGTTATTCCGTGTCTAAATGAGCCAGTAGACACAAGACTGTGGGTCTTTGTGTCTCCGACCGGTAATGAAATCGCCAATAGTGTGACGCAAATGTATTTTAAATGAGGTGGCGAAAGGACATAACTGAAATGTTAATAGATGCAGTGTGACAATATTACAATTTAAGTCATGTAGAATTAGAAATATTACAACTGGAACGCTGTGAGTTTTTCTTTTACGTTTCTGAGAATATTCACATTTGGAAAATAGAGAAAGTGTTCTTCATTTTTTGCCTCCTCGATTGTAACATTTTTACAAAAATGCATTAAACTTTGATAATGCAGGTTACAGGCTACATACACAGGAGTGTCATGTATACAAACCCTTTTCTATACACTACATCAGCCTATGAGTAAGCAAGACGACTTATCAGTGGATGTCTACATTTTTAACGACTTTAAAGTAGAGATGGACTGATCCGATATTACGTAGCCTATCGGTATCGGTCTGATACTGACGTAAATTACTGGATCGGATATTGGAGAGAAATAAAAAATGTAATCCGATCTATTAAATATCAAAAAAGCACCTCACAAAACTTGCGACATGGCGTAACTCGGCTCATAACCATAGCACGTGGGAGCAGTGTGCTCACGTGATAGAGCGGCTGTGTGTATTTGTAGCTTCCTACCAAACCAGCATTTCATCTCCGAGGAAGTTATCCCAGAGAGAAGTAAAGCAAGTGTGTAAGTTTGTCTCTGAATGTTTGTAAAGCATTCCCACGTTAAGGTTAACAACCGATATATGGAGCGAGTGCCTCTTCTCTCTCCCTCCCTCTCCTGTTGCTACTTCAATCATGAAACTGCTTAATGATCAGCTGATCGGCTTTTCTGTCGCGAGTCCGTCTCTCTTCTTTGTTTTTGGCCCACTTTGCACCAGAAAGAGGAAACCAGCGGCTGAACAACAGCAACACGTTTAACCTTGATAATCTGTTGTTAGAATTTATTTAATATTACTTTCTACACCAGGATCCTTTTCTACGTAGCTGACGGCTGGTAACTGTGCAGGGGTGGATCTAGCAAAGTTTAGCCAGGGGGGCCGATAGGGCATTAACAGGGAAAAGGGGGGCACAAAGACATACTTTTCTTTCTTATTCTCATTTAAAATGTCTAGCTTTTAATAAATAATTATCTGAATCTTACACCCAAATTTTTAATCTGATGTAAAATATATAGAAGTCCATTACTGTATATAGTAACTGTTAAGTCTAATATACCCTAGTAAGCTATAGTACTTTTTCCTTTGGGAAGGTACCATCTGTGCAGTCTGCAATTCTGTTGAAGAAAGATGTTGAATCTATTTAATTATTCTTGAAAAATAATTTAATTCTGTGCATTTTTTTTTCACACTGCATCAAATTAAAGTTGATTACGTCGATTAAGCATCATGAGGTGGAGGGTGGGGGGTGGTTCCCTATTTTTTTTTGCTGGGAGTTTGCAACCCTATTAGTTAGGTTGCTTAATATTTCTGCTAAGTACTCTTTAAAATACCAGAATAGGAAGGATGGAGTAGGTTTAAGTTTATTAGATTGATCAGTATTGCTGAACTATGAAATATTTTGGGTGCAGTGTATTTTTTACATACAGGTATAACAGAATAGCTTTAGTGTTGTTGTTTATTTAAACTTGAGTATGAACTTATACAAAATGCAGCAAGATATTAAAAAACAGTTTTATTGATTAAAAAACACACTATCAGATTCATATCGGTATCGGCAGATATCCAAATTTATGATATCGGTATCGGACATAAAAAAGTAGTATCGTGCCATCTCTACTTTAAAGTAGGCTGTTTTTAATAATGAAAGTTTGTTTCCATGGCACAAAAAGGAAATACTTAAACAACATAATAAACCAACTATAACACAAGCCAGTCAAGCCGAACGCTCGCGTTACCTGAATATGTGCAATCATTTCTTTTCATGTGAATAGACTCTGTACTCTTATCTCGTGATCCTTTCTATCTTTTCCTTTGCTATTTGTTTTTTTTTTTTTACTTGTGTACTTGTGCTGTGACCACTATGAATGATGTGATATTCTTGTGTCAAACAGCTGTGGAGATTTTTTATTGATAAATAAACCATCATTGCCACCAACAGAACCTTAGTGCTAGTATGACTACAAGTGCTAAGAATATGCAAGTTGTATCTTATGTAGCTTGCAGGTATGAAACAAACATCTCTGAAAGAACCTTGCAGTTTTAGCAAAGCTGCAACTTTAAGCCTTTAGTGTTTTCAAACAAAAAAAAACAACAGTTAAACCAGTGAATAAAATTAAGCAGATTATCATGAGAAAGACATAATGAAATATATATAGATATATGTATAAATATATATGCAGGTGCATGAAAACATAAAGCATACATGGCAATTTAACCCACAAACATTACTGTAATGTGGACACATTTTACAACATCAGTTATGAGTGAATGAATGAATCCTTTATTTAAACAGCCTATTTGAGCTGAAGATCAATGAGCTACATAATAAAACAATACATTATGCACACAATTAAGAAAAACATATGCAAGTTAAATTTGATGTTAAACCAAGAAAAATCATTTATGTCTTCTTTTGGCTATATATGTGTGTCACCAGATGATGCATTACATTATTATTTGATATACGTTTTGAGTCGGATTTTTGATATGATTAGGGAATAAAAACAAACTAAACCAAAGCAAGGATTACATTTTGATATTTTACTGAAAAGCATTATTATAAAACAATGTTACGTCAGACAGTTTTGGCTGCGAAGGTTGGCCTCCAATGCTGCAAGACAAATCTCTGATGTGAAAAAGGCCTTTAGTCATCTCCATCGTGTTGTTTTTCCTCAGCGTTACAAGGCAGACTTCTGTCAAAGTAAAATATTCGAGCTCACTGATTGCTATCAGCGAGGTCTTTATTTGCCAAATTGAAATCCATTCCTTTACATGAAATTCTATTTGCACTCATTGCTCCTCATTCCCACTGAATGACTTCTTCCATGCTTTTAATCAGGCTTGCTATTTTTGGGGCTTTGGACATTTAATCTGCTAATTCTGTAAACATTGTTGTCTTGCAGCAGCGTAGTCTTATATGATCAAAGTGAAGGCTGATGGCAGTAGCTGCTTGCATATACTGTTGATTCAGTGGTGAGATACTATTGTGCACTTCATAACTGTTTATTTGACCTTGAATTGTTGCTGGCCTTATCTGTAGTCAGACGGGCTATTGTTCCATTATGTTCCTATGCAAGAGTCTACTTGTTGCGCACACACTTTGTGTTTCACTGGGATAAACTGAACACAATAGAGAAATCAGCAACTTGTTGAAGTGTTACTGATCTGTTGATGCAGTGCTAGATATCATTAATTCCTTCTTCCCTTTGTTTTCAGGATTTCCGAGTGTGTTTTTCTTAAAGTATAGTTTTTCTTTCCAGACTTACGTCAAATAAAGTGAGGCTAAGCTTCAAGTGCGCTTGAAATCTTACTTTTGTTTGGTTATTGTTTTCATAAGAATTCAGCAGTCCGTTTTTTTTATCAGAGCTCTTTTGTGTGGAATCTGCAGAATCTCACTGCAGATCTTGTGCAGATGAGTCATACAGTGTCGTGTGGTTCAAAATAAGGTACTGTAGCATGATAGAAATGGAAAGAACACATCTTTATGTGAAACGTGTTTTAAAAAGAAAATGCTTAATGGATCCAGACACTTTATGGTGATTTAGAAATTTTCAGTTTTGTTTCGGAAAGATTTATTTTAATTGAGAAACTACCAAAAACATATTTCTTTTAAAAAAAAGTCCTAATAATAATAATAACTATAAGCCGTTCTCTGTATTGTGGCATTTATTGTAGCTTTAACACCTTTTTATAAGATTTATATTTAATATTGGTTCAATACGATTACTTCTTTTATTTTCGATCGTTCCACACCCAGTGGATATAGCGATGTTTTTCAAGGGTGGTTGTCCAATGCGAAAAGGGAGAGGGAGTTCCTAAAATAAGTTGTTGGAACTCAAGAAAATAACTTCCTAAAATTAGTTGAATTGTTCTCAAGAAAAGGAAATGACTAATGATCATGAATGCCTAGGTGTGAATGGTGTGGGGATAGTCTAGCACATGCTGCTGTTTGTGTGCACAGTGAAAAACAACAAAGAACAACATTTTATTGTTCTTATTCAATTGTAATGGCCTCAGCTATTTCTTTTAAGCAGTCACAGTACATTTGCCAGTGAACTGCTCCTCGTCCCAAGATGCAAAGAATTGGCTTTGATGTAATCATTCACAGTAAAAATAAAGGGCTCATCAATTTTGAAATGGACATTTTATTTTTGTAAATGTGCAGGATAATTATCCCAGTCTATTAAAACTTCCCAGAGGGTTGGAAACACTTAACGCTGCATGCTGCAGCAAGCTGGAAAACAACACAGCGCGAGAGGTTTGGTTGATGACTGGGAGTGTTGTCAGTCACAGTGCATGGTTTGATGATGTGTTTCTGTTGCTGTGCACATCTGCAGGAAATGGTTTTGTTAACCCCAGGGGCTCTCCAGGCCTCCTCAGCACAGCCAGTGGCAATGGCCTGGGTAAAGTCATGCCCACCAAGTCTCCGCCACCCCCTGGAGGGAACATGGGAATGGGAAGCCGCAAGCCAGACCTGAGGGTTGTTATCCCTCCATCAAGCAAAGGGATGATGCCCCCGCTGGTGAGTAGAGAGCACACCACTGCACACGAGTATCACTAGCTGAAGCACCTTTAAATATCTCTGCTGCAGGGCAGAGCAGAGCTTTGTTTGGTGTCTTTATCAAGCCCTTCGTAGCAGAACACTTTGCCTGGATTTTGCCCAAACATGTTTTCGATGTTATCACAAAACGTAGCGTGGTGTTCAGCTGAGGTTTCCGCCTCACTTGAACACTTGAACTCAGGACTTTTATTTATCTGAGAAGTGGGGCTCAGTGTGGTAGCGTTAGTGTCTGAGATGTGTTCACCTCTATTTCAGTGTGGACCGAACCATGGATCTGCACCCTCCCTCCATTATTCACATTCATTCTGAGGCCTATAAAAACAATAAGAAGAAGAAAGCTTCAGGGTGCCCTGATCGTAGCAAACACATGAAGTTTAAGCAGACCCTCCGAGTCACGAATCGACATTCAGAAAACTGTAAAAGGGGGGTTGGGGTGGGATTTAAAGACAGTGGCAAGCAAATACCCTGATTCACCTCTGTGTGTTGTTTGTGGTGTCAGTAACAGGAGCCTTTCCAGAAAACCGATGTGTTTTGTAAATAAACCTCTGGTTACTGTGGCTGCTCCTCCTTTGCTGAGCCTCAGCTGGCCTGGAGCAGTGTTTAAACAACTGTGTGATACTGTGTCTGCTTGTGGAATACGTAGGAGTAGGACAGGTTGTGTTGCAAGAGGTGCAGGGTGGGAGGTCCTGTTCTGTCTGAGCCTACGAAGTATTTTCGACTGGTAGAGGCTGTTGAGGGCGTGGGCTGTGGCAGGTCTGCAGACAGCCTGTCATTAGGCCATAATGGTATTAAATTAATCACATCTCAGTGTGACAGAGTGTAGATGAAGACTTAATCAGGGGCCCAGGGTGTGAGCCAGATAATATCTTGTCGCCCTTGTCGTGTCTTCCTACCGCTATTGATTGAGTGTGGGTATTAAGAGCCCCGGCGTGGACACAGTATGTCCCACAGCACAGAAAAGATGGAAAATGGGCTTCTTGTTCTTCCTCCCAGCACAGGGGGGATTTTTAAGTGCACAGTACTAAGCAGCCATTATTGGTACCAGCGGAGAAGCTTCATTCGTAATTTCTGGTGATTATGATTTGATCTCAGTGCCACTCACAAATGTCAGCTCTCATTTGTGTAAGCTTCACTGACGTCTGACTGCTCCATCTTCTTTATTTACAAGACTTGAATTTTATAGCCCAACAAACCGGAGCACCAGCGCTTCATACCCACACGTGCTACGGTTTGGTGACCGCATGTATTTGCATTACATTTAAAAAAGCAAATTTAACTGCTTTGTTCAAAGAGAGCGGGATTTACCAGTGATTGGTCACCAGAAGTTTTTATATTTATTATTGTCCCTTTTACTGTAAATTCCTGCACTTGTCACCTCCCCCCACCCCGAGCGATTTACAGCCGCTCTGCTGCTTTTCTGTAACTCTCTTCTTTTCTTCTGTTGAGGGCAGTCTGAGGAGGAGGAAATGGATTTGGTGAGTTTTGAGAAATGCCTGGGCAAATGGCTGCAATGTGAACGTGCTTCCGGTGATCACTGATGCTAGACTGAAGGCACCGCGCACACTGGAGACTGGCTCTCAGATCTCCCAGTGATAAGAAACAAGACATGGAAAAACAAAAACAACAACGACAAAAACATTAACACTGCATGCTTTGGGTTTGGCCTGTGAAAATTGCCTCGGCCTGTTAAATTGGCTCCTCTATTCCCAACACGTCAATGTTAGTCATATACCACCAGAGTTTATGTGTGAAAGTGTGTGTGTGTGACAGAGAAAGCGAGCGAGAGAAAGGAAGAGGGAGAGAAAGCAGATCAGTGATTACTTTTTAAAATTATTTTACGCATAGTTTCATGTTTTACAACTCAAAGAGTGATGAGTAAATTATAAATCATTTATATTTTTTAAGCCAGAGAGGATTACATCATCTTAAATGATATCACCTTACGAGATAGTCGGTGAAGTCATCTGGCTGGAGAGTGTTGGAACAATGCGAGGAAGCCATCGACTGTAGATCATGATGCAATGGCGCTTCAAACACAACTGCTGGCAGCTGCACATATGTTTGTTACATTAAACACTGGGGATTTTTATAGTATTGTTCTAAACTTTTGCTGCGTTTCATTAGTGGATCTGCAACTCACTGAAGAGTTTGCTGCATGACCACAACAAGCTGCATTTTTTTTTTGCGGACTGCATGCCAGTCACTGCACTAAAAACCACTGGGGCTCTGCTGTGTGTCACTCTGGGTGCTGATATGTGTCATATACGCTGTCCTCGTATACCGTCTGAAATATTCGGGTGTGAAACTGATCTCCAGACTCACTTTAATGGCTCACTCTGATTGTTTTTGCGGTGGACTCTTGTGGAGTGGAGCTTGCCCAAAACGAGTGTTCTTAACTCTTTAATAACACTGTAACAAAATGCATTTGTCATGCTTTTAATTGCACATCAGCAATTCTGTACTGACGTCGGTCAGCTTTCTACTTTAAATAGCAGAATTCTACCTAAATTTATTGCAAAGTTCTCTCAACATTTTTCTGTATATATTAAATATAGACGAATCTGTAGGTAATCAGACTAAATATATCAGTTTACTGTTAGGTGTCCTCATTTTTTAATCTACTTTCATAAACTTTTTAAAGCACACAGTCAATAATAAATCAGAAAGAGCGGAACATTTACAGCAATGAAGCTACACTGCCACCTTGTGGCAGCTTTTATTATTACATGCACATTCTTGACACGACCTTTAGTACAGAATATGGAACACTTTGAAAAAAATAGTCATTAAAAAAACTGGATCATTTGTAGCCTTTACATTAGGGACTTTTAACTTTGCCCAAGAGCTACTTTAGCGAAATGACTGAATCATCTGCAGTATTTATCAGGTAAAACAATAAAAGGATCAAAAGACAAACAAAGAAAGGATTTTGCTTTATTCAGTAACTACAGCTTCATTAAACTGAAAATGCTTTAGTTACATTTTGAAAACATTAGGCAGAGGTGAAAACTCATCAATAAGTCTTACTTAGTGCAGCCTGCCCTTGGCATTATATGGCTGATTTGGCACCCGGCCTCTAATTCGAGTAACACGACACTAAATGAAGTGTTTTAAATGATACTATTGGCACTGTTTAGTATCCAAGTGTGATATTTTTATAGTGCCATGTTTTGAGCTAAAGTATTTTCTTTGTTGTTTGTGTTTTTTGCAGAACACTCAGAGGATAAGCAGTTCCCAGTCCACCCAGCCGCTGGCTACTCCAGTAGTGTCTGTCACCACCCCCAGCTTACCCCCACAGGGCCTGGTCTACTCAGGCATGACCACCTCCTACAATCCTGCTGGTGAGTCTGGACTCGCTCACCCCCCTCCCAGACTGACAACAACCTTTTTGGCCGAGATTATTTGCACAACACGCTGTTGGTTCCTGCTCTTTTCTCAGTGGCACACAGTGTTGTAACTGAAATGCGAGTGAGTTCTCAGTGTGCGTGGTTGCTTTTTTTTTTTTTTTTTTTTTAACAGAGTACTCCCTGAGCAGTGCAGAGATCTCTTCCCTACAGGGCTTCAGCTCTCCTGGGCTCTCGCTGGGCTCCATGTCGGCATGGCAACAGCATCAACTGGGCCAAGCAGCTCTTAATTCTTTGGTGTGAGTAACACACTTACAAACAAAAGCACACTCTCCAGACGCCCTCACATAAAAGCAACACCCACTGTGCTCTGTGATATCATACTGAATCACACATCTACAGTCCTGGCTTTTCACATTATTTCAGTTCATATTTGTTCGCTCGCTGTTTTTGACCAAGAACAAAATGTCTCGCTTATCTTTGCTGCAGTGGCGGAGGTCACCTACCTCAGGGTTCCAACCTATCTATCAGCACCAGCCAGAGCATAAACATCAAGTCTGAGCCTATCTCACCGCCACGGGAGCGCGTCACCCCGTCTGGGTTCCCCTCACAGCAGCCGCAGCAAGGGTCCAGCCGACAGGAAGTTCTGGGACGTTCACCTGCCGACAGCCTCAGCTCGTCTTGTAGCTCATATGATGGCAGTGATCGCGAGGACCACCGGCCAGACTTCCACTCCCCGCTGGGGCTGGGCAGACCCCCTGCTGGCTCGGAGGACAGGGAGAGCCCGTCGGTCAAGCGCTTGCGCATGGACACATGGGTGACATAAAGAGCTCTGATCAAGCCTCCAGTCACCAGCCGGTCAGAGAGAGAGGGAGGGGTTAGACATGGAGCTAAAAGAGAGAGAAAGAGGGAAAAAGAGAGAGTGAGGGAAAGAGAGAGAGAGAGAGAGAGAGCAAGGGTCCTTACAGCTATCATTGTCATGCTATTATTCAACTCCACTTCAGTTTGTATGACTGAGATGTAATGTAATAAGACGTGTCAGGACATATCTAAAGTTAATTCTCAGACTGATAAAATAAGATTAAAAACTCAGCTAGGTGGACTGAATTATATGCACAAACAGGTGGTATCAGGTACTTGGTGCAATTCAGGAGATGCTGCAGAAGAAAGATGTTCAAAGAAAATCGTTAAACAATAGGCGGTAGATTACTTTAGTCACTGGTCTAGTCAGACACTTACATGTAGTTGCTGTTTTTGCTGTTGTGCTTGCAAGTTGCAAACAGTCAGAGAAAATTGTGTTGCTTTCAGGCTGAGGACCCGTGCATATGATATTTCACTGCAAGAACTGTCTTTAAAATCATGCTGTAATCACACAAGACCTTTTATATTAAGTGGCCTCTCCTAATTTATTGACTGAGTGGATCAGGCGCGCATCAGTTTAAAGGACCAGTGTGTGGGATTTGGTAGAATTTAGCTGCGATGGTGTGTGTTGCAAATTGATCCCTCACTTTTCCCCTTCCGAGGCCGCCAATGTAGAAACGTGAAAGGTTTGTCCACGTTTGTCCCACATGACCGACTCCGTGGAAGAAAATACTGCTCTAATTATAAGCCACACATCCCCCCTTCAGAAAAAACAAATTCAATTACAGTTGACTACACACTAATTCAAACATGTTTGTGAATGCTGTAATATACGCCTGCCGTTGGATACTCAAACATCCAGCACACTGGTCCTTTTTATCGAAGTTACACAGGTATTTTGATCCTACAGTAAATCGTTGCAACAGTTCAGACTACTTTAGTGAATACATGAAACATAAATGTCGGGGGTAAAAATGAGATAGCAGCAGAATCTATTGCAATAATGACAATAACTATTCATTTTATAATTTAAAAGATTAGGGTATGTAAATGTGCAATTAAGATAATGCCCAGTTGAGCTGGTGAGAAAGTCAGCATGTTCACGTTTGTGTAACAGTTCATCAGTAATATAAGCCAAAGCTGTTTTTTTGTGTTGTTTTGTACAGTTGCATTGATTTCTCCTAACAACTCACTCAAACGCACCGTTTGTTTCGTCACAGTTCTTATTTGTTATTGTGCTTTTATTATAGTTTAAAGTCATGTAAACCAGATCTTGAATCGATATCGAAAGCCATGAACATTTGCTGTTCTGTTTGTGTAATTGATCATTTGAGCCAAACGTCGTCTTTTGTTGTGTAAATAGCTACTTTAATATATATTACCAGGGTGTGAGTACATGCTGAATGTACTGTATGATCACCGTTTTCAAGGAAAGTATATTTTTGTGGTTTACAGCCAAGTTTACAAGAGTACACCCTTAAAGAAAAAGAAAAAAAAAGTAGATCATTCACTGGTCAATATTTACTATTATGTTAGTCTCTTTGGAAATGAAATCGCCAACATAAAACTCCCATGTGTTTAGTTCCAGATGGCTAATTTGTTTTGTCTCTCTTTTTAGTGGTTTAGTGGTGATTGTTTGTCCTGATGACATTGTAATAACAATGCTGTGAGGTTGAAGTTCCACTATTTTCATATTTCTTAAGGATAATCACAAGGCTAGGGGAAATAGGGTTTCTTCTCACCTATTGTGCTGGCCTGTGTTAGCAGCTGCTGAATACACTGCCACCATTCAAATCCAAGGTCCAAGCCCCTCACTGAGGAATAATCTATTGTTAATGCGTGTAGCTCGACTGAAAGACACGTCATCTCTCAAGCCATTTCCGCTATCGTGCTATTGGTTCATGCAATTAAAGGAAGACACATGGACATGGCAGAAGTGGCTGCTGACCTTCGTACAAAACCAGTCATGCCTGTTCCCACGTGTAGTTGTAAATATGTAAGTCTGCTTGAACTGTCCGTCACAATTGCGTGCAAAAAACACCCATGTGTGTCATGAATTGGCTACGCAAACTTCATCTTATCTCCATTTCCCGTTAGTAAGAGTAGTGCAGCCTGAGGAACAGTGAAAATCTGAAGCTGTTGAGGTCATGTAAAGACAGGAGATGGTGTGCAGGGGGAGGGGCTGTGACTTGTTTTCTTCTTCATCCTCACTGGAAAGGAATCATTCAGCAGCCAAATCATAATAAAACACACTGACTGACTTCAATCTCACTGCTGAAAGGCACACATTTGTATGAGAAGTTTGCTGTACAAGACGAGTGTTGCTGTGTCTTCGCCATGGCTTTTCTTGTTTGCGCTTCTGAGGTTTCTGACCTATGCTGCCCCCATCAACAGCTCCATGGTTGCTCACGTCTGTAATGATCTATGCAGTTAACCCCGATTCACATTAAACATACAGAATATGATGTCATTACAGGTCACGTTTAGTCTGCGGTGCATTAGGAAGACGAGTGTTAAAGACTGTTAGCCTCCTAAAGTGCCACAGAAGGAAGTTGCTGGAGTACAAGTTAGGTCTAATACATTTCATTAAATTATTTATTTGGATACCCTATGTCAATTTCCACATACTCACATGGTGTATAGTAATCCATAATGTAATGTAGTTTTAACACAGCTGGTGAGAATAGCAATAATAAAAGACTACAACGAAAACCATCTGCCTGTCTGGGCAGCATCACCTCGAAGTTGAGCACATATTTTAGCACTCGATAACATATCAGGGAATTTTGTAGTTGCTCTATCTATATGCACAGTTAGGAAAATGCCTTATCCCAAAGAGAAATGACACCGCTTTTACTTTCCCTCAGTAAAACAAAGACAATGCAGATTTCAAGCAAACATGACCAGACCTGCCTCGTCTCAGATAGGACACACGCAAGAAAACGCATGGCGAATGCACTGCGATACACTTTGCTCTTTTGGTCTCTGTCCAAGTTGTGCACAACTGATGAATGTGAAAGGAAAGGGTAATCAATGAACCTCTGTCGAGGACTTTCTTCACTTTGCTGTGCAAGAGTACACTGCTTTGCTTCACTGCTTTTATAAACAGAACTACGTGTTTGGTAAGTGTTTGTAGTTGATAGTTCACTTAACTAAAGAAGCTGTTTTCGGTTTGAATGCTCAGACCGTTTGGCGGCACAAGCTGGACTTTGTTGCCAATAATGACATTATTTGTTTCAGAATCAAAATAGATTTGAAGTTAATCTACATTTTATTTCCCTTGAATGTGTTCCTTTATTTTCAGCATAAATATTCAAGTGAACTTTTTATTAAACAATTAAGATACTATGCTAGATGTTGTACAAAATTTGTATTCTTCACAAAAGTACAAAATATTGGCTTTTAATGTGTAATTTAGGTTATCTCTCTTATTCTGTATAAAATGAAGTAAACAACTCTTTCATAGAATTTGTTCTCCTGTGAAGTCCCAAACAGTAGAAACTGTCAACTTTATTAAACACCTCAGTGTATGCTCAGTCTGATCTCACTGTCTATTTATCTTTGAATTATGCAAAGACTTTTTTTCCCTCGTCTCTTATATCGGTGTACTATATTTATTTGGTTCACTGGGCCCACTGCCATTGTCAATTTGATGCAAGCTGAACAGGCAGCACATTGCTTCTAAAAACTTGAAAAAACCCAGAATTTATATAAGAAATGTTTCATTTCCAGTTTGTGTATTTTAAAATCATATTAATTTCCAATGAAAAAGTAAGACTACTGCACTGGAAAAAACCCCAAATAACTGTCCATTGAATCCAATCATGTGTGATCACGTGTAATATTAAGTAATTTTCTGCCTATGCATTAACTTCTACATAGATTTTATTTTATATATTGTATATGATTTGGAAATTTGTATTTACTACAATGAAAATCTTCCATGTATTGCAATGGAGAATCTCTAAGTTTGTCAAGTTAATACAACAATATTATTGTTAGAACAGCTACAAATTATATATAGTAGAAACCATATTTTTTGCATTCAGCTGTTACAGGCACCAGTAGAGAACAGTGTATTTGCATGCTATTGCCTGCAGGAGGCACTGCAGTCCAATAAATTAGTCAATAGTTTGCTGGGCCGTTACTAAAGCAGGGGAATGTACTGCAAAGGAAAACTAGTTTATTCCATCTCTCTTGATCTACTTTGACTAAAGCTTATTATTACTTCTTATTAGTGGGCTCTATATTAATTTTATGTCGACTATACAAATGTGTATGTGGAAGATGGGAGATGACAGACGTTATGAGCCATCAATATATGAATATGAGGTTAAATGGACACACCAAAAAGTAAGGGAAAAATAAAATAAAATGTAAAAAAACAAAACAACACAAGTATAAGCTTTAACATGACAATGAGAAGGGAAAAAAACAACATAAACCATTTGGGGACTGAATCACTGATCACACCAAAAGTCAAAGTTAAAATTGTCATATTTTTATATATTGAGACATTATTTGGAAAGTGAATTATTGTTATAAGTTCGATATTTTTAGTGTTGTTCCTTACCTATTGAGGCTTTTTGAAAAAAGGAAAGTTCTACAGAATTTCAGTAGAACACTAAACACACCCCATGATTCAACAGCTTTTGCACCTTTTGCAGCAAAAAGTCGAAGTAATTGCTTCCTTTGTGACTTTATCAGTCTCTCACATTGTTGTGGAGGAATTTTTCCCACTTTTCATTACAACATTTCAGTTTCAGTTGATTAAGGTTTGCAGCCATTCATTTACGCACACGTCTCTTAAACATTTCAATCAAATTGAGGTTTAGACTTTGACTGGACTATTGCAACACCTTGATTCTTCTTCTTCTTTTTTTTTTTTTAGTTATTCTGTTATAGATTTGCTGGTGTGTATGTAATCGTTGCTCTATAGTTTCAGTTGTAGTTAAACTTTATCAGAGGAGTTCATGGTCAACTCAATGACTACAAGGTGCCCAGGTCCCATGGCTAAAAGATAAGCTTGAATCATCACACCTCCACCACCATGATATAAGGTTTATGCTGATATGCTGTGTTTGGATTCCATGGCTCTGTGCATCATGGCAAAACTGCTCTACTTTGGTTTTATCTGTCCAAAGGAAATCGTGTACAAAGTTGCTATGCTTCCAAACCAACACGTATTTGTTCAGTCTTTTTCTAATTTCTGCCATGGACTGAGGCCTGTAGAGTCTGAGGCATAGTTCTCAGTTTTGTTTTGGTTTTTTTAATTTCTCTGAACATTGTATGGTCTTACTTTGGAGAGAATTTGCTGGGAAGACCATTCCGGAGAAGACCATGTTACTGTGTTAACATACCTGGATGCTTCAGACAGAAAACCAAACCCTCTGCTTTTGTAAAGGTTGTTGGTTCTCACTTAGCAGCTGAAACTTACCCTCTTAAATCCCATGGAAGCAGTAAGAGTTCTGTTTTTCACAGGACTACACAGTGTTTTTGCAATAGACTTTCATTCCTGACAGCAGGAAAATCACAGGTGGAGCTGATGACATTAATGACTCATGACTCAGTTCCAATCAATGTCCTAGTAAACCGTGACCCTGCAGCAATATACGTAATAGCAGGGCCTCCCATAAATGGAATGCAGACATCTTTAATACACCTATTCCTTTCTAGTCATGGCAAGTCAAAGTGTTTATTAGTGGGTGGGTCCATTTAGAGGACAACTTTGTATATTTTTACTATATTCATCTGCCACCTGTTCTTGCTAGCTACTTGCCAAATTGTAAACAAACCGATTCTTCTATTGCACTTTACTACTTGAGCACCTTAAACAACATGCCCCATTCACTCATTCATTTTCTACACTTTTTTTTAAACATCTAAGTGATTTCTAGCTAACATTCTCACACCTTCGTTTGGATGAACACACCAGGAGCAACACAGGCCTCAGTATCTCCAATCTCAAATTGGAAGGTCATCTTCTAATCCCCTCGATTAGTGGATGACCTGCTCTACCTCCTGAGCCACAGGTCAGCACAGGCTTGAAAATAATTACCTCTCCTACAACAGATTAAATAGTTACAGTTTTAAACCATTTGACCACTGACAATGTTTAAATCTTAAGCTCAAACCCTGGTAAAAACTATTTCTTTACTTTTACTTTCATCACTTTGAATGCAGTTTGTGTCTGTGTGTAAAGGATTACTTACAGGGAGGTATTGTCAAACAAGTAAAAAATCCTGAAAGGTCATTTTCCCATGGCAAACTATCAAACTGTCCACACAGTGTTACATATTAGTTTGTTAACACTGCCCAGCTGCACAGTTCTAACATTAGCATTTTATTGCCCGGGCATTGACTAAGGTACCATTATTAAGGTAAGAAAAAACAAACATGCAGGTAATTGTTACAACCTGTATCAGCGAAAGACAGATTATGATTTTATTTTACACTTTGAATCTTGAGGCTTTTGCACACATTCTCCGTGTGATTCCTTGATTTCTTAAACAGGCAGCTGGAGTCTGATGGTTGGGAAAGGTTGGGTCACATTTCACTGCGTGTTATAGTTGTATAACTATGTACGTGACAAATAAAAGGATCTTGAATCTTGAAGCAGTGGGAACAGTTCAGTATAGTTCTAGAAATCAGAACCAGTTCGAGAGTACAGTTCTGAATCATAGATGTTAGGCTGAGCAATTACTGCTCGAAGTATAGAACAGACTTTTGTCCACTGGTTTATTTTAAATGTGCTGGCCAAAATTTTCTCTCTGAATTAAAGTCGGCTTTCTCTAGAAAACTCTGCTTTTTCACATCTTGTGTAAGCAGGGTCTCATCATCCATTTATGTACAGAACTGTTATTACAGTGTAATCTCTAATTAGATGCTCAGATTACCTGAGAGGGAAACAGCAAAATGCTGCACTTCCTAAAGTGCATGTAAACATGGGTGTAGTTAAAGTTTGAGTGGGGAAGGTGGGATGTGTGTGCATTTGGGGTGTGGGTCATAGACTCTACAATCTAACCACTGTAGAATTTCTGAGGCATTATACTGTTATATGTCACACGTTTAAATATTCATTTCCATAAAATCATTAAGGTAGAATGGAAAACTGAATCAGGTTGTCAGTTATCAGGGGAATGAGTCTGAAAAACACATACTTGTTAAATTAATTGTTGAATACATGGTCAAACAATGGTCACAGACACCATAAACATTGGACAGCATCAACACCTTTTGGACTAATCCTTAGTGTTAGTGTTGGAGGGGTCATTTATCAGCTAAGCTATCTAGACTGGTTAACAAGTTTCATTAATAAACTGTGTGGGTTCAACAGAGACACAATCATCAAATCTGAAGCAAAGGATTGTCTGCACCACATGGCAACTCAAAACATTACTCAGCTAGTCCTTTAAAAATGCTGCGCAAGATTAGAACAGCATGCATTAAAACACTCACTTCATAGGGGAGGTGAGGCCTAATGAGACTGGAAGGCCACCTGCCATTCAATATGGCCACACCCTTAACTCAGTTATGCAAAATGTACTCACTCAGAGTTGTTATGAAGGGATAAACTAGACTCCATCTCTTTTCTTTTTTGGTACCATGTTAAATCCCTTGTGGAAAGAGCCACAAGTGGCACCTAGAGGAACTACAGTTTTTGGCACTTTATTCCTGGACTCCATTTTTCTCCATGTTTGAAACTTGGTTAAGGTGCTATCATATTTAATTAGTCAAAGACATTCATTAAAAAATAAATAAACAAACAAACAAAAATGTAGTTTATTCCAATGTGAAATAAAAACGAATGAGTTTGTGAATCTCAACATTGTTTTCATGTTTTTTGTAATGCGTTTTTTAATTTAAAAATGAAGAGGATGCATGTATATCCTCATTATAAGAAGACCAGTAACTTAGCAATAAAAATAAAAATTAACTGACAATTTCAGTTTTATGATGAGGATTTAACTAATGAACAACACAGGTGAACCTGAAATAAATATTATTTTGCACCTTCAGTAGGCTAGGACATAATAAGGCCTGAGCAAAATTCTGCTTTATTCTGACTTAACAGCACTTAAAAGCTTCTTCTGGCGACTTTTTGGGAACTGGTGTTGTGATGTAAGCGCGGATATTCGTGTGATAGACTCGCGGCCTGCCCACCGCTCCCTGGAATTAGATAAGCGTTTGAGAAAATGGATGGATAAATTGAAATCAACTGAACACTGCTAGATCATAGCTGGAGACCCAGGTATCATCCACGATCCATCCAGGTGATCCTTCACGCAAAATTGAGTTAGTCAGAAAAAGACGTTACTGTTAAAGTGAAACAGCAATGTGAACAGAGTGCAACCGCTCGGTGTTCAGGGAGCAATCCGATAGGTGAGCATAACATTGTCTGCAAATGCCCAAGAAGCTGAACTTAAAAGGGGAATGCCCAGGATCAGGTAAGATTTACATTTTTTGGGCGCATTCTTGAAATTTGGCACACCGTGTTCAGGAAATCTTGCGCAGGAATATGGCCAAATCTTCTTGCCCTTTTTCCTCCATCAACTGTCAGTTGTAATAATGCAAAGGTGCAACCACTTCATTTTCAGCCAAACAGGCCTCATTTCATTCATTAACTCGACTCTGCAATCTCATGTTTAAAACATCTTAATTTTTAGGTCAACTAAAATGTACTTTCTGCCACATATTCACTGTCTTTGGGACAACAGCTTTTGAAAATAGCCACGGTTATATAATTATTTTTAGATGATGGATTTCCTCATTTTTCAAGCCAGCCAGTGATCATTATTGTGTCTGGCTGCTCTGCTGCTTTAGTGAAAAACGGCTCTATAAGTCGTGGCCTCCCTGGTATCTAGCTGAGCAAGATTGCCGTGCGGGCTCTTTTTGAGACATTGTCTAAACATGTTATGCAAACTTAACCCCCTAGGACCTGGACATCACATGTTGGGTTATTTAGACCAAAATACTAAATCTTGCTCTACAAGGGCCTTATGTCCACTTATGAGGACATTATACAAATACAAATATCCTCATATGTGGTTCTCATTTGTCTTAGAAACAAAAATCAGGTTAAAAAAAATCTGCTAATTCTTTGTTTTTAGATTCATCAGGTCCCAATCAGCTCAAATATCAAAGAGAAATTAAAAATGCATGCCATGGAAGAGTTCGGGTCTTAGGAGGTTAATGGTGTTGTACACATTTTGAGCATATCTCGTAATCGAAGTAACTCTGGGCCAATTGTAATCCAGCTAAGAATCAGATTGTTAGCCTAACCACTAGCAGCTAGGTCAGTTACTGCCAGTACATCTACTGTAATTTTACTTTACTCTACTTTACTTTATATCAATATAATATTGATACTCTTAAATACGAAGAAAAAGTTAAAACTACATTTATCAAACATACATCACGGATGTTTTAGGCCACTCAGTCCACAGGCTCACTCTTTAATGACTGTATTCAGTTTGTAGGCTTGCTTGTGCATAACTCAGTAGATTTGTCCCCAAGTGCATGTTCTTGGCTCTCCTTCCCGAGACCAGCTGTGATTTAGGCTGGAAGATGTCCACTGTGCATGGGTAGAGTAACCAAGCAGGGTTTTGGGTTGTTTGAGTTGAGCGAGAAGGAGGGCGACAGGCCACCTGCCATAGGGGCTTGCCCTGTTCTGATGCCCAACCCTGCCTTTCAAGTGGAAGCCAAGTAGAGGGTCTTTCATGTGGGCCTGATCTCCTAAAGACATCAGCAAATATTGAACAAGACAGTCCAGACTCAAACACATCTGTTGTCATATAGTCTCAACTGTTAGGCTCAGACAAAGATAGAGAGAGAGAGAGGGAACACCAGTGTGTCTGTTGCATTAGCTTCTATCTGTAGACAGAAAGCTATAGTTTATACTTTGCAAACACAAATGCTCCTTTTTAACTAGCTTAGGCTAAACCACGTTCTACTGTAAACAAATATGGGGGTGTACGAAAGTAATGGAGTTGAGTATGGCGAGGCAGCTACCGAGTGCCAGATCCTCCCTGACATTTCATATGCCTCAGTCATGTTGCAGAATCCATCAGCAGCATTTTTGGGACTGTTTTAGACACATAGGAAAGACAGTTGTATTGTATAATTAGGCTAGATTAAGGTATTAAGTATATTTTCAAATACTTGGGGCTATAATGGAACCCATATGAGAGAATGCAAGTCGTAAAACAGACAAATTGCCTCACAAATGCAAATAAACTGTCAAATATACAAATCAACACTGAGCAAGCTGGCATAACAGGCTACTGTGCTGTGAGCAACTGTTTCATAGTTTCAACGCTGCAGTGTTGGTTTACTCTCTCGCTACGTTGTCTTAATTTACTCCATAATTCTTGTCAGATTTTGTTTTCTTAGCCCACATAAGTGGAGTCAAACTGTACTTTGTGTTGCTCCATCTATCACAGACAACTTGGGTAGGACTGAACAGTTGAAAGGCATTCACATAGTCATTGAAACTCGCCTTGTTTGACTGGTACGGCTAGTTTCACCTGCTGCTGCTCCTCCACCAATCACTTGTCTGGGATCCTACGTGATCTGTTGCCTTAAATACTTCGGCTCGTTGACCATAGTTGGGATAGCTAACTTGTCTGTTGGAATGATTTCATCTGCTCTGGGTGGGAACTAAATCAGTTTGTAGGTTTGACAACAAAGGTCAACTGAACAGGTATGTTCCAGTGTCTTTTCTAAATTAGACTGAGTGTCATTCAGATTGCTGTATATCCAGCTATTTTTTTTAAAATACAGATTTGTTAATTTTTTAATGTCAGCATTATTGGTAAGATTGTTTTTGTTGTAATATGTTTTTTTTGTGTTGGATCAAGGTG
This sequence comes from Perissodus microlepis, assembly GCF_051167445.1. Classification (NCBI taxonomy): domain Eukaryota; kingdom Metazoa; phylum Chordata; class Actinopteri; order Cichliformes; family Cichlidae; genus Perissodus; species Perissodus microlepis. Next base: position 10,591,981 of record NC_140467.1, read on the forward strand.
AAAGGCAGAAAAGTAGCACATTAAATCACACTAAACATTCGTCCCAATGTGGTTTGTGTATGTTGATAAAATCTTTGCCATAATACTGCCAACCTACTACCTCCTTAATATGTCACAAACCTCCATATAAATTCAGTTTCTTCTTTATAAAATTTGACTCAAGCTTAAATGTCACACAGGAAATATAAATCACATTAGGAAGATGAGTAAGGGGCTGGGCTGCACAGTCTGCCACATTACCTTCAGTGTGTCTTGGCACTAATTCTACCAGTTTTTTTTTTTTAAACCTACTGGTGAGATGAAAATCCTTCCCTCAAAATATAATTTGCTGTTCTAATTATAGTGGTAGAGCATCATGTTGGACACTAAAATGTCCTAGAGCTGTTCAGTAGAGTTGGGATCTGGTTCCTGTGAAGCCCATGGCATATAATTTCCAAAATGTTCATGCTGATTAAAGCATTAGCTACCCCCCATGCCTTAGGTATGGGGGGCATTGTTACACTGCAACTTTTCATGTCAGCAAAATATTCTTACAGCATAACAGAAACATTGCAGGGGTTAAAGTTTCAGCTTTTTCCTTTTAACTCGTCACCCAAGTCAGTATATAGGGAAGATCTTTTTCACTGACTGTCTCCAGTATGTTCACATCAGCTGATCTCCATGAAGCTTCTATGTAAATTATGTGCATTAGACCTCTAAAAATGCACAGCAAATTAAGTCAATTTCACTGTTGTTGATTATTTTAATCTAAAGGGTAGCCCTCAAGATGGAGAACAAGAAAAAGAATTTAGCGGAGAGATTCCGTCTGAAACCCAAGTTTCCCAACTTAAAGAAGCCCGCCAAGAAGCCACTGGCCAAGCAGGGTAGGAATCTGGCCAATCGACGAAGTATCTCTGTACCCGACCTAACAATGGTGCCAGGTGAAGCATCTACCGAGAATGCTTCGCTGTCTTCTGCTGCTTTTGGCATCTCTCCTGGTCTGAGTGATACTGATTCTATTGCAAGTTCAGAGTTTGCAGACAAACTAAGTGATCCAATCCCAGAAATCAGAACCAGATTTCTTCAGCCTGATCACTCAAATCCAGCTCTGAATAGATTAAGCACACCCCCGGGGACCCTGGGCATTTATGAAGAAATGGATGATTTTGGTTTAGAGAACAAAACCAACCCAGTTGTAGATGAGTTATATGCTAAAATAGACAAAAAAGGCAAAGGGGCCTTATCAAAATTCCCTTTTGAACCAGCTCCTACAGGAAGTAAAATGTCTAACAGTGGACAAGATCCCATACCAAGACCAGACCTTCCAGAGAGAAGTGAAGAAGTCTCAGAAAAAGGGTCTAGAGAAAGTCTTGCTGCTGCAGCGCTGTTTAGAGCACAATCAATGGGAGAGCAAATAAACCCTTATAGAGAAAAACAGAACTCATCAGTTGAGCCGAAAAAGACATCATCTGAAAAAGGGACTCCACCAACAAAAAGACAAAATGCTCGTAAAGATAGGCTGATGTTGGACTCTATGGGCAGACCTTTGGAAAGTGGAGATGGCAACTCTCTGAACTCAGCATGTGGCACTCCCAGTGAAGAGAAAGCCAACATGCCTTGGATGAGAGATGTGGAAGAACAAGACAGAGAACCCTCTTCTCCCCTGCCGATGAACGAGTTCTCCATGCATCTTCTCGATGAAACCCTGGCAGATGAGGAGGATGAAACGGAAGAGGTCAGTATTATTTTTATTATTATATATTTCGGCACATGTATAGTCAGTGGATCCTAGTGATTTCCTTTTACTGTGACAACTGACACCAATTCCAACTGATATATATATATATATATATATATATATATATATATATATATATATATCAGTTGGAATTGGTGTCAGTTTAGAGCACTGATATATATATATATATATATATATATATATATATATATATATATATATATATATATATATATATATATATAAACAGGTTATCTCATCAAAGTGAACCTCAACTGTCACGAGAAGTTGCTTAAAAAAATAGTTGCGGTAAATGTAACATGAAGTAACAGCACAAAAACTGCCAGGATCACTGGACACATTTACTTGAACCTTTCCATGCTTTCATTTAGCTTTCAAATAGTGTGGCTTTGTTTTTCCACTCGCTTTTGCAAATGAAGCCAAATGTTGTAGTTACTGTATCCTCTAGTAAGCAGTCATGAATGAAATTAAAATTTCTTTTCTAAACCTGAGCCCAGACTTTTGGTTTTATTACATTTGATCTCTGCAGCTTTTAGGCAAATCACTCAACTGATGAAGCATCAAAAGCTGGTTGGTGTTCAAGTTAAAGTCCCTGTGTGGAGAGAAGCATCCACTTTTGTTTAGATGTCTCTTAGATTAAAATAAAAAAATGAAAACAAACCTCAAAAAAGAAAGATAAAAACCTGTGCTACCAGTTAGTCACACAATGTGCAAACAAGCCAAAAAAGAAAAAGCACAAAAAAGGTCAAGCAGAATTTCACTTTCTCTTCAGATGCTACAAAGCGTCTACTGACTTTTTCACCCAAATGCAATATGTTGTCATTAGCAAGACATTAATAGACACCTTTTTTGTAACAATGCAAACAACTGACTAAATAAATAATAGTAATGCTATTATGATTCCCTTGGAATGCTACACAAACCTAGATGGCTTGGCTGTCCTCGACTCGAATGATTGCGCAGTTTTATGTTTTATAAAGTGTCACAACATTTTTAAAAATCTATTTTTTTTACACAGATTGCCAGTGAATCAGCTGACTTCTTTGACGAAAATGCTTCAGTGAGTATCCACTGAGTTGTCTTCATTTTATTAAGCTAATCATCTGGTGTGGTAAATGCATACAAATATCGGTGATTCTCCACAGGATGTTACAGGGGGGTGTGAGGATCGAGTACCTGCCCCATTCCAGAGGTATCTCTTAAAAATCAACCTGAAGCGAGGAAAAAACCTGGTCATCAGAGACAAGCGCTCAGGTACGTCAAAAACCTACAGGTGATCCATAAAATAAGCTCCTGACCTTTAACAACCTGTAAAATTAAAAGATCTCATCTAGATCTTAGAAATTTGAATAAACTAACATCAAATCCTGTTCTTATAACAGCAATTTTTTTAAACAGTCTTGGTTGGATCCGTATCTATCAAAACGTTAGATCATAGATAGATCACATGTCCTGTATACAGTAAAACAATGCATTTCTTTATTTGTTGGCTCCTAGGGACAATCTGATAAAATTTTACAGGCACGTGAAGTCCATATTGATCTTGTCAGTCTTATTGTTACTGTGACAGGAATGTAAGGTGAGATATCCTTCAGTTCAGGTCAGTTCAGTTAAAGCTCCTATTTGCAGGTGAGACATCTCATGTGAAGTTATGCACGGACAAAGAAAAAACAAAACATTAGAAAAGTATGCAGTCAAACGAGTATGACAAGAGGCTGACGATACGATGAGACACTACTGGTATTGTTACGACTGTTTGCCTGTAGATTTTTAAAGTGGAAAAGTCATCCCTTACCTCCTAAAGTCAAAGCTGTCTACCACTGTAATTACTTTAGAGATGTCTTTTGGTTTGATAGTTTGATGTTTACTTCCTAAAGTGGCAGAGCCGTGCTTTGGTTACATTAACAGTCACCGTGTGTAAAATCAGTTAGATATTTTGAAAGGTGGTTTCAAATCTTTGTGTGCTTAAATGACTGTTTCCCCCCATATCTGGCATTGATCTGTGAGAGGGAAAAAAGTTTTCTTTCCCCTGAGGCCTAGGTCGGTATTTACTCTGGGAAAGCTACACCCTCACGTGGTCATAGGTTGAATTACAACATATGAGAAAACTGTGAAGGCTATTCAAGAATCCAAAATGAAAGCAACATTCTGGCTTTTATTTTAAGGTTAGAACAAATGTGTTCAAATTGGCCTCGTAGAAGGTCAATATTTTAAAGCTATGTTAATCTCATCAGTTTCCTTCTAACCAATTATAAACTTTGCTGTGCCTCCCATCACCTAACAGCTATATATGGTGGTGGTACTTGAAATGGTGCTGTTTTGTGGTACAAGGCTCTCTCAGTCATACTTCTAAGCTAGTTGAGACCTCACTTCCCCTGACAAGATGGCACAGTGATGATGCAATCCCCACACGCCCCCTATCTCTCCACTGTTTGCCCAACAGTCAACACAGTGCCAAGAGCTCACCAATGGCATACATTGTCATTACATATTCTAAAAGGACCCACATAACCAGCCCCTCCCCTCTCCCATTCCTTGGTTTTTGTTCTCCCCTTTTTTCCCCCCTATTAATTTCCATCGTCACCATTCTCAGTCATGCCAGAGCTTTTCTCCTTGCTAGCTGCCACATTCTCCTCCTGTCAAGCTGCCTGGAGGTTTCCCTGTCACAGGCTGGCAGGGTGGAGCTGCTGTGGGTCCTGCCTGCCTTTGCGAGATGTTCATTTGGAGTGGGGAGCTGACAGGCCTGACAGCCCATCCCCACAGGGCCTTTGTCATGTGATTCAAGCCTCCCTGCAGGCTCTCTCAAGCACCCCTTTATTCCCCTATACAAATGAAGGCGTGGGGCTGGCTTTCATTTTTTTGGCCAATCTGCATGCAATTGCAGAAACAAAGAAGTCCCTTACCCCCACCCCACTCACAGACAGACTTTCTTAACAAGCTTGGAGGATTAACACTGGTTGCTTCTAGATTTTGGTTTCTGGTAGCCTCATGCTGGCGAGTGTTTCTACCCTGTGACAATTAAACAGCTACATTCTTCTGTTTTTGCCATGTGTGGGGTGTACCTCCTCCATACATATTTCACTCTCTCACACGACGAGCATGTGGGGGGGAGGAGGGAGTGTATACGAATGTGCGTTTTCATGCACAGTGTACACTAATAGAGCGACAAGCTGCTAACATCGTTTAGTTTCCATTTAGTATTTCCACTTCCTCTATATGCTGTCATGGAACCAGCTTGATGATTGATAATTTAACACATAAGATCGCTCCCCCACTTGTGTCGCACAACACTATCTTGCTGATTTGCCCTTTATTGTGTTTCATTTAGGTACCAGTGATCCTTATGTGAAGTTCAAAATTGAAGGAAAACAGTTCTATAAAAGCAAAGTGGTTTATAAAGACCTGAACCCTCGCTGGAACGAGTCCTTCTCCCACCCTCTCCGAGACAGAGAATATAACATAGAAGTTCGGGTAGGCGCTGCTTATATATTATTGCATTTTGCGAGGGACACTGGTCTTGTGCCAGATCGGACAATTTCAGTCTGAATGCAAGGCCAAGAGATGTTTAATTTAATACATGCCATACCTCTAATAATGTTGCAGGTCTATGATAAAAATCGGACCTCTGATGATTTCATGGGTTCCAGCTTTATTTCCCTGAGAGATCTTGAACTGCACAAGTGAGTAATACTTTTACATTTTAGAGATTAGTTTATGCACAAGGGGTCTTCTCATTTTTAATCTTCATACCCTTCCTGTCTCCTCACAGAACCAATGAAATGGAGTTGCGTCTCGAAGATCCAAAAAGCAAAGAAGATGACATGGGAGTCATTATTGTTGATGTCTGCCTGATGTTCAGAGACGCCACCATCAAAAAAGGCCCGGTAGGAATATTTCAGACATTACAAGTGTTTGTGTGATGAAAATCTATATTCTTACCTGCTATTATGCACTCATTCATTGCAATTCTTCTTAATTTTACAGAGATTTGGACCCAAAAGAAATAAGGTATGGATTTTTTAAATCTTCACATTTGCTTTTAATGCCATGATATTTTTTTAATTTCCTCATTAGCGCTTATGGTTAGGCTAATCTAACTCACTAGGGGGCAGTAGCTCACTACACAATGGTGCAACAAAGAACGAGGCATATGTTCAGGACTCAGGCTTTTGTGTGTAACCTTGTTATCAGCACAGCCTATTTCCTTTCTGGTTTATAGTTAACCTTTTTAGCAATGCATACTATATTCAGTCAGTGGAATCATTTTGTGTAAAGAAAGTATGGTACAATATCACATTCTGATCAAAATCAAAGTAATAGTATTCGCTGAATATGCTGTCATGAAAGAGCCTTTGATGAGCATTATAGAGCAGTATTTGGTTTTGTGGTAAACAAAGTTCCGTCTCTTCTCAAGTGGTTTTCAATATATTGAAGCAGTAATTAGATTCAGAGTGAAATAGGAGGGTTGCTGTTTGGGACTCACACTGCAGCGATTGGGTTTATTTTCACACCTATGCTGTCACTACATCTGCCACTGTTCAGTCTCTTGATGGTCCAGTAGGCAGTCTCAATTTGAAATTAGATGACAAAGGAATGAATGCCATTTTCATACACATTGTAGGTTATCCACTACAGATGGTTAAATATACTCAAAGGGAGACAGAAATGCGTGGCGGGACTCTGCGCGCTGTTCTCCTGCCTAAATCACGGTGCTAATTTAACAATGTAACAATGCCATTTTTACCCCCCCCCCCCCAATTTCATGTTTTTTTTTTTTGACAAACGTACAATATCTTATTGCGTTTAACACCTATCCTGGAAGTGCTGAATACCCGGCTCTTGCAGCTCTACTCCCCCTCCGTCAGAACATCGTTTTCTCCCTCTGTGTTACCACGACAGAGACAGGGAATTGCAAGTGCCTGAGTAAAAGTCTGCTGTGTGACAGTGTTTCAAACAGGAGGGGGCGTATGGGAGAAGCGGAAGGGAAGGGGAGCGGGGGGGCTTGGCTGTTGGAGGCATGCTGCCAGTGTGGGATGACTAAGATCGGCAAGGCTGATAATTCCCAGGCATAGCGGGCAATAACCCAGATGTTAGGATGTAATATCACAGCTGTGGATGGACAGTGCTGAGACACCAGCCAAATGGACCTGGGTCTGAGCTCATCATGCTTGTCCCCATGCTGTCCCACCATATGGAAGCAATCGCACAGCCCTTTTAAGACCAGGAATAGATTCTCTTTAGGGGCCACTTACAGTTAAGTGGAATTGTTTTATTGGCCGCTGAGATAGAAATGTGTCCAAGATAAACACTTGGGATGACTTGGCTGAGGCCTGTTTTATATCGCTCCTCCACTCCCTCTGTTCGTCTTCTTTTGAAGGGCCTGATATTTATAGGGCTGTGCCTGTGGTATTCCATGTTAATTCAGGTCCCCGAGATGTGCTTTGATCCCCTCCGGATTGGGTGGCAATGTGGGTTGCGACCCTGTAGCTATTGAGGAGGGGCCGGAGTGGCAGGGGAGTTGCAGTGGGGCTGTTTGAAGCGCCGTCGCCAGGGCAGCCGAAGGAGCCGGGCAATCAAAGAAGCGAGAGCAGATTACGCTCCTTCGCTTTAATTACAGTCAGCCCTACACAACCTCTGTGCTGTTTGTTTTTACAGCCCTGGCCTATCACCGCACAGCCTCACGGGAACTCTAACATGGAAACATATCAAGGTCTCTCCTTCTCTCTCACACTTGCTCTGTGACACACGGCGGGAGAAGTGGATTATTTGCTGCTCTTGAAGGCTTATTGAAAGCACAGTACCCTGGTCAGTTTGATATCTTCACCTGAGCAGAAAAACACTCGTTACTTTGCTGGCTGAATTCAAAGTGGATACATTTGCTAACATGCAGTAAAACTCTGATGCTGGCTATACATGCTGCATGTATGCATAATTTGCTGATGAGAGAGAGAGAGAGCTGTGTGGTTTGCATCATTACTCACTGCTGCCTGCTGTCTCTGGTGCAGTATGCCAAGTGTCCTGCCTCCCCACACTCAGTCTGGGAGCCAGTGATGAGTGGGACTGTCACAGCCAGGGACATCTGGCTGCTCGCTGACGTCCCTCTCTTCCTCTCGTTCCAGGAGCCGCCATGGTGTGGCTCGCCTGTCAGTAGAGATGTGCTAATGTGCACCAACAGAGATGCACTGTATAATGTAAACCTTTGTCCTACTTTTGTGCACTCTGTGAACATGATGAGATGCCAGGCTGAGGCGGGAGCAGGTAAAAGGGAAGCAATCTCACAAAGCTTGCACGCATGTTGCTTTGAGGAAAAAAAAAAGAAAAGAGAAAAAGATCTAACTATCTGTGTGCATCTTTGCCCCGCAGCAGAACCAGGCCACGCCGGCTCAGCGCTCGGCTGAAACACAGAAGAATCAGCTGAGGAACCAGATGTGGACCGGGGTGCTCTGTATCACCTTGGTGGAGGGACAGGACATGCCGCAGTGTGGCCAGGGTGACATTTACGTCCGCTTTCGCCTCGGTGATCAGAAGTACAAGAGCAAGGTTGGACTGGTCTCATTAAAAGTCGCACTCTTTTTGCAATTCTCCTACACTCCCTTTACTCGTGCTCCTCTGTCTTTTTAATGTCTGCTCTTTAGACTTTAACTTTCTTCCTAGCCCCACTCTCTTACTTCCCCACTTTTCTCTCCCAGCAGGCACCTGCCACTGACTCACCTCCACCTTGGCTCACTGGGCCATGGCAGAGGCAGCTCATTAGACTGGGCAAGGCTGCCACTCACTTCTAACTGTGCTTCGAGTGCCGGGCTTCATTGCCTTCATTTGCATACCCAGCATGCCCTGTTCATCTACCTGTACTTGTTGGCCTCCCCCCTGATGATTCCATGGTGCACTTGTCTCATGTTGTCGTGTCATTTCTTTGTAAACCTCTCTGCTTTCCTCTCTGCTTGTTTGTTTGTTGAACAAAGCTGATTCTAATTGGAAGCTGTCAGTGTTTACAATCCCACAGTGGCTACTGAGGTGTACACATACAAGCAGACACAAATAGATACACATACGCGCAACATACCTCTCTTTCTCCTCTCCTGCCTCTTTCTGGTAGGACTGAGTGAAGACTTAATCCAGCTGTCATGCAGGAGCTGCTCAGTCTGATAATGCATTAAACCTGACATTGCGTCAAAGTGTTTGTGCGCGCTCGTGTGTGTGTGTGTTTCTGTGTTACTGTATGTGCTGAAGCCGCATCTTTTCTGCCCTTAGAACCTTTGCATTCAGGCAAATCCCCAGTGGAGAGAGCAGTTTGACTTCAATCAGTTTGAAGATAACCAGGAACCTCTACAGGTGGAGATGTGCTCAAAGAGAGGGAGGAAGAGTGAAGAATCATGGGGGATGTGAGTATTCCCTGGTTTGTAAAGTTACATTTGCCCACACACTTGCTCACCCGAGGAACTCACACTCCTTACAAATTGTTTCAATTGAGCGAATCTCCTTTTTTGTGCGCCAGGCTTGAGGTTGACGTGTCGACACTTACGGTTAATGAGAGGCAACTCTACTCCTATATGCTGAACCCAGGAAAAGGCAGAGTGGTGTTTCTGATCACCCTGAGATCCGTCTGGGGGGTCTCCATCTCTGACATCGAAAATGCTACCTTGTCAAAACCTGATGAGAAAGACGAAGTGGTGGAGAAATTTGTACGTTTTTCCTTTTGTACCTGTATAATGTTAAAAAGTAAAACAGGACAATAGTAGTCATGCACATAACACCAACTGGTTCAGTAATGAGTTCAAGTTTGGGATGTAGATGGGATTGCTTAAGATGAATATATGATGTAATATATGTATAGCAGTATCACACTGAATAATTATGCCTTCTTTGTTTAACATTTTTCAATTTCTTCTTTCCAGAGCTTAAAAAACTCGCACAACTGCATGAGAGATATTGGCATCCTTCAGGTTGGCATAATCAGGGCAAATGATCTCACTGCTACAGACATTAATGGTATTCAGCTACTCCAGATCATCTTTTTTTAATTTTCAGATTCATTTCTTAGATAAGAATAGAATATCCCTTTATTGCCATTGTACATGTACGATGAAGTTGTGGATACATCACATTGTTGCTGTTTTGCAGGAAAAAGCAACGCCCTGTGCGTTATAGAGCTGGGGAACTCTAAACTTCAAACTCACACAGTCTATAAGAATGTAAATCCAGACTGGAAAAAATCCTTTACATTGTAAGTAATACAAGTAGGGGAAAAAAAGCAAATCTGTAGCAAATTTTTGGGATATATATTTTTAATATTGATCACATTTGAATTACTCATTCGCAGCCCGATTAAGGACATCACCGATGTGGTCGAGTTGACTGTCTTTGATGAAAATGGAGACAAAGCCCCAAATTTTTTGGGGAAGGTGGCCATTCCTTTGCTTACTGTAAGTCTGCTGAGTTTATAAATATCTGTTTAAAAAAAGTAGCAAATCACTTTTATATATACGCATGTATTTTGAATTTCCCAAAGGTTAAGAATGGCCAGGAGATAACTCTGTTACTGAAGAAAGAAAAACTGGGAAGTGCGTCTAAAGGAACCATCACTCTGGTGTTGGAGGTTATCTACAACAAAGTAAAGATCAAATCAACTTGGTCAAAAATGGTTAATGTTGATAATAGCCTGTATTATATGTTGTGAAAAGCCTTAACGAATGGAAGCATTTGTTTGTTTTCTTTGTTTGCCTCAGGTGGGAGCTGGTGTCAAATCCTTCCAGCCCAAGGAGGCAAAATTAACAGAGGAAACCATCAAGTTCAACAAAAAGGTGATTTCTATTGGTTTTTGCAAGATTTTGCAAAAGAAACTAAAAGCTTAGAATAAAGTCTCCCCCTCACAATGCACTAAAAAAGTGGCCACTAAAAATCTACACATAGGCTGTAGTTCAGATTGTTCTACTCAACCTAATTAGTTTTATTGGGTTTGGCTTCAACGTGGCAAATAAGGGATTGTAAAGCCGATCCAAGCTCATTGCAAAGTCATAAACATTTTGTCCAGTATCAAAATGATACTAACTGGTGTTTTCTTCCAATTATTTCCCATTAGGTTCTTGCCCAGAGTATATATCGGGTCCGCAAAATCAGCACAGCAGTTCTGTCCACGTTACAGTACATTAAAAGCTGTTTTCAGTGGGAGAGCACGCAACGGAGTCTAATAGCCTTTCTGGTAAGTCATTGCCTCATGTTAATGAACTCTCTTTAAGCCTAGGGGCGAACAAGTTTTGTCCCATTTCACTGGAGCCCAGTTTTAACTCTTTCATTTTATGTGAATTAGATGTTGAAGAGATTCTTTGGTTTAGCCATTTTCTCTCCCTGCTGGACTTTTTCCCATGAAAAACAATGGCTGCCTTCTGTTTTTATCCCATGTGCAATGTGATGGATGTGATTTATCCTTTAAATCAAACCCCACTTGGCTTTCCTTCACTTCTGATGACATTAGAGTGTATTTGAAGGTGTGGGGTTTGGGCGTTTGTACATCTGACTTCTTAGCAAAGCCTCCTAACCCAGGGGATGGTGTAAGGAGGATCACAGTCTCAGCTTCCTTGGGTAGAGTAGTGACAGTCTGCCTCTGAGATTTGAACCTTGTTTAAATGTCTCTGTTTAGCTGTTTTTAATGAGGGTATGTGATCTTAGGTCCTAAGCTTAAATAATCTTAAAGCACCCAGTGAATCCCCTGCAGTACAGCACATGTAATGTCATGATTAAGAGTGCACACTTACCATGAAAGACCTGCCAGCGCTGTGTCAGGGTGAGGAAGCGGTCACAGACAGGGTGTGTGAAGAACTCTCCTTTCACCGCCTTTCTTCTGTCTGCTCTGTCTCAGGATGACATGCAATTCATACCTGGTGTATTCTATAAGCCCTTCTCACTGATCCTGAGGTGCAAATCCCCGCAGGCAATGGCCAGGCTCAGTGTATCACAGCCTTTAGAACAGCACGGCACATAGACAGGCAGACAGCGGACACACAGACAGGAAGGCAGAGAACAATGCAGCCAATTGTATAAGGAGAGTGGGAGGCAGGCTACTATCTGGGAAAGAAAGTTGGAGCACAGAAAGAGGAAGACAGTTCAGCGAGAGTGCGGGCGAGATAGCGAGAGACTTGGAGGCAGACGGGCAGGCATGGATATGGGCAGGAGAGCAGGAGGATAGGCAGGCTGACAGGTGACAGGTCAGCGGGATGGGGCCATCTTCTTCCACCTATAATTAGATCCTCCGCAGGCAATGGGAGTGTGAGGTGGTACACTCTAATCTTTCATTTCCACTTCTACTCCACCTGCTGTTTAAGAGTTCAGCAGATTTTAAAATTGAGGAAAGAGGCTCGCGCTCACTTTTCTCATGGTGACTGTCATTGTTACGGCAGTGTAGCCCCCCCACCCCGTCGTCAGCTGTGTATAATCTGTTCGCTGTCGGTGAAAATGATAATTCTTGCAATTCTTATCCTTTTATTTGAAACAACTGGCACGTTTTCAGACACTGATACCAGCGTGCAAAAAGCAGACAGTAACACACCAGTCAGAGTACGCCTGTGCCCGTGAAGAGGTGCGCTTCAAATAGTCTAAGTGTCGAAGGTCGACGGCGAGAGTTGCCCAAAGAGAGCGAAACTGCCATTGTTATTCATCACCCACTCATCAGCAGACTGAGAGTACAGCGAGTGAAAAGCTCTTTTTTTTCCCTTTTCAGTGATTTATTATAGTTTCAACAGGCACAATGAAACATGCAAATCACAATACTGTAAATACTGCAACAGGAAAAAAAACTCCTTCTGCTACCGCCTCACTGTCAACGAGGCCAACCGCAAGGTCTTGACTGACTGTCATTACAAGCCTGGTGCCATGCCACCATCCTCGTCTCGTGCCCCTGCCCACTCCAAGGGCGCTCACCGTACAGTCACTTCTCCTCCTCCAAGTCATCGTTTCCAATTAAGTTACTGTTTGGAGCTGTCTAAAGCAGCATGCCACCATGTGCTTTAATGAAAGCAGCTCCCACTCCTATCTTTATATCTTTAGGCAGTGGTAATAAGGTAACTGATTCAGACATTGACAGATGGCCTCTGCTTGCCTCTCAGATGTGCATAATTATACCACTAGTGTCTGCTCTTTTCCACAGTGGCAGGCAGCGCAGGGCTTCTCAGGGTATAGCAGTTGGAAACACTGCAGCGGTGGGTCTAGCTATAATATACATTACAATACATTATTTATCATGCAGGCAGACCAGTCCTACCCTTTTACACTATATACATCCTGTAATGCATTACCACAGCTGTGGTTTTTACTGGGACTGCGGGATGCTCACGTAGTGCTTTACCAGGAATACTTAGCCATTATATCACTCAGTCCCACAGGCCAATTTTCTGACCTCTACACAGCACGTAGTCTACGCTGCTACCCTGTTTATGTAGATTTTATAACTGGATTATGAAGAGGTTGTTGGTTTAGGGTGTGCAAGGTACTCAAATTTTGCAGAGATCAGTGCACTGGTTCCAAAGACTGAATAAGCAAGTTGTGTGTGTGTGTGTGTATATATATATATATATATATATATATATATATATATATATATATATATATATATATATATATGTATGTGTGTGTGTGTGTGTGTGTGTGTGTGTGTGTGTGTGTGTGTGTGTGTGTGTGTGTGTGTGTTTATATATCTCAATTTGATTTCCCCCGTGGGTAGCAATCAGAAAGCTGCACATTGACTTATTTGGCTGGGCGACTAACGAGTGTTTTTGTGGGAGACTCGACTCCGTAAGGAATGGAAAGACTTGCAGTGTTGTTACAGTTTGTGAACGCGGGGCGGTCGCTTGTTTTGACTGTGCAAACTCATCAGCAGAGTCCATACTTTTTGAAGTTACCTTCAGTTTTCCACCAATGGGTTGCAGTTTTAAAATAGTCTCTCTAATTAGGTAATGCAATTTAAGAAAGGAAAAAAAAAAACAAGTAAAAGGGGAGAAAAATCTTTGTCGTGCATTTAAACAAAGTTTTGGCAAATCCTCATAAACATTTTCATCAGTAAGTGGAAATACAAACATGAAATTTGGATTTTTTTCCTCCCTTCTTCTTGTTTATGCTACAGTAATGAGCTGAGGATCTGGGCTTTTAAAGAGTTTGACAACAGCATGTTCCTTTCTCTGAGAGAGAGGGAAATTTGACAGCTAAAATCTTCATAAAATAACTGCCTTTAGATGTGCTTTTCACTAAGACTGAGCGAGATGAATGTGCTATACATCAGCAGCGACTGCAGAGGGGTCACCCAGAGTTCTTTGCTGCACGCAAGGATACCACCTGTAGATGGAGCTACAGCACTGCTAGAAACATCAGCGGAGGCGCTGGAGAGATCAGATCACTAACTTTTTCCCAACAGGAGCCATTCGTGGGAACAACTTGGAGTGAAATCTTCCATTCTGTGCATTAAACCAAAAGACACAAGTTTCTTCCAGGAAAAAAAAAAGAAAAAGATGAAAAAGAAAGAAAGAAATGAGCGCGTATTAACAAGCCAAATTAATCTGGAGTTTAAAGTTGAGAACAATTTTGATTTAGATGAAATGGTTGAAAGGTAAAAAAAAGGAGGGGGATCATTTACACTTGAAAGCTTATTTTGAGCTTTGCTGTCATTAGACCGTTTTAAGTATTTAAGTGGAATTAATATTTTAACATATGAGGTACCTCATCTGTCAGGACTTAGACTAGAAAGAAACCTGTAAACCTTTCGTGAGTATTTGAACCATTTTCTTTTCGACATTGCCAGGTAACAACTGCTTTAGACATCATTTGACGGCCTGTGAAATGCTGATTGCCTCACATCACACACTGTAAAGATGGCATTTGATGAATGTTTGATGCGGTGCAGCTGTAAACACACTTGGCAGCTGCAGCGGGCGCTCTTTTTTTTTTTTTTTTTTTTGTGGGCTGATAGAATCATCGTCGTCCCAGATGAGGGCAGGACGGGGTCAGATCTGGCTCCAGAGGTCTCAGGAGACCACCTGTGTAGAGCAACAGCAGTCAGAGCCATTAACCAGAACACCAGCCTGGCCAAGATGAAGGCCACAATCAGAGTTGTCATAATTGTTCTTGTTAACACCGTCGCTGAATATGAGATGCTCTGTGAGTCTTGGATGTACTCTTTTGTGGTTTACTGCATTGCGGCGTGCCTGGGCTTTTTGCGAGAAAAGCAAGAGGTCCGCGTGCGCCTGTGAATTGTCTCCTTGTTTCTGCTTTACATCTGTTTTCTCTCTGTTTGAAAAAGTTGGAGGCCTTAAAGGAGTGGTTTTTTTCAGTCTCATGAGGGTTACACTCTCCATCTCTGTGGCTGTGGGAGTTCTCACAGGCTGTGCAGTGGGAATGTGTCTAGAAGGGAGAAAAAAAATGATGGCAGCGATGGCGGTGTGTGTTCATGGTGTTTTAGCCCGAGATCTATTAATTATTAAATGATAGTCTGTGACTACTTGCAAACTGCTTAGCAGTGCTTCCTGATTTAACACGCTATTATTATTTATCTGCCCTCAAATAGCAGTTTTCTGCTGACAGCTCTTGAGGCCGGCTGAATTCAGTGTGTAACCTTGGAACATGTCACGTTATTAGTGGGATTAATAAGCTTTCTGTGCTAACGTTCACGTCATTAGGGCTGCGAATGTTTTATGTTTTAGGACATTCAAAGTTGCGAGTGCTCGTGAATTAATTGAAACCACTGCCGATCATTACAGTTAGAAAACAGCATGAATTCACTTGAAAGTTTTACTAAGTAGTTACGGTATTATGAGAAGGCAAGATTTTGTCAGTGCATCTGTTGCGCTTTGTTGTTTTATATTATGCATGTTTTCAGCCTAGTTGAAGTATGCTCTGCATTTGACCCCATTGTCTGCGCCGTATCATCACCACCTTCCCACTCACAGAGGACACCTCTCCCTGTGCAGCTGAGGTAGCGACCTGTCCACCCCTGTGTGTGGCTGTTTCGGGGCTGGTCTTGGCCCCGACGTGAGCTGAGCTGACAGGAAGAAAGAGTCGGTGCCACTGCCACCCAACCCCCCCCCACCACCACACACACACACACACACACACACACCTCCTCAGGGGAGAAGGGTTGCATGGCAGATCTGTCACCCGGGAGGTCGCTCAGTGTTAACGCTCCCGACACGGATTAAACACTAGTGGCCAGTGCCGGAGTGCGGGGTCAGCGTAGCCACCACTGACAGGCACCACGGGGCCCCTGCTGACTGCCCTGCTCCAGCCTGTACTGGCGCTACTCTGGCCCTGGCATGTGTCAGACAGGCAGGGAGACAACGGCCAGAAATGTCCCCGTGTGCAAATGCTAATGCCTCGCATTGCACAGCTGCTCTTCATAAGTGCTTTGATGAAGAGCTATCACTATTGCAATGTACCGCGCAGGCAGACTTACAGGCTTATCATTCAATGCTAATCATTTGGGTCCGACTTTGAAAAAGTACTGCACACAGATTTGATGTCAGTTGCGCTGTATAACACTATATTTAGGTTTTGAGCTTTCCTAAGAAATGTAATTGTTTTTATTTACTTGGACATTTATAATTAAAATTGGTACCTTTGTACTATTTATACCCAATCCTGAAGAAAAATGAATATTAATTTTAAATAATATAAAAAAAACCAGTCAGTTTTGTTTCTTTAGGTATGTAAAATAATGTTAGTATATACTTATTTAAAAATTTTGTTCCTAATTGTGTCACACTTTGCAACTCCCACAAATGATTTCACTCTGCTTAAGAGGGACATGATTTTTTCCCCACTGTATCGCTCCCTGTTTCAAAGGTAGCCCCTTTTACGCTCACTGTCTCTCTCTTTCCCTCCCCTCAGTCGATAAGACTTGAGCTGAGGGTATGTGAAATATTTATTCAGCGTTAGCTCAGAGCACTATGGCTGCCCACACACTCTACCTGCCCTGAAGAGAAATCTTATCTGTGCTTCCTCTGCCTCCGACACCCCCTGAAAGCCTGTCCCCACACTGGCCCGAGCTCAACACAAATTACATGTCTCATTGCTCTGCATTTACAGCTACTTTAAAGCCTGCCGCGCCTGTCCCCCACATAAGCCCTCTCATCCAGACTCTGTTTCAGCTCAGCTGAAAACAAAAAAACAGGACTCGCATGAGCCGAGTTGCTACTTATGCCTTTGATTCATTATTAATTTTTATTTTTGTTTGTTTGGGGTTTTTTGTATTGTAATTGAGGTCTTTCAGATTCATTTTACTGCCCTTGATTTCACCCATAAAAGGAAAATTTTTGTCACAATAAAAAATATTCAAGGTTTTGTAAAAGTTCCTAAGATTTTTTTTTCATGACTTAATTTTATAATTTTACTATTTGTAGCGTTCATATTTTGCCATTAATCACATATATCAATTATGTCCTTTTTGCTGTCTCTCTGCCACACACACACACACACACACACACATAGAGACTACCACACACATTCAGACACAAACCCTGCAGCCTATAGTCCGTCTTAAACTCTTTCACTGTATGTTCACGTAATCTGGCATCCGTCCACAGCCCCCATGACTGACCCTCATAATGCTGGCTGGCGCTCTTCTCGCTTTGTTTAGCTTTCCAAGTGGAGTGCAACTGAAGAGAAATAGTGAAGATAGAGCCAAGATTAAATCTTTTGTGTTTTTGCTTGGTGCATAGTTTAAAAATAAGGGTATTTTTGAAATGTACCACACTGAGGGGAGGGGAAAAAAAGAAGCTTTTATTTATTTTTTTAAACAGAAACAATAAGGATTTTGTGAAGGCCCTGGTGCTATGACATTACACTTATTTGGATTATCAACAGTTTTATTTATCTTATACTGATATCAGGCCTATATTTATAGTCTGTCTGCATGAAGAGAGCATTTGGCAGCCTGGTAGTCTGGCAGTGTGTCTGCCAGTCAGTGGTTTAGGTTGGTAGATCGAGCCACCCCCTGTTAATCAATTTACAGAGTGATAGAAACTTATATAGAAGGTGTCTTTGTCCCTTTGTTCTTGCTACAGTCCCTTCTCCCTCTCCAGGGAGAGTGTGGGTGGTGGAAGCTACCGTGCTTGCTCAGCTTTAAGTTATTTTATTCACACTTTTAATCGCTGAGTGCTTTATTATTAGGTGCTGGATTCTGCTGGCCAGGGGATCTGCATGAGAAGGCGCAGAATGCATTTAGTGGAATCATATTAATGGCACTATAAAACAAATCTGTCAGGCTGTTCTTAACCCTCCTGGCAGAATTGCTCTGCCCAGGGTTGCCCCCTTCTCACAGCGCTTACAGGTGGCTAAGGAGAGTGCATCTCCATCATTTACTCCACCGTGTGCTAATAGTTTTATTAATTCATTCTTTTTTTTCTCCCTAGGCACCATGTGCATAATCATACAGACATTTTTCAGCTAAATGGTGTTTGTCAAGGGAGGTTTCCTGCATTAGAGACACTCCTTCCAGACATACATACCAACACTTGTTCAATTACAAGTCGCTCGTTATCCAATTTTGCTATGGGTAAACCGCAATGCCCAGGTATATCATTAATTATTACTACTCTGGCTTTCATTTGCTGCTTTGTGTCCTTTTTGGTGAAATAAATCACCGTTTAAGTATTTGTGCAACATATTAGCAATGTCATGTTGACAAAAAGACGATTAAAATATGCGGCTGGGCTCCGAAATGGAGCTGAACGCAATTAAAAACGAGATTATTTTCCTACAAATTTACACTTACTTTTGAAAGGCTGCACTTTGTCCAATATGTCCTTTAATCACTCAGCTGCTTGCTAATAAAACATAAACCACTTAAGTGGGGAATTAGCTCCGTCTCCATTTCACAGAAACTCTGTAGAATGTGCGGAGACAGGGGGAAGGAATAGCCCTGCCTCCTCTCATTACTGCGGAATATCTGACGGCCGAGTCTCAGTGTGCGCACCTGAGTGAAGGAATCTCAGCGCCTCTCCCAGATGTTTCTCTCCGTCGTTTTTATTAGTGTTAAAAAAGCATGTAAATCCTGAACACATGGGTTGACATACCATGAGGGAGGAATTGAGAAGATATTTCTGACAGTTTTGGTTTATACCCTCATTTAAGCACTCAGTTTAGACACAAGGCATTGTATTTCTGTAGGCTTTTATCTTGTCCACTGAGCCAGAACGCTGTGAGAAGAAATTTGCATTAGTGGGCGATTATGAATACCTGTGACAGATTCTCTCTGCTGGCTCCCTGGGCGGAAATGAATTGGCTCCCTCTGTTGACTTGCACAGGAAGACAGAGACCAAGCAATTAGACTTTAGTGGTTAATGTAGAAGCTTTTGCAGGGAGGGCAAGGAGGTTCAACATTCCTGCTGGGCTTGTGTCAGTTTCCAGGCACACCCTCCCTTCCCCCCTTTTTTCTCTTTTCTTTTTTTTTTAATGAAAATACTGGGAATATGACAAGCTACCTGTCCACCAGCCAGCAGAATTCCTCTGGGGTGAGGGGAGCATTTCTTTAGATTGCCTCATGGGAACTCAGGTGACAACACATGACGTAAGTTATTCATAACCGAGAGGAGATGTAGCGCAGCTATATCTGCACATCATGCATATTCATTGTTTACCTTTTTTTTTTTTTTTTTTTTTTTTTATCATTTACCGGCTGTAGTTTGTTTTTGTGTACGTAATTCAAATGAGCTGTAACAATAACATATTGCTTATATTGTTCATTTTTTGCATCTTGGTGATCTTACTGCTTCCTGCACTGCACTTTGGCCCACCCACCCACCCACCCCTCCCACCCAGGTTGCATAGAGGGGATAATAAGCAGTACAGTAGCGAAGCCCAGGGCTCTTGGGCCACAGTGTTGTCGGCATTAGTCACGGTACACGTTTCCCTGGTGGCTGTTTGAACCTAGGCCTGGTGTGGCAATAGGTAGACTGCCCCCCAGAGCAACATGCACAGACTCCGCATGGTTGCTGTGACAGGAGCAGTCTGCTGTTTACAGGCCTGCTATTGGGGCCTGAAGGCCTCAGTGCTTCACATCCTGTCTCGAGCTTAACTCGAACATATTGTTCATACTCTAAGCAGCCTCCAGCTCTTTGAGCCTAGACTGCACACTGTGACCATCGTGTGGGTTCAACGTAGTAGTTACACTATGTTTGAAATTGACGTGAAAGCTAATGTAACTTTTGCAAAGGAAGCATTAATTACAGAAAATGTATACGCAAAATTTCAGCACGCAAGATGAATTGTGGTAAATAAAAGTGAGCCATGTTGGGTGCACTGGCACGTATTCGCATTTTATTACATTTTAGGACATCTAATATAGCGTGTGGGGGACATTTAAAAAATATTTTTGATTTCATCCATGTCAACCTGCTGGTGTGATCCTCCTCAAACATTCCCGATCATTTCAGTTGGAGGCAGACTCATTAGGCTGTCACTAAATGGGTTTAAATACAGCCATCCAATTAGTGCTCTGCTGTGAAATGCAGTGGGTGTTGTGCAACGTGCTTAGCACCACTCCTTTACAGAATTATGAGGGATTACTCATTCAGTGTGATCCATCTTATTTCTACCAGGGGTCTTGGCTTTTCTCAGTATCATTGCCACGGAGGGGGTAAATGTTGCAAATGCTTTTCTAGTTGCCATATGTGCTTCGTCAGAAAGCGTTCCTGTCTCTGAATCTAAGAGGATTTGATGTGGATGTTGAAAGGCAGCATATCATGCCTATCCATGTCAGACTTTCTGTTCAGCAGTAAGGCACTCTGCCAGCACAGTGCTATTTGTGTGTATACTGCAAATAGGATTTCATGATATTAAAAGTTGAATGTCTTTTACTTTCAAACTGCCAGGGGTAAAATCTGTTGCCACTGGCTGTAAATC
Organism: Perissodus microlepis; assembly: GCF_051167445.1. Classification (NCBI taxonomy): domain Eukaryota; kingdom Metazoa; phylum Chordata; class Actinopteri; order Cichliformes; family Cichlidae; genus Perissodus; species Perissodus microlepis. Next base: position 10,612,598 of record NC_140467.1, read on the forward strand.
TTACGAGCTTAGTAGCTGTCATCAAGAAATGTAGGACGTGATTAAAACCATTATATATTTTGTTCTGTGAAAAGGTTTGCTGAGATTTGAAAGCTGGGTGAGGGTACAGTGGTGTGTGCTGTGTGCTTTGCGTTATACTGTCATGTTCTGTCTCCTCAGATCTTCCTCTTGACAGTGTGGCACTGGGAACTCTTCATGCTTCCCCTCTTCCTGCTTCTCCTCATAGGCTGGAACTACTTCCAGCTCTCAACGGGAAGGGCCAGCTACAACCAAGACCTGGTAAGCGATGAGGACTTCAGTATTTTCTTCAAATGCATGGTTTTACAGTGCAACAGTTTGTAACAAGTTAAATTGATAGTTCATCTCAAAGTCAATCACATTTTTTCTCTCTGCCCTACACTGTGCTTCATCCATGTAGATTGTTTTGGTGTGAATTGCCCTGTTTTGGAGCTATCTGCTGTAAGCTGCCTTCTTTTTGGCACAAGATCCTCAAAGCAGAAGAAAAAAATGTGACCTGGTTACTCAAAAACACTCCAAAAATGATTCTTTGTGCTTATGTGGCAAAATTACATTTCAAAATTTACATTGAATTAAATCAGCTTTTTCTTTTTTGAGTGAAGATTCACAAACCTTGTTGTGAGCAGATTTTAAAACAGTAGCTATTTTCTTTCTACGATCTACATCTGCCAACCAAAAGAGTCAAGCAGCTAAAATTACATCGGATGGGAGGGGACACTGTGTTTACATCCTGCTGTGCTGTCACCAGCACAAGCAACTTGCCAGGGGTAGATGGACTTTCTCATGTGAGTGATACGGTTGGTTTGTATAGTTTGGTAAGAGCGAAAACAGTTTCCACATTAAGCTAAGAACAATGTTTTTGGATTTTTTGAATGACCAGGTCCTGGTGTGTGGAAAGAGACATTGCTGCGTAGTTCTTTATTTTATTTTTTGGTGCTTTGAGAGACTCGAGATAAGTGCCATCTGGTTTCATTCTACTCAGGAGAAGGCAGACTATCACTGAATTAATATTTGTGAATAAAGGAGCACTACAGCTGAGATAAATGTGTAAATTTGTGTATATGTAAATTTTTTTAGGGGTGATTTGTCCCTTTAACCCAGCGCTGGAAGGAATTAATTTCCTTTGGTACACATGGGGCATATATGCAGTTTTACAGCAACATAAATCATTACTTTTTGAGCCACTCCCCAAAAAATATCTTCCCCAACACTACAGTCAGTTGTGGCAGCTTTCCATTGTATGCAGCTCATAGCTAGTAACATTAGTTTCTATGTTGTCTCCAAATACAAAACCTCAAGCAGCAAAAAGCCACTCAAATGAAGTGACTATGAATATGCGATGCAGCTTACAGACTGCTGATATTGTTTGTCCACATCTGTAGGTGGAAGACTGTAGGTGGAAGACTGTAGGTCTTTCTACAGTGTTATCTTTTCTCTATCTAGTCTTATGGAAATTATTCTCGCCCTACACATGCTTGTGAAGGTTAATGCTGTTCACACTTCTGACTGCCCCCCAATTTCACTGTATTGTAAGCCTTCTCACTGGCCAGCCAGGGGCCTGGCCTCCTCACGCACCCTCCCCAAAGCGAAATCTCTGTCCCAGTCATTGTGTTTATGGCTGCTGGCTCAAGATGCCATCCCTGGGCAATGTTAAAGCCCAGGATCAACCTCATATCCAGTGTGGAGCCTCTGTCACCCCCATGTGACCCTCTGGCCGGCAATGACACAACTCTGTGCCCAGGCAATGCCACAGCGCGCACCACAGAGGGGTCAGGGATGACTTGATATAAAGTGATCTAGGCAACAACATCCAAATTAAATGTGTTTTTTCTTTCCTTTTCTGTTTTTCTGTGTGCTTATGTTGTGAAGAAAAGAGATTGCTTTGGTGTGACAGTGCTCTTGTGAGGAAGGCCCTTTTTCACCTCTGCTTTTGTGTGAGGTCACCCCTGTGATGCAGTCTCTATGGAAACAAGCCTCTCCCAATAGGGGTGAATGTACTCAAAGAAAATTTCATTACTAGGTGTTTGTTAAAAATGCTCCAGTGCCCACATGTCCCATTCGTTGGAACTCACCCTCTACCCTTTATTTTCTCTTAGGTGAACATGACCATAGGTGACGACGAGGAGGAAGACGAGAAGGTATTTTATGTTGTCTCCTTCTTGCATTTTAAGGGATAACTTGTTCTGCTAGAATGCTATTTCCTCTCAGTTTCACTATGAATGTAAATACATATTTTAGCGCAGGCTGTTTTAACATTTCACTGTGATTTTACACAACGGCTTGAGCAAAAAACCTTTAAATATTTTTTTTCTGAATAACTAAGGTTAAATCAAACACGGCGATGCGTGCATGCTTGTGGCAGAGACAAACCTGATTCAACCAAATAGCTGTGATTCCTTTGCAAATTTCTTCTCAGGAAATATTCAGACAAAATAAAAAAGCCACACGGGTCCTCGTCAGTATTTTAGCATAGTCACAATGACAGCTCTCTGAAGCTCTTTTCCATATTTTCATGCATTCAAAGTCTGTGAAACAGTTGTAGCACAAAGCTCTTTGTTCTCTTCCTCTGGGCGCTCAGTATCAATCCTGAATGCATTGCACAGAGTTTCTGCAGCACTCTACAAATCCAAACCGCATCATTAGGTAGATTTCGAGTCCGCTTTTGGGGACAAAATAAGTAGATTTTCTTATGTCATCCTTTTCTAAAGGGAGAAGTTACACTGAGTATGATCTTTTAGAACCGGATACAGTAACAAACACATACCGCACCCCAAAAGGTTATCACTTATCTTCACTTTTTCCTTTGTGAGAAATCATAAATAATAATGACATCGCTTGAAAAACAGAACAACAGGAAATCTTTAAGTAGCCTGAAAATTATACTTCCCACAGCAGATAATATTCAATTATACTCAACCCGCTGTTTTTTTAGTACAGAAGGGAAAAAAAGTTAACAGGGATGTGTACTATTGCTTTATGGCAATGAAGTGTGGAACTAACGCAAAGCCTCCAAGCAATGACCCCTGTGCTGCGTGTCTAGGCCCAGGATTCATATCCATAATGTGCTCAATATATTCTGCTGTGATAACCAGGGGCTACAAAAAAAAGCCAGCTTTGTTTAAAAACACAGGCACATCCTGCAAATCCTGTCTGAAAGGACGGGCTAATTCACAGATGAAACTCGTGTGATATGACTGCACATACAAAGTGGAAAACCCACACTTCCTATCACAGCTACTAACAGGCAAACCGAGGCTTAAACAAACAGCGGCAACACTGACAGAATCCGGCATTTTATCCACATTGAACTGGGAACTGAATTGACCAAATCATCATTACATTACGAGGTCAGAAAAATCATTATTGGTTTCACCTTGAAACTTCAACACATAAGCGAGAAATGTCTCTTTTTTTTCTCCCACAAACTGCTTTGGTTTATGATTCTCTATATATACACCATGTGTTTGCAAACTCAGCCTTCACCTCTTAAAGCTTTTTGAAAGGTTTTTCCATGAGTCTCCTAAGCCCTTTCACAATCAGAGGAAATGAAATATCTCCTTTCATTTACTAATTAAGCAGTCACCCATGTTTGTTTTAAGCTGTCAGCTTTAATTTAAAGTGGCTTATTTGAAAGTCTTGTTATGGTCTTGCTGTCACTTGAATGCGATATCATGCAGTTAGATCAAGCAGTGTAGCTTTACACACCCTATCAAAGTCTTCTTTAAAAATATTTGGGGTTAAAGAGTGATCAGTGTTAAATTTGATGACTTCAAAGCCTCACTTTTTCCCCACAGTCTCTTTTCCCTCTGAGAAGGTTATGATTACCACTCAAATATGTTTTTATCCCCCCCTCTTTTTTCCCCCTTGAGGAAGGAAATATGTAAACCTCAGTCAGAGCGGCAAGAATGTGAAGGCATGACGTTAAAGAGAGACGAAAGGCAAGGCAGCATTACAGCAGGATAATACAGAACAGATTCCCTGCCTGTGAACAAATCTGTCCTCAGGGAAGGAGAGGGCTTACAAATTATGTGTGGCCAAAGTGACTTCCCTTTGGCCTTAGGTATCAATGGAGCACATAGACAATATTTAATCATAACATAAAGAAACAGAGAGGCAAAACAAGTCCATAGATCTCCAACAGAAACGAACAGGGAAGAGGAAACAGCCTGTACACCCCCGCGTCCAAGTCTGAGGTTGACTTGCTCGCAGAACCCAGCCCAGGGGAGTTGGTGGGGGGGGTGAGGAGGTGGTTGTGGGGGTGCTAGACTGGGCTGCGGGGTTACTCCATCACTCACCCGATAGTCCACATTCACCGCTGGGTCTCCTTGAGCACGCCAGCCAGACAGACTGCCCATGTCGTGATCTGTGATGTGCACGTCGTGCTGCATGTGGACCCAACATTACATTAAAGCCCTATCTCAGCAAATTGTTTGTTAGCTTGTTTAAGGAACGCAGGTGTTTTTTGTTTAGAGAGATTTTGTATCCATGTCAGGAAAAAAAAAGAAAAAAGAAGATTCAGTCTGAGAATTCAAATTTGGCACCGTTTATTCTAATTAAAATGATGCTAAATGAGCTTCCCCCCCCCCCAGCTTTTGATAGCTCCACATGTCTGTGAGAGCATGTTTACCTTTGTGTGGGAGATCAAATTGGTTCTCCATTACGGCACCTTAAAAGGAAGCTTTTACAATTTTATCTGAAATGAGACTATGATTTCACACAGGTTTTCTAATCAGTAGACATTTAGGCCTCGTTTAGTCCATTCCCAGTTCAGCCATCCTTTCCCATTTAAGAGGGAGATCTTTTATTTATTTGTTTTCTTCGCGCTCAAGTACATGCTCAAAAGAGAAATGAACAAAGAATATCATCACATGATTAATGTAGGAAGGACTTCAGTTTTGGTCGCTAAGGAGATGGAGGATTTCAGGAATCTTAAAGCAGATGAATAATGATAATCACGAGAGCTCTGCCTCTTGATGCATACTTCAGAGCGCATCTATTTGTCTGTTTTTTCTTTTAGAAATGAAAGCCAATATGGTTTTCTCTCTTTTTCTTTTTTCTTTTGGGTCCTAGATTTACCTCGCGTGCGTATCCGTTGTAGATAAATAATGCTTCGTGTCTCATACTGTAATATATTTGAATTCCAAGTCATGTAATTGGGCTGCTTAAACAAGTTTAAATGGAAATAAGGAAAGGAATGCCTAACTGACGGGGCTCCATATCAAATGAGCTATCATTTGATGTGTGGCTGTCTAAGTCCTGCAGGAGCTTACCAACACGGTTCGTAATGGCTTTTAGCAAACTCTGAAGATGTTCCGCGCCTTCAAAATAAACTTGAAAGCGTCCCCAGTCAGCTCAACTAACACCTGATGTGGAGTAAAAGACACTCAGGATGGTTTCCTCTGTTTCCCTCTGCCGCCCGGTGCAGTGGGGTGTAGAGCAAAAACGAAGCGTGCACACAGATAGTCGTCTTTCCTCATAACGAGACCGTGAGATGTTAATCTCACAGAAAGCATATTTGTGATAGTTTTTCCTTTTTTGGACAGTGCTAGGCCTTCAGTGTCTGTCCAGATCGGAGCCCAGTGGGGGAGGCTCCGCTAGTGTGGGAATTGCTCTCTTCCTGCGCCTTTCGTGGAGGAGAGTGGGCCCAGCAGTGGGGAGTCTCTCTGTGCTGGCAGACAGCGTGTTCCCAGGGGCTGCCTCATGAAGCTCTGATAAAGGCACTCTGTCTGCGCCCTGTCAATGCACACAGGCTGTGGCTTCAGCTGACTTGTAACACAAACATATAGACATCCTCAAGCCTCCTGTTAGGGTCCATTAGAGCAAGCCAACCACCCCCACCCCCAACACTCTCACCCCCCTTCTCACTCTCCCTCTTCCACACTTCTCTCTGTCATCATTCCTGTCATTATTTCCTCCTTTTGATGTGAGGCTCCTCAGCCCTCTTTAGCTTGTGTTACTCGTGTTATCTCTAGTCTACTTCTCTGCCCTGGAAGGCTTCACAGTTGCCATTATTTCCAAGTTTGATGCAATCATGTTTGCTTCATTTCAAGACAAACAGCCCAATCCGCTCTCGTTCTGACTTATTGCTTTTCCACCTTGTTTATTATCTCAATGCATAAAAGCAAATAGCGCGCTTTGCGTCGTGATGGTTGTGATAATATTCGTGCGTGGTGTTCTAAGCAGGTTGAAGTGTGTGTGTGTTTTTTGTTGTTTTTTTGAGAATGTTAGGATAGGCTAGGAAGCTTGTCAAAACGTGTTCAGACTCGTCCTGTGCAGATTCCTGGAATAAAATCGCTCCTAAGTTGTGAGGACCCCTGCACTTCTTTTCTAGGTCATCTAGTCTGCCTGATTGCAGATGGCCATTTTCTGTACTTTTCATCTACCGGAGAGTCTTGATTGTGCTGCACTTGTGCAACAGCTCCATTGTGTGTGACGGACAAAAGCTGAAATCTCTCAGTGCTCTGAAGCTGTTATGTGGATGGCCGAGTCTGTCTCATCTTCAAAAGCATAGTCTGAAGATGTACAGTGTTTGCTCATTACGGGCCATTCAATAGATAAATCACACATAATAGCACAGCAGAGATAAACTGGTCTTTGTCTACTCTGCCCAACAATTGACACACAGTGTACCTCATCAGTGTCTGTGCATTTTTTTTGTTTCATTTTAGGAACCCGGAAAAAAGGGTTTGATTGATAAGATATATATGGTGCAGGAAGTAGTCCTGGCTGTCCAGAACGTTTTGGAGGAGATTGCAAACATCGGGGAGCGAGTTAAGAAGTAATATGACTATTTCATAATCACCTGCCAAATATCTGGATTTTATTATACATAATACATTTAAATTACTAACATTTTATTGTTGTAGTGTATATATAAAACTTAACTGGACATGTTATTCTTTTTACAGCATATTCAACTGGTCTGTCCCATTCTTGTCGTGCTTGGCCTGCTTGGTGCTGTTTGTGGCAGCAGCGCTATTGTATTTGATCCCACTGCGATACATTGTACTGATATGGGGTAAGTACCACATGTGGAGAAAAATCGCAAGCATGTTTAATTCACAAAAGATACTTAATACCTTTTGTTATTTGATCCATTTATACATATATATAAAACCAAAAATATCCCTACAAATATTATAGAAAGAAATATATACCTATATCATCTTTGCAAAACACAACTTCTTTTAGTCTTCCTAACTGTGAATCCATGATTTAATGAAGTACACTAATTTAAGAACTATGCCATCTCAACACCTCTGCAAATGCACAGAGATCAGACAGCTGCAGAGGTTTGCTCTGCCCAGTGTGGGCTGATGTAGCAGAGCCCAGCAGAGGCATGACCGAGGGTTTGTGTGAAAACAAAGCAGAGGTAGAGTAGCAAGCTGTATATAATACATGATGTCCTTGGGCAGTCTGTAGGCTCCTGGTCTAGCCTCTCATTATCTGCTGTAGTCATAGAGAATAGACCGTCATCTCAGTGGTCAGGGAGATATGCTGCCCTTAACAGACTCTCCTCCTCCAGCTGTAAGCCCACAACCACTGTACTTCCACACTGCCTTCAACACAATCAATACCAAAAAACCACCATATCAAACAAAAAACACACAGTCTGAGACACTCCTCTGCCTTCCCAGTTAACCCCCATCTCTGTGGTTGCAAGGCAAGCCTTTCAAGTTTCTTGCACATATTTAAGTCCTTAGGTTCTTTGTCTGCATGCTGAGGTACAGGCAGTACTGAGCTGTGAATATAATGGTCCCATTACAAGACCCAAGAGATTTTTTTCCCCTCTGTGGTATGGAACTATTTGTAAAGTAAATATAGATGTGCACAAAAAGATCATATTGAAGCAAACTAAAGTGGAAAAAAGTTGTTATAACCGAGTACCTATAGTTCAAATTAAAGTAACTGCTAACACTTTGTAACTACTATTAATGAATAGTACATTTGTGGGTAATTAAATATTTCATTCTTAAATGAGATTCAGATGCTTTAGTAAGCTAAAGCTAAAGTTGTTACATGCAAAGTTGTTACATAATCTTTCACTTGTTTATAAAATTACTAATGCCAATGGGTTAATAACTGATCTTTGATTTATTGTGATTTTACAACGACATGATGCATGCATATTCAAAAACGTTATAACCGATTAATGAATGGTTAATAAATACTGTTTGAGTGACTGATTGTCATTGATTAGTTAATGCACAATTTTACACCCATTAAATGTCAGACGTGCCTAGATCTGTGATTTTAAAAAAAATCTTTTCTTCCCATAAAATTTTGATGCTATCTCCTTTAAACTTCCTGCTTTTTTTTAAACTTTACTTCCTGGATATCCTGTTCTGATGTGTGCGTATGTGACACCATTGCAGTCTTCAAAATTGCACACTGAGCAAATAGTAAGCCCCGATTTATATGTCGAAGGGTAATACTGCTGTTTGGGAGTTGCGTCTCCTGGTATAACCCAGAGACCATTATTACCTTTTGTGGAAGAATCTACAGGGTTCAGTCGGGAAGATGTTTAGCATTTGTTTTTGAGAGTTCTACTATAACATCCTAGGATGTCAAAGGGGGGACCATTTGGCACTAAGGTTCTGAAAAGTGAACCTTACTGCTGATTCAAAATCGTTGTACACCACCTGCTCTACTGGTGATTTGATAAACTGGATGCAGCACACACTGCGAATGTGGTCAGGAGTCCTTCTAATAATTACAAATAAACTTTGTTAATAAAGGGTAAGATCATATTTGAATAATGTTCCTTATGTACAACTCATCCACTTAACACACTGTTTACTGCAACAGCTACACCCTTCTTGCACATGTTCTTTTTCAGCTATTTATTAATAAGCGACTTGTATGTATATATATGCCTGTATATATTGTGCTAGTCTTAGTTAGTGTATTGTCTGTCTCTGTTAATGTTTGTTTATAATGGAGCACTGTAACGAAAAATTATTTCCCCTAGGGATCAATAAAGTATTCTGATTCTGATGATTCTGATTAACAATACTCCCCACATTTTTGGTTGAAAGGACTCTGTTAAAGCAGCATCATGTAATGCATTACTTAAACAAGGTGGGGAAATTCTGCACTGATAGAGTTGCACAACTGTTTTTATTATAGGTGTTATTTACAGTACAAAACTATATAAAACTATATAGACTTGTGTCCTGCACGACAGCTTTATTTAATAATGCATTCCTGTTTTCACAGGCATTAACAAATTTACCAAGAAGCTGCGCAACCCATATAGTATCGACAGTAATGAAATACTGGATTTCCTCAAGAGGGTGCCTTCAGATGTTCAAAAGGTAAGGTCCAATTTTACATACAGATATGGAGGGAATTCCCTGAAGATGTCCGCATTATTTGCTGTACCAGAATTCCCAAGTGTTGCAGAGATATATCCTCTGGCTTTGTTTGATTATTAATGGACACTCGCCTTTAAAGCGGGCCTGCCCCAATTATTCCACAGTGCAACTCCGTGTAGCTGCTGCAGTGCCCGAATAAGGAGATGCTCCGATCTCTCCTCAGCCATATTGCAGAGGCCTTGTCCGTTATTAGCAATTTTGCGTGGCTGATTGAAGCGCTGTGACATAAAAGCCAGTGATTGGCTGCATGCCGACAGAGAGGGCTCCTGACATGTCTGGCTGTTGTGTCAGCAGAGAAACTCTGATGTGGCCCCAGTCACTTCAGGGTGGTAGAGTCAATTAATGTAGTTGCGAGCCCCAGTCGACTTGCTGGGTGCCATATGTGATTACATATTAGCCATGGCTGATCTGTCATTTGCATTTACATCACAGAGCTGAGAGGAGCTGTCAGGGTGTTATAAGTGGCGCTGGGTGCTCGGCGCTCTCTGACTGAGGATTTTGCTTAGCCAGGAAATGAAGTGCCACACAATGCCTTTATCTCGCAGGTAACTCACCAGACAGAATAGAGCGAGAAATCCTGACAGTCTGGATCTGGCAAGGCACTCTCACCCTAGTCTGTTTCTCAGCTGCACCCTTGATGTCCTTCTGCAGCAAGCCATTGCTGACTTCTCTGTGATGTTGGAGGGAGCCTGTGTTGTTTGAGATTTGGCTGACTGAGTTGGCAAAACAAGGTGGTGAATACATTTTGATTCAGAATCCTTTGTATGTCTTTTTCCCCCATTGGGATACACTATTTGAGCTTTGAAATTGACTCATTTTCAAATCCCATAGAAACAATACTTTTTTTTTCCTGTTTTTTTTTTTAGCCTGGATTAAAAGAGGAACTACATCTTGAAAATAGCCTCAGTCATAAAAAAGGAAACAAAACACTCTTAAGATTAATCATAAGTACGTTCCATTATGCGCTGTGAAAAATAACCTTAACATCATATACACAGGAGACCCAAAAACAATAAACCACATATTGGTTTTTTTGTTGACTTAGAACTTCAATCCTCAGATAGGTGTGGACACAGAAGACCACAAAGGAGGAAAATTGACTCCTGTCTTTCTTGCAAATGTGACTTGGCAATTAGTGCTTGTGCACATCTACAAAGTCCGCCTCAAACGGGGACTTCTGACAACACAGTGTCTGTCTTGAAATAAGAAGCATCTGTCAGTTCTGAGGACAGTTTCATGTTCTGATGCAGGAGGCAGTCACTTTGTTCCCACATTCCATCTCCCATTCTAATAATGGAGAGCAGCTAATTAGCATAGAGTTCTTACCTTTATTCAACAGATTCACCGTATTGTTTGAGCTCAGCGAGCAAGCTTCAAAGCAAGTTTTCAAATTCCAACTTGTCTTTTCAGCTTACCCTATGATCGGCCCTCTTTGGCATATGATGGGAATTTTGGTGGTAATTTTAAAAAAGACAAAAATTAGCGTCCGAATAAACCCGATTCTTATTTCGCAAGCACATGCGGGAATTTATGGATGAGAAAATGTGTAACATGAGTTGAGTTCCTTGAGTTTAACACTACATATGTAGCCAGGAGAAAGAACAAGGTCTTAAGTTCAAATATCACATTTCAGGTCCAGTTTTAGCCCGGAGAAATTAAAGTCACGCCGAGGTTTGCAAAGTCATAAAGAAACTTATACATCAACTTGTGTTGGTAGCGCTCAGCTTAAACAACACTAAACACTTACAAAGTTTTCTTTAGGGGACATAACTTACACTGAGTGATTATGCAGCTCGCAACTCCCTCACTGGCCTGGCTGGCAGGTCATCTCAGCAGTTGATGTCTGTTTCTAATATTGTGATTGTGGTGCAGAATGAGGGGGGCGTTCACTGGTACAGAACCCTTGACTCTTCAAATCCTTCCTCCCTGTGATTAATCCCCTCTGCTCCTGTGTTTAAAAAATGATTCATTACAGGCGAGCCTGCCTCGCTTTCCCCTGCACCAGCTCTCCTCAGGGGAGCCATTACCGTGCGCTCCACTGAGCTCGGATTACCTGCCTCTGACCAAACTCCTGTTTGTTTTTACAGGTGCAGTACAGTGTGCTGAGAGCGCCCACCAGCCAGAACCAAGCGCGGAAGAAAAAGTAAGCTCCGCGGACACGCTGGATGAAAGGCTGGTCTCTTTCTAAATGTGGCATGATGCAATCCACCTGACAACAATGCTCCAGTGCCAGCAGAGCCCCTGACCCCGTGCACCCCATCATACCACCCTAACTCTGCTCCCTGCTGCTGAGGGGCAGCTAGCCGCTCTCTGGTTTGTGTGTTTGCCACCCCCCTGACAGGGGCTGTGAACTGCAGCCGCTAGGAGGGCAGCACATGGCGCTGTCAATCACAAGCTTGGAGGTAAAGAAAAGAGAGCATTGCGAGGCTCAGCCTTCATCTTTGGATATAATTTAGAAAGGAATGAAAAGCATCTGGGGCTTTTTTTCGACTTTGGTAAAACTGAGAAATTTGCCTAAAAGAAAAGAAAATACAAACTTAACAAAACACTGCAATGTTCTTTTTTTCTTTATATGTTCATTTAACTAAAGGTCACATATATTTTAAATAACTGTGGTGAAATAATATTTTTTGTTTATATTTAAAATATTAAGGACAGAGTACTGAATTTATCTTTTTTGTGTTATAGATTTGCTTTATTTAACGTAATCCTACAAGCACTCCTAATTTTATCTCAGAAACAAATATAGTCATGAAATGTATTATTTCCAACTTGCTTGGCTTAAGTAAAGTTTTTGTGTTTCCTGTTAAATTCACGTGCAAGTTTTACCTCCTAGCACCGTGTCTGCATCATCAAATGGAGAATCTGCAAGAATCCTGAATAAAGAATCTTGATCAGTTTGAGTTCTTGTTTTTTTTTCAATAACTGCACTCTTGTGAGCATGGATTACACCACTTCTTTACTTGAATACACAGTAAACACATCTGATTACACAACACAGCCATTGAAACGGCGCTCACACACCGGCCACTGCTGCGCCTTGGTTACCAAGCTCACATCAAAGCTGTGTGGCTCCAGTGTGCTTCCTAATGTATTGCTTTGTTGCCTTCTCACAATAACAGGGTCCAGATGAGAGAGAAAGAGCTCATCTCACCGAGAGTACTCTCTCCATCCCCGGCACTTAGTGCTTTATATTTCCACTAAAATCACCTGGCCTATCTAATGGTTGCACATGTACACACACATATACACACACACACACGTACTCTGTTTTTCCATCTGTATTCCCGCAACAGTTTTTCAAAGTCAAGGGATATAGCGTATCATCTCTCAGTGTTCCCGCGCATATTAATTTTAAATACGCAAAATGATCGATTGGCATCTTTGATCATTTTTGATTGTGCAAAACAGTATTTCTTCTTATTTATGTTGCACACATAAATGTTTCACAAAGTGACTAAAGAAATGTCCTTCAAAATAATTGCATCCTGTAGAATATATGAGTACATAAGAGGAAATTAAAACTAGAAATAGTAGTAGTATTTCCTTCTTTGCCCACTAGATAAATGGCAGATACTCTCTTTCACAATATACAATACAATATATAGTTATAATTGAAGTTGAGCTGAACTGAGGAGTGGACTCCAGCAATGGAAGTTTGTTCTAACCAATTGGGGGACTGAGCATCACGGCCGGGTCCCCTCCCTCCCCCCCCCACCCCCACCCCCTCCTCAGGAGTAGCACGCTGGTGAAAGAGCATCCATCTGTGCTTTGTGAAGAGTTTGATTGGCTCAGGGGGACCTGGTGGAGCCCCGGGCTATCTCTTTTGACAGGCTGATAGAGACATCACTGGGCTCTCCCAGGAGCTGCCACCAGGGGTCCATTTCAAAGTGAGAGGGTGTGGAGGTGACCCTGAGCTTCTGACGAGCTAAATCCCACACACTGGCTGAAACCCTCCTACATTCTTGGCTCCACTGGGGCTTGGGGGGGGGGGCTGGTTTTGGCTGTGCTGAGAGGAGGGCATCGCGGGGAGGTGTGTAAGGGGGGGTTACAAGCAGATCCAATGCAAAACCCGATGAAACGTCCCCAAGAGGTGAAACCAATTAAGCGACACTCCCAGGGTACTTTTAAGAGACATTACAGCAAACAACCGGATTTCATCTAAATATCTGACAGAACAAGTGAAAATAAGAATGTGACATATACGGGGCCAAAAACAACAGTTTATCTAAAGTCATCGCTTTGGTTAATAGCACTTAGTTGAAATGATGTGTCATTTGACATATATATTATTATAAAGATAAATTCTTCCAGTTACGAGAGGTCCTAAGGGACTATGGTTGCCTGCCTCCAAGCTGTCAAATCTTTGAATCTGTGGCACTGAGGTTGTGGACTTGGATGTACCCCGTATCATTCATATTCAGTGGATCATACCGAACAGTCTGACAGGGATTCAACAATTGTTGATTCTACTTTGCATGCACCGGTGCGCACTCATGCTCTCTACTTATATGCACATATGGTACGCACACACAAACACACCTAAGCCCCTCTTCAAAGTGTTGTAATCATATTTAAGGAATTATTTATCAGTATATTTTCTCCTGGGACAGTTGCAGATATTTGCAGAGGAAGTCACTGTGCAATATGGTCCCTGAATGCAGTGGGGAAAATCCCTGGATGTTTTACAAGCCTGCTAATGAACATTTCAGCCACACAGCAGTTAACATTGTCTGATCATATTCTTTCTCCAGTAGTAGTTGTTGTTGTGCATGGTGTGGCAGTGATGTCTTCATCAGGCTGTCAAAAAGGAAGTGCCTGCAGCTGTGGCGGATCCCCCCAGAGCCTGTCACACTCCTTGTTTCCATGGCAGTCCTTCAGGCAGCACCACAGGCAGGCTGTGTGCAAGGACCCATACAACCTGTTTTTTCAGCAGCCGCTCTTCTGATGTTCAGCCCTGGAGCGGGCGTCAAACTACCAAGTGCAGAGAGGGAGAGCGAACACTGCACCCTTTGTCGCAGTTCTGTGTTGCTTTACAAGGAGATGCATAGAGAAAAAAAACAAAACAGAACACAAAACTCATTTAAATAAGCCAGTGTTCTCAACAAATCCTTAGTAATTGTTACTATTACAATGCTGTTAAGGTTCTCTGACCTCCCCTCTGACAGACATAATGCGCACGGGAGGAAAAACCAACAAAAGCACCGCTCTCCGTTGACTTACATGTGTTAAAGCGCTTGTGCATGTGTTATTTGGTCTCTTTGTACCACCGGAGAAGCAGGTCATCACAGGAGATCACTGGCTGCTCTGCAATTCCCAAATGGCCTAAATTATTACGGCAGAGGTTACGATTTGCCTCTAAACAGAACACACCAATGTACCAAATGAAACATGACCTGTTGTGTATCAGCTCAGTTGTAAAACACAACGCAGAACATACTGATGTTGCTACAGTTAGCGACTGTTTAGCCCAGTGTATATTAACACGTCTACATGAAACTGCATTGGGAGTTTTTAAAATGATGCTGTAGCCACCTTGAGCTGTTTTCCTCCAGATTGCGCCTTAACTAGCTGGCACATTTCTTTAGTCTCTCCTGATGAAAGACATAAATTATAGTAACCGGGACTGATGTCGTCTCTGGGAATACGGGCGGCAATGTAAGTGAGATAACAACAGAGAGAAAAATGGTCGCTAATAGCAGCTGTTTGCACTAGCTCCAGTTTACTAATAATTCATTTTGTGGCCCACAGTACACGCTGGTGTTAAGAGATGGCAAAAGCCATAATTCTTTATAGCATCAAGAACTGAAGATGGCCTTTAAGAGCTGAAATTAAATCATTGGCCTTTAAAAGCATCTCTCCAAGGGGCGAGCTGCATTAATAAATTCAACTGATTCTGCTTTAATATTATTCAGAGTGCATTAAAATGAAGACAACAGCTGGGATCATGGCCAGTCTCGAGAGCATTGCTTGGGCCAATGAGTGCCGATGAGATGCAAAGCATGTCTAAGTACAACCTTGCGTTGTGGACGTGGAGGGGGACACAAGGTCTCAGTGCCGTACAGGTGCGGGCCTGACAGTTGCTGTTCCCGGATCAGAGGTTGTGCTATACTGACACTGGTCATAGGACAGCCAGTGCCTGCTTCAAAAAAACAATGTCAAGTGAGCCACCCGGCTACCCAGCCGATCAGGCCAGTTGCTGCCAGTATCATGACAGCACTGCTTAGAAGAGCTACAAGAATTTTCACACAATAAACGCTTTGGTTTTACAGTCACTGTTTGGAATAGTTATGGGGTCACTTTGTTATGCTGAAAAATGGAATGGAAGTGTGTGTGTGAGAGAAAAAAAAAGCAGCACTGCAGTTTTGTTAAAAGAAAAAAAAATGAGCGGAAATAAGTGTTAAGCTTTCTAACATTTGGTGTTACATCAGTGCTCTATAGTTAGCACAAGCCCGCGCGTCAGGAAACAATACAAAGAATAATTGAACTGCATATTTCATTCTAATTAACAGTGATATAACGCAATGTGACTCTCAGCCTCCTGAGGAAAGAGCACCATATTTTGTTTGATGAATCTGCTCAAGCCACCGCTAGTCTCGCCGCTAACCCCTGGGGAATCAGGTATCATTAGAGATATGAACAGATCTGCTTTTTTGTCTTGGAGAAAAAAAAAACAGGGGGAAAAACACATTTCCTCAGCACTGGCACACGGGTGAATGTGAAAATGTTCAATATTAATAGCCTTTCATCAAGGACACAATTAGGACACCTCTATTTGACACATTCTATAGGTTCAGAATGAATATGAATATATGGTCCCAAGGAAGGAGCCACTGGCTGAATAACAAAGTGAAATCATCAGGACACCGAGCAGAATGAAGAACACACAATATGCCAGGTGGGCAGCTGATGTATTTTGATTCATTGTGAATTTAAAAGAAGCAAGAGATTCAAAGTATATCAATATTAGCCTGCTTTCTAATTCATGGCCCAGGGCAAGTTGTATATTTATCTAAATTAGCACACATGCTGCCATACAAACACATGAATGCAACACACATATTAAAGGGAGCAAATTACATTCTGCCGTGCTGAGTTGTAACACTTTGAAAGTACAAGACTTGTGTGTTTCAGTATTTTAGTCCTTTTTCAGAGAACAAAAAAAAACTATTAAAACCCAACACTGGTCATGGATCAGTCAGAGGTTCACAGAGAGCACATTTGATTAGTGAGTGCAGTTAAAGATATGTAATTTTCTACACCAGAGGTTCGTGGTTCTGACTGCAAAGTGAAGGTGTGAAGAGGGCTTTGGTGAAGTGAGGAGACTAATCACACGTGCATCACCCCTGAGCACTGTCTCCTCTGAGCTCTGCCACATTATGACACCGTAGAGTCATGTAGCACACAAGCACAGTTAGGCCCATTAACCACAGCAGCTAATTATCGGCTCCTACAAGGTCTTCAAGCTCTCAGGCAATGCATGCTCTCATTTCTGATTAAAAACATAAATGCATTCAGGAAAAAAAAAAAAAAAGAGGATCAATTACACGAGGCAGAAAAGATAACAGCTCTGTACCAGAGTAATTAGGCTGGGTGTTTCATCAGAACCGTTTATTCTGTGATGAAGG
This sequence comes from Perissodus microlepis, assembly GCF_051167445.1. Lineage (NCBI taxonomy): Eukaryota > Metazoa > Chordata > Actinopteri > Cichliformes > Cichlidae > Perissodus > Perissodus microlepis. Next base: position 10,629,621 of record NC_140467.1, read on the forward strand.
TTTAAAGAGTCCAGTGGCAGAAACACCACAACTGTGTTTGTTTTATTTATGATGCTGCAGTGTCACCCACCGGGGCCCAATTAGCCTGCGACTGATGCCTTGGAAAGAATCTGTCTGCGCTGCTTTTGACAGGAAATGAGAGCTTCACTTTGCTTGTGTCCTTCTTGTGACCTGTGAACTTCAACCTGTTTAAGGGCCAACTGGCCAGCAGGCCTGACTCGAACATGTCGCCACAACAAACTTCTTCTCCATTTTCAAAAAATTATTATTTCTTTTTTAGTTAATTTGCCTGCATATATCATACCACTTCACAATGTCAACAGACGGTGCTGTGGGACTTACTTCGCCAAAAGCATCCGCTTCTCTCCTGGCCGATTTGATAGCGATGTTCGACAATGTATGTAACAGCACTCTCACCGTTCCCTACCCACATGAGGGAGCACCACCATAAGGAATGAGCCTGATTGGCTTGAGCTCCTACACCAGTCTCAAACCGTTTGTCAAAGTAATTTTCTTAATTAACTGTGATGTGCTCTGATTAGGATAGTATTTACCAATTTACATCATATCAGGCAGCACAGGGTTTAAATTGGCTTTCATGAACGCAGTGCATATGTTTTACGGCAGTGGAGTGAAATAAAGCAGTAAATGAACTCGTCAAGCTTTGATAGGGTATTACAAATAGGTTAGTCTGAGATTTCTTTTTTCATTTTGGTGAGCTCGGCTTCTCCTTTCAGTCTTAATAACAATAACAACCATTCTTAAATCTACTGTATTAGCAATGCCTCACATTTTCCTCTTTTCCTCCCTGTTAGAACAACACAGCGCTTCATGTAATCCTTGAATAACTGCACACACGCATGCACATACGCAGGCGCACACACAGAGACACACACGGACAGATGTAGTTTATTAGTTTCAATAGGCAAATGAAAAAGAATGTCTATGGTCCTTTAAGCAAGCAGCAAGAGACCAATTAGCAAGTATCTCTATTCAATTTCTCCATATCTCTACTTAGTGAGTGTGAGGGAGAGCAAGGCCTGGGAGGAGGAGTTTGAGCAGCACAGACAGGAAGAGAGAAAACAAAGCCATCATCTCCCAGTGCTTGCCCCCCTCTCCCCTCTCCTCTGCAGCTCCAATTACTGGCTTCTCTCCCTGCCATCAGTATGCAGCAGGGCCGCTCCTCTCCTCCACTCGCCCCAGGCCATTGAATACGTTACCTCTGCTATGGGGCTCGGGGCTCAGGGGCACTGCGCCCCCTAACCCCCTGGATAATTTGGGATTCCTGCTCCTGCCTTGGAGAGCTGAAAACAAATAAAAGACTCAGATAAATATAAAAAATAAGGTTGCCTCACAAATATCCAGAGATCTACTGATTTATTGATTTGTTCATTCCACCACTTATTATTTGTAAATCATTACTGATCTGCAGCCACCCACACCTCCATCTGAAACCTATGCGAGGGGAGAAGACTACACTTCATTCAGGCACTAGTTGAAGCGGATGAAAAAGTGGTTTTTAAAAATTTGTTTTTCTTCCTTTAAAAATGTCCTGAACAGCAACAACAACTGGAATTGTTATTTTGAAGGGCATTACACAATTTCAATTACAGTTGAAAGTACTGTTCATTCATAATTGTTCATTGTTATTGTTCGATTTTGCTAACAAGTGCAGTAGAATAACAAAAACTTTCTTAAATTTTCTGCAAAGAAAAAAAAAGCAACCTTTTTGTTTCTATAACAAAAACCAGCGCCAGGTGAGAATTACCGCTTTCATTCTTTTACACCCCAAAATCTGCCTGGTGCACTTGAGGCGAGTCTGTATAGCTGTTCAAACTAGACTGCCTCTGGCTTAGATTTCTCTTCCATCTCCCCGTCTTTGTCCATGTTTCAGATCGCTCACAGCTACAGACCACAGAACTCCTATTAAAGCACTTCAGGTTTCATAAGCACTACAGAAAGCCGCGTTTTGAAATCCCTTTTAAACAAAAACTAACAAAAACGGCAAAGTATGACAACCTGCTAATCCGGCTCCCCAGCATCACTACTTACATCACCATCTCAATGCTCAAGCGAGCCTGAATGTACCAAAAATGCCCACAATCATAAAATGAATAACAAAATGTTTCTCTGCTGATGTAAAACTGTAAAACAGGTTGGGTTTTTTTGTGGTTTCGAGCCTTTCATGTTGACAAACACAGCTACACTGTAGTTCTCATGCTGCGGTCTGTGTCCACAGCTGCTCTCTTTCCACTTATTCTGTGAGCAGATGCATGCTTTGCTCTTTTGCATAGAGCCGCATGACTGAATTGTTTTGGAGATAGGGATAACAATGAAATGCAAAGAAATGGGGTGGAAATTGTACCATGAAAAAGACGCTCTTCCACTTCATTGTACAGCTTGAGGTCGTAAAGGAGAGCAAAAACCCCAACGCGGGCCGTCCGAGTCAGATAGCACTCACATTGCACGGAAACCGCTCCATTCTCCTCGTAGTGACACCAATGCCTGTTTAATATGCTTCTGTTTCTCAAAGAAAACCCCAAAACTATTGCTGTAAATGATTACTAGATTACTTAATGTAGCGCTGAATCAATTCTCAAATGTGTCTGTCCCTGGTATACAGAGCAAGGCGGGGTGGCGGAGCAGAGTGAGACAGTGAGCATGATAGAGCCATAGGGGAAATTATGAGACTATTAAGGAGACACTGTTGTTACTCTTGGCTTCTTACAGGATTTTGCCAGTGGCTGTATCTCCATTTTAATACAGCAGTTGGCAGCAACTGGTCATGCAGTAGTGAAGCTGCGAGCCACTTGATTTTAAATTGCGATATTGTCAAATAATTTGTTCACCAAATCAGCTATGATGTAATGTTAGGTGAGGTAATCCACTTACAATGATTAAGATGCCCTGTTTTCTTCTTTCTTCCATTACACTGCAGCAGAAGATTCTAGCTTTAATTCCAGTGCTTGTTGAATGTAACCGAGTGCTGCTCCATAATGGTCCATGCATAAGAAATTATGCATTTAAAACAAACCACATACAAGGCGGAATTTGACAAGCTCATAAAGTATCATCTGCTTAAATGCCTTATGACAATGTAAGATTAATGACCGTGCATTCAGTGCTAAGCAGCAGAGGTAGAAGAGGCACCTGCTCCTCAAAGGCCACCTCTAATCGTTCTCATCTGGACTCCCTGCTGACATACTAACCTGCTGTTCTTAGGGAAAGGAGATCTGCCAGGTCCTCAAACACTTTCCTGGGCCCGCCGTATTACTTTCCTAATTCAGCCCAGATGTGACGTCCCCACTCTGCCATCCTGTTTTTTCCCCCGCTCTGGTTCACCTCATTCCCACCTGCTAGCTGACCCGCGGACCCAAGGCCCAGACTCTCATTTGGTTTGCCTCTCCAAGTAAAGTCATGCTCTTTGAATTGCAGCAATCTTTTTTTCCTCCTTTCCTTTTTTTCCTCAGCCTGGGCGACTGTAGTCAAGTCCACATAGTGCACACAGGAATCTTCCTGCCATCACATGCTTGCATTCCTACTGTTGTCTCCATAAGAATTCCCTTGTTCAATCCACTAACACTTATTAATTTTTCCATATAGATGGCTAATGATCTTCCTATTGACTCCATTGTGTTGGGCTCCAAAGATCACTACTTGAACAACACTTTATGAAGAAGCAAGCGTGATTTCTGTGTTGCCCTGTTGGGGGTTGGTCTTCTGTTCTTCATACAAACATCTCATGTTGTTGAATATTTTGCAATTATTATTCCAAAAAAGAAATGTTTTGCTAGTAAGGGACTAAAATGAGAAATTATTCAAGCAATGTCACCGGTGGATGATGAACACCATCAGCTAGCACTGACTGCCTGAAAGACTTCTACTTTAATTGGATTGCAAGGCTTCCCCAGGCTGATGGACATGTTTGTCTCTCAGGACCACTGAGCGTCTGCCTCCACTGGATGGGCCCCAGTAAATAATCTCTCTCCCCTAAATGCTTACCGTTAATTGTGTTTTTTTTCCCTCCTTCTTGTTGAGATGCGCTGGTGTGGGGGCGTGGGGTTGGGGAATAATTAAGACAATGCCTTTGCGCTTCACTTTGGAGGCAGGGATCCCACTAGAGCAGAGGCAGGTGCCTCTTCCTGGAAGAGACTCGCTGACAAGACCTGCCAATCAAGCCTGTGGAGCTCTCAATTTCTTGAGCTCTTAGGTACTCTATTCCCTTTAGTCCGTTTATTCCAAACACCGTTTTAAAATGCTGGGGATTAAGCAGGTAGCAAACAGGCCCAGTCTGTCAGAGGGAATCAGTGTTCCCCAGCCTACGTGAACATTGTCTTTCTCAGCCCATCTACAGCTGCACTCACAAAGAAATGGTTTTTTGTCTTAGAGTTGATTAGACGTCTCATATTTTTAAGGGAAAACTGTTATAGCAGAATTCAAATCTTTGGCGAGAAATATTTGAGCCTTCATAAACCCAATTGGAAATAAACGATGTCTTTTGTTTTCAGAGGTTTTATCCATTAACAGAGAACGCCAAACTGAGTCAGTTCTTCGTAAATGCTCACCAATGCTTCTGAACTTTCTCTGCGCTTCTTGCAGCTGAGCATTTGCATGGAGAGTAGTACAAAGAGTCTTGAGGAACACAGAAGGAGACTACTTTTTGTTATTCTTATACCTGACCCGGAGGGCATTGTCAAACTGTGCAGAACCGTGTGGACACAGCATATAGTATAATAACATAATCAAGGCAAAAATGTAATGGTACTGAAAAAATGGTGTATCTCTTTAAACTTGCTCCTCATCTAGTAGACAGGCTGGAGAGAGGTGCCAGCAGCTATTCATGATGAACGGGAAAGCAGGTCATGGAGTCACGGCCACTAAGAGCCGCTGTGCTATAGAGTGCCAGTGACAGGCTTGTACAAGGCCAGGGCCTCATCTGGCTGCAATGCCAAAATTTAGACACTGAATATGTTTTTTTTGTGGATACAGCTTTACACACACACATGCACAAAAACAAAGAAAGAACCCCATCTCTGTCACATAACCACATGCAGTTGATTAGAAATAAAAGAAACAAAACCTCACCGAATTTAAAATCACTTTCTGTATGTTTGTCTCATTCTCATTTAACTTTTTTTTTTCCAGTTCATTTTTATTTTTGGAAAAAATGGGCAGCTGCGCACTTTGCTCAAAATGTGATCTGGAAGTTAAGCAAATGGGAGAATGGTTCTGAAATCCCTGGCAACGATAGCCACTCGTCACACAGACAGGAAATGGACAGCCACTTTGGAGAAATTCAATTCGGTTGTCGGACACTGAAAAAAATTGAATCATGCAGACATTTGAGGTGATTTAATGGTGTTAACATGCGCACAGTGGAACTCCACTGCTTGCACTGCACAGGCTGTGGATTATTGAGTTCGGTGTAAAATCAGTCACTTCTCCAGAGTCCATTTGACTAGGAGAAATGGATGGACATTAGCAGGAATTCTGAAAGTGGCTCATTTTTTTGAATAAACTGGTGATGGATCTGTCTTCAGGCACAGTTTTAACATCTGCTTGAGATTGACTGGATCACACTTCTGCGTTGTCTTACTTCAAATGTATTCAAGTTACATTCAGATTTTTTTAAGTTACCACTTAATTTCTGATATTTCACAAAAATGGTCAAAAAAGATGCCAATATTCTGAAGATCTGCTGTGTTCTGTATTTAAATATTGTAGATATTTCTATAGTGCATACTACATATTTTCTACCTGCTATGCAGCAATATGGACCCAAAAACAATCCATGATGTCATCTGGGACTTTCATGTTGTTTATGTATGTAATGCATTTTCTGCTGCCATGCTCTGCATTAACAGTTGTTAGGTATCCTTGCTAGAAAAATTATGGCCCAAGGCTTCTTGGCTTAAAATGCAGATGATAAATTTTCCTCTAATCAGTACAGCACTTCCCCTGCCACTCTGCTTACCTTGGGTTAAGCAGGACCAAAGCCCTGCTTTCCAGTGAATGGAAATATTTGTTGGCTGGTTTTAAAACACTTTTGTCTCCTATAGTAATGCGTCAGGCAGATGGCCCGTAAGGGGCTGCTAGCAGGATTTTTTTTCTGCTGTGCTCTATCTTCATTGTCCAGCCAAAGTTTTGTCAAAACTAGAAAATTATGCAAGACAGTTCAATGAAATATGCTTATTTTCCTATTGTATAGTAATGCATACAATATGGTTCAAGAATTAGAGCTGGTCTTCCACTAACCAGAAGATTCTGATTGGATCTTGAGCTCTTCCAGTCCACATGTATCCTCGGGGAACATACCAAACCTCTAAAACTGTCCTCATGTGTGTCACTGGTGTATCTTTGATAGTGAAATTCCTCCAGGAATGTGCGGGTAAACATGACATATAGTGGTTGATAAGACTAGAAAAATGTTACATGTGGTTTAATTGTCATATATATTTCATATCCACTGTTTATATTTGCATAACACACTTGGTACACTGGTGGGAACTGTAAAGAAAATAGAGGTCTCTCTATAGATCCCGTTTGGAAATTAAAAGACTTCCCATCACTGGCAGCTGAGTGATACTTAATAAAGATATTTTATTTTTCAGATTTAGAAAAAAAACAAAACATAAATAGTTTCTATTTTTAATACTAAAATCTTCTTCTGCTTTTCGCAAGGAGAACTCGCAAACATAGTCCCTCTTTGATCTCATAATCCTGTTTGGGCAACATGTTTCTCTTTCATTTTGAATGTCACTGGGACCTCCAGAGTCTCAACAGTGTGCAACCAGATAGTTTGACATGGCGTTTTACTTTGTGCACTTCAGTAAAGAAATATTATTAAACAACAAATGAATTAATTCTTTGCAGTCCCCGCTGGTTATTGTCAGGTTAAGTTTGTCAGGTGTTTGACATGAAGTGTTTTGTCCTCCTCACCAGAGGAGATACGAACAATGTCCATTTCTAAAGACTTCCTCATTAGCTGCGGAGAGCGTGGGAGTGCTGGTATCTGGAAACAAGCTTTAGCTGACTTTTTTCAGACTACAAC